>NC_087260.1:12882200-13568450 GCF_037042905.1 Lytechinus pictus
TAAGCAAACATACTGGACAAGACGGATTACTCAGCGAAATCTCGTATTATATTTATTTTAATAAACGGCGAGATTTTCGGATAGCAATAAGCCCGGTCAGCTTACTCGTAAAACTGGGCAATATGAAGGATTTGTTGACACGTTTGCTGGCTTCAAAGACCGAGCTAGCAAGAAAGTCGTTAGAGCAATGATGACTTCTGAGAATAAAGTGAATTGATTAGAAATAGTAGGTTAAATGTGAGGGTCAGGTTTCAGAAACTTTTTGGTGCACGAATCAATTCACTTTAACGACTTTACGAACAGTAGAATTTTATAGATTTCATATACTTTGTACATTTAAAATTGACTTATCGCCTTTAAAATCTGAACCATTCAATTTGGTCGAGACCAGCCCCTTTCATAGGGCAAAGATGATGATAAGTATCATGTTCATCGGCGTTTGCGTTTATTAGATTTAAAACATAAAAAAGGTATGATGAATTATTTATAATAATAATACTAATAATAATATAGGGTATTTATATTGCGCACATATCCACCTTGTTAGGTGCTCAAGGCGCTCCTATATTACCCGGCTAAATAAAGCTAGGCGTTCATAGCGCACACAGCTTTATCGTGTGTGTGCTATCAGTTCTGCTAGTCCTGCCAACCACTAACTTTTCTTTAAAGTTATCATCTGTTCTGATCCCACCCACCATCAACAGAACTGGCCAATTAAATTTGCTAAACAATTCGATTGTTTTTTTTATTCATCTTCTGTAAAGCAAAACATCTTTAGTAAAATCGATAATCAGCATAGACTGAAATGGAATGGCAACTGCCCCGAATGAGCTAATGACCCCGGTGTGATGCGTGATTCCCGCTTAAAAAGATTTAATAATTTCATTGAATCCTCTCAGAATATGAAGTTTAGATTAAAAACGTCTGCTACTAAGTGTTAATATCAATTATAATCAGTGGTTTCGAATTACGTTACGAAAGCGCTGTTGACCCGACTTGTAATGTCGACATTGTGTCATAAACCTACATATGTAGTTTTCCTCTTTTTTTTTCTCTTCTTCTTCGGGGGATGTTTATCATTTCCCAATTTGCCCCTTCATTATTAAGCCCTTCCGATTCAATGACGAAAACACTGTACACTGGCTGCTCCTATGTATATGTTCATATTTTAATTGTCAGAACTTCGAAATTTCAACCATGTGGTGTATAAAATGTCAACTCGCGATAATCTCTGTCGCATCATACTTCACTTCAAATTCCGTAGATTGATATTATTGCGTGAATCGATTATCTGCACGAATGGAACTATGAAAACCAATTATGGCGGTGATTAAAATTTAATTATGAGACTGAAAGGTTTCATGCAAAGGGTAATCATTTGGTTTCCTTTAGAGATTTGAGCGCAAATCTTACCACGAGACCTTCGCCAAATTAATATCCATTATTATAATAAATGTCCTCCAGATATTATTTGTATTTCCCGCTCTAAGGCTATTTGAATTTGCTATATCTGTATATAACATGGTTGAGGACAGCTTACTGGCAACGGAATAATTGAAATTTTAATAGTAAACTAAGCATATACCCTGGCGAAAGAAGATTCATAGTATTCACACCACCAATTAAACAAGTTCCAATAGCAATGAATAAAAATATGTGACCGTGAATAGATTAAGTGTTTGTTCATCCACATAACTATAAGTTCAACATCCAATGGTATAAAAAAAAAGGAAAATGAGTTTTAATGTGAAAATTACGTTGCCAAGCAACGTTTGAACGCGAAGGGCTTGTACAAATTGTCTGATACACCTCTCTTTAACGAACTCGAACCAGATAATAAAACCAGATTGTATATACTCTCATATTACTCTGAAAAAAATAATTTGGGTTTTTTCATTTTAAATTAATCATGATAGATGAAAACACGAACAAAGACTAATCGATTTTAGATATTATGGTGATGTACATGTAAACGGCGCGGAATAATAGTTGTGGAACACCGGAATTGTCCTATTCGAGAGACAATACATATTAGAATCCATGGTAACTATCACCATTATTATCATTATAACCATGATACCAATGACGAATATGCTTTTGCAATTGTCCCTCTGTTCGCAAACGGCCACTTTGGACCCTGGTAATGATCCCTGATATTAAAGTGAGTTCCAATTCCATTGTGTTATATCCCAGGATTCCGCTTGATCTAAATGACATTTCCTGTGTACCAAAAACATACACACACACCCACACGCAAAAACACACACGCACGCACCTTTATTGATTGACACACACTTTCCACACACGCATATTATTTTTTCTTCTCGTGGGAGGTAATCAAATCAATGATACCGCGTACTAATTCTTTTTATGAATTGATTAAATCAAAGCCTTCGTCACCAGGATCTCTTGGGAATAGTTAACGTGTGGAGATAATCGAAATTTAATGATGTATTTGGCCAGATCCGAATCGGGTTGGGGACACATTCTAGATTTCGAATTAATTTCATTTTTTTGTTTATGATAGATGGAACAAATGGTGATAAAAAAGAAAGAAGTGGAAACAACTCAAAATATACCAGAAACCATAAAATGAAATATATACTGTTCATCTCATTACCTTTGCTTACTACCTAATAGTATGAAACGAACTTTACTAGACAGACATTGAGTTATATAATTATCGGCTGAGGTAACGTTTTTGTGGAGCGTCGTGGCCCAGGGGATTAGTATCTGGACTAACAGAGGGCTGTGGATTCGAATCCTTTTCACTTTTTACTTTTCAGTCAGCATGAAATTGATCCACATTATACTCTACTCAACCCAGGTGATGGTATCTGGCAGGATAACTGTATCAATTTCATTGCTGAGCGCATAGACACTTCGAATAAATACAAAACTATTAAGCGCTATATAAGCAAGTGTAATTATGAGACATAAACATAATATCCATGCATTGCTCTGAGATGCATATACCAAAACAATGTTATCTTGCAATAAATTTCATTAAGTATATATTCATTTCATTTTTTGAAGCAGCCA
Organism: Lytechinus pictus; assembly: GCF_037042905.1. Taxonomy (NCBI): domain Eukaryota; kingdom Metazoa; phylum Echinodermata; class Echinoidea; order Temnopleuroida; family Toxopneustidae; genus Lytechinus; species Lytechinus pictus. Next base: position 12,885,243 of record NC_087260.1, read on the forward strand.
CGTCGTACCGATTAAACATGACTGCAGAATGTATGCCAATTATAATTTATGTACATGCTCATTCTCCGTTACATTGCTTGAATGTAGATTGTGTTATTCCCCTCATCGTTAATGAGTTATAAAGATATTCAATTTGTTCGACCTTATATAGGTACTTAACCATTGATGACAATCCCGAAGAATTTCATTTCCCGTGCATGATCACATCGACCACTCTAAAAAAAAGTCCATTATAGCCTTTTCAAAAATGAAAACTGACAAATCACGTGTCTGTTCATATTTTATGATTCATATTTATATGTATTCTTACGTTTAAAGTATTTAGTGAATATGGTAAATATGAGACGTTTGGTATGGTGTGAGCTTGTACAATATACTTTAAAACGATTTCCTGAAAATGCTCGTTTGAACCACCACAAATAAATTGACAAAACGTAACGTACAGCAGAAAGGACACATCATTTATAGTACGTTACCAAATAAACTATTTCACCCCAACAATTTCCCGGTAGCACTTCGTGTTCAATGTGCGTGCACTGTATCTTTGATTTTGTGTATATTGCCCCTAATTATTTGTCAATTGGTTTTCGATTGGAAATGAGTGCCAGATTTATCAAGTCTAAAGCTTATCAAGGTTTGAAAGGTCACATCCATGATGTCTTTATGGCGTTGTCATGGTATATTCTGTTAACCAATAAATATCAGCGTTTAAGTCTATATTTAACGAAGAGGACATGTTATATGGAATGTAATTGAAAGTGATCACTTTGGGTAGGGAAATATACTTTTTTACAGTTTTTTTGTTGATCATATTGATTAAGCGTCACTAGTTCTACTCTTTTTGCACGTCAACAGTGCAGCCGAGAGGAAAATGTTACCAAGCATTTAAGAGATTTGCCTGCACACTAAATTAAAAAGACATATATATGTATATATCACATTTGATTCTTCTGAAATTACAAGCAAGTCCTAGAAGTTTATATTAAAACACGTGGTATATTAAACCCTGTTGACGTTTATTATTAGTTTTTGTCAAAGATATAACAATTTCGAAGCCGAGGGTTCAGGACGTTTCCGCTTCTGCTCGTATTTCCGATAGAATATATTGAAAAGAAGATTGTCTGTATAGCAATTGCAGTCTACAAAGTTTAGCATCCAGGCGCACCAGCCTACCGTGCTTCACAAAGTGAAATCATGTTATTAAGTGCTCGACGAATCCAAAAAGAAATAGAAATTCGCATTTCTATATATCAACAATTTTCAAGGTCAGGAGTGGTGTTCATGATTCTGTAAGCAACGTTATTAATATAACACCATTATGATGAAAACACATATTTGCTTTGGCTACCCTTGACTGTTAGGTTACTTGCATTGCACGTACCTTGGAAAGATTGCATGAGTTCAGAACGAGTGCAATAAAAGTTCAACTCAATGGAACATAACCGATATACGAAGAAAGAACATTTAATTAAGAAATTAACACTAAAGGGGCCATCTCACTGGGCTTGCAACTAGCTCGCGACGAGTTTTCGTCTCAAATTTGGCTAGTTGCAGAGACGCCTCTGCGACGTCTTCGCTGCGTCTCAGATATACTGTATCTCCTGAATATTTTTGAGTCTTCGAGCAGTGGCGTGATGAGCCAAAAGAATTTGAGGGGGCTAGATATGACGGGGGCAAGAGCCCCCAAGGCCCCCCCCCCCCCCATCTGTACGCCAGTGTCTCCGAGGAGTCGTAAGAAAATATAGTTGTAGAAATATTTTTACTTTCTAGTTACAACGCCGTGATTTTTAACTTCGACTTTCTGTTTTTCTCTTATTCTCTTTCGGCAGTACGGGTTCATCAACATTTGTGTCAAGGCACTGGTTACCGAGAAATTCGGAGAGGAAGCATGGATCAAAATCAAGTAAGTTGTTTCCTTCTTCTTTCAAGGGATGCACAGCTGGTCACTCATGCCGTTAATCACCCACGACTACACATCTAACATGAATGTATTTTTTTAATGAAACTAAATAAAAACTTGAGTGTTTTCACTGACAGTGCAAGAAGCATATAAACGCACAATTTAGAGAAACTTATTATGGTGATGCTGGTCATGCGATTAGGGTACGATGTGCCCCGAATTGGTCTGGATTTTAGTTATTTTCAAATACCCCTGATAACGGGCATTTTATACAAGGTCTACATTTGCTCAGGAGGTAAAACTTACACACAGAGAGAGGTAGGGCGAGCATTAAATGCGGAAAAGGTATAAAAAGCAAAACTTATGTCATATTTTTCTCTCCCCGCGACATAGCGACGTCGGTAAAGGTCACTGTTAACGTTTTGGCCTTCCCTCGGCGCTAATTCATTAACCCACCGACTGTCTGGTCAAATATTTTGAAAGAGTGTGTTAACTATCATAAATTATGAAAGAAAAACACCATTATCATATGAAGTGCTCTAAATACTGATTGGAAATTGCTGCGACAACCCTTTAAATATAAAAAAAAAATGGTCGAAACACGAGGTGCTAGTGGCGTTCTCGAAGCTCCTTTTGTAAGGCACTTTCGACTCCATCATGTAACAGAGAGATAAGTCAACAGAATATGAGACGCTTGGGCTTTGGGGGTATGAAGTCAATGGCGGGTTGCCGCAAATTATTAGCACATGTGGGACTAGGGCGAATTAAAATTTGGCGAGTGACGTAGGATCGTTCTATTCTCATTTTCCTCTCGCTTTTTTCCTTTTCAAGCGACGTCTAACTATCTTTCCATTTTATGTGTCCATATCTTTTTAATATTTTTTTTTCTTCTCTTAGTATTCACTCTTACATTATGTCGCTCTTATTCAATATTTCATTTTTTTTCTGACATATCTACTCTTCAACATCATTACCCGCACCCCCTTCTCAGCTCCCATTATCTATCACCCCTCCTTCATTCCTCTCCTTTTCGGCTCACTTTCGTTCGGATTGATTCCACTACTCATTCCATCTCCATCTGAAATCAATTGTAACCCTATTTCAATGTCTTGGCCATCAGAAGAACCTTGTACATAGAAACCTAATACATAATTTGGGCTAGCTTTTATTTTTGTTTTATTTTTGGTTCATACCATTGCCAATTACTTCAATTTCATACCTGAATGTGCGCGCGAGGTTTTGTGTGTGAGGGTGTGTGTGTGTGTGTTACTATATGCTTATCGTTTCTTTTCGTTCTTTCCTTTCCGTTTGTATTTTATTTATTCTCTCTTTCTGTCTCTCTTTCTCTCTCACACACACACATCCCCGCACAACTGCACATATTCTTTCACAAATGCACACACGCCTTTTCTTTATTTTTACCTCTCGCTATACTGTTCTTTCTCTTTCTTCTCCATCATCGCTTTAGTTTTTTTGAATATTCTTGTTTTCTTTCTACCCATCCATCATTTTTAGCCCCATTCTCACACAAAGCTGGTCTCTCCCCTCCCACATACAATTTGTTTCCTTTCTTTTTCTCTACTTCTTCACCTTCTTTTCCTCCTCCTCTTCCTCCACCCTTTTCTTCTTTTTCTATTTCTCGCTTTTCTTCTTTTCATTATCCATGTTATCTCTCCCCTTCTCCTCTTTCCATCTTCCGTCCTCTTTCTCTCTCTCTTTCTCTCTTCTTCTCCTTTTCTTTCTTCAAACTCTCGCTATATAAGCCTATTGTTATTTATTTCGAAAGGCTTCTACTTTACGTAAGAAGCGGAAATTACTCGCTAACTTCACACTGGAGCAACTGCGGTCTGGCCTGGATCAAATAACATGCTATTAGCAATTGAGCCTCTAAGGGTTCCATTTAAAAAAAAATATGTAAAACAGCAAAAAGAACAGACTCAGCTTTCTTGGAAACAACTACGTACAAGATACCTCTACTGTTAACGAAGATAAATGTTTTCCTCTCATGACTTTTCCCAAGTCTCTCGATTTTCTCATTTCCGTGCATCAATCTTTGATTTCATAACCTTTATCTTGTTAAGAGCGGATACAAGAAACGTGAGACGTAGTTCAGGGCTATTTTTATACTTGTTCTCAGCCGTGCCAACTCGTCATCCCTTCTTCCAAAATATGTATTTACAGCACTAACGGGAAAGTTGCAAAGGGTGAAATATAACATGTATAGTGGCGCCAAAAAGACGCTTTTGAAATGACCTTTATAAACGAAGTTATGTCATCCAATGTGGTAATACTTTTAATGTTTTTTGGCAATTTCAGAAGCAATTCCTCTTTTTTGTTTACTCATTTCACTTATAGGATTTTTTTCAATCGTAAGTGATCATAACGCCCACACAATTGTGTTTCAACACTAAGTGGCTAAGCATTTTACATTAAGATTAGTTCACACTTAGGATTCCTAAAATACAATTTGTTTATGTTTTTCATGGAAAAGCGGGAATATTGTTGATGCATTGAACAGATAGGGAAGCACTGCCGACCCCATCCACGGCACCCAAACCTATTACTCTGTGTGCAGAAACGAATAATTCAGAAGTAAGCAAGTCATGACAGTGCACACGACTGTGTTTATATCAGTAGGTCAATGAGCTCGCGCGCTTGAATCAATTGAGCTGGTCATCCTCTTGGGGGAAACATCGTCGGACATAGGAGTAGAGATTCAATTAATTTTGACCCGTTAATTTTTCGACCAGTGACCAACGCTTCTTCAATATCCTGTTCCACTTTCTCACCGTGCTTGGCAAGTTAGGTCATAGAAGGACATGCTATTTGATGATATTTGTTTTGTTTGAATATCTTTGTGATCATTGACAAGCGTCTACACTTGGAAAACACGGCGCAATTTTGCATCTCACATATGCCACAATGGGAGTTCCTTATGGGGTGCACGTTCAAACCCTAAAAAGCATTTTACACCTTTAATGATGCAGTTAGCACCATTTTACACCCATTCAGGATGCAGAGTTGTACCTTTAGGAAAGGTTCAAATCTTCACCTATTGGATGTAAAAACTAATTAACCCCAAAATGGTGCGCAATAGCACATTTCGGGGTGCAAACACAAAAAATTATTTTTGCACCCTTTTCACTTCGGGTGCAAATTTGCACCAAACGTTGCTGCCACATTTGGGGTGCAAACTTGAACCAGTTTTTGTGTATAGGCCTCATGTTTTTCCAATAGACATGTACCGATCCGGCATTTTTTTTCTCCATGGCGGCTCCGTTACCCCTAAGTCACCACATCTTACCCGCTTTACTATGGTATACATCTTTATTGTTTTATAGAGGCGTTAATGCACAGTAAAATGATGTTTACGAAGCTGTTTCTTATGTTTACTTTAAAGTAGTTAGTTTAGTTTAACAAGTGTTTACAGTTTTGAATAAACTTGTTCAATGTATTGGAGACTAAATGTTAAGATTATTCTTTATTATTTTTTAAATCTTAAAACGCTTGTTTGAACTAACCTGTACTGCAATGTTCATTGAGTAAACAGCGTTGTATAATTTTTAAACATCGGTCTTTTTTAAAAACTGTGTGGGTCTCGATTTACTTGTTTGTCTGTCAGTCCTTGCCTTCATGCATGAAAGATTAGACAGGGCACCAGCCCCTGTGTTTACTTCTTTCACCCGTCATTACGATGCTTAATAAATCACCGCTCGAGGCCCTTTTAACACCCAATGTTTCCCATGCGACACTTGAAGCTTCGGCCGGGTGGTGAACGCGAGTCATGGTTCGTCAATGTCCATTGTTTGGTATTCGACCGAGTCCAAGTGATGATGTTCGGGGATGGGGCTCCCCTTCTTTTCTCACTATTAACTGTTGCTCGCACCATTGATATAGCCGTTTTCGTAATTGCATGCATCATTTAAGACCTACAAAAATAATAACAAAATACAAACAAAGAGAAACATGCCCAAGGTTACCATTGGTAACTCGGTGTTTGAATTTTCCAAATATTAATGAGTCAATTAAAAAATAATTACTAAATAGTTACCCCAGATCTTTAGTATTCCGAATCAAGTTGCTGAAGTGTTTAAAAATTCGGTTTCGAATACTCGCCTTTTCTTCCCTCTCCAGGAAACTACCATGCGATCCTCTGGGTACTTGACGCCGGCCGTCTTAAAGAAACTAACATTTCATATAGAGTCGTCAGTAAACTTACAATCCTCGATGAATCCATATTTGTGTCATTATACAGAGCATTCAAATTTGTTTGACGAAAGTATACCGAATGTGAATTCGAAGAGCGGGGGGTGTTTCACAAAGATTGAAGTATGACTTAGAGCCGAACTTAAATGCCTAGCTGCGTGCGATATAAAAAGGCATAACCAAATTGGTCGAATCATGCCAAGAGGACGCGCACAACTGCATATTGATCATTAAGAATGCGTGTTGCATATCTTGTACGCGTCGGCATTTAAGTGTGACTGTATAAGTCCACCGCACACCGTACGACTGTTCGCGATCCCATTTTGGAGCAAATCGCATTTTGCTCATTTTCTTGAAATGTGAATGGAACATATCATTTTATTTGAGGTTAAAATTAATTGAAAGAAAACTAATATAACCATTTTGAAAGATTGCAAGCCTTGATTTTGGAGCAAATGCCAAATTAGTTTCAAATCGTAGCCAATCGTACGACTGCTACGGCGTCATTACGACTAGATATTAAATTTCCTTTTATTCTAAGAAGGATGATAGCATAGTCACAGATTCGAACATAGGTATTCGTATGATGATTTAGAACATTACACAGTAAGATATTCCAAGTCTCAATATTAACATCAAATTCTACTACATTTTATTCTGAAATCGGGTCGCAGACCAATCGTTAGGTGTGCGATCGCCTTTAGTCATACTTCAATTTTTTGTGGAACACCCCCTGCTCTTTGGTATTGTTAGAAAAAGCCGATGATCATAAGACCAAGCATACATTCCTAGACAACGTTATTACAATAACGCCCCACCAACCTACTTCTTACTTCTGAATTATTTATATTGAATAGTTTCATGGAGGACAGCGGTGTCGGTTAACACTTAAATATCCGTAAAGGACAGGCGAGCGGGGTGGGGTCCATATTGTGTCTGTTTTAGACACTTGGAGAGAGTTGCCTCCATTAAACCGCCTTTGTTATGCACATACTACTGTGTATAATTATATAAACGGAGCATGTCTTTGTATTTTTGGTCGAATTTTTCTTACCATCGCAAGACTCAGTTTCAACCAACGTCTGTAAAGAAATGCTAATCACTTGGTTTGGATGATTCTTTTACTCGACATTGGATGCTATGGTTACTGACATTTTTGCTTTGCGGAAATTTAATTTAGAATATGTTATGGTACCAAGCATATTGCACCTTAGCTGGTATACCTTGGACTTCTTTATCATACCACGCAGACATGCACTTGTACATCATTAACATGTCTTTTCAGCAGTGAAGAAGGTATTGACTGTCTTGTAGGTGAATGAAATTAATCATCACATAGAAAATTATCAGTGTATAAAATCATCCAAAAACTTACGAATAGTTAACGGCACCGCCAGCAAGAAAAAAACCCGTAGTTCAGTAAAGCTTTAACATGCATGCTATGGGTGTCTCGAAGGACTCCATAAGAAAATCTGAAAACCTTAATATAGCGATGTTCGGAAGTACTGATATTTTTCATCATAATTGGGACATATGTTTCCTTTGTTGAAGTGCCTCATTCTTGTAACCACATACGTATTCGATATCTTTATTCCTGCTAGTGAAACGCGAGAAAACGAAAAGAAACGGTTTCGTCTAAATTAGATATGAATGTATTATATAGTATGGGTGCATTCGAATCTCGGTCATTCAGACACCGAAGTCCACATTAGTGTTACATTCAGAGCCCCTTTCTAACAGGAGTGTTGGTTTGGACTCACTACAATTTGGTCACGAGAAAATTCACCAGCAAAAAAGAATAATTATTATGCTCATGTACACTGTAAAAAATGAAGTGCTATTTTAGCACTTAAAGTGTTTGTATAGTGACTGCACTACGAGTGCTGATTTTCTAGTTTAAATTTGAACTATAAAATCAGCACTCGTAGTGCAGTCACTATACAAGCACTGTAAGTACTAAATTAGCACTTCATTTTTTACAGTGTAGATCAGCTATTCATCCAATTCATAATTGTCGAGGCTCTTTGACTTTGTTTGTAATTTCCACACCAGAAACCAATCAATAGCTCCATGATCTTGCCTTTTTCCCCTTTTCCTGCAACAATGCAAGTTCACCGTTTCTTTTATCATTGTAAATTTTTTATTCAACCTCTCATGATAAAGAAAAAAATGATTAATCTCTAATGGTTCTCCTCTAATTGAGTAATATGGACGGATTGATATCCTTCATGAATATGTTTCTTACAGCAATTATAGACAGCTGATATTTAATGTGGCTCTGTACATAAATACAATATACAAGTCATCCACTGTTAAAAAACTCCCAGATTTCACAAAACACCCCAATATTTTGCAGGAAGCAATAAAAGAATCATTCTGTAAATTCTTAATACAGGAATCTTTCTACAATTTAACAGAACAGGTCTGTTAAAAAAAAGGGAAAAGGGTGTTTTATTTCAGGAAATTTGTAAGGTTCCACACACCAAATACCAATTCCTGTAATTTTACACTATACAATGTAAGATTACGCAATCTGGTAAGAGTATAGTTGTTCTTGAGACTCTGCTGCAGGAACTTCCTTTTTTAAGGATACATTTTCTAACAGTGCTGTTGGGTGTAAAGGAATCCAAAGCTAACCCTACTGGCAATACTTTGTCGAGATATACCCTACGCACTCCCGAATGACAAATTGCTTCTTTCTCTCGATCCCAGAAACACAATTCAAAACGAAGATAGGTTAATACCTTTTTAGTTACTTTTTGTAATAAACTAATGAAAGTATCAAATCCAAAACTCTCAATATAAAAGCTTTTCAAGCTATCTGATCTGCTATCGGGGACATGGTTTAAGGTGAATTTGTCCCTGTCTTTCTTTTCCCCAAGCATATTGGGGACTATTTTCTTTTGCTTGGTAGGCATGAGTGCGATGACAACTCTGGCAATATCATGGACATTATCATTAAGTCATACCATGCTAAACAGGTTGCCCTGTAGAACTTGCGGTACCCCAGGAGCTAATACAAGTCTTCTACATTGGCAAATGAAGCGTTTTATAGTTCGGTATCAAACTTTGAGGTGTTCCAACGTGTATACGGACGTGACTTGCATGCTGTCAAACAGCTGAGCATTTCCTGATTAACCCATACACAACCAAAATCGCACCTTCCCAAGCGATATCACTGGGACATACGCATCCACTAGGCGATGGGTTAAGGTAGAACAAGTAAGTTTTAATCATTGAGACGGTTTTACTTCTCATTTGAAGAAGTAACGTGTTCTTGAAAACCAACACCGTATTCCCCAGCGCTTCGGGTCATCAAGAGGCGCTCCTAATGAAAACAGATACTGCCTTAATACATGACCGAAATTCAGAGCAGATTGACAGAGCGAGCTATGGACATTATGGTGTAGAAATCAGGCTACTGAGATTACCTCTGTCATGGCTGTCACTGGCTGTAGTCTTTAATCCCCAGCCACCTTTTAAAGTCATGAATGACAATCAGTAAAGCTGTTAATAAATCAAAGAAATACTTATACTATATATACCATATTTACGAGAAGGTATAATTGTTTCTTCGAGATTAAACGTGCTGATTCACGGATGAATTTAGTTTTAAAACAAAAGAATCAAATTATTCTCAGAGGCGTGTGTAATGTTTTTTTTAATTCAGTGTACAGCTGTATGTAAGATTAAGATAAAGACCTGGCTTGATGATAGAACGGAGGAAAAACAATGTTAGTTGCGGATGAATCAATAATCCCTTAAACATACAATTGTCACCACTACATCATCATCAGGTCTCGAGCATTTTCGTACAATATGCACCTTTTAAACCCTTTGATGTTTCTTCTATGTCATTTTACGCCATTTCAAAGCATGGTTTAAGGCGTGATTAATACGCTGACGGGACCTATTTACACAGAATTATGACACTCTGAATATGACGTATGAGCAAACACGGTCTGGGGATTTTTTTTTTCGTTCCTCTGATTCCGCCTGGAACTAGATGCGAGACATTTTTGTTCATTTCCTCCCGAAAAGTCTGCTTAAAAGCAGCGCTTCCGTCATCGTAACGCAAAAGATTTTGGCAACGGACGTGCAGTCGGAAGGATGATAAGCTAGAATACCATAATTTCTCTCAAAATTATCGATTTGGGTAAATGGGGGAAATGAATTAGAGCCAAGTCTTTAGTGTCTAGAACTGCCGAATGAAGAAAATCTTATGTTATCGGTTCTGGGAGTTGTATAACACGGTTTAAAATGAGAATATATATTCTCTTTTTATATCATTAATACTTATCGCGTATGAAATATAATATTGATGATTTTGCTAACCAGCAAACTTTATTTAGTGTTCGAAAATGTCTGACTTCCTATTTGATATTTTGTCAATGTAATGCAAAATGAAATAATGACGTCGGATATAATTTTTTTTTACATATCGTACAGGATCCGAATAACCAAGGAGTTGCTGATATTTATTTCTAAGTTCGAAAGTTTGCATTGTACCTCGAAAGAGATATTTGAAAATAGACCCTGTGGTGAAAAAATAACGGTTTTTGTTTTCGTAACGACCGCTCATATTTCTGTCAAGGGGGTGCATTGATGTCAAATTGCTGTAATTTGTGAAGAATGAAAACTACAGATTTGATCAACTAATCGACTTAATACTTGATCTCTATTACCTCCTTTCGAATAATACAAAAACAATTTAAAAAATGCAATTTTATAACTTTAAGACGTCAGAGCAACAGGATCTTTCAGATTCCTTTCTTCTTGTCTGGGATTTACTTCTATTCAGCAGAAACCATTTCCCCTCTCTCCTCACTTCCGCTAATTTTTGTTGTCCTTGATATTCTATTTCGGGCTGGTTTATGTTAAGATGCAAATTTTTTAGTTCCTTTTGTGATTTTAAGACTTGTGAGCTTAACACACTCGAATTTATACAATTCCCGTGGGATCATGTATTAGAAGACACGGACGACAGAGTCATTTATGAATATGCCACTATGATAGATAGCATTGTGATACTATTTTCATATCAGTAGTACTTTTAATATCAATGTTTCTAAGCAACCCACCAAGTTATTCATGTCAATGCGCCTTTTTAATTGATCTGACGTACAATTTAATTAGTATTCCCTGTTCAATGTGACATCCAAGTATTCATAAAATGGGATTTCCATGACAGATCATGAGGCCTTAGCCACCAACGCCACTGCGCACTGGTTCTTTTGCGCTGCATATTTAACTTCGGCGCATGTTTTATGATCTGTTTAAATTTAATTTAAGGCATACAAAGAGAAGATTCATCGAAGGTCCTTCTTACGAAATCTTTATCAGTATATCAAGAAACGGCACCGTTCGGGTTCAATTTGAACTCGGGTCCAGAACAGCCTCTCGATTTCAGATATCATGGAAGTATTGCAAATCCCTCTAGACTTATTCTCTCAATTTTCACTCCTCCTTCCGCGGATATATGTTTCTGGGCTGTCTACAGCTATTTCCATCGGTGATTGAAAGAGAGCCAGATTGTTGTGTAACCCAAGAATGGCATGCTCTTTTCTGTTATTGGGCGAAAGGGTTCCTCTCTTTCTCACCTCGTATATTTTGCGAATGTGCCCATATTATCAAGCCCCAAAATATCTTAATCATAGGCAATGGCGGCATGCTCTTGACGCCAATGGCTGAAATAACATGAAACAAAAGCAACATGACATTCTAAACGGTATTACGTGTATGCTGGCTCTGTTATGAATTTCTCATTTTTAATAATGATGTTTCACATGTAACATTTTGATTCAGCATCCAGGATATTACTCGATTGTACTGTAAAATAGTTAATCTTATCAATGACACTTTAAAAAATACGAAGAAATAAACGTCCGATTCTGGACTCGCCTTTATATCTTACGACATGTATGAGTTGGTCGCGGTAAATACTTTTCCACAATTAGCCCTGATGAATCCCTTAAATTAATTTCAACGGGGCATCCAATCTCGTTCATTAAAAAAAAAACGTTGTGTGGAATAGGAAAAAAATAAGTAAAACGGATTGGCGAAAGTTTAAAAGAAATCTGACAAGCGATAAGAAAGTTATGGTCATTTTAAAATTGAGATCCTTGGGACTTTTTAAATTTCAAATTTCAAATTTCAAATTGGCAGCTGGGTGAGTATAGTATGGCAAGTGGAAATAACAACGTTCTTATAGGCTATGTACTTAATCACCATGGATTTGTGTTCTCTCCTAAGTACCTATTCCCCTGGGGCAGTAATCCAAATATAACCAAGGTAACACATTGTTTTATGTCCTAATGAAAGAGAAATATAATTCAAAGTACTGAAGCTTTTGACAAAAAAAAACAATATTAGCCATTTTATGCATTGGAGTGGAAGTATAAAGCAGGTGGGGTGATACAACCTCGTATCTCAAAATGAATGTTTTTTTATGACATCTCAGAATAAGCTAAATGTTCGAGTTATAACATGGGTAACAACCTTCTTTTGCCTCGAAAGAGTTCTTCACAATTTTTTTTTTTTTTTTAGCTGCTTCTTTTTTTTTTTTTTTTTTTTTTTATTTGCCTTTTTTTTTCTTTTTCTGCCTTTTCTCTCCTATCTTTCTTCAGGAATTATTTGTTGTTGTACTGTTTCAGGTTTTGAATTTAGATGGTTTGCAATTAATCTCCTCATGTGCAATATCAACACAGTGCTTGGACTTCTTCTGGGAGTCTATTTCCTCAGCTCTACTTTCCCTTTTTTGTGCTCGATTCGATTCAATTACTACTTTATTTACATGTTAGTGACCATTGTTAAATGTCTTGCATTGTATAATGATTTTTTTATTCTTAAGGTTGCTTCTTATTCTCTTTCCAATATCCACCTCTTGCTTTCCCTTCTCTTTTGTCTTATCCCTATTTCTTTCCCTTTTCTCATCTTTTTCCTCTCCTCTCTCCTCTTTCGTCCTAATCTTTCATTCCCCTATTCTTCATTGGTGACATTTTGTAGTAATTATGTTATGGCCTTTGGTATTTACTTATGATACATTTCTTTTTCATCTGTATGAATTTGTATTGTATTTAATATTTATTTATAATGTTTACTTTATATTTTGTTATATTTATATTTGTACATGTAAACATTCACTCATTTTAGTCTTTGACTGCTTGTGATTGTATTTTGATAGTTTTTATTGCAATAAATCCAATATATATATAACAATTATCACGAGAATGTTTTCAGACAATAATATGAGACTGACACCATTGCTATAATTCAATAAAACGCAGTCTTTTCTAAGCTGATCTATTTTTTTCATAGATTTTATCAACCCACCAGCGATAATCCTTGCTTCACATCACCGATACGGCCAATTTGAAGTATTCATAAGTAGAGTGATTACCATTTCTTATTATTTATCGTAACATATATTTACTCATATCTGCTTGTCTGAATTGTGTTTTTTCCTGTAACAATAACCTTTTATTTAGGTTTGATTCTTCTTTAAGAGTTGGACTACGGGATTCAAGTCAGTAATTTCTTTATAACATTTTTTTTATCATTACAGGACACTGGCTGGAGTAGATGACAGCTTCATTTCTCACACAACCTATACGGATGGGATTACGTTAAAACTAGTCAAAGCAGCTAGTGATGTTGCAGGTGAGATAGAATACTGACCCCGAGAGTGGATTGTCAATCTTTTTCCACTCCGAACATATTTATGCCTGGACCCCGTCTTACAGTGAGTTACGATTGATCCAATTAACCACAACTATGGAAGGCCAGCAACGTCAACATCTAAAATGCTTTTTTGTTCACAATATATTTTCTAGACATGATGTATATTCATGCATTCATCGTTTTCTTGAATATTCAGTGTGCTTCTCTGTTTAATGACTGGCATTGTGCAAACTTCCTGTATGAAAAATTATGACATTGCTGGATATCCATATAGTTTAGGTTGATCGGATCAATCTTTGTAAGATGGGGCTCAGAACTCGCATCCGACCGATGATATCCCATTCAAGATAGCGCAGTCCGTCTGGGCCACGTAGCCCAAAGCTTAGCAATCATCGTATGACATTGTTGTAACGATTAACTGCATTAACTACAAGTACAATCAATCGTAAAAATCAAGCGTACGATCAATCGCTAACCTTTGTGTTATGGGACCATGGAGTTGGCTTCGTTGATGTGACAGTGGAATTCAAGGGGAGTGAATTTCACTATCCGGTGTGGAAAGAAAAAAGTAACACAAATCGTGTAAATGGCCAGGTTTTTGTTTACATGTGATCGGCTTTTGCATCGGCTCGCGGTTCTGAACCGCGAGCCGATGCAGAATCGGCTTTTTTGTTGCGTGTAAACGCGATTAACTTGCATCGGCTCTCGGTTCAAAATCGGCAATTTTGCACCACCAAAGTAGTAGGTTCAGAACCGCGAGCCTATGCAGAATCGGTTTTTTTACTACGTGTAAACAGAAAGCCGATTCTGCATCGGCGCTTGGCGCGCATTTCATTTACTTTACCATTATTACCGTGTTTACACTTAATCGGCATTTGAATCGGCTCGCGGTTCTGAACCGCGAGCCGATGCAGCATCGGCTTTTTCATAGCGTGTAAACGCGAGTAACTTGAATCGGCTCGCGGTTCAGAACCGGCAATTTGCACCACCAAAGTAGTAGGTTCTGAACCGCGAGCCGATGCAGAATCGGCTTTTTTACTACGTGTAAACAGAAAGCCGATTCTGCACCGGCAATTTGTGCGCATTTCAATTACTTTACCATTGTGACGTAATTGTTAGCGCACTAATCCAGCGTTGTCTTTATTATGACGTATATTGTAGGTATGCGTATCATTTGAAGTTTTTGCATCGGCTCGCGGTTCTGAACCGCGAGCTGTAACAACTTGTAAACGCAATCCAAATGCCGATTCTGCATCGGCATTTGGTTCAGAACCAAATGCCGATTAAGTGTAAACACGGTACATGACGTACTTGTAAGCGCACGGATCCAGCGTTGTCTTTATTATGACGTATATTGTTGGTGCGCGGATCATTTCAGGTTTTCGCCCCAAAAGCCGATTCTGAACCGCGAGCCGATGCAGCATGTAAACGCGGTGCAAGATAAAACCAAAAGCCGATTCTGCATCGGCTCGCGGTTCTGAACCAAAAGCCGATCACATGTAAACACGGTAGTCTACAATATTCCTGAATTAATAAGTTATTGAAGTCTCTTTCAAACTTTCAAACTTTTAAAGATATATATTGAATAATTATAGAAGTACATGTAGGTCTGATGTAAGTAGAATGTATTGGAGGCCCTATGTTTTTATCATGTTAAAATCTAGTGGATTTCTGTGTAAGAAAGTGTCATCCTCGAGTTCCATGTGTATGTTTGATAATGTGTTACATTTAGTATAGCAAAGGAATGTCGATCGCTGGTTATGAATAACTCTTGCTTTCAATTGTTTTCATTATTGAGCTGAATAAAGTTAGCATTCATTCATTTTAATACTCATAT
This sequence comes from Lytechinus pictus, assembly GCF_037042905.1. Taxonomy (NCBI): domain Eukaryota; kingdom Metazoa; phylum Echinodermata; class Echinoidea; order Temnopleuroida; family Toxopneustidae; genus Lytechinus; species Lytechinus pictus. The sequence goes on from NC_087260.1 coordinate 12,900,866, forward strand.
GAAAACTTTCGTTCGAGATCTCTCCTTCCAAAACAATAAATAACAATAGCTAACTCCATGTTTAACAACCAGTTTTCACAACACGTATTTCTTTATTGAATTGTTTATAATGAGTAAATTAAAAATAACTTATATTGCCTCTATCACGTTGATCAAACAAAAACAAATCGAAAACGTAACCTTCATCTAAAAGCCTCGCCTAAAGCCCTAGAGAACTCATGTCAATCTCAACAAAGTAATCGAATCTAAACAAAGGATAAAGTCACCTGGCTTTTGACTTTATTATTCAACAATACCAAGAGAAGGCAATTAAAAAACAATCATTTGTTTCCAGCTGTTTTGTGACATTGTTTTTATTCTTTTGACACCATGCAAGGGCGTTGTGCAATCTCTAAAAATCAATAGTTAATCACATTAAACAGATTCGCGTCAATTCAGAAACATCTGCCTTTTGTCGTGCCAGACCTGCCCTTAATGATTTCGAATAAAAACAAATTACAATTTCACTTAAAAAAACGACTTATTTTTAACCAGGAAAGGAACAATAGAATTATCGATTGATTTTTTCATCCTCTAGTTCTTATACCATCTGCGTTTTTGTTTATCTCATTTTCATGTTTCTTTTATTGAAATTCTTATTCATTGACCATAGACACGTTTGAATTGTTTATTAAGACCTAGTTTTGGCACCCATTATCGCCCCTACCAATTTTCCTATTTGTATTTTCCCTTTTCAAGTTGTGAGATTCTTTTTGCCATGTTTATAGAATCACGTCACCCGGTTTTCCCTTGTCAGTGTAAAAAGTAATAATTTATTTTAAAAGTTTTCTTTCCACGTTACAATGTACCTATTTATAACGTATATATAAAGCCACCTTTAACAGCACAATTAGTCAGATAATATGAACTTTTATTAACATCTTGCTCCTCCTCCTCCTCCTCCTCCTCCTACTACTACTACTACTACTACTCCTACTACTACTACTACTACTACTACTACTACTACTACTACTACTACTACTACTACAATTACTACTATTACTACTACTACTACTACTACTACTTCTACTACTACTACTCCTACTACTACTCCTACTACTACACTGCTGCTGCTATCTCTACTACTACTGCTGCCTCTGACCTTACAAGTACTACTACCACTACTACTACTATCACTACTTGTTCTACTACCACTACTACTACTACTACTACTACTACTACTACTACTACTAGTACTACTAGTACTACTACTACTACTACTACTACTACTACTACTACTACTACTACTACTACTACAATTACTACTACTACTACTTCTACTACTACCACTACAATTACTGCTACTTCTACTACTAATACTACTACTACTACTACTACTACTACTACTACTACTACTACTACTACTACTACTACTACTACTCCTACTAATACACTGCTGCTGCTACCTCTACTACAACTGCTGCCTCTGACCTTACATGTACTAGTACTACTACTACTACTACTACTTCTACTACTACTACTACTACTACTACTCCTACTACTACACTGCTGCTGCTGCCTCTACTACAACTGCTGCCTCTGACCTTACATGTACTAGTACTACTACTACTACTACTACTACTACTACAACTACTACTTTTTCTACTACCACTACTACTACTACTACTACTACTACTACTACTACTACTACTACTACTACTACTACTTCTACTACTACTACTACTACTACCACTACTACTACTATTTTTTCTTCTACTACTGCGACTTCTACTACTACTACCTCTATGAAGGTATGCATTGTGTAATTCACAAAATCTCTTTTCGAGCATCTCGCTCAAAGTTACACGGTGTTTTCATGAAATGATTAATAATATGAAATATATCTATGAAACGGATGACATACTCTATGTCAAAAGATTCATCATTTCTTATTTTTTGTCTGTTCTGGTTGCAGTGTAGTTTCTGAAGATGACATATTCTGTTGTTTCTTTATCAGTATGCACTGTGTTTATTCAGCTATCAGCCAGGAAAGAAGAGAAAATGTGCGAATATGTATATCACCAAGCTGTTCTGAAAGCCGTAAATACATGAAGTTCAGATCTTGATTTACAGTCCACTTGGAAATTCCCCGGATGTCGACAGTGTGCCAAAACAAATAATCAGTATTTATGGACATTCGAAATATTCAGCTTATGCTAATTAAGTGAATACATATAATTTCTATTTGACCTTTGATCAGGTCAACCAATCCCGGTGATTCTAGAGTTGTTCGGGGAGTTCTTCTTCACATTCTGCCAGCGATCCGGATACGATGAGATGCTGAGGGTTCTTGGGTCAAACCTCAAGAGCTTCTTGGAGAACCTGGATGCCCTCCACTCGTACCTCAGCTTCTCCTACAAGAAGATGGAGGCCCCCTCCTTCCGGTGCGAGAGAAGGCAATCGGACGGCGCCCTCATCCTGCATTACTACTCACATCGGAAAGGATTGCACCCCATAGTAGTTGGTAAGGATGCCAAATCTTAGTTTAGCGACGGTGGTGGTAGTGGTGGTGATGATGATGATGGTAGTGGTGGTGGTGTTGATGATGACGACGATGATGACGATGATGGTGGTGGAAGTGGATGAAAACGGGGATGGTGATGATGATGATGATGATGATGGTGGTGGTGGCTTGTTTGTTTGCTTTATTTTTATTTCTGCGTTCACAACAATACGTTATCAAAAGTATTTACATTGTTTACGATATATATAATAATCCATAAATCATGCAATATAATCATAATACATAATAAGAACAAGAAATGGTGTGAGCAAATACTTCACTTTTTAATAATAATAAATAGAAACATTAACTAATGAACGCAGGAGACCATCATCGTGAGCGATTAAGCTTGAAATTGATGGCGGCCTCATACTGTTGATGACGGCCACATACTGTTGATGACGAAGATGATGATGATGATGGTGGTGGTGGTGGTGCATGGAGAGGATGGTGGTGATGAGGATGATGATGATGGTGGTGGTGGTGGTGGCAGTGGTATTGTTGATGATGACGATGATGATGATGGTGGAGGTTGTGGATGAAGGGGATGGTGGTGATGATGATGGTGGTGGTGTTGATGATGACGATGATGGTGATGTTGGAGTTTGTGGATGAAGGGGATGGTGATGACGATGGTGGTGGTGGTGGTAGTCATGACTGCGCTGATGACGACGATGTAGGTGTTGAGAGACAGAGGCGTTATGGAAGGAGAAGGAAAGAGCGAGTAGGCAGTAATACGCACGACATAAATATCGGAATATAGCGAAGGGGATGGGTGTTTGTACACCCACATGTGTAGGTAGGTGTGTTACAGTACTAGTTTCATATCTCACCCTGATAACAATAGTACATTGTTATGCATTAACGAAGAGGGACAGAGAGAGAGAGGTGGAGAAGAAAGGGGAAGAGATGGAGAGGGACAAAGAGTATATGAAAAAAGAAGAAAAAAATCGTTTATGTGTGTGTGGCGGTGTGGGTGGATATGTGTGGGTGGATATGTGTGGGTGCCTATGTAGGTATGAGTGTGTGAGGAGAGAGGAAAAACGCTAAATATGAGGGGTGTCTGACTGGACGCATGGAAGTCCGGGGTTCAGTCCCAAGCCACGGCACCTGTGCCCTTGAGCAGGGCATTTAATCAACAGTGCTCTTTCATTAAGATAAATGAAAATGCTACAAGCAACATTGTTCCCAATGTATAAAAGTAAAAAAAAATTAAACAGGAATATTAAAAGAAATCAGAGAAATTGTGAAATTGAAATTGAAATTGATTGAAATTGAAATGGTTTATTAAGAAAACTTCATCGCAGCCGAAGGATGAATAGCGAAATTCTGTACAAGGCAAAATACAAAATATATACAATAACAGTGACTATAACAAAATGACATGTAAAAGTAATAAAATAAATGTTATATGTTGAAATTTAAGAAAGGAGAAGAGTAGAATAATTTTATACATGGGATAAAAGTAATCTTGGATAGTTGTAACAACAGTATGATTCTGTGGGGATAAAGTCAGTAATTCATAACCTTGCATGAATATAGGAGAGAGAAATCAACAGAGAGTGTGATATAAAGGGGAGTATATTTCAGACATGACATCAGAAAACTAAGAGTAAACAAATATGTTACATCACAGTTCTTATTTTTAGCATATACACTGCGATCAGATCGAATACATTCAGGAAATTTGCCCTACGTCCACCCCGTGTAATATTACACATTTCATTTACTGCATCCTGTCAAGTCATTGGATCAACTGCTGCCAAACAAGGAATGGTAAACCTTGGTCCATTCTTTAATAAAACATGTTACACAATACTTCTCCCTGAAGCAACGGGTCACTGACCATCTAACACTTAAAAAAAAAGAAGATTGCTGGAGTTGGATCAAACATATTGGGTTACAGTTGTTTCATATCTTGCCCTGATTGTAAGTATATTATACCACGGCAGTCATTGACGAAGGTCAGTCACAACTTTATTATGGAATTTGGGGAGGAGACAGAGAGAGGGGGGAGAAGAGAGGAAAAGAAATAGAGAGAAAGAAAAAATAACACAGATTTTGAAAAGGTATATGAGTGCGTGTTTGCGTGTGAAGAAGGTGTGTGTGTGTGCGTCACGCGCGCGCGCGTGTGTGTGTAAGTCATAGAGGTACGTATTTAACTCTATAGTGTATGTAAAGATAGATGGGAAATAGGACAGAATAGGATAGAAAGGGATAGAGGTAGATAGAGACGGGTATAGGGAGGGAGAGGAAGAGAAAAGGAGAGTAAGAAAAGGTGTTTGCTGTTTCGCAACGTTCGACGTGTTGCACAATATTATATACGTTTCGATTTACTAAAATAGCAGGTCATTACCCACTCCGTTGGAAACCAACGTCTCTACTTGCACGCATCAACATGTTTATTGTTTTTCGTAATTTAAACCCCTCAGGAAAGATTATAAGAAATGTTGTCTGAATTTGAAGAAGGGTTACGGAATGAGTCAAAATAATGATGTAGAACGAGTAGGATTATAAGAAATTAATGGTCATGTCTTTTAACGAAATAAGACGTTCCGGATATCAGTCTCAATCATTATCCGGATTACCGTCTGGAGGAAAATATGACTAATGACATTGTCTTCGTAAACACCCCCCCCCCCCCGAAACTGCTCGATCTTGATGATTGCATTATAATTCACGCGACAGGTTAATATTATATATGAACTATTTATTTTCCCCTTCTGAAATATTTATATTTGTCTTTTTTTACAAATTGATTTTCTATACATTTATTTGTATACCCCCTTTTTTTTTTTTTGGGGGGGGGGGTGACATTTGGAAATGATACAGTCACCTATTAAATACAATGCTTTATTTTGTTCAGATTATGTATTATAATGGTATTATAGTTGGCACGTGTCTCTACAATATCCAGAGGGCTTATATTTCTTATGTTAATCACTGCTCTGCTGCCTCTTAGTAATGTTAGTATGAAATGCATTAGCTTCCATTTCATTTGGTCTTTGTTACTTAGGGGAAGAATATAAATATTCAGTTTAGATATGAACTTTGTAAATGTTTATGGGTGCATAGCGCGAATATCAAACCCAAAGCCTCATACATGTATATGGTTCGTCTGAAATGGACCGTGAGGTTTGATATGATCATGTTAATAAATGGGTATGGAAGCGGGAGAGTGTGCCTTTACTATCGTGTAGAGCAGGGTGGGTGTTTCATAAAGCTGTTCGTACGTTAAGGGCGACTTTAAGAACGACTCCACCTTTCTTACGCCTAACCATCGCCAATTAATATACCATTTACCACAAGGAAGGATCACCAGTCGTTCGTAAAGTCGCCCTTAACTTACGAACAGCTTTATGAAACACCCACCTGGTCTTTTTTATGTAATATGTCAGGTATACACTAAGGGGGTGTTGCAAGAAAATATTTGCAATCAATCGCAAATATTATGTTGCAATTTTACGATTGACTGATCAATCTTATCTGTGGCAAATCGGATTACACTCCTTGTTTCATGAAGCAGATTAGCGATCAATCACAAATTTGTAATTAATTGCATGACATATGCTTGATTTAGGGAACAAAAATAGATTTGCATTTGATCTCAAGTTTCTTGCAACGCCCCATAAGACACGTTTGCACGATTAAACGTTTACACTCAGATACGTTTACACTCAGATACGTATACACGATGAAACGTTTGCGCCATGGCACGTTTACACAATGAAACGGTTATTCAAGAATCGTGCTTGTTTTTTGGAGTAATTTAACAATGTTTTATCTATCCAGGCATTGTTCGAGCGGTAGCAAGGGAATTCTTCCAAAGTGAAGTGAGAATGGATGTCCTAGATGAAACGCACGAGGAAGAGAGGAACGGGAAAAAGGAACACGTGACTTTTGCCATCTTTCAAAAGAAATTACAAATCAAGGATCCTACTTCGCCAAAATCGGTATCCGATAAAACGCAGCAGAGCGAATCGGAACACAATAAAGAGGTAGGGTTTCGTGTTCTGTCTTAATGAAGGAGATTTATTGTTTTTACACATAAAAAAAACTCTGCAGCAGATAGACATAAAGTTAATTTAAATTTGCATAGAAATGCTCATATAAATCCAAATTCACATAGTTTTTTCTTAATGCTAATAATTGGTAATTGAATAGGCTTACACTAGTTTCTATGAATTAATAACTATAGACATAGCAAGATTTTAATATAATTATAGGTATAAATGGTACAAAAATGCATAACTATGATGCTTTACCTTGTTTACAGTATTAATATATATATAAGTTAATTTTTTGCGAATAGTCTTTATAGTTGTCGATTCTTAACAATTATCTTGGACAAAAGGGTGAGATTAATTTTTAACTTTTTGATCATATTAATTTTACACAGTTTTTTAAGCAATAGAATGAAACCCTTAATTTCGTTTCTAAAGAAATTATGAATAATTGCTTTCTGATAGCAAATGGTTCATTTATCATACATGACTCATGTACGATGATAACAGAAATAATGATAATACTACTAATAAAATAATAATAATGATAATAATAATAATAATACTGTAATCATAATAATGATGATAATAATAATAATAACACTGTAATCATAATAATAATGATAAAATAACAATACGTGTCATTTTCATCATCATCATCATCATTATTTAAGATTAAAGTACCCTGTAAAGTAAATGCCTGCTTTAATTTTTGTAGTTTTATTTCTTTATCACAATAGTATACGAATGATAATAATAAATGCACGTGGTACTTTTTTTACATAATGCCATTATTAATATTATGACCACTTTGTTCCTTAGAATCTTTATTTTCTTTTTCTAATTCTCTCTTTTCATTTTCGTTCGGGGTATCAGTCCATCTTGTACATCCTATCATTTTTTTCTACCATCTTTTTTTTTTCGATCCTTCTCATCCTGCACTTGTCCTCGAGAGAGATTCCAAATTCGAAGTTAAAATGGCCAGGAGAAAACCAGAGAAATCTAAAACTAAAAGTGCATTAAATTTCATCCATTCCACCAGCCTTGCCTCCAAACATAGCAAATCCCTGCAATTAATTAAACATGAACAGTCTCTGTCAGTGTCATGATGCGCATGCCTTCTGTGAAAAAAAGAAATGAAGAATCAAAGAAGAATCGTGCTCTTCACACATGATCACCCGTTATGACATAAATGAATATCTTACACCAGACTGTACTAAAAGCGCATTTTAATAGAGACTTGTGTGTTTTCTTCGTGCCTTATTCTCATCCTAGTTTCGTCTACGATTCCAATAAAGCTTGCAACAGACTCTTTTGCAATGTTAGATGCATCCATTAGTATCTATCAAACTTATTGATCTTTAATATTTGGAAAATAACCGCCAAATAGCATCAATAATCAATATCTCCGTCACCATTCGCTCTAGGGAACGGTAGACAATTCGATTAAAGAAAACTGCATTAGGAAGAGGGATACAAGCATTTCCGCTGAAACATGATTCAATTTATATGCTTGTGAATAATACATTTGATCGTTAGGTCACGCTAAAGCAAGCTTTTCAGATATATATATATATATACACACACATTCGTTTAGCATCTATTTGCATATTTACTCGTGTGCCAACTATCCTTCCGGGTTGGAAAATATGACCATTACCAGACACAATTATTGTTTAGAGTGAATATTCTACACCTAAACCGGCTAATCTGGTCATTTCCTCGAAAATTTGGAATCTCTGCTCTTCTCCATGCATGCTTTTGCACGTCACGTGACTATAATCCATTGCTGTGATTGGTCAACGTGATCATGACTTCCATCTTTTACCCTCTCATTAGAACATCACTACTGATGATAATATATCGGTGACGTCATCAGAATGGGTGCCTTATAAATGGGTGAGTTACGTAATCCATTTTGATGCCTATGAAACGAAACTATCCAACATCACAATATAGGCAATGGAACACCCAAATTACATTTCCATTGAACATTTTATACCTCTTCGAAATAATCACAAAATGTCGTATTTACCCTTAAAATTGTTATACAAAAACATGATATACAGTATGAATCAGTGTCTCTCTTGATTATAAAGTTCGAGTCGAACTAAGATAATTCATGACCAAGCACTAATAAACAGTACATAAAACCTGATTATAATTGTTACCATGACAACATTGAGCTGCGATTGACTTAATATCGATATCTATTTGAAAAAAAATGGAATACAACATACATCACTACAAAAATTATGACCGATCTTAAGCATAAGTTAAAGGATAGTAAAAGCCCTAGATTTATCATAATCGTAACTAGAAAGCAAGGAAAATTCAACGATAGCGTGAAATAGACTTAAAAGATAAACGATAAACAAGCCAACGTACGTTCATGAATTATATATAATAAATCTAAGAATTGACTCTCATTGCAATAATACTTGGTTTTGCGTTGAGCGAGGTCCGTCTGTATAGCAGCTCTTTTGAGCGGTAAACACGGTAACTCGAAACTCTTGATGGACGTGTTAAAGAGAGAAACTATCGGTGATTAGTAACATTGGTTCTCATCAGTCATTCTAAGGATGCTTAACATGTAATCCCGCCGTAATCATACACGAGATTCGAAGATTAGCTATCAAGCGTAGCACTCACCTAATGCCCAATGGTCCTTCAAGTTAATCGTCGAATTGAAGTGAAAATGAGAAAGGGAAGAAAATGCGACATCTGAAACTGAACTTTTAGCATGTTTAGTGCACCCACGCCTATACTATTAACATCTAACATGTGTAACATGCGTAGAATTACGATTTCTGTGTTAAATATATCACGACGACAAACAGGACAAATCCAAGTATTCGCAGAATCTGTAATAAGTTGCAGGGCTGTGCGTCTATACAGATATTTGCTGATTTATTTGAATAATTATCAAGCACAAGCGATATGCGTGCAGAGCTCATAGGGTTTAATGCTTTAACATAGTAACCCAAATAAGACTTGTATCTTCTTTTTAGCATAATTTTATAACTATGACCTTTTTCTAAATTTTTGACACGATTATACTTACAGAGCGTCTTTATAATTAAATAGTTTCTACGCATCATAAAAGAAAGTCAATCGACCGCTTCTTTGGCAAATAGTGTGTCGTTAAGATCTCACAAAACACGCAGAATCTTAACATTCGAATTGGCTGTGTGCTGAGTCTCTTGAAGCATAAATAAAATGGTGTTGTACTAGTATTCAGGGTTGAAATTTCTGCTCATTCTTCTTAATCTGGACCAAATTGATGGAAGAGAGGCAGATCAAAGCTCTGGAGTGATTCCGATTAGGCCTGTCGCCATTTTGATATAAAGCAATCACTTTCGGATCTCGGTATAAGGGGTGCAGACCGGCGCTTGTCGAGCTACCATCTTGTGGGCCTATTTTGTATGATCTCAGAATTGTGAAAGCATGAGTACGATTTAGTAGGCGAAAACCATCTTGGAGAATGGCGAGTAGTTTTTTACACTTCCTCTGGGAAACGCTGCGTATCCGTGAGTATCTTTAGTCGCTTACATTAAATAAATGTTTTTTATGGTTTTACTTTAAATTTGCGTTTTACCCTAATTTATCCACCCCCTATTTGCTCGCGTCATGACTAGTATGACTGTCAATTTAAGATTGCTGCCCCTTTTGGATGACTGGGACTCATTTTAAATGACGGCAGCCACCTTGTCTCTTTCCATCGAGATTCTTCCCATAAGGATAGGCATGGACTTAATTTGCACGTTTCTTATAATTCAAATAAAGCGTAATTGATAATACTTTTATTTTATAGAATGTTAATCGTATTATAATAGTGTTATGAACATTGTTACTGACATGTATGCATACCAGTAGGCCTATATAATAATTATGCATGAATAGATCAAAAGCATGAACGAAGGGTTTATTTGCATCTTCCCCATTAAACATAGCATGATATTACTTTATCCGGTTTTTTTTTATTGTACTTACTAGCAATATATGACAATGGATTATTACATTATTTACATTGCATGAATTACAGTGCATTTTATCTTTATCATTCCGTCATAACGGTCTCACAATTATATAATCATATCTTCATATCTTTATCCCTATATAATTTTACACCTTTTACTACCCTGTGATCATGACCATAATATATATATAATCATTTTGCATACCAATACACATGGCGTTTCACTCGCTTACCTGAGATATTCCCTACATATCACCAATTCTCGCCTTCATTATTTCTACTAGTAATGAAGCATGGTAATACCTTTTCAGGAAATTTCTTACAATTGTTTTGATAAAAGTATGAAATTCTTAATAATTTTTCTATTACTAATATAACTAGTACTGTGCAGTAATTATGGTCAAACGATATCATTGATAAATATATATCAATTTCTTAATTCATACTCTTCAATTTTCGATTGTAATTATATATTTCTTGGAAATTTGGTTATTGATATCGTCATTAACAATTTCTCATTTTAACTAATCGCTAAAATCTTAGTTCTAAACCTAACGGTATATATCCTAATAGAACGTTACTTCTTTGTGTGTCATATTCTTTAGTTTAGAACAAGAAATAAATAACAGCGCTGTATCTTTATTTTGCTTTTGATACTAATTCTCACTTTATCTATGATTAATATCGGTAATTTTCTTTATTTGCTTCCTCAACTTTCGGCGCCATTATTTCTCCAGGACGAAGACCACGTAAGTAAACAAGAGCTATTTGCTCATGTTGATGGTGATGTATTATGATATTTTGCCGATTACCGGGGTTCTTTCAGAAAATTGTAAAGGGATACTCCAGGCAGAAATTAATACGAGTTGAATAAGTTTACACAAGTAACGCATTACAAATATCATTGAATTTGATACAAACGGCGGAGTCATTGATTTCATAGGTTTCGAATGTTTTGATGAAACATATGTTTGCATTTTAGCATGAATATGCAAAGATGAAGTGTTAATGTCAATTCTCCATCTGCCCTGTCGTTCAGTTTTCTATTTTGAATCATAATGAAATCATTTATCGGATATATTGAAAGACAATAAAATTTATTTATACAAATCCCAGGTACATATTACTTACAGATATGATCTTAAAATTGAAAAAACAATACCCACTCTTTAATAATCACATCATGTGATATGCCAGAAAAAAGGAGGGCGGATGACATCACCAGCCCACTCATTTTACAGTTTATTACAATTTCAACAAAGTGATGCAAAATTTCAGAAATTCATTTTTTTTCCATCCTATTTCAATAAACCTTCCAGGTTTTGCCTGTTAGATATGTATCCACCAATTCAATTTATATTACTTTCGGGCTTGAGTTCCCTTTATAAAATGTGCCTTTAAACCTGAATTCCCGGTTAAATGATGTAAAGTATGCTACAATTACTCCAGTCTTGATATACATTATCTCAGAGGGCATAGGGTTAGAGTTAGGATTGCAATGGGGATTTGGATCAGATTAGGGTTTAACTGTTTTATTATTATTTTTGGAAGTTAGGTTTTAAGTTTGACTTAACGTGTAGATTTTGCATCAAAGCAATTGTCGCCGAAACGATTTTTTTCAAAGGGTGCTGATGTTAATTTGAAAAGCAAAAAAAAAAATTGGTTTCACTACGAAATGAAGGTCATTTTAGTTACATGTTTCCATTTTCACACATTTTCAAGAATACCTGGGGGTGCTATCTATGGAGAATAATACACACAACACCCCCAAATATATATTTTTCTTGGGGGGGTGTTTAAGCACCCCCGCTTCACAGGGCCATGGGAACTGTCACACTAACCGACCAATGCTACGTTATTTGGAAAGGTTTTTTTTTCGGTCTGAGTGGGTTTCACCGGTTTTATTGCACTCTAAAAACAGAGAGTAAAAATTTACCCAATATTGGGTAAAAAGGGAACATATGTGTTTGCTGGGTATTTTCCGCCCAATATTGGGCAATATGCATGTTTGAAGGGTAAATTCAAACGCAACACTGCGTAAAATTGATAAAATATTTGGTATCTTTTTACCCAACAAACATACATTTGCACATTTTAACCAATATTAGATAAACCGTTTTTAGAGTGTGTATCATCATATAACGTTGAACCTTGAAGAGTAATCCCTTTCAGCAGCTTCAAAGCTATCCCGGGATGAAAATATAGCACAGCATTAGTAATGTTCATTAGTTATTAGCAATCAATTGTTCGCAATCACGACGGGGACAGATTATACACCATAGAAGTTATATTGAAAATGCCCATCAAAACACAATGAATAGCTGAAAGGAGGTCTTTGTCGAAAATGGATGAACCGGGAGCGAAATTATTTTTCCCACCAAGTTCTGGACCGACATATGAATATTCATGACTTGCGTCTTCGGATTGAGAGTACGCATGCGCGTGGACTTGGTCTCGACCACTGCCGATCGTAAGCATTCACGTTGCTCAGAATGAATTAGCATCGTCAAATTACCGGTACCCTTACATAGTTACATAGGCCTTATAGGCTTAGATCTATATATATACATCCAATTCTTAAGTTACACTTATCAAACTAGCTGCTTTTAATGGCAAGACATGTGCTTGGGTAGGGCTAGCTTAGGCTAGCGCATTAACTTTAACTCAAATATGGACCTGTCTAATGCCTAAAACTAATAGGAATAGCCGACTAATGCCATGGTTAACTTCGAACTTGTTAATTCCGAACTTTACGTTTGATTAGGTTTGGACCAATATTAGCTTATTTACCATGGTTTAATATGTCTAGTCCGTATACAGAACCAGTCCTAGATCTAAAAAAAATATCTTAGTTCTAGTCTAGTCTCTAGATCTAGACTCTGATCTACGCGCTATCAGCATGGAACCACTAGTGTACCAAAGGGGGGGGGGGCAGACTGCCCCCCTGACGAGTCACAACTGATCCAGGGGACGTGCCCCCCCTTGAGAAGCCAAATTAATAATTTGTAATGTCAAAATGCAACGAAAAAAGACGTTTGTCCCCTCTTTTGAACGTGAAGATCTTTTTTTTTTTCTTGTCAAATTTTTTTCAGGTACGAAATCCTTAATTTTGGGTGAAGACGGGGATCAAGATCACTGACGTTAGAATACGTTCCATGCACGCACTGGTGTACCTAGGATTTTCCAAAAGGGGGGCAAATTTTTTAGAGGATATTTCGTCCGCGAAAAAATGTGACAAGCCCCCCCCCAAAAAAAAAAAGGGTCTTCACCCCAAATTATGGATTTCTTAGCTGAAAAAAAAAATTGGCAAGCAAAAAAAAAAGATCTTCACGTTCAAAAAAGGGGACATACGTCTTTTTCATTGCATTTTTACATTACAAATTATTAATTTGGCTTCTCAAAGGGGGCACGTCCCCTGAATCAGTTGTGACTCGTCAGAGGGACAGTCTTCCCCCCCCCCCCCTTGGTACACTAGTGGTTCCATGCTGATACAGCGTAGATCAGAGTCTAGATATAGAGACTAGACTAGAACTAAGATAATTTTTTTTAGATCTAGGACTGGTTTTGTATACGGACTAGACATATTAAACCATGGCAAATAAGCTAATATTTGTCTAAACCTAATTAAACGTGAAGTTCGGAATTAACCAGTTCGAAGTTAACCATGGCATTAGTCGGCTATTCAGTGTTGTAGTCAAGGCTCAAACCTCCAAGGCCAATGCTTTAATACCCAAGGCCAAGGCTTCAATACCAAAGGCCAAGGCCAATGCATGGAAACCCAAGGCCAAGGCCTGAAAACCTCAAGGCCAAGGCCTGAAAACCTCAAGGCCAAGGCATTTCAAACTTACGATATACAGAACAATGAACTAACAATACTTAGGCGGCAGACATCACACATGGTAAAATGTATGTGAGCGAGGGGACTGAGCGAGAAAAAAAATTAACCTTTGTACATTTAAAACAAAAATAATTTCATGATAGAGACATATTAAAATAATGATATAGTTACCTGTGTACACATAATCCATAATTTTTCTATAGGCGATTTACATTGCAATAATTATTATTATACCACGGTCATCTGATCCTGGCATTCTCAACGTATGTTTTTCTCCACTCCATGGGACAAGGGCAACAGAAAATTATTATGGGGGGGGGGGTCAACGCCAAAAAGGCACCCATTTATCAAAATGAGTTTTTTTGTGCAAACAGATACATGTATTTTCAAAATGAGATTATGAACTGCGTGAAGTAATTGTGTGTTTTATAGAAATTAAGTTGAGCAAAGGCTTTCTAAAGTGATTTTTAATTATAAGATAGATATTTTGCTTTAGGTTTTACTTCTCAGCGAGAAAGCATAGCGTGCAAGCGGTTTTGAAAAAAAAATCTATTCTTATGTTGTAAAACTTGATTTATGGTCAATTATGGGGCTAATCATTGTTGAAATTTCCTTGCGCGATGTTGCCAGCGCGAATCACCAGCTCAAACTTCTTGACATGTCGTGTAATAAGACATGGTAATTAGTTTATTCTGAGCTGGTTTTGTAATCATGAAAAAGATGTGTATCTAACTAAAAAATAACTTTGCGCTCGCTAATTCTTTTTATATACTGACCAGTAAAGGAAGCAGTTAATTACTGCATTTTAAATAAGATACATAACTCACCAATAAAAAATAATGCGAGCGCAAAGCGCGAGCTCAAAAATTTGTGATATTCCAACCTGAAAACTGGACATTCTAAGCATTTTCTTGCGAACGAGAAGAGAACGAGTACAATAATTGATGCGAGTGCAGGAAGCGAGCCAAATATTTGTGATATTTCAACCATAAAGCAACATTCTATACATTTTTGTAACCATTAGCAGTACTGTACTAAACAATAATTGATGCAAGCACGATTCAAAATCTGTGATTTTCGAACCTAAAATGTATTATGTTTTATTATTAAAGAAGGTATTTCTTTTTTAAAAAGGGCATATTTCATTTGGAAAAAAAATCCTACAGGGATTTTTTTTTTTGGGGGGGGCAAGAGAGCACAAAGCGCAAGCTAAAATTTTCAAATGCTTAAACTGAAAATGAGTCATTTTTAGGACTCTTGTCAGTTTTCATATTTTTTTCTGCTTACAACCACTTTTATCAAACAGTTAATTAATCATTAATTATTAATACTTATTGATAATATTGATAATTATTAAATTATTTTTTGTTAATTATTATTTCTTGAAACCATATTGACACAAAAAACAAATACGTTGCTTATTTCCTTGAAACTGTAGAGAAATAAGATTCAATGTTGAATGATATATGATTAAAAAGAAGTAAATTTTTTTTCCCCTTTGTTTTGTCAATCTGACCCAAAACAAATATAAAATTTAGAAGAGAGATAGAGAGAAGAAGAAGTCCCACCACCAAGAATAAACTTAGACAAGGGGGGGGGGAAGGGAAGGGAAAAGATGGAGTAAATGTGATATTATTTTTTAAACAATCTATTGCAAAATTAGCTTTTCTTATAGAAAGAGGGGGACAAATTTTGTTCACTCGCTCGCTTCAATCGCTTTCTTCTTTTTTTGACAGAAATTTTGCTCTATATATGCCATGCTTGGCCCCTCAAAGTTTCTGGCTCATCATGCCATTGACATAACCCATTTGGATATGACAAAATTGGAGACTGTGTTCAAGTTTACCAAATCTTTTTAGAATATCATTAAGACTTAAAACATTCTTGTTGGCCAAAGAAAATAATACAAGGAAAATCCTAATGGAATAGAAATCAACCTTGTTATCGTTCTTTAGAGTTAGCTATGTTTAAAGTATGAAAATTGTTGTCAAAATTGCAGTCAGATGTAAAAATTATCATTGTCATCAAAGCACTATTATCTTGATCATGACCATTATTATTTACTGTCATTATCATCATATGATTACAACACATTACCAATACATAATGCTATTTTTCATAACTGATGTATTCTTTGTTTGAATTTCTTGATAATGGTGACAATTACAATTGATGACACTGATAGTACACTTACTACTGCTGCTGCTACTGTTACTGGTGATTGGTAGTATTGACCATTAGTGTTATTAAATATATATAAAAAAACAATTGAAACATTTATAATTACTTATTTAAAACAAATGAAAGTACAAAATACAAAATGCCTTGAAAAAGCCTTGAAAATGCCTTGAAAATGCCTTAAAATTTTAAGGCTCAAAATCCTCAAGGCCAAGGCTTTGAAAAAGTACCAAGGCCGAGCATGAAGGCACTACAACACTGATTAGTACTAGGCATTAATTAGACAGGTCCAGATTTGAGGTAAAGTTAATGCGCTAGCCTAAGCTAGGAGCTAGCCCTACCCTAGCACATGTCTTGCCATTAATGGCAGCTAGTTTATTAAGTGTTTAAAAATTTGATATATATATATATATAGATCTAAGCATATAAGACCTATGTAACTATGTAAGGGTACCGGTAATTTGACGATGCTAATTCATTCTGAGCAACGTGAATGCTTACGATCGGCAGTGGTCGAGACTAAGTCCACGCGCATGCGTACTCTCAATCCGAAGACGCAAGTCATGAATATTCATATGTCGGTCCAGAACTCGGTGGGAAAAATAATTTCGCGAACCGGGAAAGCTGATCGTCGTGAGATTCTGAGCTGACGAAAAATTTACCAACTGTCGCTGTCCAGAGTTCATGGCGAAACTTGTTTTGATGCACCGATTTTTGACAAAGGCTGCTTTGCCATGAAGGGTTTTCGACAATAGATTTTCTATGTTGTAGAATATATCCCCGTCGTGAAAACTCCCTATAATGTAAAGGGAACAGACGCCACCCATCATTCTTCAATGAGAGTTCGTTCTGAATGTCATGTTTCCATAGGATCTTCGATCAAATGCCCCCTTTATGATGGGGATATGCTAAGATTGACTTGAGTACCATTGAATACTTGCTTTACTTAGATATCAAAGTCAATTCTGTGTTAAACATAATCATTGTTCCTATTATTATTATTTTTTTTGTCTTGGTAAAGAAAATATAATATTGTAAAATGGCATGCCATGCAATGGTATATTCTTACATAATTGATTACAATAACTCATCGTTATGTAACTTCGAAAATAACCTTACTGAGAAAATATCAAAAATAAGGAAATACGAACGATGAAATTGGAAGCAAAGAAGAACAAGAACAAAAAAGAAGGAAGGAGAAGGAAAACGAGAGAAGATAGGAAAATTATTATGATTGAAAATAAACACCTTTGAAATCGTATATTTTTTTTAGAAAGCTGACACTCCTTAGTGATCATTTCTATGCGCATAATTATTTGAGAAAATACCGCACTGTTCTTGAATTAAAAGGAATTCCTTAAAATTCCATTCTAGTTTCTCAAACGTGAGCCTCTTGTGGTTTTCAACATTATTGGTTAGTGTTCCAGGGTATCTTACTCGGAAAGAGATGCGTTTAGCCGCAAATGAATTTCCCTCACTTAAAAGATGAACTGAAGTGGTTAAGAGAATAATTTGATTGGCTTTTCATCTTGGCATATCTCCACGCTGTAAATTAGCCCCTCTAATTTTAGAAGAAAAATACCTTACTTCCTACAATTCACTGACAAACATGTAATTTGATATTTACAGAATTGGTGTAGAAAGTTGTTAAACTTTGCCCGTCATTTCCGATGACCCATTCAAATTGCTTTCAATACGGAAGATTTCGAGAACGTGATTCTCTAAGAACTGTTTTATGTTATTTTTGTGAGGGCGACTGTACCTTTCATGGGTTTGATCAATTATTATCCTTGGTCAGCCGTGATCAGCCATGGAATATTGATCAGAGTCTGTGCTGGTTGTGACATGTTTATCGATGAAACAATATTCCATGCGGTTTCATTTCAAAATAAATGTTTTGTCACATTATGATATACTATAGTCTTGACCCTTGAATGCTTAATTTTACTACTTTTATATATATATTTGGATTGAGGTTTTGTTTCATGCAATGACTTATTAAATCCATTTTCAACAGAATGTTCGACAAAGGCAGGATCTTAAACCGAACAACGAACGGCCGGCGACCCTCAATGTCCAATCTCTGGTCTCCCTCGCAAACGACTATGGAAGCTTCTCCCCTTCGTATCCCGAAAAGCTCTGGCTGGACCAGCGAATGTTCTGTGAATACTTCCCCTATCACCTAGTCTTTGACTCGAAACTCAGACTTCTGCAATCTGGCGTTCACATACAGAGGGCGCTGCCCAAGCTGCGGACCATGGAAGACACCACTGTGGAAATTCTTTTCAACATGTTGCATCCGCAGATTGACTGGAGCGTGCCGAGTATACGCAAGTTTATCAATATGCAATTCGTCCTGGAGACGAAACGAGAGATGATAATTCCTGGATGGGGGGAAGAACAGCCCATGCTCCAACTAAGAGGTAACAAATGAACCCCCTCTTCTATCGCCCGTATCAACTAAAATAATGATTTATCCAATAGCCAAACATCATGAATATTAGACAGAATTTGTATTGATATCAAATGATATACATCACCACGGAAAACCGTTACTGAGCAATACCATTTGCGTGGGAAATGTATAATCGTAAATTGTATGGCTCATACACAGATACTCGGAATGATACCCACTCGTTTGATTTCATGTGCTTAATCAGAATTTGTTTCCTTTAAGAAAAATCCACAAAACAATCACTCAACAACCACACTGGAAAATTGGGTGTTAATAAATTTGGACGTCTTTGAAGGGTAAGTTAATAGCGCTGTTTGTCTGATACTTCCCTAATTTAAAAGCTGGGAATTCCGCAGGCCTCTTTCTCTGGATGGGGCATTAATGAGAATAAATTATTCAGACTGAGGTGATGATGACGAAGGTTCCATGTCCATAACCAATCGGAATTGCCGCTGCAGATATTCACGAATAAACGATTCCACGTAGATGGCGCCAATGTCCATCATGTACATGTGCACCGCAAAATCAACCATTTTCTATCACTCTCTGTCTTAATTTATCTCTCTAACATGTCTAGGAATCGAGTAACATATTCACTCCTCGGGGGAGTTAAGAGAGACGAAATTTGTTTGAAAAAAAAAATCAGAAGGTTTAATCTTAATTCACACCAAATTGCCCGATCCTTGACGTCACCACTAAGTGGAGTAAAAAAAAAGGTGAAAATTCACTCCTTTTATCAAGAGAGTCCATTCTTTTGTAGAATACACATCCAAGTAAATAAGAACATCGCAATGCTTACGAATGACTTTTTTATGTTATAGGCAATATTTTGGTATGATAGTTCCATATAAACTTTATGCAAGTTACGGAGTTAGATCTTTCTTTCTCTCTTTGTAAGTATGGAATTTAATGCCTTTTAAGAATATAGCTATAGACTCATGCGGGCCGCTTCAAAAAATACAAATTCTCTTTACCTGCTCTTCAGGTCAGATGATTTGGATGGACTCCTTAGACGCTATGTTGTTTACCTGTTCGCCACGTGTTGCCAGTCTGAAGGAGCTAGAGGAAAGAAATCTTCATTTATCAGATATCCCTCTCCATGATATCACCAGGGATCTCATCCTCTTCAATCATCAAAGACTCGCAGAGATTGAACTTGGGAAGCAGCTCGAACAGAAGAAGGTAAGAGATATAATGTTATACAAGGAGCGACTTCATAACCGGACAATTTGACACACATAGGCCTAGATGATTATGCGTTAAAGTTCATGCCTTTCGGACGTGTCTGCGATCCGATTTTGGACCATTGGACATTTTCTGTATTTTTAAAATGTAAACGTATATGAAGTATTCTCTTTGGAGAGTAGAGTATACGGATAGTCTCAATGTTTTGGTCACCTGTTTTGGTGAGTTGCAAGCATCATAAGATCAGAGTAAATGCTACTTTTGCTTGAGACCTAGGCAGGTAATCATGATATGTTAACCTCATAATTTGATACGGAATATATTATTTTACTAGTACATGTAGCTCTATATTTGAAATCAGAGTATTTATATGAGTATTCAGATCTTTAGAGAGTAGGATATTTAATGTTTAGTGATCACATCGAACGGTCCATTAAATATTTTCTCTTATAAATAAATCTATAAAGGGCATAGAGACGTTGTTCCGCTGTATTAAGCGCTATATGAAAGTGGATTCTTACAAAATCGGGTCACAATGTCAACACTGCACATTGAAGGGGGGCACGGGTGGGTAATACCTGCAAATAAGCCATCTAGCATTTCTTGATGATGACCTGGAAATTATAAACGACTCGGCAATTGGCAACCAAGTCGATAAACTGAATGGACACCTTCCAGAAACACAGATCAAGACGATAGCCATAGAAACAGCGTGAACAAGAATCGTGATGCAATAGTAGCCTTGAAGTTGTCTTAATCAGTAACGACCTCATATCTTCTTAAATCCCTGATTACTTATAGGAAGAGCTCCGGTCAGCGTTAGGAGAACTTGAGGCGGAGAAGAAGAAGACAGACATGCTGCTCCATTCTATGCTTCCCAGACAGGTTGCAGAGCAGCTCCGAGATGGCAAGAAAGTTGAAGCTGGTAAGTATATTCGTACTCTTGTGCTAGGTTTAAGAATAGAGAATTTTCGCATTTACTGCCGAGATACCCTCTACAACGCATTGATTCTTTTGAAAATGCAGTTAAAATCACAATGGAGAGCTGGAAAGGCTTTTGTCAAAAGTTGATAGACTGGGACAGCAGATCATCCGAAGATTTGCACCGGACGAACAATTGCAAATGTGCCGTTGTCCAGAGTCAAGAGATTCTGATGGTGTCCCGGTCTACCAACATTCGACAAAAGCCTCTCGGCTCCCCATCGTGATTTGACTTGCAATTTCAAAGGAATTGGCGCGTTGTCAAGAGTTTCTCTGTAGCAAATGCGAAAAGTCCGGAGTAATGTCGAAGCCCGCCAATGAAAGTGACTCCTAACCGACCGATTATGTTATTGGAAATAACATAGGAATTTTGGTCGGACTGGAGTCAGTTTCGTTCTGATCAAGTTGGCCCTTGGGAGAGGGAAGCTACCGAGATTCCCTCACGCACCAATCCACCTCGAGCCGCACCAAGCCACCTCGAGCCGCACCAAGCCAAAACCCAGCTAGATGCTGAGGTGATTGGCTTGACGAAGGAGGGGGGGGTATGGAACCTTGTAAATTTTGTGAGTTCATCAATATTTGGTTTTGGGAAATTAATTATTAGTTTTAATTTTCATCATATCACTAGCTCCCTTACCTGCAAATTATCCAAAGTAAATGATGGATTAATGTTTTTTTTTTCAACACGCCACCCCCCCTGGGCAAATGTTAACAGCTGTAGTTTGGAGTAGAGATACTGACAGCTGTATTTCTTTAGACATTTTTTTCTGAAAATGTGATTTAGACAATGATTTATATTTTTGCACCACACAAACTATATTAGTTTAACTGGTAAAATGCTATACTACAACGTTATCATGGTAAATCTATTCGATCCCTGATTTTATTAATTTCTATCCCACAGGCGAGTTCGAGCTGGTAACAATTCTTTTCAGTGATATCGTGTCTTTCACCAATATTTGTTCAAAATGCCGTCCCATTGATATTGTCAACATGCTCAATGCTCTCTACACAAGATTCGACAAACTTACATCGGTCCACGATGTCTACAAGGTACAGTTTTTATACTTTTTATATTTCTGGCGTGTTATTTGAGCTGGGGAAGGTTATGTACCTTACGAAAACAGCCGCTTAAGAAATGTATTACATTTCTATTCTATGTATTTTGTGATTCTTTTTCAAATTCCTCTAGTTTTACGAATACGATTGCCAAAATTAATACAAATCGATATGAGCAGCTTACATTTAGACTCACATTTGTAGGTCATTTGGACCAAAGGCTTTGGATATGTCCTTTCAAGATACATACAGAAACCGTCGGTTTATCAAAAAAAAATGAAGAAAAAGGTACATGTTAATAAAACACGTCCACACATAGTCCTTGAACGACTACACCGTATATTTGTTTTAATTTCTGTAATCATAATTATTAAAACATTGTAAAGAAGATACAACACGGAACACTTAATCATAGACAACGATCTGAAGAAAGCCCTACTCAACAATGATCGTAGAATACTACTTCTCGATCTCGATCATTCTTCACCGATCAGGTTAGTTCTTTCAAAACGAATGGTGCACACAATCTCTGGATGAAAAATGATGGCTTTGGTAGCTTTCAATACGTATGACATCATAAGACTGTTGCTAGATTGGCGTTGATCCATCTGTAGATGATTGGGTTACGGATATGATCATGTTCTGTGACTTTTTTTTTCTTGTGACAGGTCGAGACAATAGGCGATGCATACATGGTAGTAGGTGGTCTTCCCATTCCGGTAGCCTCACACGCTGCTAGGACAGCCAATCAGGCACTTGGTATGATGGTCATATGCAAAGAGGTCATGTCTCCAGTCACCCGGGAACCTATCGGGGTAAGTAACTTTGGGGACATTGTTTGGAGTTTAGGACATAGAGGAGTCCAAATCGTCCACCATGTTTTCTTGATCAAAGGGCAAGTCCAGAGCTTTGGAACAACGTCCTTGATATCGATCATTCGTGTTTCGATTTGTTTCGTTTATAGGGTGAAGTTGTTCCGACTGTGATTTTCAGGGGCAGCGGAACGGGGGGGGGGGGCTGAGGGTGCTCCAGCCCCACCCCCATTTTTTTTTTCGAGAGTACTTTGTCAGAGTACTTGCGTGGCGACTTGGTGTCGAATACGAGACAATGGATAATATAACATCTTCTTTCTGTTTTCCTTGTAGATTCGAGTTGGTATTCATTCTGGTCCTGTGGTAGCAGGAGTTGTAGGGGAGAAGATGCCCCGATACTGTCTTTTTGGTGATACTGTCAACACTGCCTCAAGAATGGAGAGCCATGGTCTCCCAAGTAAAATTCATCTCAGTGATAATACTTACAGGTAAAATGCGAAATCATCAAATTTCTTAATTATTTCTTGCTCATACACTGAAATATGAAATAACGGGATTACAAGACTCTTGAATAGGTAAACGTAACTACGTCACTGGACCAAGGCATTTGGGAAATATCAAGACTTGCTGTAGGCCTAGCTCCTTTAGGTATGAGACAGTCACCCTGTTTTTATGGGGAATAAGTTATCTCTTGGGAAGGGATGTAAACCAGGGAGTACACGGTGTTTGAACATAATATGATCATGAATATAATAATCATTTCCGTATAGCTCATAGTAAAAGCTTCTAAGTGTGCTTTTATAAACCATAAAAGGTTAATACCAACTGATTAAAGATCTGCAGGTATTTTCTCTGGTAACCGAGGAAGAAGTTATTCTTCTATTAAGGCTGCTGGTAATAAATGAACTGCAATACTTGGAGTTCATTTCTGATCTATTCGTTGTTGCTATATCTGGACATTCTCTGGAAAACCTCTGGCAAACTGACCGAAAATGAAACAACTGTTTCATAAAGTATGAAAAAAAATTGATAGTAACATGAGCTTTGCATTTGTTATGTAATTATGTTTACATAAATATGATTTCGACCTTTTTGTTCCTTTTTTTTTTCTTTCCTGTATATAAACGCATATATGAATAAGTCGATTATATTTTCTTCATTTCCAAGGGGGCTCCACACTTTACAAGCTTTGCTTTTTAGTGGACCCCCTCATTTCCATTTATGCTCAATATTATACTGTTTTTTGTTGTTTTACGAAGTAAGAATGCTCGTTTATAAAATTGTACTTATT
This sequence comes from Lytechinus pictus, assembly GCF_037042905.1. Lineage (NCBI taxonomy): Eukaryota > Metazoa > Echinodermata > Echinoidea > Temnopleuroida > Toxopneustidae > Lytechinus > Lytechinus pictus. The sequence goes on from NC_087260.1 coordinate 12,925,190, forward strand.
TTGTATTACTTTATATTACTTTGTATTATGTTTTGAATGGAAATGGAATAAAGAATTGAATTGAATTGAATTGAGCTACCCCAGAAGTTAGAAAAAGGGATCAAGTCAACCAGACTGGTTGTTGTAAGGTATACTGGCGCAGGAGAGGTGGATTATGCTTACATAAGTTTCCATGCTTATTATTAAATCTGTCAAGGTTGTGACAAGTTTTCAGGGTTTAAAAAAATAAAATTTTGTTCGGAAAAGCATTTAATTATCACCATTTTTAATCAAGATTTAAAAAAGGGAGGCACCTAGCCCAATCACCTCCAAATATATTTTGCTGTCGCTTCACTGCGTGCGGCATCCTTATAGAATCTTAGTCACTTCATAATTTTCATAATATCTATATTATATTTCATTCTATTTACTCTTGATCATAACTACAGATGTCTTGAGGGTCATGCGTTCCATTTCAGCGAGAGAGGTGAAATTATGGTGAAGGGGAAAGGCATGATGAAAACGTACTTCCTTGAGGAAAACGCCGGGGCTAGCTTGGATCAGATTATGGGTAAGGGCGTGTCCAAGGCTAGTACCCCAGAGAAGACGGATAGATGTAAGTCACCGCCAGAGACACCAACAAATAACATGGCCAATGGTAAGATAAACACTTATTCATCATTTTCGCTCCAAGACGGGCAATGGATTCAAGAACAAATGCCCTTCATGACAATGTACAGTCAAGAAGTCTTTTTCGAAAATTGGTGAATCAAAACGCAGTTTCGCCCTGGACTCTGGAAAAACGACATATGTGCACTTTTTCGTTGGCACCGAATATGAGGACGTAAGTGCTGTTCCGGTTCACGAATTTTCGACAAAGATCTCCAGCTGTTCATTGTCATTTGACAGGCGTTTTCAATACATTTACTGTGTTCTTGAATCCGTCGTGCGTCGCGGAGCGGAAATTCCCTGTCATGTTATATATGTAACTTTCTTTCTGTCTTCGGCTGTTTTGAGGCGGTCGACCTCCTTGGTATCTTTCATCAGTCTAGGGTCCCGTTTCACAAAAGAGTTGCAACTATAATATATTTGCTATTATGCCAACTACCATGGTAACATGGCTCAGCAGCCGATCAGAATCAAGATTCCCATGGTAATTACAATAAGTGCAAAGTAACCTTAGTAATAAGTTTTTAATTGGAGCCAATCCGATACGTGGAAGTCAGATATTTGACTTCATATGACAAAGTCATACAGTTCCTATTCATTTGGTCCGAGTTTTATGTCTCAATTAATTCATGAAATTTTTGTGAGCGTGATATGCTAATATCTTTGCCTTTTAACGGTTTAAAACTGAAAATAGGCACCTTTCGAAAAAGCAAAGATGTTTTAAATTCACTTCGTTTTATATTCTAAAATATTATTGTTAAATGTTTATGCTTTCTTCTCGAAGATATGATGCTAGATAACATACAAATTCTGTTCACAATATTTCTTGGTGTGTATTTCAGAACTTTCTTTTGCGTTAATACAGGCATAGTATGTTTTGCGTTCATACTTGCAATATTGTCTATGGCTTCATTCATTAACATTTTTTTAATTATTATATTTGATCTATGCATATCCAGTTAGTGCATATTCTTTAAATTTCACTCGAATTCTTATTACCGTGGCCCGGTTTAAAAAAAAAAACAATGCTGGTAAATCATTTTGATCAAATTTACGTCTTTATCTGACTGGTCCTGATTTCAATTTATTAATTCATTTTAACTCTATTTCGATTATTATTTTTTTCTTGTACACTCACCGCCTCTTTTCATCTGTTCACGTTTGAATCTGACTCCATGCTTTTGTTTCCCACTTTTTAGGACGACATCGCTTATTACAAAAAAAAATGTATTTGTTATACTTGCCAATGCATGCCCTCACTTTATTTCCTGCTCAAGAGCAAGTTTAGAAAACTAAAATACAACCTCAGCCAGGATAGAAGGGCTGATATTTCACACCATAATTTGTCCAGTTACCACCGCTGTAACACGCTCCTAGGAAAGAAAAATCAGGATGGGCGAATAGAACCACACACACATACACTTGCATAATAACAATGAGGCTTGCTAGAAAGGATTTTAGCGCCAAATAAGATTCCATTTTTAGAATCATGCAACAATGTATTGCTTTAATCATGGTTTATAGACATACATGTTCATCCTTTTTTTTTGAGAGCGGTGCTATCTTATGAAAGAACCTAAGAATGGTACAATAAATTTCAGTTTCTCTTTCAATATATTTTGCCCACAAATAAGTGCTTACAAAAATACAGCCACGCCACTTCATTGTATATAGATGTACATTTAGCTACACTGCATAATGATAAGCAGACTAGGCCCCGCCCCTTATAGTTTCCCGTATCATAGTCCACCTTTTCTTTGTCCCATCTTTTTGTTTTATTAGGGGTGTCCTCCTTCCACCACAATAGCACAGTGGTGGTGCCCATGTGGTACCCGGATAATGACATGAACGGCGGAAGTACAATCCACGTTGCTTCATCGATATTCCCCAATGCAAGCACCAATGACACAGGTAGTACACAGACCTCAGATGGAACCGCTTCTTGATCCTATATCACCCTCCAGCACGTGATACCCTGCCCTGGTGCGCCTGCGCAAGATAAGGAATGCGCCATCATAAAGCGCACGCGCACTGTATTTTTCCCCGCCCGCATTAATTCATTTCAAGAATTTGCTATCGGTGCCTTAAAGTCCTCTCTTTATTTCAAACTCTAATAGTTTGTTTTCGTCGTGCTATATGAATTTGGGAATAGTTGAATGAAGTCGTATAAAGTGATAAACCAATTAACCGGAATGTCACAAATGATCAATGGTCACACTGCAATACATATTCATATTGAATGAACTTTTGATTTATGTGAACAAAAACGCATTCTTTTTAACATAATACTTCGAATTGCATTTTTTTTTCAACATGTTATACAATACGTTACCATACAAGTAGACATCGGCAATGCGACAGTTTTCTCTGATATGAGAACTGAATTGATATACTTACAATCAGTATCAGTTGCATATTATCACGTGCGCGCGCATCAGTCGGGGAACACGTGACTCTTGCCCATGCTGTGACGTCTTCGTGCGGTATCTTGACCTTTGACCCTGCATGTATAGAGTGCTTAATATCGATATCATTTTCGCTATGCATGCTATCTGGAGTGTGTCCATACAAGTGTCGGTTGTGTAAGAGTGTAATATGTATTTTAGGTTGATGATGTGGATAATTCACAGATGTTTTAAGGATATGCGAAAACCAAATCATTACAGAGAGGTGAAGTTGCATTACGGCTTTGAAAAAAGAGCAAACCAGGATAATATAATTTGATTTATTCTAATATTGTACTTCACAAATATATATTTTACAAATTTCAACTGTTCATACAGCTTAATTTAAAAGCAGTATCGGCAATGATTACGATCCCGATATCTACAGCGGACACGTTTTTTTCCGTACATTCATTCATTCATTCAATCCCGCTCTTTCACAACATGATGAACAGAATAAACTTATGTATGGACACATTCCTGAAAAAGAAATCCTTAGTTGCATGTAATTTTCCCTTTGAAATTTTACTCTGTTGTGAAGTGAGTGTCATTATTTCTTGTATAAATATTAAAGAAACGCGATGACTCTAGTTGTCTTTATGTAGCATACTGTTACTGTCAATAGTGGCGTAACAAGGACTATTTTTACCAGGAACCGGGCTACCCCCCCCCCCCCCTCAGATTTCCCTCAATAATATGGGAAGCTCCAAACGGTTAACCCTGTAAATCATTCAAAGATTGTCATTTTTACGCAATGTCCCGATTATCTGAGGCTTCGTAAACCAGTCTCGGAAACGCCACTACTTTCGAAATCTTTCAGTGCAGTTGCAGAAGTGATTTCACCTTTGGCCTGTCTTGCACACATTCACACTACCCGCTATACAAACAACATGCTGGATTACCCAGAATTCCTTGGGCAATATTATCTTCCGGGTCAGCTTTTATGCGATAGGCTTTTCACAGCAAATATCAGTATGAAAATGACGCCCTAGGGGCGATAGTTCATGAATTCGTATTTTAGCAGATAACTCCCCCTAGAGATCGAAACGAACACTGGACATTTAAATTATTACCATTTCGTCTTAGTGTAATACTGAAAAATACCGTCCGAAAAGTTGTGCAACAAGCTAGATCAACTCCTGTTTCGATCCGACCTACCCAGTTAACGATTAGGCTCATGCGCGCGCATACGGCGCACGTAGAGGGCGTGATTTTGCCCCAGTTTTTTACATTTGACCCTTCCAATTGCGCGACAATAAAGTATTGATTAATTTTGGTAGAACGGGTAGTGCAAATTGCATTCAACCTAAAACATTCTACTAAATTAAAATTCGGAATGTAATGCCTTACATTGTCCATAAATACCAACAGTCTGACAATGAGTAAACCCTACTGTTTTTTGAGTATACAATTTATGCTTTCTTTGATCTATTATTTGAAAACTAAATTATTTCGAATGAATATCATTTTAATGCAATGTATATCAGCTGATACGTTCTATGTATAAAACCGAATGGTGATATGTATGATAGGCACAGTTATTTAATCCATTAAGCAAGATCGTCTGAGCATGAAAATATATATTTTGTTGCCCATTTATTATTTGCCAAAGTCAGAAATTTATACTCTATGCCAAGTTAATGTTGTCATAGAGAGATGTCTATTGTGTATATATATATTCAGTCTCTTCTATTTCTTCTAATTTCTTCTAAAGCTTTAATTATGAGTCTTTTTTTAGCTCAGGTCATAATGTATGTGATGATTATGCTGATGATTATGATCGTGATGATGTCAATAATAATGATGATGATGATAATGATAATAACAATATTGATAATAATAAAATTAATAATAACAATAGTAATATTGATAATAATTATAATAATAATAAATATGATAATAATAATGATAATTATAATAATGGTGATGATAAAAATCTAAAAAGTAATAGTAAATAACATAATTATCAATATCATTATCAATGATTATAATGATAGTTTATTCTTAGTGAGAGTTCATACATAATACAATGATTGAAGTGTCAATACACCAGAAAAAGTGAATATACAAATCAAAGAAAAAATATCATCACATTTACACCATTGTCCATTAAAGAACGGCAACATATTGTTATGTCATAATTGTGCTATTGTCCATACATAAATGACCGTATTATTGTTTGAAGAGAAAAAACAACCATGATGAAACAATAATAATGATAAAGATGATACAAATGATTGATATGATTTTCCATACTAAAATTGCAGTATCTATTAGATTAAGAGTTGTACGTGGTCTAGATTTAAGATGACTCATTATGTGGGTGTTTTTTTATTTTGGTCTATGAATAGTCTTGATATGAAGTTGGACTAGCTTTTCTTTAAAATTCCGTATATCAGGTATATAATATTCCTTTCAGTTGGCCAATGCTCATGGTCCTGGGAAGTTGGGTAGTCCACCAGCACCCCTTATTATTTATATCTCGTATACGAACAGGGTACATTAGAAAGGGTTTCGTCGTTATAATTCGTTGTACATGAATGATCATTTTGTTTTCTTTACCTCTCAGTTTTGGCCTTTATTGTACATCTGTCATATTGTGAACAATATTCGTAATTGATTCTTGAAAAGAGCTTAACGTGATTACATTTAGCTTTGCAATCGTTATTGAATGAGTTTGATATGGATAATGGTATCAAATATCTTTCTCCTAGTGTGTAAAAGAGCTGTTAAATTCGTTTTTTTATTGTAAATACTCTTCAACACTCTGTGCATGTGTAACTTATTGTATTCAGTCTGTAGGGTATTCTTTTAAATAGCAATTGTACAAGTCGCCTCTTGTTATTAAAGATATATATATGTATGTATTTATTATTTCTATTTCGAATGAGGGCATGTGATTTTGCTTGCAATAAACGTCTCGTAAGTACCTTTGCACTTTTAATTTGCATTTATTTTGATTTGCTTTATTGATGGCATTATTATTTTGTGTTTCTCTCTTGCCGTGGTTTTTGTATTGCTGCTTGAAATATATTGCATCTCCATGTGTTGTTCCCCCTTCCTAAGTGAGTGTATTATTTCTTGAATGCAATCTTATTTTTGGTTCACACACGGTTACCTAAATTATCTTGTCGTTTCGTTACAATTGGTCGAGCGTCGTCAAAAGAGGGCGCGCACAGACAAAACGCAAATATGAGGGCCGGATGATAATGGACCTAACTTGTCTACGAGTAGTAGGGTCCACAGAAGGAGTAAGGTGGTGTGAGTTGGCAAAAGAAAGAGAGAGAGAGGGAGGGAAATCAAAAGCAAGATGGGAGGAGGAGAAGGAATAGGGAGGAGTAGACCTTTTTTTGTAGAAGTTTCGTCACAGTGAAGATGAGACGAAGTAGCAGCAGTAAACGTCGTAGTACTATAGTAGTAGAAGTAGAAGTAGTAGACGTGGTGGTGGTGGTAGTAGTAGTAATAGTAGTAGTAGTGGTGGTGGTGGTGGTGGTGGTAGTAGTAGTAGTAGTTGTGAAAGTATTAGTGGAAGTAAACTCCGGCAAAAATGGTCAAAACCAAACAATGTGTTGGTTAGAATCTACCAGGAATATTCTTCCACAGATTAGTAGCTTTGACCCATCCTCTTTAATCAGTGTAAATGTAGTAGATAAAGAAGAATATAGAGACTGATAAAACTCCAATATACAGTGATTTTATTTAGTGGTTTCAGTGCAATGTAATAATCAAATGAACCATGTTAAGAAAGTTCAACGTCGAACTCCAGCTGAAGTTGTGCAACGCCCTCTGTTGACGATGCGCATGCAATAACCACCTTTCAAAAACTCTCTTCATGCCGATATTTTTAAGGCCACGGAAATGCCTTGCATTCGATTTCTTCTCACTAGAGTATTCACTATCCTTTAACATAACAAATTACAACCATGTACTCATAATGACATGTATGAACATGGGAATGGCGATATGAAAGCGACAAGATAATAGCGGTGCTGGTAAAATAGTATAGTAATGAAGAAAATATCGATGTTGATGATGATGCTACATGAAAAATCATAAAAATTAAAAAGAAGAAGAAAAAAGACACTGGTATTTTTTTCTAATACTAGGCAACTTTTGATTTGACGTGGTTTGATGTTCAAAATATTGATTTAAAAAATCTATTCGATAAGTTGTGCAAAGAATATCAAAATGATTAATTGCGTGATTGATATGGCAATAATATAACACTGAATTGATCCGTCTTTCTGTAATCACTGGGTACTGTTCATGACATACTTTCGGTGTCTTGATATTTGTTAATTAAAGATGTTAGGTGTTTAAGGGGGATGGATAAAAGCTTAGTATAAAACTAACCGGTTTATTAACATTACAGAGTCATCAAAGGAAGCAGCGAATATGGCTAATGCAGCGTGTGCTGCCACGTCCAGACCCGGTGCAGACGGCCAGGATGCGAGGACTAACGATGACGGCAACGTGTCCAGCAGAAGTAGATATCTCGGTCAAGGATCAGCGAAAACGCGACCGTTGCGAAGCGGTCGACCTCCTGACATCCGGGGCTCTAAGACATGTGTACTCTTATGACGCGCACGGATTTTATCTAAGAACACTGAACATTGCATTTTGCATGTAAATTTCAATGAGCTCTATCTTCGCGCCTTGTTCTAGCCAATGGAAGACAATTATAAATCAGTTACATTTTGTCCTACATTTATTGTCTTCGTCCAAACTCGAGTTTTTTTTCATCATTTTCATGGTGAAGATTTTGTAGTAAGGTTAATGCCAATAAAAATGTAATATTCAACTCAGGTTCTAAATCAATAATAAAGTCTTGGTAGATATACGGATGTTTTCTACACTTTTCCTAACAGCAGATTTCTGTTTCCTAATCAAATAGATCCCTGTGACAAAAAAGGCTATTCATGGTGATGATAACATCGAATAGGCCTAATAATTTAAGTTAACAGCAACGATCAAAATCAAGACTTCGGTGGAAAATAGGCCTTGCATTGGATTGTAAATTTCACATAGTAATCGTTTATGCAATTGGAACCAGAGTTTGATAAGGTATACTCGGCCACAGAAAAAGAAAGAGAATAAGGAAATAGGGAGCCAGGAAAGAACTAGGCAATTCATATCGACATTGTAGGTTTGTTCACGTTTCAAATCTCACTTATTCCAGTATTCTGGTGAAAACAACACCTCAAGTGGTATTCATATCAGCTTATTTTTATGTTTTTCTGTAGAAATAAAGTGAGACAGCCCTCATCTCATTATCGTCCATTCCAATACTAATTAATTAATTTTACAATGCAATCTCCTGGGAAGTAACTTTTTAGGCATATTAATATGTAAATCCCGTGTAGTTTAAAGATTCGGAATAAACGTTCGGTCCATTTTCCGTACATTTGAGTGGTCCAATTGTTTGCCATCCCTAGACGCCAGTTCCAGATCAAACGACCTTCGCTATATACCGAAAGTACATCATACCGAAGGTCCTATAATTCGAAAATTCAAAATGGTTTTATGGCCCGAAATGAAATAATATCGATAGTACGAAAGTAACTGATAAAACTTACTCCATTTTCCGAAAAAATATAACTTTTTTTTAATATCAAACCCTATTTCATTCTCGGGTGAAAAAATCCTTGGACTACTGAACTTTCGTAATATCGAACCTTCGGAGTATTCGGACATTCGGAATTACGAGCTGCATTTTTTTCTCAATACAAATTCAGAATTTAACATTTCGGATAGGTAAAGGCCGAAAGGTTTCGTCTTTTTTTTTTTTCGATATCAAAACAATATCAGACAACGTGTTGACGATTCTGGTACAATGTATTTGACTATCATAATGGTGACGATGGTGTCTCAGTAAGGTCGACGTGCCAACCGTCATTATAGCCAATGAAGCACAAACATCCATTGTATATTTATTACTATTACCCAATCAATATTACACCTTTGGGTGATAAAGGTTTATAATCGACAGTTGATTTCAAACGTTGACATTTTGACTAGCCAGTTGGCTGCGTATACCTTTATTGCTTAACCTACATATTTCGGCTAAGAAATTAAAAAGAACGGCAATGACGATGTTTAGTTGACCAAGACACAGATGTACGTCAAAGTCGTGAATGTCGCATAGGCAATCGATAATTTGAATAAGAATAAACACGCTTTGTGTGTTGATAGGTAAACTTTTGACCTTGACAGTCATATAAATATGATTTACACTTTCTCCCTCACCAGTACGATCAACGGTATATATATCGGCACTGATGAATGAACGTAAATAAATTTATTTATTCATTTAAATTGAAATAAAGAACCAGGGGATTTGCTGCTCAATGTTTATGCCACTTGTATGTGGGCTTGTTAGTTACCGTTTTGATGAATCGACGGATAATTAGATAGTTTTCGCTCAACGACGCACGTTGTATTCAAGAACATAGAAAATGTATTGTCAAACGCCCTTCATGACAATGAACAACCAAGAAGTCTTTGTCGAAAAATTTGTGAATCAAAACAGCAGTTTTTCCCTGATTCCGGGCAAACGATATATTTGCAAGTTTTCGTCAGCTCCGAAACCTAGGACGAAAGTGCTGTTCCGGTTCACCAATATTCGACAAAGACCTGTCAGCTATTCATTGTCATTTGACTGACTTTGTCAATAGATTAACTGTTTATATGAATCCGTCGTGCGTTGCGGAGCGAAAACTACAAACTCTCATTTTATCAGCACAAAAGCAGTTTAACAATATACGGTATCTGCAAATGACCTATAATAGAGAGAAAATATTATGTAGTAATCGAAAAATATAGGCGAACCAGTCAATATTGCGAGTGACGATAAAAGTTTATAACAATGGCTAATGTATTGCGGAATCCGGAGACTTCCACTTAGCTGTTGCTGTTTTGTTGAGGACCCATATCAATAAGGAAAATGTACTTTATTTTTAACAATGTGATATCCATTAGGCGATCTTACACACTTAACCCTGTTAACGCTTATCGAATTCGTTCATTACTAGTATAAATAATTCAAGCGCAATTGGCGAAAACATTCAAGTTTGACTTGTATGCCCTTGAATTCATATTAATCAATTGACAACCGACGGCAGTATCAATTTATATAGTTTGTACTACCAATTTCTTTAAATCAGCAATATCATTGCGTACATAATTGCAATACGATTAGGAGACCCTTTTATACCCACGCTCTCTAAAAAAGGTTTACCCAACATTTGGTAAAATGGGATCATGAATGTTTTTTGGGTAAAAAAATACAAAATATTTAGTAAATTTTAAGCAATGTTGAGTTGAAATTTACCCATCAAACATACATTTTGCCCAATATTGAGGGGAAAAAATACCCAACAAACATGCATGTTCCCTTTCTACCCAATATTGGGTAAATTTTTACTCTCTGTTTTTAGAGTGTAAATAATATATATTCCTACTACGAATTTTTGGGAAAAAATAATAATGATTGCAATATTTTGGGTATACCTTCAGATAGAGTGATTTTAATGATATTGGTTTACATCCGAAGGTCATAATTTGTACTCAGCTCGTTTTTTTGTTTTGTATAACTTTTAGGCGGTACATGCTCATTATCGAATATGTTCCATTACTCGATGTCGCCGACTTTCCTCTAGACAATAGACGTGTTGACGTGTACAGGGGGGCGTTTCATGAAAGGACTTGTCGGACGTTTTATCCGACAGTTACCATAGTAACAGTACCTCTCAGCCAATCAACATCAGAGAAAGATTTCAGATCTGACAACTTGTCGGATGAAAATGTTGATGAAACACTCCCTGGTCTGACAGCTCAAAATAGTTCAATTGAATCTCGTTTTATTAAACCCAGAAAGGACTGGCTAAAAATTATACAGATTGGAAACCCATTGAATCAGTATCGAGAACCTTGGCAAAAGCGAGCAATTGCACACCTTACTGTATACAATTTGCATTTAAAAGCACTTGGTTGGGCGCAGCTTTCCATTGTCTATGTAGAGAATTGGGACAAACTTCCGAGGCTGTTGATAGTCCAACCCGTTCTATTCCCCTCAATGCTTTGATGATATATGAAGTCAAAGAAGTGGTTAGATAAATAATAAGTCATTTCATTCAGAAAGTGTTAGGCCATAAAATAATAAAATTTCAATTGCTTTGTGAGGAAAACAATACGACCACCATTACGTGCAGGGGTGGCACTTCGGGGAGGGGTGGGGGGGGGGGCTCAGAATGGGCGACCGCCCCAATAAGCAGTGAGAAAACAAATCATAGAGAAAAAAAACAAGAAAAGATGAAGAAGATGGGATACAAAATAAAGGGGGCATCCCATGAGACGTTTGTGCCGTGCTCTTATATACATTACCCCTATATATAATTGAAAGGAAAACATGAAGGTCGTCTTGCCCCAGTGAAATACCTTCGCCGCCTTAGAGTAAGTGTATTGCAGTTTACAAAGTATCATTGAAGATTTTTTTTTACATTTTCACAAAGGATTCAATTTCAACTCCTCGATAAATAACACCTAGCAGTGCCCTCACAATGCTTGCGATTAACCAGTTAATGGCAGTCTCTTCTCGCAGGTTTTACCGTATTTTGTAGCAGTGACCTTCTTCTTTTAAAAATGTTGACCGCCGATCAACAAGCTGTGTTTTTACGTATTGTCGCTTAACCAAAATAAAATAAGCAGACACTTCTTTAGGGGATCTTCCGTCAATATAGGCACGGAAATGAAGGTGTTCCTTTGGTAAATATGATCCTTCTAATGCAGGGACACATCGGGGCGTCTTGCTTAACTAAACAGACCCCCCGATCAACTAAAATTCTGACCCGTTTCTATTTACCCAAGTAAGAGGTTAGGATTGAGTTTGCAACGAACTTAACAATCCCCGAGGCCCGGACGACACGTTCATACTTAGGCTCCCGTTTCTAGTTCATCGCAGCAAGTGTCGACTTTTAAATTACCCTTTCAATGACGAAAATTTTTCCCTTCGTTTTGACAAGAAATTGAAAGTCACTTCAGAAGTATAAGTGGACATGCAATCGTGTCGTCACCAGTCGATATAATTAGTATCGAACATTTCCGAATGATTTCCGAACACCCTCGGAATCTTTTACGGTAAATTCGTGTAAGCAATTAAAATTTTATATTGTTTTTTCATTTTTCTTTAATGCAATTGTATCATAACTATAAAAGAAAAAAAATGCATATTCCATATTCAATAAACTCATCTTATTTCAATCAACGCGTCCTATTTCATGTTTGACACACGCAATCAATGGACAATACTTGAATGCTTCTTCTATATTCAAACAAAATCATCATCATAAGCGTTCGATTCAAAATGAAAATTAGGTAATTTGATTTCAATTTCGATTCGTCTATGTTTATTAAAAAAAAAACAGGAAGGATTGAAAGGTAAAATAAAAAATCGATTTTGACTATAATCTTTATCGGAACATATACCATTACTCAAGATTTATGGTATTCTTAGTTTTCAGAAGATTGACGATTGACGTTAGCGTGCTAAAACGACAACAAATATGTAAGCTTCCCTCAAATCTATAAATTGATATAACATGATTCATACACGTCCTACGTGCAGTATGTACCTCATGAAAATTTCAAAGGTGAATGATACTCGGAGTGACATGATCCGACCGAGAGTAAATTATTCACCCAAAGATGGCACCTTATACATTTGCGTAAAAAAAACCCGGTAGAAATTGACCCTCGAAATACGCCTCTCTTTCGCCAAACTCTTGCCCGCCGATTTATCAAATAGATCAGGAAAAGCATCAAACCTGGGGCGATTAGTATCATCCCTCTCAATAACTTAAAAGGTCGTTAGGGGTAATTTGTCTTGTGAAAAGTGCCAACTTTTACGAGACAGGGGTCAGTTTCTGTTTTTAGTAGATGAAAGCAACGAGGATAATGCAAAGGGGTTAGGGATCGCTCTGTCTTCGCTGGCATCATTGCCCTTTCTGAACTGAACATATTCAGAACTTGGAGGAAAAAAGAATAAATGAAGATGTAGGAAGAACATAAAGCGAAATGGAGGAAATTGCATCATTTGAATAATTTCCTTACCGCTAAAGTAATCATAAATTGATTTCAACAAAATATTTCGATAGGTAAATTATAGTTGAAAGTGTACATGGCGATATCGATTTCTCCTGGATATGGCGATTCGAGAAACGGAGCGCAGCCTTGATAGCAACATCCCTGAATTGTCCTACTCCATATAAAAAAAAATGATGACATTTCCTGTTTCAGAGTATTTCTTGAAACCTCGTAGTAAGTTTAATGGGTCGAATTACTTTGTACAAATCGTAACTATTTACATGTATGCGTGTGGTATATTTTCATAGGATAGTTTACCTTTCTTATTACTGCAATAGTATGAGACCATTCAACATAACCATGTTAATCGAATGTTGCTGAGTCATTTTCACACACACACACACACACCATCACACATAAAAAGGCACTCAAGTTTGACTACTGGGAGATAATTCATTTTTGTGTCGAAAACCTTTTTTATTTTTCCAAGTTTCTTGTAATAACAGCATCAAAGGCATACATCTATAGAATTACATGGGTAAAGGCTACTTTGATGCGAAATGTTTCAGCACTCTTTTATCGTCGTTTTTAAACAGTCTCCCTTAAGCCAATCGGAAGGCATGAAAGGGGGAAATACCAAGCTAAATATTGTTCATACAGTTTCGATGGGCTCCTTTGATGCGAAATGATATAGCTTATTGTTCAAACAATCTGAGATAGCTTACAAAGTTGTTTCTTCGAGCAAGGGTACTATACCATGTATACAGAGCTTATTCCAAAGATGAAGTAAGGATGATCTTTAAAACATCTGCATAAACATTAGAGGCCATTCACCTTGAATTTCTAGTACTTTTATACATTTTAAAAAGAAAGATACAAAGTGTGTATATATGAATACCGTAGTATTAGCAAATATCATTCATGCTATTTGACATTTAAGTGTTCCCACAGCAATAGTTTGAACAGAAGAGATTTGAGCAAACAACAGGGAGATTCAAACCATATCCAAGGCACAAAGAAACATGATAAGAAAGATAGACAACTCCTTAAAAAAAGAGGCAACTGTTTTTGGGGTGGAAAGCAATCCCAAACCACTGTAATGGGGAATGTTTGTATTCCCTCAGGCATAGCTATTGACTTTGTGTTTTACTCTTTAAAAAATGTGCAAAACGTACATTTTTTCACTCCTCTTGTTTTCGTCCTCAGCGCCAGTTTGTGGCAAGAACTGCAGACAAGACATCCTACTCGCTGATGCTACGAGACTTGAAACCGCGTAACAATAAAAAAATATTATATCAAAAATAACTTAAAATTGAAGAATGTGTTTTTGCGTATGCATTTGAATAATTTCTGATTGTCTGAGAGGCGCTTCAATAACTGTCTCATTTAATAATAATTTCCATCGTAGCAAACACATTAGTGAGCAATTTTAACATGTTTAAGTTTCATATTTATGTACCGTTGTGTTAATAAATATGATTACCATTAAGCTAAAGGTCGATAAAACGAAGCCAAATCCTAAAGCAAATGTTATAGTTAGAATAATAGAGAAGAAGCGTAGTATTACGTAAAAATAACCTCACGCCCCTGTTTCGCAGTTTAGCAGGAAGTATAAGAACACTGAAATCAAAAACTGAAAAAGATTAGTAGAAGAATGGGAAAGGGAAGAGAACGACAAATGGGTATTCCATACAGGAACATCAACACAAACCAGGCCCTAAGACAGTATGCCCTGATTTTGGATGTAGGTTTGTTTGACTTTAGACGGAATCCGATGGGTGTTTTCGAAGCAGACCCACTTAGGTCAACATCGAGTTGACTTGATGATACAGATAAGCCTACACCAAGAAAAACACGACCTGTTAAGGGTTCATCCGTCATCTCCACCTTCTCTTCTCGAACTTGGATAGATTTAAAGCCCAAGTCCCCCAACAAACAGTTGGCTTTACTAAAAAGAGAAAAATCCATCAAGGATAACACTGAAAATGTCATCAAAATCGGATGTGAAATAAGAAAGTTATGACATTTTGAAGTTTTGCTTATTTTCGCAAAACAGTTTCATGCACATCCTGGTCGGTATGCAAATCAGGAGACTGATGACATCATCCACTCACAATTTCTTTTGTACTGTATGTCATTATATGAAATATGAAATTTTCTGATTTTCCCCTCTTTGTCAAGTGAAACAACCATTAATTCTTCCCTACGTATGTGGAATTAGCATTGTTTAATACTATACGATTCAGTCAAATAAGTCCTTATTGTCAAATCTGTAAAAAAAAATAAACATTGTATAATAAAAAAAAGGGAGTGAGGGACATCATCGTCTGTCTCATTTGCATGTCACTGAGATGTGCATATCACTGTTTTGTGAAAGATAAGCGGATCTTTAAAATGTCATAACTAACTTTTTTTACATTTCGATGAAATGTTCAGTGCTATTCTAGTTCGATTTTTCTCTTTTTATTTTCAAATCAACATTTTCTGGGGTGGACTTGACCTTTAAAAAGTTAGAAAGATGAAGAAGGATTCGTGTATCAAAGGAGAAGTCAACTTCGTAGTATCAGTAACAATGTAGTACATTAAAACTAAACGGAAGATGTAGTGAAAATATCCATAAAAAGAGACACGATGGAAAGTTCGAACTTTAACAACTGCACTGAATATGGCGAAGCTTTACACTTTTCAGGTAAAAACATAATTAGCATTCATATTTTTATTGCATCATCCGTTTAATGCATTACATATTAACAATGATTTAAGAAAAAAAATATGTCAACAAATATCATCTGACATTCTGTAGGAAACCACAAACCACTGCCTGACAGGAAACTTGCATTAATATGCATTCGCAAGTTAAATAGTTTGTACTTTGATATTCCTTTCATCCAACTGGATAAAATTAAAGGTAAATGATCATAATCAAAAGTGGAAAGGGAAGTTAACATTGTGATGAACAGCCACACCGGAAAACAATCATTATTGTATTTCCCGTGTTAATGGGATGTATCGCAGTACAACACCATTGCGCCTCTGCTTGCGTAATTTGAAATGTTGGTGGTAATAGAGTGCCAACAGTTCTTAACTTTTCATTTATTATTATTTTTCAGTTGTTTGAAATATGTATTTTCTTTTGTTATTTCATACTTTAAGGAGATTGAAAATAGTGTCAAAAAATTACATATTTTTTTGTTCTTAATTCGACAACAATTTTTTTTCTCTCAAAAAGTTATTGAACAAAAAAATGTAAAAGGCGACACGTACGATGATAATGAAACAAGAAGTGATTTAAGCAAGAAAAAGTGCTGCTAAACTGTGATATGACGGGCTATATACGATTTCGTATTTTTTTATTGATTTCGTTTTGTGAAGACATATCTACATGATCTCCCCGATTATCCTTTTCTTTTTACACTGCTATCAACATGATCAGTACCTTGGATATGAAATGAAAATGAAAATAGACGATGAAAAGCCCAACATGATAGATATTTATGAAGTACCAAACCATGAATTCAACTATGACATTCCTGTCATCATGCATGTCTTGATTAACATTTCCACTGGATTATAAAAAATGTGGTATTATTTATTTCTTTTTAATATTTTTACATGTTCACATTTGAGTATCTAAAGAACTCTGGATAATATAACAATTTTGTTTGGAAAATTTTAAGGCAATTTATTAGGATTCGATAGAGGACAATAAATATTAATAATTTATATTAAAAATAAAACTGAGTTAAATCAACAGAATTGTGATTATAAGAGATAAGCTTGATTTTGATGCATTGATGCAAGACAGACTCGAGTTATCAAGAAAATAATAAGAATTGTACGTATGATTTAGAATTATTATATATGGATGTATTTATCAATGTACATATCAATTTGTATATTGGATATCCTATACTGCCTGTAATATTATAATACCCTAATGCATTTAAATTGTCAGCTTGTGTTACATTCCACACGTATATAAATAAAGATGATATATTTTGCATTGTCGAGTCATCAAATGTTTTGTTTTTATCATGTCTTTTTTATTTTTCATGTTTACTACTATCATAACGAGAGTGTGCTTTGCGCTGTTCGTAATTGAGAGCATTGGAAAAAGAAAGAGATGGAGAGAGGAGAAAAAAAGAACAAGAGAGAAATATTGGGTAAATGGTGATAGATATCGAGAGAGAGAGAGAGAGAGAGGGGGGGGGGAGGATCAAGAAAGAAAAAGATGATAAATGTTCATATCCACATTAATAAAGTGTCTTAATAAAGAGGTCAGGAGTGAAACAGACAAATAAAAGTAATATGATCATCAATAATATAGACGAAGCTGAACCAAGATAATCAAAAGAAAATATTGTCGGCGTGGGAGACTGCATGTATTGAGGGAGGGGGAGGGCAAGGGGAGGGGCGACTGCCCCTATAATTTGTTTAAAGGAATGAAAAGGGGAACCACCCCTCTGATTTTTAAGAAGAGTGAAACAAATGGAGGAAAAGGGAAAGTGAAAGGGGCAGGAAAGGAAGACATAACGCAACATCAAAACTGTAAAGCAATTGATAAATAAACTAGGTCATCTTAGGCCATCTCTGCCCCCCCCCCCACCCTTCGACCGTCACAATATCCTGACACAGCCTTGGCATGCTTGCAGTTAACAAATCTGGGGCCCGTTGCAGAAAGAGTTGCAATCAATTGCAACTCTAAAAATCATGCGCAACTTGATTTTCAACCAATCAACAGTGCGCATTTTTGTCTTGCGATTGATTTTTTGACTTGCGTTTAAACGCAACTCTTTCTGCAACAGGCCCCTGAACACCTTACATGTAAATTGTGCGATGATTATCATTTTGTGTCATCACCTTTTCAGGAAATCACCCACCCACCCCTAACATTGCCTAAAGCCACAATTTGTGTTGAAGAAAAATGGATTAAACGCTACGCTCTAAAAACACTGAGTAACATTTTACCCAATATTGGGTAGAGAGGGAACATGCATGTTTGCTGGGTAATTTTGTTTTACCCCATATTGGGCTAAATGCATGTTTTAAGGGTAAATTTCAACGCAACCTTGAGTAAAATTTACAAAATACTTGGTATCTTTTTACCGAACCAACATGCATGTTTCCATTTTACCACATATCGGGTAAACCTTTTTTGTTTGTTTAGAGTGTATCCTTCACTTTGCGCGTTTTGTGTTCCAGGGGTTCCAGTCTTCGCTTGTTAATCATTGTTTTATAACACACCCCACAGTCGTTGGTCATTTGGGTCAGTGCCAATAGGTATGTAATTGAAGAAGGGTTATATAAATAATTTTTTGAGCAGAAAATGTCCGCAATACTACCAACATTAGAGAGATATTCAAAAGGGTTGATACCGCAAATAACTCGTAACATTGCATTGATCCACGCATTGGGTGGGGGCAGGGCATGACATGATTGCATCCACGTATATTCATGAATGCATGCACCCTGTTTAAATTTTTTTAAATTAATTGGCGCGCACACAACTGAAGTTTCATTTTCCATTCAATTCGCTAGATCCCCATTTTACATTTCAAAGCATTCACGGCAATTGCTTTTTGATTTCCCCAACATTACCAAAATACGTGAACATTGATCGAGGATGAGGCAACAAGCCAATTTGGAGATGAAATTGAGGGATGTATGAATGGTCTACAGTACCTTAACTAGAATAAGCCTCTCGTGTAGGATTAGTCAGAACTCGGCTTTCCATCTGGGAATGGCAATTCAATAATACCGCCGAACGTTTTTTTTTCCGACATACAAGATACGACATTATTATTCTTCCATGAACTTTTACTATTTTGAGAGATAAACATATACAAATGAATGACAGTCGTTTTTCACTTAAGGTTCCTCATGAGGGATACGATGATCAAAAACCCTGTCATTTGGAAAACATTCAACTCCCACCACTAACATTTCTGAGGCCCAAGCTCAGTTACAAACCGGTAAACATGTTTTCAACTCTGATTGTGAGCAAATCGCTATTTATTCCAGTGGCGTCAATCCGGCCCGAGCAGTGGAAGGGGGGGGGGGTGGATGGATGATAGCAACAAATTAAGCTGAAAATTCTAAATTTGGGGGTACACCCATGCACATCCATTGCTATGTATACGAGATACACAAAATGTACATAATAAAATGATCACTTTTGGTGATCATGATGGTAACTAACGCTTATATTAAAAAAAAGTACACACCTACTTACAAATAATGCGTAAAGCATTTCCATTTATTTCAATGCAGGATAAAAGAGCATAGGTGCCTAGGCCGGGGATCGAACCCCGGTCTTTCCATGTATAGCCATGCGCCTTAGACCACTCGGCCTCGGCACCTCGGCTTATCATGATTCTAGTCGATAGCTGTTCTGATGGTTTTTGTTGTGACATAACATATTGAATTGCAGTTGCTGTCCATGCATGCCAATATGTGAGCGAGCGGTGCGAGCCAGCCAATTTTCAGTAGTTGACAGACTGAATGGAATCCACAAACGCCTTTCAAGGGGTGTACATGCATTTACATGTGAGAGGCAAGAAGGCTTCGTGACATTAATCCTACATTGCGAACGATCGTCGTTAAAATAATATGCACATGTTGAGGAGGAAAGGGGTCACTTTAATATTATAAACACAATTAAACTGCTGCAAAAGAAAAAATGAAGAAATAGAAAGTTGATGTATAATACGAGCAATGACGATAAAGCAATTGAATTTTGTTCTAAGAACACTTATTTACTCACTGGTTAGAATTAAGATTAAAGTGGAAGAAGATGGGGGTCACAATTAGAAGGAATTGAACCATATGTATAGGAAATCACATACCCCGATACAGACTTCCCAAAACATTGAAATTTCACTTTGATGAAAATGAAAAGAAAAGCATTACAAGAAGGAAATGTTTACTCACATTTGAAAGACTTATTATTAATATTGTTGTAAAATGAATGTTATTTTAGATTTCTTATACAATGAAATACTGCTGTGTTGGGCGTTCTATTCATGACATCGCTACCCGTAACTCTGGGTTTCATGACATTTGCTCCGGCGACATTTGCTCTGGCGACTATTGATCCGATGGAAAATATGCACGTTAAATCAAACATAAAACCTAACCTCTGAAACTAAATAAACCCTAATCCTCATCTTTACATTATTCTGAAATAAAATCCTTACTCTAACTCTATGCCTTTTGAGGTATCAAAGTCGGAGCACATGTCGCAGGAGCAAATGTCGTGTCACCTAAGTCAGTGCAGTAGCTGTGTATACATTTTACATTAATCTCGCTTGAAATCAAAGGAGTCAGGATAGGAGCCCCCATTCCGTCGTTGTAAAATTCTTGCGGCTTTTACAAAACTTGGTAAAACGATATATTTTTATTTGAAGAAAAAGGCGGGTTTTATTTAATGAAAAAATAGCGGGTTTTATCTGTATACAAAATTCTGTCTTCATCTACGTCCATTCAAAATGATTTTACCTCTACTCACATGGTAGTTTGCCAGGAAATATGTAACAAAACGTTAAAGAAATAAAACAACTATCGCTACCCATGAGAAGCACAGTAGATCTTCGTTCAAAATATCCACTGTACTGCTGTATGCACGAACCTTAAGGCAGTCTCGAGTTTTAGGCAGCGTCTCGTGCTTAAAACTTATCGATTGCAGGTATGCCATCGTACTTTATGATCGCTTGAAAATGATTATAAAATATACCTTCAGGTATGGAGTATAATGATGAACGTTTTCTGACGAGGTATTTCTGATCGATGGTATGAGAAGAGAAAACGGAGCAAGCGATGTCAGTAATTACGACGAGTAGAATTACATGTGTGACCATCGTCAGACCCAAATCAGTGATCGATATTCTGTATGAGACTCTCCTTCTCGATGTCAATAATATTAGGACCATTACCTGCCGATCTGTTCAACTACAGTTGTATATACCCGCCAATCTGTCTGTCTGGATCCATCCAGCATTCCTCCTATATATCTATTTGATATTCTACCTCTCTATCTATCTATCTATCTATCTATCTATCTATCTATCTATCTATCTATCTATCTATCTATCTATCTTTCCATCCACCCATCCATCTATTTATTGTATCATATATTTTGTCTTATCTATTCAGTGCACAAATTGAGTGATTTGTGTTTAATATTTCAAAGTATAACTCAAGAAATATAACGATAAGTTTGAGAGCAATCTAACATAAGATATAACGATGGAGCAAACGCAATTTTCTAATAATGATAAACATGCGATTTGATTTCAAAGATTCCCAAACATTAAGGGCCTTTTCACACGTGAATCTTCATTGTATTGATAATGATTATACTAATAATACATATAATTTATATAGCGTCTTTTCCATTTTGATTAATGCTCAAGGCGCTTAGAAGAGAGCAAAATATAAAATTTAAGACAACTTACCGCCCTTTCACACGGTAATAAAATCGTAATTTGAATGATGATTCCAGTAAAAAAAATAAGGCTAATGACGAATATTTAGCACGTGTGAAACCAAACTAGAACATGATTAGAATCACGAACGCTAATCACAGTCACGAATGATTCAAGATCACGTGTGAAAAATCCCTTAGATAAGTAAAAGAAAGGATTAATTACAAATGAGGAAAAAATGTCTGTCTTCAAACCTAGTACCTGCTGATTGCTGATGATTGCAATTCGTCTTTTAGAATCATCGGACCTTTCACACGCTCACTCGGAATCTTTGGTTTGAATTCGAATTACCGTGCTAAAAATTCATAATTAGCCCAAGTTTTCACCGGATTCATCATTCAAATTAAGATTTTTTTTACCGTGTGAAAGGGCGGGTAGTTAAACGCATAAACCAGACTACAATGAATGACGATTTTTCGTATCTGGGAAAAACTTACTTATTGTTTGATCCCAATTACAATTGTTATGACAATTTTAATTCTCATTTCAATCACATTCTCGCAGCAATTGTATTTTTCTCATAATCTCGATGATGCGGATGAGCGCTTCTCTTGGGGGGGGGGGGACCATCTTTCACTTAGGAAATAGTTGCCATTAAAATGAATCATAAGTGTTAATTATTCCAGGACTATTTGTAAACTAAAGCTTTATGCATGTTATACAGACTTGGTGAGTAAATGTGATACGAAAATAAAATGCCGCAACTCTATATTGTATCAAGGGCACAGATTGGTAGCTTGTAGTGTTTGGGGTAGACGTGCGCATGGTGCCTGGATACACAAATTGAAATTATTAAAGAAAATAGAATCGAAAAAATCGCTTTCGTTTCAGAGTACATAAACAGAAAGATTAAATCCAATTTGAGGTACGATAAGGAAATCGCATTTGCTTGTGTGTGATTCTCTAAACTTCTGACAGTTGGATTGCCTCCATATTGAATCCACCTTTAAAAGGTGGATGACGAAGGAGGAGTGAATGTCAAGAAAAAACGCAATGATACCTTCTACATTCCCCTCGGCAGAACACCGTTTCTGAGACAGTCAAAAGGATCACATACAGATTTGTTTATATTTGAAAAAAAAAAAATCTTTATTTTCGTTTCTATTTTTCTCTCTTTGTTTATTTATCTGGATATCTTACCATAATAAACACGCACAAATACACAGAAAACACACACCCATTTACCCATTACCCATATAATATGTGTGTGTGTGTGTCTGAGAGGGTGTGGGGGAGTGTGTGGGGGTGTGTGTGCGTGTGTGAGGGTGTTTATGTGTGTGGGGGTGCCGTGGCCGAGTGGTCTAAGGCGCCTGGCTATACATGTAAAGTCCGGGGTTCGATCCCCGGGGGCAGGGTGTGGGTGTGCGTACGTGTGGGTGTGTGTGTGTATAATTTATGAATATATATATACATGTATACATTTATTTATAGTTATATTCATACCTGTTGGATTTCTGCAACCGGATATTTCACGCACTTACATAAGGCGATTTTCAGGCAGACTGACGTTATTGGCCGTTATTGGCCGAGTGTTGTGGCGGGTCAATTTGACGTTTTGTTGGTTTCCGGTTCGGTCTCGTTCGGTGCCTGCACTTAGATATTAGCTCACACCTATTGTTTCGCGATTTTTTTTTTTTATGGTTATTTTCTCCTCCATGCAAAGATTGCACAAAACGCTTTTTCTTTAGTTTAAATTTGATTTTTTTTTCTATGTTCCCAGTTAGTGTGCATTTTGTGTTTTCTTCTTTCTGGTCCCGCGTGTACTTTGAGAGTTGAGTTTCGTTTCGGCATCTTTCATGCTTAAAGGATTTGACGAGGTTTCTACGTCTATATATCTTTGAAGGTATATCAAGCCCGAAATAGGGATTCTCTTTGTTGCTATGTCATTTCGTCGCCTTGTATACCAGAGCCGTCTGCAAACACTTTTCTTGTAGTGCGCACATATGGTTTTTGCCGACAATTGCATTTTGGCTTTTCTTCCGCACATGGATTTGATTGCTTAATGACTTAAAAAAAAACCTGCAAACCAATTTGTTTAACCCCACAAAACCGGAAAAGGATCAAGCTCGCAAAATGATGCTTGATCGCATTAACAGGCAAGTAAAAGCAAAAAACAATCCATCCGGTCAGCACAGCCGATGTACTACAATGGTTAAAAACTCTCCCAGATAAGGAATCATTGTTGTTTATTGTATTTAACCTCATTGATTTCTATACCCGTCCATCACAATTGAGCTATTGTCCACCTGTCTAAGCTGGGACAAACAAAAATCACGGTCATAGAAGATGACGGGTGGAAACGCTCATGCCTGCAAGGAGAACAATGCTCTTCGACAACAAAAAGAAAGCGTTGGGAACAAAAGAAGGCCGAAGGCAATTCGATGTTACCATGGGTGTCAACGACGGAGCCGAGATTTGTGAGCTCGTATAGGATTATGCTCTGTCACAATTAAACAAAAGACTGAACACCTATAGTGCAGGTTAGGCCTGTAGAGCGACGAGGGTCTAGCAGTACTTGGCCTGGAGGGTTGCTTTTAAAGTCATTCAAGGCTTGGATGCAGAGAGGATGTTAAACGGAAAAGAATCTTGTCATCCGTTGGAAAACGTTATGTATCCGTTGTGTACTCTTTGCATTCGTGTTTTATACGCTCTATATCCATCGAGCATCCGTCCACTGTGAATTCATTGTTCGCCCAGTACATCGTCTAGAACGGATGGAGCCACCACGAAATTTTGCTTGTCCGCTGTATTCGTTGTAAATACGTTTTGTGTCCGTCGGCCAGTGGGGCCAGGCCTTAAGCAATCAAATCCATGTGCGGAAGAAAGGCCAACATGCAATTATCGGCAAAACCCCAATGCCCATTACAAGGAAAGTGAATGCAGACGGCTTTGGCATACAAGGCGACGATCCGACATGGCAACGAAGAGACGCACTGTTTATTTCTTGCCTGGATGACCTTCAAAGATAGATATTTAAACCACGTCAATATCCTTGAGCATGGAAGATACAAGAACGAAACCCAACTCTCAAAGTACATTTGGCACCTGAAAGAAGAAAACGTCGAATTCACACTAACTTGGGAAATCGACAAACAATTAAATTTAAACCAAAGAAAAAACGGTTTGTCCAATAGTAATATCTGGAGAAGAATGTAACCATCATAAAAGAACAGGAACTCGCTAAGCAAAAGGTCTGAGCTGATTTCAAAGTACAGGCACCGAACGAGACCGAACCGGAAACCACCGAAACGTCAAACTGACCCACCTCACCACACATACAGCCAATAACGTCAGTCTGCCTGAAGATCGCCTTAAGGAAGGGCGTGAAGCCTCCAGTTGCAGACGTCCAACAGGTATGAATGTCATGCTGTGCCGCATATGGCAATGAGCCCTTTGTACAACCATCGATATATCTACATGTACATGTCTAAGGATATATATATGTATATATACACTACTCAAAAAAAGTTAAGGACCACTTTTTAAAACGTACATAAAGATTTTATACAAGGTGTTTTATTTCTGGGAATACCTCAGTACAACTGTCCTAAATGTCCTTAAACACGCTGTAATCAATTTCACGCATGGGTGGTTTCAGTTGTTGCACAATGTCTCTCGCATCACTGCACATCCTGAAAAGTGGGCCCCGAGGGGTATCAGCTACCGACATGAAGTGGTAAAAACGAATGTCTGAGTGTCTTTCAGGCAGTTCAGTAACGAGTGTGACCACCTCCTGCAGCAATAACGGCTTCACAGCGCTGTCTCATGGAGCTGATGAGGCGATTGATGTTTTGACGTCCAGTGCATCCCATGCAGCCTCCAGAGCCACACCCAGCTGCTGCAGTCCAAGTGGATGGGCTTCGAGCTGCTCGAGACTCCTCCCCATCATGTCCCAGACGTGCTCTATCGGGTTTAAGTCCAGGGACCTCGCTGGCCACTCCATACGCTCAATCCCCTGGCCCTCAAGGAACTCGGTCACCACCCTAGCTCGGTGGGCACGGGCATTGTCATCCATGAAAATGATGTTTTGTCCCACATTTTCTGCAAATGGCACCACTATAGGTTCAAGGACCTCATCCCTGTACCTCACTCCTGTCATTGCTCCCCCTGGGACCACGTAGAGACGAGTACGGTTGGCGTAGGTGATGCCTCCCCACACCATGACGCTGCCTCCCCCATAACGGTCATGTTCTGCAATACAGGGGTCTGCAAATCTCTCTCCTGGTCGCCTCCAGACTCTCGAACGTCCATCATTGTGGTCAAGGGAAAATCTGCTCTCATCTGTGAACAGAACTCTACGCCATTGCTGTCTGGTCCATCTGACATGCTCCCGGGCCCAGTTGAGACGAATTCTTCTGTGAGCAGGGGTGAGTGGGACACACTGAGCTGGCCGTCTGGCATGCATATTGGCTATGTGAAGTCGGTTACGGATTGTTTGAGTGGAAACAATCACTCCAGTTGCTGCAGCGAAGTCATTGTTGAGGCGGCGTGCACTGTGAAAGCGGTTGCGGAGGCTGAGATTCGTCAAGTAGCGATCATCTCTAGGGGTTGTCGAAACTGGTCGGCCACTGCGGGGTCTCTCGGAGTATAGCCCTGTCTCTCGGTGTCTTTGATTTGCTCTGCTAATGACACTGTGTGACACGCCCATCATTCTGGCTACTCTTCGCTGACTGAGGCCAGCTTCCAGCATCCCTAGGGCTCTGGCTACATCTGTTTCACTTAGGTGGTGTCTTGGCATTGCTGTTGTAGGCAAGTTGTTGATTGTACAGACTAAAGACGGAAAATGCTTTGGAAGACACTTGTCTTATGGCCCACTGCAATGATGCCAGAGACATCATGAAAGAACTGCATGTGTGAAATTGATGTCATTGTGTTTGATGGCATTCTGGACAGCTGTATCTTGGCATTGCTATTGTCAGCAAGTTGTTGATTGTAGAGACTAAAGACAGAAAATGCTTTGGAAGCCACTTTTGTACGGGCACATTGCAATGATGCAAGAGACATGAAAGAACTGCATGTGTGAAATTGATTTCATTGTGTTTGATGGCATCCTGGACAGCTGTATCTTGGCATTGCTGTTGTCAGCAATTTGTTGATTGTAGAGACTAAAGACAGAAAATGCATTTGAATCCACATTTGTACCACTTCACAATGGGCCCACTTTTCAGGATATGCAATAATGCGAGAGACATCATGCAACAACTGAAACCACCCATGTGTGAAATTGTTACAGGGTGTTTGAGGAGATTCAAGACAGCCATATTCGGGTATTTCTAGAAATACAACACCCGGTTTGAAAATTGTATACACACATTAAAAAGTGGTCCTTAACTTTTTTTGAGTAGTGTATATATGTGTGTGTGTGTGTGCGTGTGCGTGTGGGTTCATGTGTGTATGAGGGTGGGTGAGGGTGTGCGTGACGTTGTGTGTGTGTGTGGGTGGGTGTGCCTGTGGGTGGTATGTGTGTCTTGGTATCTATCTATTTATCTATATATCTATCTATCTATCCATCTATCTATCCATTTATCTCTCTACAAATCTACCGTAATATATTTACTCTTAATCTCTTATAAATCTATACCTTTTTACACTACTGATTCCAATAAAAATATCCGCCAAAATGTAAAAGAGAATAACGTTGGTGACTGATTTTGGCAATTAGAACAGCCGAAGCACAATGAGTGCACATGATATACTTCGTACTAAACTGCTAAACGCATTGTTCTACTATTTCATCCTTTAATCAATATGGGCCACATGATGCTCTGTAGTTGTTGTTTTTTGGTAGCATTTTATGTTTACTTACGAATACAGGAAATTATAAATTGGATAACGTCAAATATTTCATTTTGATAATCTCGGATCATTGCCAGCCTAACTTTAAAGGAAAACCGTACAACGTATAATTTTGGCCGGTACAAACAGTGACGGCATTTCACGGACCCAAACAAGTCCGTCAGAAGAAATGTTAAGCGGCACAGTATGATTGGAAATTCTACAATTTTTTTTTTGACACCTTTATCTAAAAACAGGATATTTTTTCAATCGTTAACATGAAACATGTATCTTTGGAACATATTTGATAATGCGAGTGCAAAGTAAGAACTTAAATTAATGACAGCAGGACAGTTTTATTCACATTCTGTAATCAGGAACATGAAATTTATGGCGTGGAAATTCGTTAGGGAAATAATGCAAGCGCGAAGCGCGAGCTGAAATATTTGGATACATCAACCTGAAAAGGACATTTTATAATAGTAATAATAACAACGGTATGTTTACCTAGGGTAGCCACCTCAGTTCCGAAAAACTGTTCTCCAGCGGGAGTACTATTTGCAAAAGTTTATGAACATTACACCTATCTCACTAAATGAATAACGCGAGCGATAAGCGTGGGTTACAATTTTGGATATTCTGGTATGAAAAGGGGGATTTTCTGGGAATAGGACTTCTATCGTAGCAACCGAGCAAGAAAATTTGCCATTCTGACTGTGAAGTTTGGCATATTAAACCTATAATACAGGATACAACTTACTGAAGCAGTGGGAGAGAGGTGTCTTAAATGTTGATCAAAATGGATGTAACGTAGTTTTCAGGCGTAGTGCAAGGGCAAAAAAAATTCCAACTGTAAATCTAGAAAATCGATCAAGAACATAACATTCTTTTATTTTCATTTCAAGAAGATGGAGCTGTTGTCAAAGTGTCCAGTATGACACCATGGGATCGTCAATTTACGTCTTCATATTTTTAAAGATGCGTTACCCGAAGAATGGAGGAGTATCATCAAGTGTTGATTTTCATTTTTTTTTTGTAAAATGAATACGAACAGTTTTCCAATTAAAAAGATGTGTATTTGACGCATTCAATTATTCTCTTCTTTTATTTTTTTGTGGTTCAAAACTCAAACTCCTGCCATACCCGTTGGCATGAAAGTTCATGAAGATAACGCGCAATGCGATGTTAGCCCTTATTTTAAAACAATTTCGTTCTTTTTGTGTACGCTTAACATAAAAACAATTGATGACACGAAGTGATGATTACGAAGATCCGTACTTCGCAAGATACCACAACTGACACATTTCTATAGGAGATGAAATCACATCGACATCTACGTGACTTAGGATTTCTGGAAAGAAGGTGTGATTAATGGAAGCTTTTAGCGGTAAGGGATCCATTTGTTTCAACCACAAATTATCACATGTTTAGTAGATGACAAGCAGGGGTTAAAGCGATGCAATATTTATTGCGGTCATTGACCCCACTCATCGTTGCCGTGATTGTCCGTCGAATTTGATTTGTTTGGGTTAAATCAGAATTTCAAACAGTGTACTGTAATACAAACAGTGAGTTGATTGAACAGAATAGGAAAGCTTATCCATGTTTGATTGTATAGCGAAAAATATCCTTTGAAAATTGGCTCAACCCTTATTGATCGACATCAAACTACAAACTTACAATATGAGCATGAGGGGAAAAGGGACGTCGGGGGGATTTTTAATAGTTGTCTTCAACTTCTGTGACTCTACTGCTACAAAACCATCCATTTACTATATAATTAAGAAGGAACAAAAGATAATTACATAAACTTTAATGGACATTAACTGCAAAATCAACGTTAACAAACAAGTAAACAAAATCACATAAAGCAACAAACAAACATCGTATTTTTCTCCATCAAACACGACAAGATTGAGTGGAAACTAAGTTTATCCCACTCTTGCTCATCGAATATTTTCATTTGTATGTCGACTTTTTTTAGAGTTCTGTCTGAATTTTTTTTTTTTTCATTTTAACTCAGTCTTTATAATAAAATTTCTCGGGTGGATGGGGTTACATTAGCTTGGAGGAGGAGAGGAAGAAGGTAGGAGTCGGATATGTTGATTTTTTTCGGTGGGGATGGGTACTTACTGTGCAAAGGTGTACTGTCGGTACATGTGAAAAACGAACAGGAAATTAAATTGTCATCCATGATGTACACTCATCATGCTGCTTAAGACTTTCAACAACATTATTAATGCTCATGTCTTTAAATTTTCACAAAATTCATTTGCGTCGCCGTACTGCATGTTTCACCATGTATATATATTCTTCAGAAGGGGGCCGAAAATGTCACATTAAACATGCACGTACGTCACTGGGACAACTAACACACTGCTGCCGAGTTTGAACAGGTTTGCCTCATTGCTTGTATTCTTTCCAAACACACGACTGTCATGTCTCGCTTCACGCTCTGTTTCCGTAGTATTTGGTAGAGAATCCATGGGGTAGCTACGGTCGTGAGGGAGGGGGCGAGGTTCAGGGGACCGTTTCATTAAGAGTTACAACTGTGGTAACTTTGCAATCATCATGGCAATTTCCATGGTAACAAAGCTCGGTAGCCATTCACGTTCAAGGTTTTTAAGGTAGTAACAATACTGGCAAAGTTCCAATCCTTTTTAATCTTTAAGAAACGGTTCGCTGTACCATACTTTGACTCATTGTAGATGTGGCGGATGGTCCTAAAAAAGTTCAACTTATAGCCTTACCCAGTGGCGTACCGTGGGTCTCGGCATTGGGGGGGGGGGGCACCAGCAAAAATTTTGAGTCACTTCGTGAGCGCGCGAAGCGCGCTCAGTTGCAAGGTATACTGACCTAATAGAGACATTTTAAAGACAATGCCATTAAACGGATGTATTTCACTAATCAAATAATGTGAGCGCGAAGCGCGAGCTGAAAATTTTGATATTTAGACCTAAAAAGGGACATAATCAAATTTTTGTAATCATGATACGTACCTGTCTCGAGTGCCAATTAAGCGCTTGTTGATTTTGTTAGAATTACATCTAAACACATGAAGCACTTGTAGTCATTGTAATCATGAATATCATACGCATCTCACTAATCAATCATTGCGAGCGCGAAGCGCGAGCTGAAAATTTAGATAATTCAGACCTGAAGAGGGCAATTTTAAGGCTTGTATGCAGGAATTCACGAAGACCATACGTATTTCACTAATCAAGTGATGTGAGCGCGAAGCGCGAGCTGAACATTTTTGATATTCACATTAGAAAAAAGGGACATCTCAAGGACTGATCCGTATTCATGGAGAGCAGACATATCTCACCAATCCACTAATGCGACAGGAAATGTTTTATATTAAGACCTTAACATGGGGCAATCACTTTAAGTAGTCATGAAAAAGAAGCATATGTCACTATAATAATAACTCGAAGTGCGAGGAAATATATTTGGTGTATATTGACTTGAAAACGGGAGGTTTTAGTACAACATGATTATTATATCTCATTAAACAGACAATACAAGCACCAAGAACAGTGAAGACATAGGCCCTGAGAAAAGTATGTTTCATAAAGTTATGATAAAAATGTTTATTATGTAATTTACCACAACATAGTTATATTATAAAATTATAATGAATAAGAAGTTCTTCTTTCCCACTTCGTTCCTCTTCCTTTCTCCCTCTTTTTTCTTCTTTTCCCCGTTTTTTTTTTTTTTTTTTTTTTTTTTTTGGTCAGCCAATGGGGGGGGGGGGGCACGTGCCTCCCCATGCCCCCCGTAGTTACGCCACTGGCCTTACCGTAGAAGGAAAAAATGGAAATGAAAACGAACGTATAGTTCCTCGTCAAAGTCGTGATCTCTTGTATCTCAGATACACCTCACTCTCAAAACAGACAAATAGATGTCTAGTCTCCCTGAAGATTCATGATTTAAATTATGCCACCCTTTAATGTACATGGACGTGCATTACGCCACATGTATGACTTGCAATGAATTCGCCCCTTCGTATACACAATACTGTACCCCAAAAATAAAGCTGTAAGGTATTGCTGAATGATAAGGGTTTTTTTTAACCCTTTTTTTACAAGGCCTAAGTCATGATTTCAAGAATGTTGCCACAACGCACATCCATTGACCCAATCCGAAACGTAGCCGGTTAACGTACTTCCAGGATTTCCACCCAGATTTATTGTGTTTATAGCCAGAAGTCAATCGTTTCCCATCCCATAAGGCCATTTTAGTGGCTGGACATTGGTGGAGTAGAGGTTTGACAGTATCAACGGCAGTGTTCCTTGGCCTCAACCGGTTGGACCTGGCCTGGTGGAGGTGAAGAGTGCAAGGGGTTCCTTCAGTGTATTTGGCGCGCTCAGATCTGTCGATCACGGCTACATGGATCTCGGATGGTGGATCTTGCAAGTAAATGCATGAATTTTGGTCACATCTATGGGCTAGAGACATCCAAAGCTACATCTGCAGCTGCCATTGAGCGCTCCATCAAATCTCGCTGCGTTAGCTGATCGAACAAATACCGGCAAACATATCCTGCAGCAGAATGTGAGAGCGTAAGGGCAGTAGTTCTTCAATGGAACTGGTGTTCGTCCCTTGGAGGATTTACCATTCTTCAAAGTGAGTTGTTCTTGTTCTAACTTTTCCCTTCACCTTTGTAGGAAAGACGACAATTGAGGATCACTCCGACGTAGACTGGATTATGACAATGATATATATCTTTAGGAAAATTGGCCTAAGAGCAATGGTTTCGAAGATGGAACAGATTGGTCTGAGTGTACACTCTTAAAACGTTGGGCAACGTACTGTCAACACAACAATAATTGGTTAAAAAGAATTTCAAACTCTGGGTAGTTTTCAACCAATATTTTCACCCAAAGCACACA
The DNA here is from genome assembly GCF_037042905.1 of Lytechinus pictus. NCBI lineage: Eukaryota > Metazoa > Echinodermata > Echinoidea > Temnopleuroida > Toxopneustidae > Lytechinus > Lytechinus pictus. The sequence goes on from NC_087260.1 coordinate 12,957,515, forward strand.
TTATTGGTTTAAAACTACCCAGAATTGGATAAAGGTTTAACCAATTGTTGTGTGGACTGTATGTTGCACAACATTAGTGTAAGAGCATGGAGCTCCTGTATTAGCTCCATATTAAGAGTGTTTTGGCTTTCTAATAATATGAAATGGTTTTGTCAACGGGTAGCTTCAAGCTTCTCTATTTGGAAAGTTATGATAATGATAATTCCAGGGTTAGCGGGCTTTGGAGTTTCAAGGATCCTGGATGCATTGGCTGGTCATTGGTGTAGACGTTGAAAGGGACAGGTGCAAGAACAGGACCTTGAGGTACAACATAGATTTTACTTCCTCCATCTGTTGCGTTTGTTCAACATCAAAACATCTGTTCTCCCGGAGCAGCTGAATCAGTTTGGTTAGATTTGTAGAATAGACTTGATTTGAGAGTTAATAATCGACATATCCTTTAAAAATCAAAACAAAAATGAAAGCTGCTGTTTTTTTTTCTATTGGTCGAAATAGGAATTATGATACTAGACAATCGAAATAATAACGAATTAAGAATTTTCTTCTACGCATATAGAATTGGTCTAGTTACCAAGATTAAATTTAACAATGAGAACTTTATTATCTTCGTACAGAGTTTAATTATAAGTTCAAAAGAATACAACGTGAATAACTTTTTTAACCTAATTTCTCGAGCTTAACAATGAAATAGATGACGAATGGCGACTCTGTTCATTAGATAACTCGTAAGAGGCCGGGAGTAGCTCTCGAGGAGCTCTCGTATACCACGCTACTAAGAAGAGCGGGGAATCTAGACAACCAGTATAAAGTTAGATTGGCGTAAGTCAGTCTTTTAGATGATACACGCCTGCAATTTATGTCAGGAACGGGATCGGTTACCACTCAATTTCCATGACAGCGGTGTGTAAAGATGGTGGAAATGGCACCAGTTGCGCCTCCAGCTATCTCCGATTGGAGTCAAGTGGGCGCAGGTATACCTAACTGCTCTACAAATCCCCGCAGGACTGACCCGCGTGCATACAGACAGTTATCATCTATGCTCCTACCATGCTCCTAATAAAGAAATTGACATTATCCAATGGCACTTTTTACAATATGCCCTTACCCTCTAGTTCAAATATGACAGTTTCAAAGTGAAAATCATAAGCATGCTCACATGCACGCACACAACACCACACACCACATCATCACACGCTTGCGGATTCACACCCATAAAAAATCCATACCCCACCCAAACTACATTACGTACCCACACTCACAACCAGTACAGAGATGATTGGTCGAAATCTTACTCTGATGTTGACTTATTAAGACTGAATTCGTAGGTAATCAAGGTATTCATTAAAAAAACAATCGTTTCTTTTAACAAAAAGATATATATACAATATATATATTTCTACGAATACAGTAACTGTTTTAGAAATGCCCGCCAAATGGCAGTGGAGAGCTGGAAGGCCTTTGTCGAAAATTGGTGGACCTGAACAGCAGTTCCTCCCAAGTTTCGAAGCTCATAAAAAAGTGCAAATATGTCGTTTGTCCAGATTCCAGGACAAACTTGCTTTTTGATTCACCAATTTTCGACAAAGACTTTATGGAATCGCGGTTGTCCATCGGCAGTAAAGGCATTTGACAATACATTGTCTATGTTCTTGAAAACGTTTGCGTCGCATTGCGAATACTTTCTAGTAGCTCTATGCCATGAAACTATCCTCTTTGTTTTTACTTTCCACTCAATATAGGTGAAATCGCTTGGATCTAATTATCTTATTTGCTGTTATAAATCAAATACAAGCTATTTGACCTTCACGCAATCTTCCGTTGAATAACATCCAAGTTACAACATCCATTAGTAAATGCCATCGTCTGTTTGTATAAGGAATATGTGACCTTAAATTTCACCATATTAATGTTATGATTTCACTGCAGCAACATAAATGGCATGGACAAGAAAGGAATATTCGCCGATACTCCGCCAAATGTCCCTCGAGTATCGGTAACAAAGAAAAGGGAGTCAATAGACACTTTTATACAAAGCTGCCTAATGGCAATCCGTGTAACTGAATTTGAATTACTCTAGAAATGAAAGCAGAACTCTCTCAGCTGAGACTAGAATGTGGATGTAATTACTCTCTGTCTGTTGCTCCTCACATGTTTCCCCCTCACGTGTCTTAACCGCTGCTTGTACTATACATCGACCCTCTTTTCCACACTTTCTACGTTGCAACATTTTTATTTTGATTATTTTTCTGGATATTATATTTCAAGGCTACACCACATAATTCCTAACTCTCGTATTCAGTATATGACGAATACCTTACGAATCTATAGTAATTTTTTTTGTTTTTTGAATGTTAACTCCCCTCTTAAAAGTCATTTCATCTTAAAGTTGTGTTGTGTCTTATTTACATGTGCTCACTTCATTATTCACTCACTCTTTTCTCACTACTTCAGGGTACGATGGCGGTTTTCTCCTGTCGCTACATCCAAGATATCTTTAGCTACGTTCACAAAGGTTCATATGAACGATGTGTTCGTATGAACCGAACTGTTCGCACGAATCATAGATGGGGCATGCATTCGCACGGTCTTCCTAAGAACAACTTATGACCTCATTTAGAAACGACATGATTTTAGATTATAAAATGTCCATATAATTCATACGTAATTCATTCCTTATAATGCCTTGAATTATTATTTTCGTCTGATTTTACAGCTTTCCTAAAATTTATGCTGTCGCAAGATGATCGTACCTGCAACTCGTGCACCCTCAAGTAATTTGTAAGAAGGTTTTACTCAACAGTTTCACCTAAACCTTTTGAGTCGATTATGAACGTCTTACAAACTCAAAGAGTCGTTCGCAAGGGCGCCGTGCAAATCTCCGTGTTTAATAATAACATAACATAGAGCATTTATAAAGCGCCAAATCCACATTGATTATGTGCTCAAGGCGCTGAAATATACTTGGTATATTATTATTATTACCCCGGCTGTAGCTGAGCGGCCATATAGGCGCTAAAGCATTCAAGGAATAAATCCTACCGGGTTTAAGGCGTTTGAGCCCGCCATGAACAACTCAAGGTGTTGATACGATCATCGCAAGAATGTAAGGCTTCTAGAATTGTCTCCTAATCTTTGAAAATCTCGCATGATTTGTATAATATTCTCACGACGTTCGAACAATCGTCTTATGAAGAGAAGGTTTCGTACGACATTAAAAATAGTGGACAAGACAATCGACGTAGTTGCGAACTTACGAACCAACGCGTTAAAGGGATGGTCCGGGCTGAAAATGTTAATACATAGAGTAGAATTCACTGAGCAAAATGCCGAAAATTTCATAAAAACAAATACTAAAGTTATTGAAGTTTAAAGTTTAGCAATATTTTGTGAAAACAGTCGTCATGAATATTCATTAGGTGGGCTGATGATGTCACATCTCCCCTTTCCGTTTTCTTATGTTATTACATGAAATCATAATTTTCTCATTATTTCATACCTCTGTGAATAATATGTCTCCCTTATAATGAAATAAGTTGCAGCAATAGATATATACACAACAAAAAAAGTAAGTCCCCTTAAACAAACATCAATAATTTCCGAACCAATGCGAGTTTTTAATATATTTTTACATGAGCGTGTAGGTAATTTTATAAGCTACCCTCTGAGTAAACGTTAATGGACGTATTTCACTTCATGCTTCAGTGAGCACCGTCAGAAGGCAAAAATGTAACTTTTCAAAAGTCACAAGCCAAATATCATGACTTTGATTCCACTTTATTGGAACTAATTCCACATTCTCATCATAAAAAATAGTCAGAAGGCTTGTAAAAGGTACTCTCTAAAACACGATACAACTTTTTTGGCTAAATTTCACGGTTGAATAAACACAAGTCTAAATTTGCTATAATTGGATTTTTTACACATTTATATCAATAAAAATGATAGAATATGATGACAGTTAGTTTTGGAAGAGTTTCTTCAACAATATTCATCGTTTCACGGTTCAATGAACATTTATTGAAAAAAAAAATACGATTTTCAAATATCATAGGCAAGTATTGGTTCATTTTGGGAACTGAAAATGATCTTTTCTCAACTTTTTCGTTATGTTCATGACCAATTAACTTGCTTCAATGATTCAAAGGCGTTTAATTAAATATCCACGCTTGAATGAACATGTGGAATGCGATTCGCTCTTTTTTACGTTATTGGAAAAAATGCGATTTGTTACTATGGATATCTGTCAAAAACCTCCTTGCATAGTTCATTTGATTTGATTTTTACGAAAATCCCGATGTTTAATGCATCAGTGAGCACACAATATTCGAAAATTATGCAAATGAGAAGAAAGTTCAAGGCTTTGGCCCCACTCTGTGTCGTATCGAATGGTTATTTTGGTGTGCGCGCCTTTTGGATAGTGTTACTCTGAAGCCATGTACGAAGTTTCATGAAATAACTATTGGCAGAAGTAACAAAAACCGTCCATGAAAAAAACCCTCATTTCATATTTGTTAAAATGTTGACTTCGTCTCTCATAGACTTGTGTACATTATGGGTGCACATGTTCAAGAATAAGTAACCCCTCATTCAATATGGTGGAACTTTTTTTCACGGCTGTCTTTAGCAATGTCATTTGGCAGTAATGTTTATCAACCTATGGGCAGAATTCCGTGCAAAAATGAAATCGATTTGTTTATTTATGGATGAGTGAGCACGCATCAAAGTAGGAAAATTGGTATTTTAAATGTCACAAACTCATTTTAAAGGGTAATAAAGTGAATATTGGGGGCAAACTGATTTCAAATAAGACTTTAATTGCTATTGTTTTTATCATCCATCATTTCTATCACCACACACTTTCCGAACTTTAAACATTTTCATGGTTGAGCGAGCACATTCGAAAACTTAGGAATGATTACTCTTTATACTGCATAAATGTATTCTTTTCCTAACAATTTTTCATGATCAGTTTAATTTATGGACAAATCAGTGGTGGGTCCAGAATTTTTAAATGGGGGAGGGGCCTATAATCGGGGGAGCCACCAACATTTTCAAATTTTAACATGATCTAACAAGTTGTAGAGGATACTACTATAAACCCCTATGATGATACGTCACAATACAGGGGCCGGGGAAGGGTTTTCAAAGTGGGGGGGGGGGCTGACCATGCACAAAATCACAATCGTATGGTCATTTTTACATTTGTGTACATGCTTTTGGAAAAAAAGTGGGGGAGGGGGCTGAAGCTCCCCGCCCAGCCCCCCCCCCCCCCGCTTCCGCGGCCCCTGCAATACATTATGCTCACTCAACCATGAACATATTATATCAAAATTGTGTGTGGAGTGGCTAAATGATGGATAGTAAAACAGCATAACACCATAAAATTCACCTAAAGACAACATTTGCCCAACTTTGTATTTGCACAATCTGAAAAACGACTCCTGTGACTTTCAAAAATGGTCATTTTTAATTCAATCTTTAATTACTCATGCATGATGCAACCGATCAATCTTATTTTTCCCCAGGAGTTGCTTAATGAGTGTAGTAAACCACCTACAGAATATCATATCTCAAAATAATTCCGTTCAAAAGTTACAGCAATTTGATTTAGGGGGGACTTACTTTTTTTGTTGTGTATATAATGCATTAAATCAGTTGTCAATTCAATTTTTTCTAGTTCTCGGAGGTAAACATTTGAATAAACCTAATTTCATATAATAAAATACAAAAGAACAAGTGGGGATGTGACATCATCAGCCCAACTAATGAATATTCATGACGACTGTTTTCACAAATATTGCTAAACTTTAAAATTCAATAACATTGTTATTTGCTATCCGATTTTGATGAAATTTTCGGCATTTTGCTCAGTGAATTCTACTCTATTTATTAAGCTATAAATACTTTCAGCCCGGACCATCCCTTTAAAAATCGTTCGTACGGCGTTCGAAGCATTTCTTGAAGGTAAATATAAACGATCCATTACAGAGTGACGAACACTGCGACTGACTTCATAGTTTATAAAACAATTGCAGGCCTTCTAAGTTTACTCTGTTCTTAGACTTATACGTGAACATAAAACCTGAAATAGTTCAGTCCAACTTCTTACTACTCCAGTAAAATTTTGTTTTTATATACCGTTCCTTTATGAACTGACTTACCGGCCATGCGGGCTATATATAAATAGATTTGATCATAATCATAATGACGGTGAGGTCTCCCTGCTTTATGAATAGCAGAGGCACAATTATATGAACGAATTTTGCAAGAGTAAATTAGATTTAAGCCACCTTATTTAGGTACGAAGTCAAGTTTGATTGTGTATTGTGTGTTGTCCTGAGGTGGCAAAAAATAATACACAATGGAGGGGATAAAACGTGCAACAATGAGCGTTGTGGCCCAGTGGATTAATCTTCTGACTTTGAAACAGAGGGTCGTGGGTTCGATCCCAGCCATGGCGTTATTTCCTTCAGCAAGAAATTTATCCACATTGTGCTGCACGCACTCAACCCAGGTGAGGTGAATGGGTACCCGGCAAGCTTAATACCTTGAATGCATGAGCGCTGAATGGCAGCTCGAGCTATAAAAGCCGAGGTAATAATGACAACGCGCCTCGGATTAGAATATTTCTAGATAGATGGCGCTATATAAATGCCTATTATTATTGTTATTATTATTATTATCATTATTATTATTATCATTATACATATCGTTGACATCCGTTCCGAGAGATTATCCTCACCATTAATCCTTAGGAGGTACCATGTCCATTCTTCATGTACAAGCCTTTTGTGTGTATACACTCCTTTAACCCAATAAATGCTGTGCAGTGTAAACATCTGGAAATTATTGTTTTCTAAATCTACATACGTTTGAAATAAGGATGTAGGTACTTTCTTTAATAAAAATGGTATCTAGATTTAAACATCAATGATTGATACAATTGAAATCAAATTATTCTAAAATTTAAACTGATTGATTTGTTTAACGGTAATTTTGAAAACAAATCACCGTACATTAAACCTCGAAACCTCCAACAGAACAGAACAAAGTTGTAGAAGAGCCTTTAAGCTACTTAGGTTTGTGGAATGAATGAGCTTTTCGAATTGTGAGAACACCATTACCTGAACCTAGGTGATAAACAAACCAAATTAATAGAAAATGATTTCAATTTTGAGTGTAATTTTTAAGAAGAAATTGCTTTAAAGACTCCGAAACTTACATAGAAAACAGAATAAAGATCCAGAAGAGCGTTTTAGCGCCTTGACATGCTTAAAGGGGAATGAAACCTTTGGAACAAGTAGGCTTGTGTCGAAACAGAAAAATCAAAGAATAAGAACAAAGAAAGTTTGTGAAAATTCGGACAAATATTGAGAAAGTTATGAGCATTTGAATATTGCAATCACTAATGCTATGGAGATCCTCCCATTGGCAATGCAACAAGGATGTGTGATGTCACATGTGAACAACTTTCCCTTTGATGGACTATAAAATACCCTCAAAATGTCTCTTTTTGTTTTTTCTTATGGTGATACAAAGTCTTTATCCATTATGTATTCTTTAAAGATCTGTATTACATGCCCTCCTATAGAAAGACCACATGATCTACTGATAGATGTGATAAAAGAGGCAATTTAAGTGAAATATATACTAAAGTAATGGGGAGAGATGTTCACAAGTGACATCCCACATCTTTGTCACATTGCCAATTTGATGATCTCCATAGCATTAGTGATCGCAATATTCAAATGCTCACATCTTTCTCATTATTTGTCCGATTTTTCTCAAACTTTCGTTGATCTGTTTCTTTGATTTTTCTGTTTTCACACAAGTTATCTTGTTTCAAAGGTTTCATTCTCCTTTAAGTTTATGGAATGAATGAGCTCTTCGAATTGTGAGAACATCATCACCTGAGCCTAGGTGATGAAATAATGATCAATATGAACATGATCCATGGAGTCTTTAGCAGCACTCCAGACATGTACTCGTGTCCATCTCGTGGGTAACGGAAGTTGGCATGTGAAATAATCATCACATTAGCCTATTGAAATGACCACATTTCGTTGTTTTAAAGCTTTCAAATCTTCTTAACTGAAATGGGGACGACGATAAGAAACCAACCGTTTACCTTGAAAAAAATAGAGTATCAGAGTTTGCGAATGTCCCACACGAGTATACATGTATAGGATTTAAATCAATCATAATTATATGTGGCTATATGACTATATTTTATTTTTACCAATCATATTGAGGTATATTTTTTTCACCTTGGTCATTGGTATAGAATATCCTATCATTGGCATTACCGTTAGGATAATCGCGTTTTTTATGTAATGATTTTTAAACACATTACATGTGTGAATACGAGAAAAATGTTAGATCTTCTTGCTACAGTCACTCCAACGAAACCGACTGAAGAACGATCAACGATATTCCGTTCGAATGGCATATCGAGTAGTTCGTAGTCGGTCCAGTTGGTGAGTGTAACTGTATCATTTAGGTGATAGCACAACAAACCTATTTCCATGGGAAGGATGCGATATTCCTGACCTATCCCTCGTGTTCATTGGATTCATATCAGTTATATCATGCGTGAGGTTTGCGACAGGAATAAGCCAGTTCGTAGTTCCTTTCTGCGCATGATCAGAGGAAGGTCATTTGTACTGAAGTGACTTGGTGGTTTAAAATCTAATGAGATAAGCACCAACTTTGATGTCTTGATTATTCAAATATTCTTTTGAAATGTGGTTTTCATTTACATCCACAAAAAACAACAATGCGTCTACGAACGACTGTGTATTTCACAGTTTGCCAAGTACATTGTGCAAAATGCTATGATATGCATTCAAAGTAGGAATGCAACAAATACCTTCATAAAGTGTTCATTGGTGTGCTATTCTAGTCACCTGGTCTATTCAATTTATTCATCCTGCTATGTAAGGCAAGCTTACGTAACATCTCGCTTTGAAATCTGCCTATCATAATGAAAGAAATGAAAGGTCATTTGACCAAAATTGTCCATGAAGTAACTACGAACTGGTCTATATCCCCTGAATGTCTTTAAGTTTTTTTAATTCGAAAATATGCGTATAATCTTTGTACAACACTGTTATTGTGTGGATATACATCAGGAAGTGTGGAACGGGGGGGGGGGGGGAGTGGATGGGTACTTTTTTTCCAAAACCGTGTATATAAGAAACATAGAGAAAATCATCAATATACTTTATCTCTTTTATTGTTATTATTATTATTATTTCATAATTATATAACTTTATATATATACATAAATATTGTGGCAATTGATTTTTTTTTTAATCCAGCAAGGAAGAGAGCAAGGGAGAGAGTAAGAAGATGAAGAGGAGGAGGAAGGAGAAAAAGAAGAAGCAGATGAGGAAGGAGAACAACAACAACAACAACAACAAAAAGAACAAGAACAGAAGAAGAAATAGGAGGAGGAGGAGAGAAGAAGAAGAAGGACTAGCAGAAGAAGAAGGAGCATACGTGACAAAAAAAGAGAAAGTTACTCAGATCAAACTTTCTGCTCTAACTTTGTAAAAACATGTTCTCAGACAGCAGCTTACAGCTAAAAATACTAAAAGCAATTTTAAAGAGCAATGATAATGGGTACGCATATAAATAAAATGGAATAGACTCTGCATGCACTTTGTGGGATGGTTAAAATCAAATAAATGATTAGCACGCTTCCAGTCGTTGTCTTTTTGGAGTAATAGTCGACGGAACAGAAGATGACCGCCAATTTGCGAGCACGGAGCGGTTGTCTGGATGGCCAATAGCGGGCTGATCGAGAAAGAAATCGACCAAGTACGGTAACAAGCCGGGGAAAACCTAATAAACCAAGGCGGCAAAAGAACATTTGATAGCTACCCATAAAGACACCCGATCCCCGGGCTAAACGTATTTGCATCCATGCTTCCACCCCCAAACGACAATTGTTGACGAAACTACACTTCTCTTCGTAGGAAGAGTTACAAGCAGATGACCTTTTTATAGAGTCCTGTGTTTGTATCTTCTTTGTTTTCTTTTCTGGTTCTTTATTAAATCTGGAGTGCTCACGAAATACTTTAAAGGGGAGTTCAATCCTGGTAATAATATTTGCTGCCGATGGAAAGAGAAAACCGATCGTCTCTATAAATTAAAAAATGAAATTCAATTATTTTGTATACATCGTACACAAGTTGTTAAAATTAACCGTGGTGGATTCCGTTTTATTAACACACGTGGATGCGAATTCCCCCTCAAAATATCTATCTTTCGAATCTATTCTGTTCACTTGTTAAATCCCAATTGTATTTAGGCTAATACAATGGTTGCATAGAATCGTAAATATATACCATTAAGAACCCTTCTTGTATGGGCCGCAGAACGGGGGGGGGGTGGTATTGGGCTTCTGACCCCACATTTTTCGGCATCCATGTGAACCAATGTTGAAATGACAATCAAATTGTCATATTTATGTTCAGCCATCGCCCCTTGGCATAGCTCCCCCACATTCAAAATGGCTCCCCTCGTCTTGTTTTTAAATCGCAGCTGAATTGTGATAATTATGCATACGTATCACAAATCAAACGAAATCACAATTAATATTAATTCTATAAAGATAAGAACATAAAAATGAGAGCACATGGATAGATTATGATTCAAATGCACTGGAAATAAAAGTTTGCACAAACGTTGACTAAAGAGAGAACATGCAATTTGTTTGATAAAATAACTGCAAGTACTGTTTCAATTTTACATAATCATCTGTAAATTTCATTGCTTTATACCTTTACAAAATCAGACACGGTGCCTGTTTCTCAGTATTGCTACTTTTTTACTCAATATTTCTAAAGTTTAATAATATACAACTAAATATTGTATTTTAGTTATTTTTATTGTCATAACTTATTTTTCATTATTTCATTTTCATTCTTGTTCTTAATTCAAATTTTAATTCAAAATCGTTTTTATTCAATTCCACATAAAATTATACAAAACAATATCATAGCACACAAAGCATGAATTACTCTATTATTTATCCAAAAATTGTGGTGAAGATATGAAAATACAATATGCAAATTTCTTTGATTACCATTATAATTAACAACTATATTATTGTTATTATCACTGTAATATATATTTTCAAGCATATGTTTTAATTCATTATTGCTTAAATGAAAAATTTGCATTATGGTTACATCATATCATCGTTATCCTATGGTTTAATAAATTTTAATGATTTTTTTACACCAAATTGAATTTCCAGGTAATTCTTCAAAACGTAATTATGCTCTGTTGCTTACACTTATGTTTTAGTTTAATTTTAACCGGGCATGATGGCTCGATGGTAGAGCGTCCGCCTCATGAACGGGAGGTCGTGGGTTCGATCTCCGGCCGAGTCATACCAAAGACTTATAAAAATAGGACCTTCTGCCTTCTTGCTTAGCGCTCAACATTTAGAATGGGGAAGGGTAATGATAACATATTATATTATGCAGGGCCCGCTGGAAGAGCAGTCATATGATTGAAGTGGCTACCCAGGGTAAATAAAACGTTATTTTTATTATTATTATAAACGGCTGTTTGTTAAAATGGATACCCTTTTATATTCATTTCGATTACATTTATTTTTTTCTGCGACTTATTTCATCTATGTTTTCTTTGTTTCAATCGAATCCCTAAATGCCATGGGTATATTTCCTTGAAAGCAATTTTTTAAATTTTTAAATTTAATTACATTTTAAGTCCATTGAAATACAAGGTTTCGAACAGATATGGTAGGAAGTCAACAACCTCCAAAACAAGTCAGAATATCTGTACGCAGACGGAGATTATTCGTGAATGTAGAAATAATATCCATTTTCAACCACTTTGCATAACATTGGCATGCTTGCCCAAATTCTGCACACAAAAAAATCTTGAGAAACAACGTTTTATCGCGTTTCATATCACCCAGTCCTGTCTTGGTAAATGACGTCATTGTTGTCTTATTTAACACTGTCACCACATCCATTTCACCGACTCTCCCTCGCTCAGTGGATATCTGCACTGAAAACTAGAGAAAGGATAGACATTTACTTTCTCGCTATTTGCTTGGCTATCGTTGTCCTGACGTCACAAGTTACGCGCCTGCGCAGTAAACACTTTGCTTACAGGTGTGTAGGAAAGTTTTTCGTCTGCCACAGAAAACGGAGTGTGTGTGCGCGCGTGTGTGTGTGTGTGGAGGATGCGGGTGCGAGTGCGGAGAATCACGTGCGTGGGTGACGTTCCCACTGTGGCACGGTGGCGAGCGTGGAAGCTGAAATGCGGGAAGCGTCTCATTGTGACATGGTTGCTTACGGAGAGGAGTCATTTACGTGGAGCCTAATGGAATGAAAGGAACACACATACGGACGAACACGCCAAATCAGAATTAGCGGGAGAAAAACGAACATAAAACCTGGCGATGCACCTGTGACGACAATACCATCCCTCGGCAGGAATTAGGTTAGAACAGAGGTAAGTATTACACTTTTTTATGTATTTTCCTAAACTTCCGTTTCACTACCTTCATCTAAATTAATACCTCAAGTGCAAAAAATCGGGTCAAATTAAAACAAACCCGATATATTTTTTCGTGGTTTTCATATTCATTTTCATAGCTAGCACACGTGTTCAAGGCAACAAAATCATCTTTTTTCACCCATTTGAATGAAATAAAACAGCTGCCTTTGGAGAATAATAAAGCAGTTGTTTACCTTATATTGAGAGAGACGGAAGTGAATAAATGATCGGCTTTAAAATCATAAGGTGAATTCGTACTACCAACCAATTTGAGTTGATTTCATAGATGGCAGATGAATTATAGATTCAAATTTATTCATTAAAGAGAAAGCAATGTCGAAATAGACACTCTTCAACCTTATTCCAAGCAACAAGACTGTTGCATTGTAATGTTTTGTATGTTTTTCCAGGGAAATGAACAAGGCCATAAATGATCGAATTTAGCACTTCTGCTAGATTATTACCTATTGATTAATTACTGTATAAATATAAAGCTATTGGATCTATCTGAAATTTGGAATACAGTTTTCCACCATCCATTCTAAAACACGTATGGTATGCTGAATGGTAAAATATAAGTTTCTCCATTTATTAGTTTTAGCTATTACCAGGTGTAAGCTTACCCTTCAACATATTCAAAGGTACATGCAAGGCCTGCCACAACTAGGCGTTGTGGCGTGCGCCTGTAATCCAAATTATGCGGGGAAGTTAAGTTTGTGCAGAGGTTCGAGGTTCGAGCCCTGGTCACGCCTTCCCGATGGTGACGTTAAGGGTCGGTCCCAGGCGTAGAAAATCATATCTGATTGATACACGTCTGTACAAACTCATTCACACTCAAGGCCGTAATGATAGGATACTGACTAAAAATCGGAAAAACCCTCGGGAGAAAAAAACCTTAAGGAACATTTTTTTAAATCTCGTCTGAATATACAGTCATCTTTAGAAAAAAAAAATATTTAACACTTCTCTGCTTATGAGGCGTTTTTACATGTTAACTTAAAAGCACTCATGACTCGACTATTACGAAAGAATACAGAATTTAATATACTGTAGGTAAAAAAAAAAGCTCTGGGAGATAAACATTCATTGTTGTAGAAGTAACATGACGTTCAAATTAATTTACGTCAGATGAATTAAAGTACGAGTTTTCTGCATTATTGTGGCCATCAGTGTCAAACCCAAAGCATGACGGGTCAAGGGCACATTAATAACATGTTTAAAATTGAATTATAGGCAAGGCCGAGTGTCCGATTTTGGCTCTATTCTGCTACGATAATTTAACCTTCAAAAAGACAGAAATTGTGTTCATCATTGTTCACATGAATCGCCTTTCGGAGTAGGGCAACGAACGTAACGTAATATAACTTTCTTCTCTCTACCTTTTTTCTTCATTATCTCTCTCTTTTCTATCTTTAAATTTATCATTACACACTTGCACGCACACGTCACAAGTATCCCTAGACGCACATACATTATAAGAAATCACAGTAACATGATATATCGATGATAAGAGTTACAGTATAAAAAAATCATAATTATGATGAAGATGGGGATGAACATGATAAGATAGCAATGAAACAATATAAATAGTGATCAATAGCCTTTTAGATTGTTATAATGATAACATTACACCTAAATCTAAGGTTAAAAAGATGAGGCAATTTTATGGTGAAGTTTATGTGGAGCTGGATTAAAGATTCGCATATATTTAAGATTCCTTAAGAATTGATCGGAAGAATGTTCACATTAAACTGGAACCCGATCTGATTTTTTTTTTAAATGACAAATCGACCATTCCCTGTTTTTTGAAAGAAAGGATTAACTCATAATCCTTTGATCTTTGTTAGATGTGGACGTGTTTAAAATGGGTGTAATGATTCAATGTCTCTGCCATGTAATATTTTATAAAACTATTTGCGAGTTTAAATGTGGCTTAAAGAATTCAATGAATTCAATATAATTCATGCCAGTTCAATTTATCCATCAGGCACAATATCACATGAGTGAATTGTTACATTGTAGAATGTGAGGGTCAAGCACCTTAGAAAAACTGTGACTTGAAAATAAGGGGGATCCATAACAGGTAAGCAATTGCTAACAAATAAACAAACAGTTGAGATCCCAATCACTTGGATTAATACTATTTTATTAAAGAAAGTGGGATACCCGGAAATACTGTTGGAAAATCATTTCCGTTCCCTGAAACTCCTTTGCGACAATGATGATGTGATTTCAGGGTGCTTCCCCTTGTGCCAATATGAATCTTTAATTTCCCGTATTATAAAAGAAATGACATTTAGTGTAGCTATATATAAGGTGTGTTTGTAAATATGCTAACGAGATCTTTTCCAAAAATCAATTCATAGGACTTCCTAATAAAGTCAATTTTCCCTTTAACACAAAGGTTAGCGATTTCTCGTAAGCTTAATTTTCACTATTAATTGTACACATTAGCCAATGCAATCGATCGCTAAAACATGTTCTACGATGCTTGCTCAGTTTTTGTGTTTCTTGCCCCGGGTATAATAATGATCTTATCAATGTTGTCAAGCAATGCTCCCCCCCCCCTCTCTCTCTCTCTCTCCTATTCTATCTATCTATATTGTGTATTGCCTCTCTAGATTTTGATCATCTTGGGTAAGTCAGCTACCTTTTATAGGAGAACCTATCTCCCGCTCACTTGAGGGTGCGCTAACCACTGAGAAAATAATCTTGACAAGTTTCATAATGGTATGATGAGCCCAGAGGCGCCGGGATTAGATATAATGAAGTGATGTGAAGTCCCTCTTATGAGGTTTAGAATCTACTGCAGCCGGGAAGGAAAAATTGTATTTCAAATAATGGATAGGGAAAACAAATAAGATAGCAAAAATAATTATCTCTCTCTTGGCATGATAGAGTTTGTTCTGCAAAGATGAAAAAATTCGTGTGATTGCAGTTAGCGATGAAAAAAAATAAAGATTAAAGATCTTTACCCAAGATTTTAACTTGAAATGCCTAATGTAATTTTGGATTTGCCATTCACGATAATATCTAATATATTAAATTAAATCCTTAAATATATATATAATAGATTAAAAACAATATAGAAGAATGAATCAGGAAAAAAGCAAGACGGGGAGGAAGAGGGAGAGAAGTACGATGAAAGAGAAGAAGACGAAGAAGAAGAAAAAGATGAAGAAGAATAATAAGGAGAAGAAGAAAAAGAAAAAGGAGGAAAAGAAAAAGAAAAAGGGAGAAGAAAAAGGAGAAGAAGAAGGAAAAGAAGAAGAAAACGAAGGTAAAGAAGGAGGAGGAAAATGATGAGGATAATAAGAAGTAGATGAAGGAGGAGGAGGAGAAGACGACTTATATGATGATGAAGAAGAAGACAAATAAAGAAGAAGAAAGAAAAAAAAGAAAGAAGGAAAAAAGAAAGAAAAAAAAAGAACGAATGAAGGAAATAAAGAAAGAAAAAAAAGGAATAAAGAAATAAAGAAAAATAAGAACGGGGCAAAAACGACCAAAAAAAGAAGATGATGACGACGACGAAGAAGGAGAAGGACAACCTTTAGACCAGCAGGTCGTTTGCTTTGTAGGGCCTTTTCAATAAACCTATAGACGAAATCGTTACATTTTTGTTTCAATCAATACTGTTGACGCCTATAGACTGATTTTTGTAATGCATGAATATTAATTTTCAACGAAATTGATTGCCAGTGTTATAATATATTCCATTCAATTCGATGGCATTCATAATCGTTATATTAATATATTTCTGTACTTCCATTTATATTAGAAGATTATTCAAATTGAACATGCTCTGCCCGTTAAAATGATAACCATAATGTACATCATTATGTACATGTATGTATACAACAGAGTTACCCAGGAGAAAAACAATGCTCTTATGTATAAGTCCTTATTTAATAAGATGTAGCATACATAGCCTAAAGAAAACAGAAGCTATCACAGACATCCAAAGTTTTCTCACAAATGATACGTTATTTGATATGGTTCCAAAGATGATTCCTTTAAAGCATGTCTATATGATATGATTTTCTTATGTTGCATGGTCATTTTTTAAAATAAATATTATCAGGGCTTGGATATTAATGTATCACGCGTTAACGGTACTTTAACAGTAAACTAATGTTGTGTGCATTGCATTTGACTTTCATACAAAAACATTAAAGGCAATTTCTGGTCTTGCGTATCCCTTCAATTCTAAATCGTACAGAATAGACTAACATTTAAAGGTGCGTTAATGATCATCATTGCCTTATCACTTTGTGGCAGTTTCGTCCACATTTCAGTCTTAGTTTATTGCCGATATTAAATGGCTATCTCGAAAGAGGTTTTCTGATGTCGAATTCGAACAATAAAATATATATTTTCATTTTTTCCATTATTTAAAAAAATGAATAAATGAACATTAATTTGAGTTGCAATTATTCAGTCGCGTCTCGCTAATGGGCGATTCAAAACGTGTCGTACGGGACATTTTTACAACTTCTAGTTTCCTAGCCGAATGCTTGAGCAATAAAATATTATTTTTTGTCAATGATAAAGCTATAGTGGGTAGTCATGTGAAAAACTAATAACCAACACAACAAAATTATTATGTGTAAATCATAAGTGAAAATGTTGTGTGTCGTACGGAACACAGAAATGTCCCGTACGACACGCAACATTTTAAGCTCTAATTCACCTTCGGACAACATATTTTTGTTGGTTATCAGTTTTTTGCATGTCTACCTAGTAGTACTTTAATATTACCACAAAGCAAATTGAATTCTTCGTTTGTTTGGACAGCAGGTTGAAAAATGTTGTGAAAATTGCTAATTTTTCTAGCATGGAATCGCCCTAATGATGAACTAAAGATATTAGCATGGCAGTGCCACACATTCGTATATAATAATGACAGTGTGTTGTGATAATGTGATGCTTTTAGGCACAGGCATGAACAATAAACAAACGATTGTTACATCTTCTCCTGTTTTTCGACAGTGATAGGTTCATTCGAGCAATGGAATTAATACCCTATATTGTCTAGGTTATTTGAGAGTATTTCTCGAGAGTGACAATGTAATTAAACAGCTATCTTAAAGCCCCCTCACACCTGACCGAATCAGGCGCGGATCCAGGAGGGGGCCGAGCCGGCCCCGGCCCCCCCTATTTTTTGACAACCTGCAAAAAAAGTGTACTCTTTAACTTGATAGAAACTATGAAAAACAGAAAGAAAAGTAAGAAAGAGGTATCATACCCATGATGTGTAATTTACAGCCTCGTAACGGCCGGCCCGACCCCGAAAGGAAACCAAAAAAAGGTGAGGGGAAGAATGGGAAAATAGACTTTATATACAAATTTTCGCTCGCGCTTCGCGCTCGCATTGCCTGTGTAATGAATCCCATTCAAGAGGATTAAATGGCACTTATATATCCAGTTCTGAAATCAATTTGCAAACAATATTTTAGCTCGCACATCAAGCTTTCATTATTTTGTTTGATTTACACAAATTGTTTATATATATCAAAATGTTCAGCTCGCGCTGCGCGCTCGCATTGTTTGATTTGTGAGCTACCTATCCTCTTTGGAAATTCTTACCAAAATTTGTCAAAATGCTTCTTTATCATGTCAGTATATCAAAAAATTAAGCTCGTGCTTCGAACTCGCATTTTTGTTTGAGACACACAGCTTGTTCTTTATTTAAATAAAAACGCGCTTAGACTGTCCAGTTTTCAGGTCGGAATATCAGAATATTGAGCTCGTGCTTCGCACTCTCATTATTTAATGGGTGATACTTGTATCCTCTTCATTAATCACTAAAAAACAGTCCTAATTGAGTCCCTTTTCACGTTACTATAATATAATTTCGGCTCGAGCTTCGCGCTCGCATTGTTTAGTTGGATACTTATTTTTTTTCATGATTATACAATCTCCTCAGAATTTTCAGGTCTAAGGACATAAAATATCAAAGAATTTGAGCTCGCGCTTCGCGCTCGCATTACATAAAGCCCACATGAGATACCTTATCTTGTTTATAACAATTAAAACAAATATATACTTAAAACTTCAGTCTTTAGTTAGGACTACCCCCCGAAAAACAAAAAAAAATCACATTATAGCGGCCAATCGAGAAAAATGTTGATGAAAATATTTTTCGGCCCCCCCTATTGGCGAAAGCTGGATCCGCCCCTGCGAATGTAGGCTGACGAAGGGAGACGAATGGGAAAAATGTACGAAATGCACGCGAATTCAACGTATTCAAATAAAATTTCCGTCAAATCGTGCGATCAGTAACTATCGTCAAATTTTATCAACGAACGGTAAGCGAAGGATAAATATGACATGCGTAGGATATCGATTTTTCGGTTCACCTCTTTGAGTACGAACCAAATCACGAAGGGTAAATATGATTTACTATCAGTTTCCATTGAAAACGATTTAAAAAAAAATGCCTCTCGCCAGCCATCGCAAGGCATATTTCAGGCAATTCGGTTAGGTGTGAGGGGGCATTTAAAGACACGTCTGATAGTACGTGTTCTATGATCTTGAATCCGCCGTGCTTCGTGAAGCGGAAACTTCCTATTGTTGCTTATTATTCGACTGTTTTAGAATAGGAACCACAACACAGAAAACATCCTCTAATAAGCCTGTTCACGGTTGTAAACTGCGCACGAGCAGAAGAAGGTCATTGGAGACAACCATGAAGGTGGCTTTCAAATTCACTGACATAGGCATTTGTGATTTGATTATTATTCATGTATTCCTTTCAAAATATTTATCGCATCAAAGCTAAAGAGTAATAAATAGAGCCTTCATAATCACTGGTATTTGACAGTAGCCTAAAAAATAGTCAAATGTGCCAAAGGCAGACAATAAAACAGATTTCCAAACTTTATCCCTGATGTACTATTCTAGTCACCTGGTCTATACAATGCCTTTTGTTCTTAGAATTTGAATACTCTACCGGTAAAGCTTACGCAACATCTACATTTGAAAATGATAGTGCTTATCCTAATGAAAAATCACAAAGGTCATCTGAGAAAAGTTGATCATGAGCTAACCGTGAACTGGCTTATTTTGTCCAGGCTCTTGTAATATGTCATCTCGATTACTCTATAGGATGCCCGATTTCCAAATAGACCAGTTCGTAGTTACTTCATGGACAAATTTGGTCAAATGACCTTTCATTTCTTTCATTATGATAGGCAGATTTCAAAGCAAGATATTACGTAAGCTTGTCTTACATAGCAGGATGAAGAAATTGAATAGACCAGGTGACTAGAATAGCACACCAATGAACACTTTATGAAGGTATTTGTTGCAGTCCTACTTTGAATGCATATCATAGCATGTTGCACAATGTACTTGGCATACTGCGAAATACCAGTCGTTCGTGGACGAATTGTTGTTTTTTATGGATGTAAATGAAACCACAATTCAAAAGAATATATGAATAATCAAGACATCAAAGTTGGTGCTTATCTCATTAGATTTTAAACCACCATGTCACTTTAGTACAAATGACCTTCCTCTGATCATGCGTAGAATCTTTTGATCATGCGCAGAAAGGAACTACGAACTGGCTTATTAAAAAGATTACAAGTCATTCAAAACTCTACAGCACGACTAGTCACCCGTACTGAAAAAAAACAATCCCACATCACACCTGTCTTTAATTTACTACATTGGCTCCCAGTCCACTCGCGTGGAACGTTTAAAGTACTGTTTTTAACTTATCAGTGACTCCATGCAATGGCTCCAAAATATCTTAATGAATGTTTAGTTAAGTATGTACTCAGACCAAGTTTTATAGAGAACGATCCTTTGCCCGTGCTGCCCCTTCACTTTGGAATACCAACCCATCATATGTTAAGAACTCTTCTACACCCAAGTTTAAAATCCACTTTGAAATCATTCTTATTTCAAAAGACTTTTAAATAAGTTCGTGCCAGGATTGCCAGCAAATTTATCTCTTTTTGATGTTACCGTCTTCTTCAGAAAGCGCATAGGGACGCATTAAGCAGTGATATGCACTATATGATTCAGCGTGTCGGTATTATCATTATATTATTATAAGAACAAAAGATTTATAAAAATAAGTGATTTCAATGGCGGTATTTCTGATCGTGTGTTTCGGTACACTTGACGGAATCATCTCGCTTGTCGATACAGATCGTTGTAGAACTAAGACGGTGTTTACAAACACTCCCCATCAATGTCACGCGATTTACAACCTTCCTAACCATGCTAACACTGTACTCGTGATTAGTTTGTTATTTTATGGTTTGGTTTCGTCTTTCTATTTTCAAAAACCTGTTTGTCTGGGAAGAGAAAGAGTAAGCCAAAGGCTATCACAATAAAGACTTACAGAGAAACACGTGACATCCTAAAGGTGCTGATTATTCGACTATTACAGTAAAGAAAATATCATCTTATGAAACATCGTAACAAAGCAGAGATTTCGAAGCTCTGGTAACTTTAGGTTTCCCTTTGTTCGTCCCATACAAACCGGTTTCTAAAAATAGAAAAACAAGACCAAGATAGAAATCAAACCAGCGATGTGCACACGTGATGTCTTATTGTTAGGGAGTGGTACACCGCGTGGACTGGAGAGACGTGTTTGTAAACACCGTCTTAGTTCTATAAATAACCAGCCAACTTCTAACCAAAAATAATGATGAAACATCGGGAATTCCTACTTATACTCTTGTAATCTTTTCAACAAGTAATTTGGTAATTATCTATGCAAGTGCCAGTGATGCAGCGAGCCGCGTTCTTGGGAGGGGTGCGTTTGTAAGGCGGTACACACTTTTTTAGGTAGGATCGAAGTTGGTGAGTAAAGAAAATGAGAACGCTTCTTATTAGAATACAAAAATAATAATAAAGTACGGTATTCAATTAGTTTAACATTATGACCTTAAAATAATAAAAACATCTATCTATGTAGGTTCCGGGTTCATTTTCTAAATGTGGATTTGGACGATTGAACTTTATTATATGGTTCTTGATATTTTTAAAGGCGAGAGCGAGGCCCGTTATAAATTTGATTTGAATAGTCAGAGTAAAGAATAATCTAACGGATAGGAATATTAAAAATGCCATCAAAAATCGGATTGGAAATATGAAGGTATACAATTTCAAAAAAATGTCATGGCTCAATGAAAAAGCCGCAAAATCTACAATGTACAAATAATGTTTTAATTGCCATTTCATTGCTTTAATTGAGGAGGCTTCCATGGTTGAAAATCCTTCATCACAATAATTTCCATTTTCATTCAAAAGGTTCTTTTTTTCATTTTATGGATTCCTTTCCCATTTTCATAAATTTTTCACCCGTGGCATTAAGCGAAAATTCTAATCGTCATAACCATGATAACGTTCTTATTCAAAATCCGATCTAAGAACAAACTCGCGATTAAAAGTTATTTGGTTTATCTCTCTCTCTACTAAGATGGTTGCTGAGATTGACATACCCTTTAAAACCGAAGATGAGTGAAATCGCCTCGCATATTTATCGTCGCCTCGGCACTAATAATGTTTTCAGATCATAACTTAGATTATGGAAGAGCTTGGTTTGCGATCAGCTAAATTTAGATAGCTCCGAGGCTCGGTTAGTGTCCATCGAATCCCAAAACATTATGTTGGGTATTTAAACATTCATACCCTTTACATGGTCTGCTGGTGCTCTTTACATTTGTGTCACATCTCACTCAATTTTTTAGTCGAATGCATGTCCTCGTGTATTCCCTCCTGACGAGTAATTATTTACATCCCTTTTTCATGAGCAAAATTATTTTAATTTTACTTGCATTCATGATACTAGGCTATGGTTGAAGACTAGAAAGAGGTACGTATGAATACAATATCTTTCAGAATAGAGCTACACGTTACAATACTGGCATGGCTGCTGTAAAAGTATTAACGATCAACTGGAGGCACCAAAGGGAGGCATGGGTATTCCTCTAGTCAGAACCATTACCCTCTCACCTATTTGCCCCCAAGACATTTTGAAAAAAAAGTGTAATTTGTAAACAGTATGTACATGCTGTCACAAGCGTCATGTTCAAGCTGTAGTACTCTATAAACTATAATACTCCTTATTTGCCCCTCTTCCATGTGAATTTCTTTGCCCTCTACCCCCTCCCCTCCTCCCTGAAAAAATCAAAATCCTGGTATAATAATGATAATAATAATACATGTAGTTGCATTTATATAGCGTTCTCTTGTCTGACGATACAAGGCAACTATTTTTGCACCGCGGCTTTAGCTCTAGCTAACACTTTGTCAACGGCGCTCAGGAATTAATCCTGCCATGTACCCATTCACCTCACCTGGGTCGAGAGTAGCACCGTTTTGGGAAAATTCCTTGCTTAAGGAAAACATGTAGAGATCCATATACACCGTATATGATTCGTCTCCAAGTTCTTTTTGTTTTACATTATTCAGACAAAATAGCATTTAGGGCCTTTTCACACGTGGATCTTGAATCATCATTGTAATGATGATTGCTATTGTAATCGTGACTGTGATTAGCGTTCGTGATTCAAATCATGTTAGTTTGGTTTCACACGAGCTAAATATTCGTCACTAGCCTTATTTTTCACTGAATTTTTTACCGTGTGAAGGGCGTTAAGTCTTACGCAAATATCTAGATTAATAAAAAGGAACCTTAAAAGTGTACCTTCTGTACAAGGTAAAATGTGTTGTGCGTGTATGTTATGTACTGATCTGTCGGTTCTTGCGATTGCATTCCAGCGTGCTTGAGTGAGTTTGCCATTGTGTTGGATCGTTAGTTTAAGCTGCCACCGTTATAAATCGTAAGCTCCCTATTGTCAAGATGTCGCTGCTTGCCTGAGGATTTTGTAAAATATTGTTTAAAAAAAACCTTTTATAAATAGATGGTGCTATTGAATAGGACATCATTAGCCCTCTGGCATTGTCTGAAAGATATTTCTGCCATCCGAATCGTAAGCCCCCTATTGTCAATATATCTTCGCTTGTCCGAGGATTCTGCGAGAAAATATAAGAAATAAGATAACGGTGGTTCAAAGAACACTTTAATCCATCCAAATACTCCTTTCTGTTCATGTGGGAACACTACCACTCTCCACCCTCAAGATTTTCCATGATATTTTCCAGAAAAATAACGTCTGGTTTGTGGACGAACAGACGGAAGGGACTGAATCTCTTCGGTAATTCAAAGTGTAACTGATTCTTTGTGCACATTGTGATTACTGTCTGCATAGAGATAGTTTCTTTTCCGCGCCCTTGGAAGAGGTTTTCAATTTATTATACGTATAATCGTAAGCTCGCTATTATCTATATGTCTATGCTTGCCTAAGGATTCTTTGAAACTTTTCATTGAATAGGTCATCATTAGCCCTACATTCTTCCCCCCCCCCCAAAAAAAAAAAAAAAAAAAAAAAAAACAAGAGAGAATATATATATTCCCGGCAGAGACATTTTTTTCGACATCACCAATTTTTCCAGAGGGCAGATAGCTCTGGGGAACCTTGATTTAAGCTACGCCTACCATTGTTCTCTTCATCCATTTCTTTCACAAAATATTTAAATAAAAGAGTTGCCAAAGCTGTTGTACATGTATAATTTATCGCGTATATAAATTCGAAATGTCCACACTATAAAAAAAAATAAATACCGTAATTTTGTACGGGCAAACCCCCTTTTTTTTTGGAGGGGGGGCTAATATTACCTTGAAAATATCCTTAACTTTACAAAAGACCCCAATTAATGGGAAAGTAAATGTAAAAGCTTCCAAATTTAGCTGTAAACTGTACCATGTTGATTCAAAGCGTGAAATTTATGATGGAAAGTCGCGCAGCAAGGTGCCAGGAATTTACCTTTAAAAATAAAAATATAGTACATTCCTGGCAACTATCCTGTCAAAACTCTACCCGGCAAACACAAATACCTCCTAAAGCATGATAGCCCAGGACGCGTAGCTAGGAGATGAAGTATATATTTTAACACGGAACATTAACCGTTTCCCATCTCGTATCCCATCCTGCGCCTGATGCTGAATGTTTACCAATCAAAATGATACAAGTTGGTACTTCTCAATTCCTAGATGACTCGCTGTTTACGAAGTTGATGGACATGACTGTTAGCGTAATCTGCTTAATTGTTCAACCCTAATTGATGACCGAATGACTGATGTAATTCGACAACATTTAGTTTTTTTAATCAAAGCACCTGAAGCTTTTGTGAGCATATCCTTCGAACAGAATGGCTAACAAGGTACCTTCACCTTTGAAAACGGACTAAGGGACCAATTAACGATTACAAGTTTAGTCAATATTGCGAAAGGACTACTTGAGGACTATGAAGTGCAAAGAGCATCGATGTTGATTTACCGTAGCGGAGATATCGAAATATAATCCCCGCTGATGCGTGGTTTTATTGGAAGTGCAAATGCCAAGACCATACTTTTTATGACATAACTTCAATCTGAATTATTAAGGATATATTATGCGTTCGGTGTGACTATAAAACCTGCAAATATGTAATGAAAGAAAGTGAAATAATTAAAAGGGAGAAGGAAATGGGGAAATGCACTTGCGGAGATTCGATATAGTTTGTGTGTGATGTCATGACGGATCAAAGATATTAATACTACTGATTATAGTAGCAATACTAGCCGTAATATACTTTAAGTCAGTAGTGACGAGATTTGTAATAACGCATTATGTCTGTGTAAAAACAAAAATGTATATTTGTTATTAAATTGATTGAAGTCTAATTATTACACCACAATTTTGTAAATGCGTACGTATATGCAAAAAATCTGAAAACTAGGAGAAGCACTGTTTGCATATTTCGTTGACGATTTGTATTTCATTGTCGTTCTTATATTAGCATGATTAATGTAATACGAATAACTTTACGTCAACCGTTAGGGTAATTCTTGTTTTCTGTCCCAGTATTATCATTTTAACCGAATGTAGACTAGCTTTCCCTTAACGTTACCAGTCGAATCAAACCTTGATTCACGGAGTAAACCCATGCACTGTTTCCCCCTAACGTCCATTCTATCTGCGGTAGCTTTTGGGGCAGATTATCATCATTACTATTATATGTATTACTATTATTGTTATCGATATTGTCATCATAATCATGAAAGTATAAATCAGTCAGGTGTTTGCTTAAAAACATAAAAAGTATCCTAATTGTAATTGTAGATTTGGTGTAGACTGGAGGCGCGGATCCAGGACTTTTATTAAGGGTCTGGGTGCATTTTGCCCCGAATCCCAAATATTTGACAAACCCAAAAATAGGTCATCTTAAAAAACAAATCTCTGGTTTTTTGGGGCAAAAAAGGGTGCACCCTTCCCCCTGAATCTGCGCCTGGCGAGGATAATATATTGTTCAATAAGATTAATTGATTCATTCTTTATGTTGTTTAACAAGAATCATTGACTGTAATGAAATATATCTTCATTTACTTGTAGAATATTTTTGATTGCCACCAAGAACTAGCGAGAAACCCAGTTCCAATCTGAAAACAATAATATCTAAATCGAGAGGGGGCGTATAAGTGAGTACCGATAGAGCATAAATTCGCTAGAGTTCTACTGGTAAACGTTTCTGAAGAAATCGATCGTCCAGCCCTATGTGGCTGGTTCGCGTGTCGTGGCTTTAGACGTGAATCGATACTCATTTTGTCTTCTGTTTCATTGCAGAGCCCCATTGGGTTTCAACGGCAGAGTGCATGCGACACTTGAAGAGGAAAATCGAAAAGGATATCGACGATTAACTCAAGATCAGAGTTGGCCAAAGTGGCTAGCTGAAGATTGCAGCCACACGCAAGGTCGTGCCAACCGTCCAACCCACATACTCTCTACTTGTCCCTATTCATCTTCCGGCGAAATACAAAACCTGATACAGCTGGACACCCGAGAGGCCAAGGACAAACCCCTGCTCCTATCCCACATCGTGTAAACAGGATTTTATTGTTACAGGAAATCACTGACTACATCAACTCCGACCATAGGTGCAGATCCGGTGCAACACAAAATGCCACTGGCTGACTTCCTGTTTTACATGGCAGTACTACTGGGGTTATCCGCAGTAGCCACAAGCTCGCCGGTACAGACTCCCCTCGAAACGGTCAGCGATGTCTCATTCGAAACACCCGCGAATCAACTGTTTCGCGACGCGGTCAGGGTGGTGGACACGATGAAAGATTTCTTGGCAGCGCTGAGTGACTTCGAGCAAATACAAGTGGGCGAAGCGGCCAGGGAAGACCAGATCAGGCTGAATAATGTCAAGAGAGGACCTAGTAATAGCGCATTCCGAGTCAATGGATGGAAGAGAAAGAGACGGAGCACGAGGGAACGTGATATACTCGCTGTTGCCTTCACGAATAAACTGGATCACAAGGCTGCCGATATGGTTCACAAGATCTACACATTCCTTGGAGATCTACAAACGGTAAGCCGCAAGTTTGGTTATTTCATTATCCCCTTCATTCACTCTAAATTCCAAGGATTTAAAATAATAAATCCAGATCGGCTGTGAATGGTGACCAGTCGAGTATTAGATTTAGATTTAAACCTTGTTGATTTAAATATGAATCTAAAAGATTCGAATTCAAATCTTTTGAGATTTAAAATTATTCCTTAGGATTTAAATAAATTCTAAATTCGGCTGCTCACTATTCACAACCGATCTGGATTTATTCTAAATCCTTGGAATTTAGAGTGTTCATTTGTCATTATAAAATAATGATATGGATCTAAATCAAAATTAATGATTGATTGGAATATGTCACGTGACCAGTCTTTCAATTAAGCTAATATGAAAAATAAAAGAAGGTAAAGACTTCTTCTAATGAATTTCTTGTATTGACCGGTCTTGGTTTGGAAAAGAGAACGGTTTATGGAATAAAAGGACGCAAATAACCATCTTATAAAACACAATATAATGAAGATAATTTTGCTACGTCATTAGAAAAAATACATACACGTATTACCTTTGAATCAGTACAATACCCTCGGTCGTGCCTCGAGCGTATTAAAACTGTTCTAAAGATACCTCGTGCGTTAATTCTCACTAATGTATGTTCTTTGGTTAAACCGAAAGTTAGATACTAAAAACAGTAAACGAAAGCGACGTTATTTTCAAGTATTTTTTTTTATTATTATGATTATTATTTGTAATGTTTATATACTTCCAACACAATATTTATTGCTCAATGTCATTGGGATTACTATCATTATAATTTCCGTCATCGTGGTCATGATCACTCTTTTCTACTCACGTGTTACAATTCAATAAGTGTAACAGCAATGCATTTTCAACAAGTTCAAGGAATCATAAAGAATAACCAATCGAGCCAGTGAAATTGATGATGGTGAGAAAGCAACACACCCGCCTCCAAAGAACACTTAATTATCATATCTGTTGAGTCTCAGCTGAGCCTATTACGCCAAATCCATGGAAAAATAATGATATCAACTTTTTTTTTAAAGAACCGTAGTGAACTTTTTTTTTCCAATATCGACAAAATAAAGACAAAATGAAAGAGAAAGAGAAGATAAAAAGACGAATAATATATTTCAGTTCACAATCGATTGATATTATTTTTGGATACACATGTGAAAACTCTTCTCCCTGACGATCTTATTTTTCCGTTATTTTTTTCAGAAGGAAAATCGATATCGCTTAAATGTTATAGAATCAATTAAAGACTTGACCTTGGTGTGACGTCAGATATACGTCACGTTACCCAGTCACCCCGTTTAGTTGTTGACAAATTGTGTTCTCAGTACATTTTGACAAATTAAAAAGTAGGTGTCGTTGGCACAGGAAGCGCGATAGCTCAGTCGGTAGAGCGGGGGTTTCGGATTCCGGTGACCCGGGTTCGATTCCCAAGTGGTGCGCTAGTGCCCTTTGGTAAGGCATTTATCCTCATTACCAGGTCCCTCGGAGAGGACCTTAAGCCGTTGGTCACCTGGTTGCTTTTGCTCACAGGCATTCGTGCTTTCTTAGCAGTCAGGTAAAACAACCTCGGAAACCTGGCACAGTTGAATAGGAATCTGATATTCTCGTAAGACCTTCCAAAATACAAGAAGAAATGTTGTTATATTTGTATCTACTATGATACTACCCGTGCTCCACTTAAAACGTAGTACTTGCAATTGTACGTGTCGTTATCAATGTCATCGAACATCCAAACTCGAAAATACCTAATGTAGGCATGCATCTAGGTTTTATTCTTTTTTGGTAAAATTGATACTTGCTGGAATGTTTTCCCTATATATAATAGGCCTATTCATATCTCGACGACATATTAGCTTAAACCTTTAAAGGCATTCTTATTGATAAACAATAAAAGACAGTCCAATGGTAAAATAATGTTATTCTTGAATAAGAATTAGCTTATATCTAGATATTCACAAGATTTAGATAAATCAGTTTATAAACAGTTTATCGCCCAATTAATTGTAGATCATTGCCCTCCTGCTATCAAATCGCATTTCTTG
The DNA here is from genome assembly GCF_037042905.1 of Lytechinus pictus. Taxonomy (NCBI): domain Eukaryota; kingdom Metazoa; phylum Echinodermata; class Echinoidea; order Temnopleuroida; family Toxopneustidae; genus Lytechinus; species Lytechinus pictus. The sequence continues at coordinate 12,986,551 of NC_087260.1, forward strand.
GTCAGATAAATTGTATTGTATTGTATTGTATTTATTTTCCGTCAATTAAAAATAATGACAATGATATATTTATTTACAATAACAAAGAAATTATTATTAAAAAGACGGAGAGATTGCCTTACTCAGCGTTGATAACATATCAACATTGTTTTACAGAGGGGTCCCTTACATATATATACATGCAAATATAAAACAGGAAAATAAAAACTTAGTTGACTTACGATAAAGACGTTGACAAAATGTAAAAAAGTAAGAAGAAACGTATTTACAAAATATATACAAGATAACAAAGTAAGAAAGTAAAAATGAGGGATCTGAACTAAAAGTTACAAGAAGTCTGGAAAAATGTTTTTAAGGCCTTTTTTTAATGCATCGATATTTCCCAATAATATCATGTGATGGGGAAGAGTATTATAATGAGATGCACCTCTCTATTAGATAGTGCGACGAGAGTATTCTGTTTTGGTTTTGGGTAAAGCAAAATAATTTCATTTGGTTTATCGATATCATATTTATTTGGAATAACGCTCTGGTTTCACGTTGGCTTATCTTTGCCTGGTTTTGTATGACAATGACACCTATCCATGTCAACATTTAAGAAAACGAAACGACTTAAACAGAAGTAACCTTAGCAAAGAAAGACGAGTGACGTTGAATGTTCCGAGGCATGACCCTCATAAAGTTGTTACCGCCAATAAAACTGCAATTTGATCCTTTACGTCCGTAAAACACGTAAAAGGAACCGCAATTTCAGACAAATTTCTTCAGTCAATAGACTATGCTAGTTCGCATATGCAGGAATGCAGACACTTTCGGACTTTGTATTAAAACAAAGCTAAGGAGAAACCTTCAGAGGAAAAACCTTCTGAGTAATAAAAAAATATAATGCGTTGTGAAATTCACTAAAAACCGTTCGAGAGTACAATTGATATTGTCAATGAGTTGGGAAAATTGAGAGTAAAAGGCATTCACTTCGTTCCCTAGGTTACGATTTCCCTTTTTTATGTAATGTAATATTGACTTTTTTTGCATTCAGAAGGATGATAGTTTGTTTTTAATCAAATCAATTATTGGTGGCCTCGAGATGGAAACGCCTTGCCCTATGTAACCCGAACACTGACAAATTGAATTCCGGTTCCTTATCCGCAAGATGGGTGGGAGATCGAGAGAAGGTGGGAGGAAAAAAAATTGAGTCAGGTGGATGGAGAAGAAGAAAAATATCAAAGTGCATGAGGGGAGGGGAGTATAGGTGGGGACGCAGAGGAGAATTACATTGAAAATAGGTGTGTGGATGCGTGTGTGTGTGTGTGCGTGTAACTATATGTGGGGATGGGTGGATGTGGAAGGGTGTGTGTGTTTGGGTGCGTAGGGTGTGTGAGTGTGTGCGGGCTGTGATTGGGTGTTGGTGCGCATGTATAAACATGTTCTGGGCGAGAGAGAGAGATTAAAAGGTGTTTGTGTGTGCGTGCGTTAAGGGTATTAAATAGATGCTCTTGACGATTGTGATAGATTTAACAAACATTACATGAGATTGTGAAATAGAGAGAGGGGGAGGGTGGTTGGTACTTGTAGAAACACTAAGCACATAAATCATGCATCTACATGATAGATTTTACGGACTAGAAAGAATATTTATCAAGGAGAAAGTAGATAAAGGGGAAAATTGAAAGAAAGAGAGTGGGAGTGTAGGAAGTAGAAGGTAAACTCAATCTCGAGATGCTGTATTGTGCATGTATATTTTCCTGTTTTAATCTATGAAAACCAAGAAGTATTCGAAGAAATGCTCTAAAAGCAAGGATAGCTTTTCATCTCAGTGCTAACCTTCCCCTTTTATTGTAAGCCCACTAGAGAATGATCTTTTCAAATACACGCATAAAAGAAAAAGAAAAACAAATCCTCTCGATGAATCGTCAGCTTCGCATTATTTATCAATCGCGACAGTTTGTTGAATGATTCGACGTGCAATTTAACCCCTTTTGTAATTGATTTATCATAACTGTAAATTTACTTAATCAAGGCTAAGCCACGGAGATCAAGTCATCGTTGATTCGCATAAAAGGCGGAAGCTGCCTGGCTATACATGTACCTGCCAAACGTCAGAGAGGGAAACCGTAATAAACGTTAGACGAATTAATATAATTTTCCCATTTCAAGCATTATTTCACCTAAAGTGAAACTTGTAGGCAATTATTTTAGAATGGCCCCTTCTGAATTACGACATCTTTTTTTTTTTGGGGGGGGGATCGTTAAATGAAATCAGTGACCGATCTCTTATTCAACAGGTCAATATGTAATACCAATAAGCATAACGAATCTAATGATTGATATGTAACGTTATATGTAGCATTATCATCATGTTACGAAGGTCGTAAATGTTCTTCGGAAATTCTGCATGGCGGGATTGGTTGGTTCGTTTGTTCAGTTCATGCATGTTATTTAGAAAACCTTGACAAAAACTGACAGAACGAACACTCGACAATGTTTGGAGAACATGACCTCTAGGCAGTGTCGGTGAAAGCAACACTCTCATGAGGCACGACCATGGCGGTTTTTAGCAGCGACTAGAAACTCCAAATCTCAGAGACTCTGGGAGCATCCATAATTCAGAATCCACAGTAATGGTATAATGGAAATAATACATGACGCGGCCGTATCACACCCATATAGCTTGAAGCTCACCAAGATAACCTTTCCTGACACCAATGCAGAAGGTCTACCCGTCTTCCCTAGGATTCGATCCTTTGGGTATGAAGCTTTTGAATTTAAATGAAGTTAGAGCTTTAACAATCATTTAGAAGTCAACGTGCCATTGACTTAGGGTATTTAAGGTGGGATAATGTCGGGTCTTTGTAGAGCATGAAACCTAAGGGTTCTGGTACGTGTAGGTTACAGTCAATATCTCGAACTTTCGCAAAACACTGTGACACTGCGAACATGTACAGAAGACGCTGCATTCTCAGGTAGTCATTTATACACATTGTATGTAATTCAAACTTGTACATGATAATATAATGAGGTCTTGCCACCATTGTTTCGAAAGAAGACATAAATAAATTGATAAAGACAAGAAAAAGGAAACCCATGAAAGACGGAGAAATAGAAAAGGATTGACATCGGATATAAATTGATTGACCCGAAATGTAATCGACTCTATATTTGAATAACAAACACTATTGATCTGATCGTTTCCCGTTAGCGATGTGATCCTTGCTGTCAAATCGTATTCGGATGTTTCCTTTCCAGTTCATACATTTGCACCCTTGAATGTTCAATTGGGACAGTCCACTATGTCCGAAGCGCGTAGACAGTCTCAAGGCGACAGCATCATTCCCCGCGGAAGGAATTGATTCGTGAAAGGGGGTCACGTGATCTTGTGACATAGCGTTGTCATTCATTACTCAATCAATATTGCGTCAGAATACCAACCTGACAAGCGAATGTCTTACCCTGGAGAATTTGTCCCCGACATTGTGCTAGAATGAAAGTGAAATTGTCTTCTTATTCCCCCTCTTGTATGTGAGCAGAGATGTAGTATGCTACTTTGATTGATTACTATCTGCAAACAGAGAAGTACTAATTCAAAATTTTAAAAGACCCAAACATATAAATATATTACCCTTCGAAATGGTAGCATTATAATTCAATTTTGGGTTCTATGATTTAGTTATGACTGCCAATGCTTGATAATAATTCATATACTGTTTTTTTTTTACCCACGGTTTTTATTTTCATTCAAGTTGTTTCGCAAATTTCCTATAGCCCCGGTCACATATAGACCCCGGAGCATCCCGGATCCGATCCGGGGTGGTCCAGGGAGAGATCCGTGTTGGTCCTTGAACGTCCGGGAGGCCAACACGGCAGTTTTTTACTGTCAAAAACACCCGGCGTCATCCGTGGACTGCCGGGTAGATAAGCAATCCGGGATGGTCGTGTTGGTCCGTGTAGCTGACGTGTAGGTCCGTGTAGCTGCCGTGTAGGTCCGTGTAGCTGCCTGGAGTATCCTTGGCAGTCCGCGTTATTTTTCCCCATCAAATCTGTACAACGCTGTTTACTTTATGAACTTTTCAGTAGTTGTTAAACATTTGACACAAACATGCTTAATTTATTTATGATTAAATATTCAAAATTAAATTTGTCGTTCAAGATTTCAAGTACTTAACAACTACTGTAGAAATAGTTAACCGAGTTGTATAAAAAATAAAACAGCGTTTTTACTGGTTAAGGAAGTTTGGAGTTTTTTTTTTTTTTTGTAATTCACTCAGAAAACAAATACGATGTTGCGACAAGGATGAGAAAAAAGAATGAAATAAATAAATTAATATCAGCTCATTGGTTATGAGCAGATTTTCATTTGCCGTGCTGGTCAATATAGCTGCCGTGTTGGTCCGTGTTGCTGACTTGTTGGTCCGTGTAGCTGACGTGTTGTCCGTGTTGCTGACTTGTTGGTCCGTGTAGCTGACGTGTTGGTCCGTGTAGCTGACGTGTTGGTCCGTGTAGCTGACGTGTTGGTCCGTGCAGCTGACGTGTTGGTCCGTGCAGCTGACGTGTTGGTCCGTGTTGCTGACTTGTTGGTCCGTGTTGCTGACTTGTTGGTCCGTGTAGCTGACGTGTTGGTCCGTGTAGCTGACGTGTTGGTCCGTGTTGCTGACGTGTAGGTCCGTGTTGCTGACGTGTTGGTCCGTGTTGACGACCAGATGATCCGTGTAGACGACGTGCTATGTCGGCATGGTCCGTGTAGATCCTTGTGAAGATGCCGTGTGTGCTGTCACCAATGCTTGTCGACGCTTAATCCGGGGCAAAACGATCCCGGACCTCCTCGGATCATGCCGGCATTGCCGTGTTGATCCGTGAGGATCCGTGTCTATATGTGTCTGGGGCTTATACAAGAAAAGGGGTTTTACAAGTGAATAATAATACTGGGTTATGACCAAGAAGCAGCATTTCTTTGTACTTACGTTAAATAGCACATACCTACTTTTTATAACACAGTCGTGTAATGGTAGACACGTTTCGACGAAAGAAGGGATCTGAATATTAGGATTCTATATTTTAGGAGGCCCTACAATGTACTAAAATGGGTGAAAGTGTAACCGATGACGCAATAAAAGCTCTCTCCTTTGAACGCACCCGACAGAAGACACTTTAGTATGCACTAAGAAACCACTTACTCTGAGCCTTTGTCGGTTACTGCTTGGCACGAGTGGATACCGGCTCCAGCTCACCCCCTACCAGTCGATGCCACGGATAGCTTGTTTAATTATATCTCGTTGGTTTTCTTTATCTGTGGACTTATAATACTGGACATGTTAAAATAAGAACGCTTGCTGCATGATGTAGTACTTGTCTTCGGCTTCATTTCGGCTTTAGAATATCCGGATAATCATTGGAAACGTGCAATAAATGAGGGAGCAGGACCACGTAACTTTTTAAAATAAGCAATGATCAGTCTAAGCCTAATTGAAATTAAGATTTCGTTTGCCGTCGAGATCTGAGTGATTGTGCGACCTATATTATATTTTCGGTTTCCTTTATGCCAGATATATATATATATATATATATATATATTTATTCAAATCACGTGCTTGTTTGATGAAAAGGAAAATAATATGATCAAATACCTTGGTAATATATATCGCACTCAACGTTTCCTAATTTCCTTCGTTCCCTTTTCTATCCTCACATTCAACCTCACCACCTGATTTTCTTATCTGATCTTTTCTACCGGACGATCTTCTTTGCTTATCGTCTTTTCTCTTATATATTTTATTGGAAAAACATTAACATTATCCTAAAGAATTTCCCTTGTGTTTGTCGCTTTCTCATGTAATTTCGTACAATTGTATATATGCATGTGATACATGCATATGTAATATGTGATGTTTTATTACAAATGTTTATAATGTGAGCAAAACGAATTTCCATGGACAATAAAATGAAATTGAATTGAATTGAATATCTTAAATTTTTCAATGATGAATTTTTGCCATATTCGTTAGGTAAATGCATTTTATTTTTAGAGTTTACCCCCCCCCAAAAAAAAAAAAAAAACGACGGATTGTCTACTTGTAATGGTTAAAGGGACGGGCGTATGTACGGTAGGTATATCCTCATGAATAAGAAAATGGTACAAATTAAATTTTCTAATATATCGTGACCATGTTAATTTTTTTTCAAATGTGATTTTTAGGAGAGCGAAATCCCATGTTTCTTCTCTACCTTTAGCAAGGCACCAAATCACCCCTTGTAACCCCATCTCAACCCCCATGCCAAACCACGACATACATGACAAAATAGACAGGTTCACTACACACTATGTAGAACATGTATTGCAAGATGTGTTCACTAGTCCTTGAAGAGATACAATGTGGATGCTGCACTCTTTATTAGAACCACGATCGTTCTACCACACCTCTATCTGGTTTTAGAGGTTTGCAATTGAGCAATGAAGCTGTATCTTCCCTGAATAATGAATATTTAATCGTGATGATAAAACAGAGAGCAATCTTGATTAAATACACCACGAGAAACATTTTTTTCATGTCGCCTTGGGGATACAGGCATTTAGTTTTGAAATCACCATTAATTTAAATTGACACTTTAACGCTCATAGGGTAATGGTGAGTGTTATCAATCCAAACACTTTATTCTAATCGCCGAATGTGCTTGGAAAAATGATTTTGGTTATTCGTTCGATCTGGTTTTAATTTCCTTGCATGTATGACCATGACACTCACATATGGTATAGTTAGACTTCCGTCAGCCATCTTGCAGATAGCACCGACAATCTCTTCTATATGAATTATGACTGATTTGTATACACGTGATAATTTTCTATTAATCATGGAAGATTAAAACCATGATGTTAAAAAAGTGACATATTCCCTGTAAAACTAACACAAAGCATTAAAAGGTTTATACGCTTGTTAAGACCTACTTTGTTTCGCAACATGGACATTACTCATTAATTAGGTATCTGTATTTTCTTGATCGAAATGATATTTTGAAAAGCAGATCTTTACGACATTTCTGAAGCAGTCGTTTGGTGATTGCAGTTTAAATACACATAACAATTTACGTTTTCTCTCTCCTTTCTTTTAATAAAATAATCATATTCTTTATTTCCTGCCATCGAGATTTGCTTCGTTGCATATCAATTTTACTCCCCCCCCCCCCCCCGAATTAGCCCACTTGGCAGCTTAGTTAGGCGTGGCAATAGCTCCCACTTTGAGCGGTAGTTTGTATCCATTTTTATGACGTATCATTTTAGAAGTTATTCCACCCATTGAACGATATGGCTGTCAACAAGAAAGCATGATAAACGTGTGAAAGACAAAAGTACAAATAATCCAACTGAATGGCCTCCTGATTGATATTCAAAGTTTCATTGAGTGCCGTTCGCTATAGCTACATTTAATTAGACCCACATTGGCGTACTTTGCTACTTTCGGTAAACAAGAAGACATTAAATATAAGAAACATTTCACGGATAACTTATTTACAGACTGAGGAAAAGAGGACGTAAAGAGCGTTCGAAAATTAATATAGGGACCACAATTTTGCTGCCGTCATTTACTCGGCTCCGCCGTTTTATTTATAGCTGGCGGAAAAAGTGGAGTAGGGCACTATAAAAGGATAAAGAAAAGGCGACATATTACAGGGTTGACTGGCCCTAAATAATCGCCCAGGGACTTACAGGTGTTCGTATCTCATACACTCGTGCTATCAATGAAGACTGGTCTCTTTTCATTAATGTCTTGAAGAGGAGATTAACAGAGATGTCTCTCCCCCTCTCTCTCTCTCTCTCTCTTTGCGTGACTGGTAGTATAGGTCTAAGAGTGCAGGCGGTCATCATAAACTGCTTCACGCGATAGAAAATGACAATGTTTGCATCAAGAATAGATGAATAATCCTTAATATCATCTACGTAATTCTGTAATATTAAAGCCACAATAAATCTCTTAAATAGTCCTACATTCCGAAACCCGCTATTGACATTATACACACACTTGATTACGGAATATTAGACACTTGAATTCGAATCGATTGTACGCCAATGAATGTGTCATCCATACATCTCTAATTCTATAAGAACAAATTTGATACTATGAGGTTCTGATATTCACAAATGCATTATTAAAAAGCATAGAGCTATTAACACAGCTCCATGCATTAAGTACTAAGTTTTGGACGTTTTTGATGAAGTCACCTTTATCGCAATTCTGACAAACTGCTGACATGTTTGAAAGGTATCATGGTTCACTGTAACTTGATGGCAAACCTTGACCCCAAACATGACCTCCTCGTGGCAGAGGGTGGATTCGATTTCAAATAATACAAACATCATGCACATGGCGTACATTACTTAGAGTCTTTCCTCCAGTTTGTCCTGGTTTTGTTATTGTCATATTTTTCATGTCGTTCAAAATAAATAATTACAACAAATTGACCAATGCAGCTACATCCTTGAATGAGTTACTAAAGACAGCACACACACATTCATGCATCGAAACCCCAGCAAGGAATTTTAACTTATGAAAATAGTTGGACAAATACTGCCTATATTTGTTTTTCTTTTATTATTCAACACTGTAGATGGTTGGAAATACACATGCGCGCACCGACCCCACATGCGTGCCTGCACACACCCGCACAATCTCAAATCCCTACCTGTATACATTCGACATATCCTCGACCGACACACGCACGCAATCGGCAGCACGCTATTTCTCTCTCACGTCCCCTTCTCATTTCATCTAAGGTACATACAGTAGTTTAAATTTGTATAAAAACGATGTTACTCAGAAACACAAAATGTCATTGCAATAAACGTGATAACTCTTTGAATTCTTCATAAACCATGTACGTCATGAAAAAAATAAGAAGAATTGAACCCACCTGTCTTTAACTCCACTTGTCTACATTACAAAGTCATATCTTTCAAAGGCGCCAACATAAACTGGCATGTTAATATAGGATAACAAACCCAACTACTAGAAGTAAGACGCGGGAGTTGGGAGGCGTCAACCTGGGAATAAGAGATATGATTTTACAACGCAGCAATACCTATGAAATTTAACGCTTATCCTTAGCCCTTAGGTTATACTCAACAAACTCTGTATTAATCATGTTATTAAAATGAAATCCACAAGGACACCTCAAATCTGTCAATCTTCAGTTATCTTACGGTCACTGATATGCCAAACAGAGTCATTGAATATTTGCCAGGGAGGATGAAAATAATCATCTATCGTTATATCATTTTCTGCCATTTTTTTGTTTCGCAATTGAAACTGGGCGTGCACTGAATTTTACATTCAAATTCGTTATTTTACGTTATGATTAACCATTTTTTTAACCCACACTCTGGAAAGATTTTTTTGCAGTATTGGTTTTTAAGTACAATCTTAAATACTGTGATAATTATGTTTTCACGTGTTTTAGCATCTTAGACGAAATCTACGTTAGATGTGAACGTCTTTTGAAAAAAGGAAAAATCAAATCGCTGTAATTTGGGCAAGAGGTGAGTTTTAGAAGAAACGCAATTTTAATTGAGGTATATTCTTATCAGCAGACAGTATTCGTATGTATTTGAATGATAAGATCGTACTTAATTGATCTTAATTCGTAGTATAATAATTAATGCATGGATGTAAATCTCTTTGAAAAGCGTGCGGATTGTGCATCTAGGGCTAGGCCCTCGAGACTACACATTGTGACATCTGCATTTTAATATTTCAGGAAACACAGATTGTCTTTAAAACAATGTATCTGGTAAACGTTCTCTCGATTCACAGTGTATACATTCAAGTCCGAATCTGGAAGAATGATAGGTTAGAATAGGTGATACGAGATTGAGTGATAGTGATAGGACGTTCATATTCCATCAATTTAAATAAGGGATTTAAAAAGCAGTTTACATCGAAAAATCTGAAGTAGTTCTTTAATAGCTGTAGGATGACCGAGTCATTTGATGAAGTGGACAAGTCCAATCGCAGCAACCATGGGCGATTCCAGATTTTGTTTAATAATAAGGAGGCACAGGTTGGCAGATTTATTCAGCATTTATTACCAAGCCAAAAGGGGATTCTCAGTTCTTTAAATACCGAATTGCACCCTCTCCCCCAAATAGGACTGTCAAAAAAAGTAATTACTTTGTAAGGGAAAATAATCTTTAAAGGGGCAAATTTGCAAAATTTCTGCCAAAGGGGGAACTTGCCCCTGTTCTCCTGGTTCCCCCTCCTCATGAATTTGCGCCCGGCAGCAATTTACAGGAGGTGAGCCAAGTAGGATGTGACCAGCAATTGATGGACGTCAGAATTACTGTCCCGAGAGAGAGAGAGAGAGAGAGAGAAAAAAAAGCATGATTTTATCATTCGGCATTGGCATCTTTGGCACATGTTATGATTTGTAGTTCTGTCCTCGTTTATATTTCTCTGCCTTATTTCTCCTGCAGGGCTTCAGTACTGAAAATAAGATTTTTGTAAGTCGATCTCATCATTAAGATAAGAACTTGACAAATTTCTGGAGGCCCCTTTTCAAATTTAAAACTTTGGAAATTTATATGTTTTCTTGTCAGTTTCTGTTAAGCCAGTTAATATTGATACTGTAATATGCCAATCTTCCCTTGTATTTTTTTGGGAGACTGTTGTCATCAATTCTGGCGTAGCTGAGCATGCTAAAAGCCAATTGGAACAATTGGCAATTGGCACATTGTTCCTCTGAAAAGATTCTCGACCGAAATAATCATGGCAACAATAAGATGATTTCTCCGTCCACCTGTGACCTTTTCTTTCCCCCCCTTTCTCTTTCTTTCTCTTTCCCCTTTTCACTTATTTATTTTTTCTCTTCTCATTTCTTTCTTCCATCTTCTCTCTTTTTAAGTTTTTTTTTCTACTTCTGTCTCTCTTCATCGCAATCATTCTCTCTATTTAAATTTAAATCTCTCTCGTCCTCCATCTCTCACTCTGCCCCCGTATTCTCTCTATCACCCCTCTCCTTCTCTTAACCTGCCCCGCGCACTGATGAGTTCACTTCCAGTCGAAGCTCTTTTTATGAGCTTCAATTCATTTTACAGCATCCTCACGGAAGCGACTCGCGCATCTTCATCATTTATGATAATCAACCATCACCGAAGTCTCATTTATTCTTCAAAGAATTGATGATGATCTTTTTAATTAGACCTCGCTTTGTAAGCGCTCCTTGACCCAGTGTGAGCTCAACCTCAGTCTCCTAAACCTCTGCTATTTTTACATGTAGGTCGGGTCAGGGGAGCAAACTCTTTAATTTCAGCTAAGATCAGTAAATTATTTAAAGACAGGGTATATATTGTCTCGACTCATCTCCCAAAAGACTAATTTTGGCTCCATTACGAAGAGGACGGTTCAAAATTAAAACTTACTCCAATCTACACTCTTTTAACTGTCTGCGAGAGTACGAGAGCATATGGAAAGTGATTTTTTCTTAATATAATATTTAAAAAAGCTACTTTGTGTCCTTTGATACGCAATGAACAGAAACATGGGCGGCAGTTTTTTTTTCTTCATTCTTTATAGCCATTGATTAATGGAGAGGTTAGACTCGATGTATTTATTTCATTATGAATTAAACTATTTGTATACACTTCAAGCTGAACAGGTAAAGGAGAACAACTGATTATGGTGATTATGATAATGAAACCACGTGTACGATCAATGACGCTTTTATGTTTAATGACAGACACGTTACTTATTAAACTGGTCTACCATAGGGCCAGTCACATAGTGTTATCATTACCCTTTCCGATTCTCGGATTTAGCGCGCAACCGTAGGGCAAAATGTTCCATTTTCATTAGTCGCTGGTATGATTCGGCAAAAGATAGAACCCAAAACCGTCCATGAGACAGGTACTCTACGACTGAGCTAATTCAATGGCGCGGTCACATTTTCCCCACGGCAGCCGTATAGGAGTCGGAAACAACCGTCTTAGCATTTCTGTACAAGCTACACATAGATGGTTTGAATAAAAATGAATAAAACGGCTGTTTTCGACTCGTCGTACGGCCGTCATTAGGGAAATGTGACTGCAGCATTAAGCATCCGGCGACATATTATTTTATGTGTAGCCGGGCGTTTTCTGTGTTGTGGTTTTATTTTCATTTCCACAAGTAAAAACCTTTCAGTTTTATATTCTATTTCTGGAAGAAATAGCGTATCTATAAACTGCATTGTCTACCAATATGTCGTGTAAAATATGAAATGATAAACGCTATTCTACACTTCGCCGCACTTTTAATCTGCATGAATTACCAATTTGAATGAAATTAAGCCAAAATCAGCGCACTTGGTATTCATTGTCAGCCTCCTTCTCGCATATGATCAATTATGTTATTTACTAACAATTTGCTCCCATGTTTAACATGCACGAAGTGGGTCCGTAACACAAAGGTTAGCGATTGATCGTACGCTTGATTTTCACGATTGAGTGTACATTGTAGTCAATGGAGTCAATCGTAGAAGAATGTTCTACGATCGTTGCTAAGTTTTGAGTTACGGGCCCCTGTTCTTTACACGTTTATAATTTCGAAGACGAAGTTATTACATTACGATGAAAATTATATTCATTTGAATCATATATAATTTGTCAAATGTGTCAGAATATTATTTCCCGCTTGAAAGGGACAAGGTTGCGCGCTTTTCTCATCACAAGAATAACATGAAGGGATGAATGCAAAGGGAATACAAACACTATTTTAATAGATTGTGACCTTCGGCCTGGATCCGGTTGAGGCAACAGTCACACCAACGAAATCGATTCCAAACCAATCGATCGTATGGCATTGGAGATAACGTAATAGGTTTTGTCTTTCTGGAATCGGTTACGCAGGTGTGACATAACAGTCTGGTTTTTTTTTCATCATATTGTTACGATGCTGCAACAAATAACAATGAAATAGTTTTAAATTTGATTTCCTTTTTTTTATTACAGGAAATACATGTGGATCAATCAATAAAATAAAAACAAAAACATCTTACATGTCTTGAAGACTTAGATGTGCAATCCAAGGTTATATTATATCCAAATAAAAATCCAAGTTGGTTGGCGAAGATTCCGTAAATTAAAGTTCACAGTGATGGCGATGATGAAAACGATGTGGATGATGATTAACAGTCAATTGCAGCAATCCATGGGTTGAAAAGTGTTCATTAAAACAGCTTGATGATCTCGATGAGAACTGAGAATTCCTCTCTCAAAGTAACTGCAAACAGTTCATTGATGGCGTGCAAATAATTCCACAGAAGATACATATTCCAGGTGGAAATAAACTTTGCTCTGACATAAAGTCTGGAGTTCTGATCTGATACAATGTGATGAAACTGCCAGCTTATATACAAATTATTCACTATTCTGGAAGCTTTTAGTATTGTCTACAAAAAGAACATTCTGCCCATTTCTAGAGCAGTCTAACTTAAGAAGCCTCTTGAATGCCCTCAGTGAAATTAACAAATGTAAACAACATAGCTAAGCATATTGTCTTTTCACTGCTACTAGGAAGCTCTATTGTCTGCCTTACTCTATTCCGAAATAACAAAATTCCTCGGCCTTTAAATAGGTGCAGGCACGTCTAACAAGGCTTTATTGAGACAGTCTGGAATATTCTTAATCATTCTATGCTATGAATATCCTTAAAGAGAAAATAACCAAATAAAAATGAATATAATTGCTCTTACAATTTTACTTCTATATAACAATATATCTAAATGAAGCTTGCGGAGGCATGCCCCAGGTCGCCCGGTCGACCAATAAACTCTCAGTAGGCCTATTTTAATTGGAAATGGTTATTTATTCGTTCTACCTAGAGTATTGAGATCATACTCTAGCTGTTGATAATAATGTTTGTCAGTAACAACAGAATACTAATCGCTTAATATCCTCTCTCCGAAGAACAAGATTAATATGTTCCCCAAAAAACAATATATGGTGTTTTTGCACCGCGACGTATAACGCATTCAAGAACACGGTATATGTATTAAAATTACCCGTCAAATTACAGTGAAAAGTCGGGAGGTCTTTGCCGAAAATATGGTGAACCGGAACAGACGTTTTGTCCAAAGTTTCGGTGCTGACGAAATATCAATTGCAATTATGTCGTTTGCCCAGAGTCTAAGACGAAATCGATGCTTTTATTCACCAAATTTCGACAAAGACCTCCCAGCTGTTCTTTGTGATTTGACGGGCATTGTAAATACATTTACTATATTTTTTAATCTGTCCACGTTGCAGAATTCCCTAATTGCGTCATGGATGTAGTCACATAGAATACAGGTTTTTCCTCGCCATTGGAAATCATTAGGGAATATGCATTATATCTGCACACTTTTGGTTGAAACAAAAACAACAAAAAATGGGAAATCAGACGAAAGAGAATGTTCAGGTTAGTGAATTTATTTTTGTCTCGCCCCCCATACACCTCTTTCATCAAATGAATATCGCTCCTCATGTGTTTGCAATGCACTTTAGAGTAAGTATGTCAGGAAATATCAATATCGGTCATATTTTGCCCAAGGCAGTTATGTCCGTTAAATGTTACCTGCTTTATGCAGTCTTCCTTATCCTAGCCCATCTATGGAAAGTCTAAACGAATCTTATTCATTGTTAAAGCCTATCTTTCCTTTTGGTAACCCCTCCCCCTCCAAAATAAAGTGCATGTCACTTTTTCATTTCATTACTAGATTATATCAATGCATGTGCCCCCAAACGGTTGTGCTGTTGACGATATGAAACATATATGTTTCATTGGATATATCTACTGATTTCACGTCAGAATCTATTTTGGTCCCGTGCCCGATGAAAATAAGACAAGATATTCGTAGTTGTTTTTTGTTTATAGAAAACTCTTTCTCAAGCATGGTCCACTCCCTAAATAGGTGAAATCATACAAGCCGAAAAATGCCATTAATATGTACAAGCCAAAAGGGGTTCTCGGTTTCTAAATACCGAATTGCACCCTCTCCCCCATATAGGACTGTCAAACGAAAACGTAATAACTTTGAAAGGGAAACGCTTTTATATAAAGGAGACAATTTTGCTGATTTCTGCCAAGGGGGGGGGGGCGTGCCCCCTGTTCCCCCTCCTCATGAATTTGCGCCCGGCAGCTACTGTCAGGAGGTGAACGAAGTATTATGTCATCGTTTGTTTGGCAAAAGAAAATTACAAAAAAAAATAAGAAAATTATGATAATCAATTCTACACGCAAAATACGCTAATGATACTGAGCCACCCCACCCCCCCCCCCCCTCCCTGGCTATAATAATGATTACGTAATCCTGGTAAATGGTATTATGATTAGATGATGGATGAATAAACCTAGGTTTAAATAAGGCGATTTATTACCACACTGAGACTAGGGTTAAGTTAAACCAGGCTATCATAATACGGGCCAATGTCTTTGGATAGGAGAACGATTTCCTTGAACATGTTCTATATTATCTATTAAAAATATTTATGACTTTTTGGGGTTAACTGGTGCGTTGGCTCAGTTGGTAGAGCGTCCGTCTCACAACCGGGAGGTCGGGGATTCAAACTCCGGCCGCGTCAGACCAAAAAACGTTAAAAGATGGGAGTTGCTGCTACCCTGTTTGGCGTTCAACGATTAAAGGGATAGAGCCTCGTCGTTCTGGCGCTGCACAGCGGCTGCCGGGTACACGATCAATTGGGCAATTTCCGGGTTATTTCATTTCATGTCTATTTCGGATAGCAAAATATGGATTTTCAGCATTTTAGTTTTAATCATACGTATTGATTTACATTCAAATACAACTTCAGATTATGAGTAATACCGCAAACCCGTAGACAAGACTTGATAAATGATATTAATACTGGCTATGGAACTGTAATATGACCGAAATTAGTTTCAATCGGATATCACAGAGCAGAGATGGGACTATCGATTTGAATTTACGACGTTCAGAAATGGAGAATATTTTATAGGTTCCTAAATGGTTCAATGAAGAATATGAAATAAATTGTTCGGCTATTAAATGCCTGGGTGATGCGAATACGATTGTAAGCTAGGGGAGGGGAGAGATGAATGTTACGGGGAGAACTAACATGTTTTTATCATCCCAAAGAACAAACAAGCGTAATTCAGTTACAGGACCGACGTGTTAACATCCTATCCATGGATCATCTTATCGATGATTATTATCCAATTACTGACATAAAAAAACGTACACCTGATCGAACCGCGGTTCAAAACACAACACGTCGATATATTCGTTTTGAAGAAACAATATGAATAAATAAAATGGAAACTCAACTTGTCGTCTTCAAGAAAGGTGAATTGCCATCGTTCGATGTTTACAGGAAACACTATTTCTTGGTGCATTATAATCATAACCTTCCATCATGCAGTGCACTTCGATATAAAGAATCGTCTATAATTTGGGAATGGATTACTTGGGAATTCTTTTTTTGTGGATCACCCTGTATGTATGTGCACATGTAGTGCAATTTTAACAGCAGTCAATGGCTTGGATCGGATAAACAGGTGTTCCATTCATCTGTTTCACCTTCTTTCAAGTTTGTTTTCGTGCTTCTTACAATAACAGTTTCTGATGCCGAGAAAACAAAATTTGAGATGAAAATGAAAAGAAAATCTCCCGCCATTCATGCTTGCGAAAACACTACGTCATCACAAACCAAACTAAGTTTTTTTGAACCATTGATACCTCATAATCTTTGGCACACTTTCCTTCCATGTTATTTTAAAAATAGCTCGCCATATCGATTTTTTTTTCAATGTAAGCACGGCTATTGTGTTTTGAAAATTCAATGTTTGATTGCAAGTTGATAGAAATTTTCTGAGATAAAAACACAGTTTCCCTCCATTTTTTCAAGTTTTCGAAGAAGATCCAATTTCTTGAGCACGCAGGTACTGACTCGATAATGGGTACGTCTTGTATGTACCAGTTTTCAGTGTGTGTAAAAAACTTTCTGGGCCAAGTATGCCCCCCCCCCCCCTCTTCGTACGGTCATAATGGTTAGGAATACTCTCCGTGGCTGTTTCTTCATTATTTATTTATTTATTTATTTTGTTTTATTTATTTTATACTGCAGGGTAGGCCTGTTCAGTTCTTAAAACTGCTTTACAAAGGCGCCCTGCAGTTTAAAATACATTAAATTCATTGTACCACAAATCAAAATAAGTGTAATAATGACTTGTTAATTGATACTCTCCAGCAAAGTAATATGTAACAGATCCTTTTCCAGCTTTCCGTGTTCCGTCCCAATAATGAATATAAAAAGTGCATAGCACATTTCCCCCCTGACAGTTCTATTTTCTATATATTGCATAGGCATACAAAAGAGGAAGCATATCTATTGCGTATAATGAAAAGAAATATTTGTAAGCTGGAAACATATAACTATACAGTTATTTTCTAGGACAATGCTTTGACTATGCATCAGACTAGAAATGATTGTTAAATTGAATCGTGGTTTAATCTCAATTGCAATTCTCATATAAAAGAAAGATAATATCATGTATGTGGTTAATGACAATGTAATTGATAATCATTCTTCGTAGTAGAAATAATGGGGTTTTGTATATCTTTGAATTTCAATCTGCTCTGATATGTTTGGAATGAGATGGGTTTCAAACGAAAGAGAAAAGGATATTTCCATGAGGAAACAGTTTCTTAAAAGGAAATAAGTACAAAGTTCCGCCGTTTCAGTCAAAGCCAAGGTTGGACTGTGTGATACAAAACAACATGTTAAAAAGCATGCTTATTTGGGGGAGGGGTAAGGATGTTGAGAACTAAACGTTACTCAAACACGAATGCCAGGTGTAACGATGACGACATGAAATCATGTTTGAATTCTTCCCCAATTTAATTCGCGAAGTGACGTGGACCAGTCGACTAGCAGTGCCCGATGAAATTGCGGCAATTCAGAAGAGGAAATTGCTCCACTTTTTCACTTGTTATCTAATTTAATATCTTTGTTCCGCGTGGAATTCCGTGACTCTCCACAAAGCAGGTCCACGTAGCACGCGTAGTGTGTTCGGTTGACTAAAGGCAGTGTCACATAGTATCGCCCAACATAACTGTTTGAGCAACGAATAACGTACTTTTACTGAATTTTGGTTTTTAAAAAATGCATTTATGGCTCTCTGATATTGACAGACGGCTACCCCTTCATCTTCAGGAACAAGTGATTGAGTAGCCGCCCAAACACCGTCTAATAATTTTTTTTAGACAGATATTTATGGAGAAAAAAACGGTAAGGTTTAACATAATGCATTGTGTGACCGAGCCTTAAGAACGAAATTTTAATTGGTGTTCGGTTAGGATTTTTCTTTATATAAACGAAGCACGATTCGGCACCTTTTCTGGTTCAATTATTGTGTTCTCCTTGACACTTTCCAGTGCGATATGATTCTTGGTTTAATTAACTTCATTCTAAGAAACTGTATTGTATTGCAATGGTGAACGTGGTGAAATTGGATATACCACATGCCCCAAAGCATTATTAGGTTCTCATTTTTCAATTGTTTTTATTTGAAATGTGTTCTAAATGATGTAAAATATAATCAAATGACAAAATGTGGTTATTGATAAGAAAAAAATAACTCCAATGTCGTTTTGTTTTTTTTTTACTTTTAGAAAATAACAAGAAATCGGGAAATAATCACGATTTCTTGTAATAACATAAAAAAAGGAAAGCGTGGACATGGCGTCACCAGCCCACATAAGAGGATGCGCGTATAACTGCTTTCAAAAATATTGCTAGATTAAAATTCAACTACCTCGTTATTTCTAATCCGATTGTGATGAAATTGTCCGCAGTCTGCGTGATGATTTTTACTCTATTTATATTAGATATAATTATTTAAAGCCCGGAATACCTCTATTACAAATAGAAACTTGTGATTCCCTGCTCATTTCCCAAACAGGTGCGTTTTATTAAAATGGACAGGGACTGATTGTTATAGATGCATTATTTTCTTAATTACATTTGTATATATTGCCCGCCGTCGTTTTAATCTCTCTCTCTCTCTCTCATGATGTGGAGGTGCCGTGGCCGAGTGGTCTAAGGCGCTTGGCTATACATGGAAAGTCCGGGGTTCGATCCCTGGCAGCGTGTGAGCAAAGCATTATATCGACAATGTTCTTTTATCCTGCATTCAAATAAATGAAAATTCTACACGCATTCTTGTAAACTCGATGTGCACTCGGTTTTTTTTTTCAGGAAAGAAAAATAGTTATGTCAATAAATCTCCATTAGGACGAGTTATATCATATTCTTTAATGCAAATAGGAAACAGTTTTTCTTCATCGCGTTTACAGTAAAAATATTTATAACTAAAACTTACAATGTAAATTCTATTTGCTAACATCGGAGACTTTTTTAGCATTCCTACACAGCTGGACTATCACAATGGAATTAAAGCCCAATAATAGCTCACGACACCCACAACCTGGTGGTAAAAATGGCCTTCATTCTATTTTAGTCTTCCCAGATCAAATACTTGATGCAATTGAACAGCCAGCACGTTTACTTGACTGTGCGTCTGAGTCGACTTAGGGTTGTATATAGATTGGTAAATCTTGGCTTGAGAGTTTATCTGAAAGTTCAGTGCTTTATTCCTTCATGCCAATCTGCTAGTTCCTCACCACCGAAAGCAAACACTGCTAAAAAGAAAATCTATTATAGCGAGGGAGACTTGGCATTCAAACACTGCTGAAAGAACCGCCAAACTAAACACTTAAAAGCGTGTTAAACCAGTTTTAAATTGTCTCGTAAATCGAGTTTCCATTACTTTTCCACCACTCAACAGACATCTTAATGGAAAATAACGGAATCTCGCCGCCAAATGGAGGCATAAATGGTGGGATTTATGGGCCCCGGTGGAAAGGCCTCATGAAAGGTAATAGTAAAATACTATCTCGTTTACTTGATGCGAATAGCATTGATCAGGTTATATTAATTTCTCCCGATATTACGACTTCTGTTCTTTTATATGGGATCGGGCATTCCCCTATTTCATTTCATGATCATTCCTAATAGAAGACAGGCAATATAAAAGGCATTAAAGGAACGAGGAGGGTGGAGATGAAGAAATATATGATTTTATTTCTGTCATTACAGATATCGTTCAGACTATAAATTTCGATGACGATCACCAATTATACCAATCCCATCATGCACTGCGACAGAAAGAAATTATCCCTTTCTCATTGACTCCTTAACTTAAACGTGATTTATCTCTACCGAGAGAGGCAGCCGCAATCGTGTTTTACATCGCTCACATTATGTGCTCAAACGGAAGAGGGGAGACACCGCGATGAATAAAGGCAACACAAAGAGGGAACGAAATGTAAGCTAAGAATCTTTGGTATACGATACGAATGTCAGGCAGATGTAACGAATCAGTATAATCAAATTTATTAGAAAGGAATGGAGGAGGAAGGTGTGCTTTATACCCAAAAAGATTGGATTCTAGAATGTTTTCTATCTCCGGGGTATAACTATTTATACCCCTGGAGAGCATGATGGGATTTGTATTCCTTATGTCTTTCATTACCTGGTGACGTTTCGAATGTTAAACTCTAAAAAGGAATAAAACTAAAGGGTTGTCTGACCGCATAAAGAATTCGGAATGAAAATCGCGTAATTTGACAGGAAATGGATGCACCGCTGCTAACATGGCATAGTACGAATTTGAAAGAGCGATACATACACAGGGTATATATACTTTATGCAGGCACATAATATGTCCACGTTATGAGTATGTACCTCTCATACATTCATAATAAATAAATATTTTTTTCACGCGTTGCTGGAGTTGGATCATCGATGATCGATACTTGGGCTCCGTCTTACAAAAAATTGCGATAGATCTGATCAATCATACATATGGAATGACACCAACGTCTACATGCAAAATGCGTGCCTTTTCACAATATTTTCTCGATATGATGTATATTCATCAATACATCGTTTTTCTTTTAATTCAGTGTACTTCTCTTTGTTTACAAGGGACAATGTTAAAAAAAAAATGACATTGATGGATTTCCATATAGTTGAGATTGATTTTATCAATCATAACTCTTTGTGAGAGGGGTTAGAATGACTGGTTCTTATCATAATCACTAACATATAATGGTGAACATCATTTACCACAAGAAAGGATCACCGGTCGTTCTTAAAGTCGCTCTTAACTTACGAACAGCTTGTAACCATGTTCTCTCGTATGTTGTGTTTTTGTTCATATCTGTCATTGACTCCAACAATAAACCTGTATGAACTTACGCATTGGGGGACATAATTACATCATTCTTGCACTTACAAATGAAATTTTAATTATCGTACTTAAGATCACAAAGATCCAAAGTCCTTCAATAAACCAATCAACACATGGGGGATTGAGCATTGTTTTATACTAATATTTCAAAAGAATCGCCCATTTTCACTTTACAAGAACATTGTTAATAATTATGCATGTATAATTTTTCATATTTCAAAAGAATCGCCCATTTTCACTTTACAAGAACATTGTTAACAATTATGCATGTATATACTTTGAGGTTACAAATGAAAAAAATCAGCATGTTTACCTGACTGAAGCACATTGTAGTTTGAGAAAACGGGTCGGTTTAGTGATAATCGAATTGCAATAATTGCGGTCGAATTAGAGATGATTTTCTGCGTGATTAATCTCATAATGAAGAAAACATCGACATTTCCTTCATGTATCGCACTTTCTTTTCTTCTTTTGTGTTCATAACTACCTTAAATAAAATAATGCTTCATGACGTAAAGTACATTTATAAAAAAAAAGTTTCATTCCGCAACAAACTCGTTAATATTTTAGCATTCACTTGTCTACGCAGACGCGCTTTGGAACGTGGAGAATATATTGTAAATGTCTGTTAAATCACAATTGACAGATAAGAGGTCATTGTCGAATGTTGGTGGAGCGGGAGAGCAGATCGTCTGAAGAGTCGGACCGGAGGAAACATTTCGAATATGTCGTTTGTCCAGAGTCCAGGGCGAAACTGCTGTTTTTGACTCACCGATTTTCGACAAAGACTGTTTTGTCATTGACAGGCTTTTGACAAAAAGATTTTCTGCGTTATAGAAAGCGTTTACGTAGTCATTGCACTGTAAAAACTGTGGTGTTAAAACTGACACCAGTGGGTGTTAATAGAGGACCACACCCTCTGGTGTTAAAATTACACCCTAGAGATTGAATATAACACCAAAGAGTGTACATGTAACAACCAAAGGTGTTGCAATAACACCTGTAGGTGCTAAACTAACACTGTCAATTTAACACCGGTGTAAAATAAGTGGTGTGGTCCTCTATGTTCACCGGTTAACACCGCAGTTTTTGCTGTGTGCGAAAATGTCCTTATGTGACAAATTTAGAACGTCCAAACCTATCCATGGGGAATGGGTAATGAGAAGCAACTGAATTTGGAACAAGACGTATATGACTTATGTATGCCAGTGCACTGTATCATGGTGCAGTGCTACGGGAGGGGGACTTATATTATCAGTATATAGTTGAAAGGCCGATGGAATTCAAAACCCTGATTATAGCCAATCATATACCGTAGAGAAATCGCCGGATATTTGGTCATCTTCCATTAGTGACGGAGACGATCTTGCTTTTACTTCCTTCCTTTAGCCCGGCCATTATTGGCGGGATCCATAGGGATCCTTTCTGGAAATGGGTTAAAATGTTATAAGAATACTTTCAATTCCTTTAAAGTATAGACTCCATGTAGTCATAATGGTGAATGGTCCACACTTAAGAGTATTAACAACTGAAATTGTAAGATGGTCGCATCTGATTACTGAATGGCTAGTTTAATTTGGTGGCTTCCGTCATCGGGGATAATTAAGTATTTAAGCGAAGTACAAGGGCTGTTTCGCAAAGATTTAAGTCTTACTTAATCATCAAACGTAAAATGTAATTGAATCTAAAATATAATTTTAGCTAAGACTTGACTCTTTGCAAAACTCTCCACAAAATATGCAACAAGAGGATCCATAAAGGTTATGGGAGGGTGCTTTTGTAAGGATGTTGATATGATGATTTGTCTCTGCACTTTCTATTGACCCAAATGGCAAACCGATTATAAATGAATAAAGAAATACTCAATTGACATGCAGTTCACGGGACAAGTACAAGGTCATCTTGTCAATATTTATTTGCTGTGCCTATCAAAGTGCCCAAGCTATTGTTATTGCGTTTTATTGATCATCCAGTGTCATTCCATATTTCCTCCTGCATTGCTAACGGGGGAATATGCGATAAAACTAGTTTTATCACTGAATATGATTAACACCCTCGCGATAGGGGATAGTATATACTATTGAATGATTTGACACTATTAATACGTTTCGGATGTTTCCAATTTGTGGTCACGTGCGTGACGAGCTGCGTATTGTCCTTTTGCCAGGCGAAAGTGCATAACTTCCATATAAATCATATTCCATCCATTAACCAAGCTGATAACTTCATCGATGGCAGTAAAGGACAATTTCCAGAGGTCAATATCAAATTAATCATATTATGAGGTTCGAATGGGAAATACCTGTCACGTTTATTCACACCAGCTCCGAATGTCATAGATATTACATACACACTGGGTGGACATCAATAATGGATCTCGGCTGTGGCATGTGACTTGTGTAAGCGTAATAAATTGTACCCATGATAGCAATCATTGGTGATCGATAAATGTGATATTATCTTCTTCTTCTTCGTGGAGGAGCCATGGTGTAGTGGTTCTGACTCTCGCCTTGTAAACAGAGGGTCGTGTGTTCGAATCCCACCGCGGTCTGGCGTCCTTTGGCAAGGCGTTAATCCACACTTTGCCACTCTCGACCCAGGTGCTAAATGGGTACCCGGTAGGATACCCATTGTAGCTTGTCCAGTACTGTGTGTGCCTCACAGGCGACTGACTGGAATACTCCCCAGGGAGTGGAGAATGTGCACACGTTGTGTGTGGGAATGACTGATTGAATCCGATGACCGGGGTAATAATATATCTGTAAAGCGCTTAGACACGTCGTTCCGATGTATTAAGCGCTATATAAGAAGCGGATTATTATTATTATTATTATTAGTTTCAATATATGTATATATATATATATATATATATATATATATATATATATATATATATTGCTTTGATACAGTACACGAGAAAGTATACAAATGTGTAAAGTTATACATGTACAACAGCTTTGGCAACTCTTTTATTTAAATATTGTAAAGAAATGGATGAAGAGAACAATGGTAGGCGTAGCTTAAATCAAGGTTCCCCAGAGCTATCTACCCTTTGGAAAAATTGGTGATGCCGAAAAAATGTCTCTGCCGGGTCTGTGGTCTAGTGGTTAAGGCACCGGCGTTCAAAGCTGGGGGCCCGGGTTCGATTCCCGGCAGAGACATTTTTTCGGCATCACCAATTTTTCCAGATAGCTCTGGGGAACCTTGATTTAAGCTACGCCTACCATTGTTCTCTTCATCCATTTCTTTACAATATTTAAATAAAAGAGTTGCCAAAGCTGTTGTACATGTGTAACTTTACACACACACACACACACACACACATATATATATATATATATATATATATATATATATATATATATATATAAACCTAGTTTTGTTTGGATACGATAACGTGACTTTTGTTGTCATGGTCTTTGTTACCTTTTACCGGTTCTCCTCGTTGACGATCTATCACTTTTTGCTTATGCTGATTTATGTGTTACAGATTACATTTGTATAGCGAATTCCCTTGATGTTTTAATGTGCTTTACATTAATACAATGTATCACGAACATGTAATACATCAAAATAAATCATAAAAGTAATAAGTCTAGAAAAAAATAACATTTACTACATAATATTAATAGAACTAAGAAGAAAACAGGAATATTTCTACCTCGTTTTCTTTAACCACTGAACACCACAATGTCAGTAAGGATGCCAATGCCGAAAGCTTGAGGAAAAAAAAACATTTTCATGCTGTAATAAGTGCTTTTGAATTTTCCCCTAACATTGCCGTAATTTTCTATCGTTATTATTTTGTGATCATCAGCAATGTCAATAGAGTAATGAATCTATTTATTGGTCACTTCATGTTCGAAGTGAATATTTCAACAGAATCAACGGGAAATATAAAATTAAAGTAATCGATTTCCCCCTTAGGGGAGTGGTATCAATGTGTGGTTTTCTTTGGGGGTGAATTAATTCAGTGACATATCTCGCATGTCTTAAATAATTTTTCTTTTTATAGAAAATGTGTTACCAATTACACACTACTTATTCATAAATGGCACACATTGACTTTCATACTGTGTTCACATCTTCATAAGATTCGCATAAAATACCTTTGTGGAGTTTATTACGATAAAACAATTAGTATTTGCTCTGTCGTTCATTTTTAACTTTTCTCCTTCTTCTTCTGAAGATGATGATGATGATGATGATGATGATGATGCAGATGACGGTGGTGATGATGCTGCTGATTTTGATTGATTAATGATGATAATGAATTGATGATAATGCTGCTGCTTGCTGCTGCTGATGATGATGATGCTAATACTCCTCCTCGACAGCTACAGTAGCTGCTTCTGCTTCTTATTTAACAATTATTGGTAGTCGTGAAATCACTTTCAACACAGATTAATCAGCAAATCTTCCCCCTAACCCACTTTAGTTATTTCCCCGCCACATCACAGAATGCAGAACACACGTCAATAAATGATTCTTGTCATCGACGTGATAAATCAACCTGTCAGGTCACATTTCCCCGAACATGGATTCCGAAAGTTGGCAAGCGATGCCGATTACGGGGTGCTTCATCACTGCGGTTTCTTCCGTTATCTTCCCCCCTCAGTCCTGCCATCCGGTATTATTAGAGTAATCAATGTGGTATTAGCGAGCACTTAACACAAATATTGTATGTTAACCTTGTTTATTAACTCTGTCACTTCTTGACATCCCTGATCGTTCAAAACCTTTTTTTTTTCTTTTGTTTTTCAGGGTTTTTTCTATTTGCTTTTAAGAAAATTAGAAACAAGTTCATAGTAAGACGTCTCATCTCCGTTGTTTTTGGTTTATTTTGCCCTTTAGTAATGTTTCATTTCGGTGTTTTAAACATTTGAGGTAACAAAAACTTGCTTGTATTATCCGTGGCAGTATCGCATTGGTAGTGAGTAGATACAAATATAAGAGAAGATTGTGCAAGAAGTTTGTTACTTGCATGAAGTTTTAATACTGACAGCATTTCGATAAACAAATAATTAACTTTTGATTTGAAACGATTTTATTCATTTTATTGTTCAATGGTAGATATCTGTACGTTAGCCTAACTTAGAGTTCCGTTGTACCTGAAAATTATTTTTTTGCTTTGGTAAACTATTCTATGTTCACTTTTTTTCTAATAGATAAATAAAATAGTTAGCATAAGTACGGAGAGCTGATTGCATTTTTTCCCCAAAATTGCTTACGTATATGCGTTCAGCAAGTGAAAAGAAAGATTTGTTTTTGTTTAATGACGCAGTTTTTATTTTACTCCCCTATTATTCAAAGAATATGTTTACTAGTTCTTTGTTACCTTTGTTAATCTAAGAAAGGAGCATCCTGATTTTTGTTATAGACTTCCTGCTTTGCGTGAGCATGCATATACATATAACTTTATATTTTGGAAAAATTGAAACGTGACTGTTTTGCACGCGACGAAATAAGAAGACAATTGAATTAGTGGGCATGAATATTAATTGATTACGTCAACATTTCTCAGACATCTGCCCCATTCAAAGAATTGCAAGAGTTGGTATAACCGTTGATGATGGAGTCGTGCTCAATTTGCTTTAACGGGAATACGGATTCGAGTGGGATCAAGATGTTACACGGTCCTACGCACATGACGGAATCATGTAAAGTCGGAGCTTTAGCATGTTTAGTCACCGCTCACCGTAGCCGGGCGATAGTGACTATTATATCCCGCCGCTGCCACACTCTCAGGAGACATTTAATGGCGTTATATTGATCCTTTATCTATACTGGAAGTGAAAGAAAGCAACAAGTAGACCACTTAACGAAGTGTGGCGATTTTTTTTATCTTGTGGTCGAGAAGAGCTAATGTGCCTATGATGGTCTAAGCCCATTCACAAAAAAGACAAACTTTGAGTTCTTTGACTTCTTATTCAGTACTGGCATTAATGGATCTATTGATCAAACTAGCACTTCATCGGCACTTGTTTTACCAACTCTAGTGCTTAACAAAGTAACGAAGTACCTTTTCCGCCGCTAGTTATGCGTGTTAACAAGAACATACTTACTCGTAGGAGACAATATGCCGCGAACATGCTTACAGTGCAAATATACACCGTAAAAGATTTGCGATGTAAATTTGCTAATAAATGGTATTAGCGTTTGAAAACATAACACATTAACACGATATTTAATGTTCAGTACTTAGAGAAGAAGTCCTTAAGCAACTCGTGAATGTCAACATCGTATCCTGATATTTAGCCCGCTTGTAACATTCTTGAACAAGATTTGTTTAATGTATTAAACAACAATGTCTGCTGCTTACGCAAATATCATTACTTTTAGTACTTAACTAGTTTCTGTTTAATTTATTTCGTATCTTTCATAATTTCCGTAAATGATCATATCAACTTGTACTGATTTTAGACCTAGAATTGCGTTGCGTAATTCAAACCCCCCATATCTATAGATCAAACAATATATCAATATTTTTTTACTTGTTTAATTGTAGTTATATATTGTATGAATCATTTTAATAGATAAAGAAATATGTATTGCCTATAAATGATATAAATTTCTAATCGAGGAAATTCTCGGAAACCATTTTGCCAACGACTATACATTTCTGTTCATCTGGACATATTATGATAGTTTACCCCTTTATGGATATCCATATGCAGTCACAATCGCCCATACGCACACCAACCCTCCCACACACGTACAATCCCCACTCCCATACACGCACGAATTCGAGTAATTCAAATTGAATTTATGATTCAATTCAAATTCGATATTGCTTGATATAACCTGATATAATCATCATCAAGTAAAAAGCCAAATAAAAACCCACTATCTGCGCAAACAGGTCCATAACACACCCCACACTCACTCGCGTAATCCTTATACGCCAAATGGAAAATGGATAATATAATACAATTCCGAAGGTAGTGTTATTTGGATAGACGATTTGTTGTTTCGTTCTTTTTTCTCCTTTACATTTTTGTTTCGTAGAATTTGCACACAATCTTACGTAGATATGAACCTATTGATGTGCATCGTGCGACGTCCGGCGACGTCTCTGGATTTCTCCAAACATACTGTTACTCATTTTTATCGGATTCCTT
Source organism: Lytechinus pictus (assembly GCF_037042905.1). NCBI lineage: Eukaryota > Metazoa > Echinodermata > Echinoidea > Temnopleuroida > Toxopneustidae > Lytechinus > Lytechinus pictus. The sequence goes on from NC_087260.1 coordinate 13,014,956, forward strand.
CAAATTCGAGGTCTTTGCTTCGTAAATTGTTAAGTGTTTTGCATGCTTTGTGCATCATTTTGATTTGATTCGATTTTATTTTATTTTATGTCCAGCTCGAGATTTTTAACATGGATACAGAAACGATTAAACTTTCCATTGCGTGATAAACGTAAACACGTAACTGCGTACATTAACGACTATAGGGACATCCATAATACAGTTTATTAGCGCATTTCGATCCCATGGTTAAATCCTAAGTTGATTATGGTATCAGGGGAAAGCCACGATCATGCGCGCTCAGTGGTATTATGGGGGCTGCGGGGGCTTCAGCCCCCACTTTTTTCTAAAACCTTGTACAAAAAAGTAATGATGACCATCTGATTATTATTTTTTGCATGGTCAGTCCCCCACTTTTGGCTCAGCCCCCCCCCCTCCCACTTTCAATACCTTTCCGCGGCCCCTGCGTGTCATATAATCATGGGCGGCACTGGGGTATTCGATAGTGGTGGTGAGGGGGCTTAAGTTGATGTCAGTTTATTTTCTCTTATTTGGATAATAATGGTTGTATAGCACTGCATGCACCACCTTATTTTTCATGTTTTTGGAGTACGTGTTTGGTACTGCAAAATCGGAACAGATTCCCTGATCGGAAAATATCATTGAAACTGTCATACTGTAGCTTGACATGCACCCATAAGATGCACTCTTTTCATCTCTAACTTCTTCTTTTTTCCATATCCCGTCTTTTTTCTTTTTTTTACCCCCCTTTTCACGACTTGAACAATTTTGAGGGCGGTTGCCCCATGCCTCCGGTGATACCGCCCTTTATACTATTACGGCCATTTTGGGGGTTAAAGTTTTCACTTCTTACTTCGATACAAAAATCGATCAATAACGTCATAGTAACTGGTGAAAACTACACAACATAACATTTTTCGTATCTCGCTTATTCTCCCACCATTTCGACTTTCTAAAATATTCTTCTCTCCATTTTCTATTTCTTTGCTCTTTTCACAGTAGTAATGTTAATCCATATTTTTTCATGTTCTGTAGCCTCTAAAGAGAGACATTCACGTCATATTTCATAAAAACTAAAAGATAACAGACTATATTAAGTCAACTTATCAATCAGGAAAATAAATCTTGCAACTAGGCTTTCAATGTGGACACCAAAATAAGGATTGATTTCATTTGACAGAGACATTTATAGTGACATCTGTTAGCTGATACTCTCTAAATCCGTCGCTCAATTATGTCGCTGTTTTTCTTACATTCGCCCTGATGTTCTGACAGAGTACGTAAGCATCAATCATGACACAAATCAAGAAAATGTATTAAGCCTTAAATTGATATTGAAAATAAATGCATTATTAAATGAAAACCCAACTGTACATCCATTTCACCTGAATCGTATATTGTATAATTTTATGAACCTCTTTGTCTAAGAAACATCCTTAAGTCTGAATCTTTTCTTTTTTTGCGCTGCCTTTCCATCATCGCAGGTTAACATCCTCAAAATTTGACTCGTGCGATTCCATTTGCCACTTTTATGTATGCTTTCATTTTATTAACGTTAGAGGTCTGTATTACCTTCATCATGTAACCATATAAAAATCGAAGATGATTTTGATGAACGAATTACTCTTTACAAAAGTCGATAGCAAATGACCACCCCCCCCCCCAAAAAAAAGGGAGAAAATTCGTGTATGTTATATTTTACAAATAGCGTTGATATATAGAATTAGATATTAAACTATTATTAATTCTTTTTTAAGGGAACTGTAATTGTGCCCGAATGCATATTGAATAAATGACCTATTCGAAGTTCTGCCTCATGCATGAGAAGATCGAGAAGGAGGATTGCAATAACCAGTGATAATGAGTGTAATTGCGTCGTCTTGTCATGCTTGTCATCGTATATCTCTTGTGCAATTGATACAGATTCAGAATGATGGAAAATGGAGTAAGTGTCCATGTAAGTAGAATGAGCAATGACGTCTGCAAAAGATGTGGTTCTGTTTCTCATTAAAGAATCTTTATGAAGGAGTAAATCATGCATCGATTGCTCTCACAATCAGCAAGTCAATGAAAGTTAAGAATTGCTCGTCACAGGTATTGAAGACTTCGAGACGGCGCGACGTGGAGAAGAATGATATGCAATGTTTCACTCGAGATACTCGGAAGTTTGAGCGTGTTCGATCAAGGGTGCGCCTTTGCAAGATGAGGGAATCATGAGATATGTAAGACAAGCTGATGTAGCCCGACTCATCTCACCTTAAATCAAATTGTTTAACGATACGGTTGTCTTCCGCGACGTCTTTGATGTTAACAACAATAATATAATGTTGGCCTACGGGTCGGGTATTGCTCATTTCCCATTTCTTCTTACTCAACGATCCTCTTCGAAAATGGTCTGACATTTAAAAGCCTTAAAGCCTAAAGTATATCACAAAGTTATAAAAAAATATATCATATTTATCAAAGAGTTCGTGTGTTTCATTAAAAACGTTCGTTATCATGATTATCATGAGAGGCTTGTGGGATCATCGATTTTTTTCTTGTAAGACACCCAGAAGAGCATGGGTTGCAAGTAAAAAAAGAAACGTTGAACTGAACGATGAATACCAAGAATGGGATGAAAAGGGATTTGCCGCCGGAGTCTGTGATAGTGAATGCTAGACGCTGAATAATTGGTCCACAGGTGGGAATATTCTTTGCCATACAAATTGCATGCAAGCACTTTAAAATATTGAACTTTTCTCCAAACGTACTGTATGATTGTGATAACTGAAAATTGAAAACTTATGGCCTAATTATTCATTTTGTCTATTATGTACACTCTAAAAATTCGAATGTTAAATCAACAATTGAAAGGTTGGAGGAGTGACAACCTTTTCCAAATGTTACATCCAACCTTGTATAAAGCTTAATCAAACATTTTAAGTGTTGGGTAGAACCATTTAAAGTGGTAAATGCAACATTTAGAAAATGCTGTCACTCCTCCAACCTTTAAAATGTTTAGTTATCATTTCTTTTTTTAGAGTGTATAATATATATATATATGTATAATATATCATCGTAACAAGTAATTTGTGTTAAACAGGCCTTTACATATATCCCTAGACATACCACCTTGCTGTAGGCCCACGGTATAACTGATTTAGAAATTGCGTACATTTTTTGGCTTAAACTGTGAGGAAGTTTTTGACTACCGTATGTTGAAACCGAATTTACTGGAATTTTCATGCGATAACTTAGGCATTGTATGCAATCACTGGAAAGGATATTTATAAGCAATTTTTAATTTCGCATAATCGATAAAAGGAAAGTAATGCACATTATTGTACAGCAATAAAATGTGGGGTTTTTTTTTAAACCACAATGATACGTTGCCGAGAGCTCTCCGCCAGTTCTCATCATAAAACGTTGACAGACGGTGGTTATAGAATGCACGAAAACACATATCAGCAAAGTCGGAAAGGCTCATAACTTCAGTTAAAATGAAAAAACAGAGCAAGAGGACGTTTTCCATATTTTCGTTTGATGATATTCAAGAGCATTTCTCTGATAAATTGTGTTTCCGAATTAGTTGAAAAAAGGAAGAAGAAGAAGGAAAGAGAAGACAATAGAGAGGAGAATTGGGAATATAGACTGCAACTAAAAAAACGCAAAATAGACAATGTACCAAGTGAAGTTTATGTTGTTCCGTTCTGAACATCGTATTTCATGCTAAAAATTGTGCGAACAAATCTCCGTTCGTTTATATGGTATATTGAATTAGTATTATCATCGTCAAGCTTGTTCGGGATATTAGCACCGCGAAACTATTTCGAAATTCCGCGCACGCTCAAAAAAATAGGAAATAAAAAGGAACGAAGTTTAAATGGGTATTTGATTACCAACACGACACCTTGTCCTATTCTGTCTTTCCATTTCTCTTGAGCCCATCTTAACGAGTTTAACCAATGTCAGGATATTCACTCTCACCCAAGGCGACCTTAAGGAAGGAGGGTATCTTAATCACTTAGATTGAAACAGAGAGGCTTTACCGCCACATTAACCATCATGCGACACTTAGTGTATTAATTGGTGTTCCTAAACACGCTGAGAGCAGGCAACAAGTGTCTTTCGTAGAAAGTTGATTGTGGAGAGAGACATTGGTGAGAGTATTTGACATGGCTGTCTTGTGGTCATTGTGATGCGTGTGTGTCTGGAAGTTAATGATTTTCATAATGCTTGTTCCGATTGTAGGCCAAATTTAAATTGAAAATACAAATCAAGTGTTACTTTTATACCGAACAAATTTCTATGAGGTCTTGTTGCACCATGTTGTCTAATTATTTCATGCTATAGCTCAAAATACATCTGGACTTTTAAAGACTTTTATTATTTAAATTTTCAATTTGAATGATGAATTTCTATGAGGCCTTGTTGCACCATGTTATCTAATTATTTTATGCTATAGCTCAAATACATCTGGACTTTTAAAGACTTATATCATTTGAATTTCCCAATTGAATGATGAATTCATGAATATTAAACAATGTGAACTTACATGCACAGATGTACATATGCAGACAATATGCATTTCGTGCCGTAATACGAGGAAAAACATTTCCCTACATTAAAAAAAATATCAAGTTGTTTCCAAATTGAATGTACAAAGTAAAAAAAGAACAAGTTGTTTAAACAATAGTTGCTAGAGTGACGGACTTACACAACGTGTTTAAAATTTTAAACAGCTTTTTTACAGTGTAAAATCCATTTCGTGTGGTACATGGTTTTCATTCTTCCAAGTATTTTATACACTCGAAAAAACAGAGAGTAAAAATTTACCCAATATTGGATATAAAGGGAACATGCATGTCTGCTTGGTAATTCCCCCCCCCCCCCCAATATTGGGCAAAATGCACGTTTGAAGGGTAAATGTCAACGCAACATAGCGTAAAATGTACAAATCATTTGGTACAAACATGCATGTGCCCATTTTACCCAATATTGGGTAAACTTTTTTTATGCCTAAACAATCTGCGAAACCTCTCTTGATGCATGTGTCCGTCGCTAACCCAGATACCTCTTTAGCACACATTTCCAATATCACCAATGGAGTATTATATAGTGTTATGTATAGGTACATTGCGAATGTATCATTACCCGAATGTGATATACCGATACAGGCACAGCCTTTGAAAAATTGAAATTGGAAATCCGTCGAGGAAACGGCTACCAAACCAATACTAAATTTTTTGAAAAAAAAGCGAAGAAAGAATGATCTCGTTACTCAAATGAAGAAGGAATGTTTGAAGTTTATTATTCGATTGTTATTTTATCCTGGGAACTCCAACTCTTGAACAAACAAGAGCATTGATGCCAGTCACTTCCGAAGGCGTTGCAGATCCTCGCCGGAAAATCAATTTCTCTAAGTAGTTTATGTTGTGTCAAAATACGAGAAAGCCTAAATACTCTGTCACGCAACAGTTACTTTATCCTACTCCAACCTGGTTTTTATCCAACCCACACGTTTCTCAATTTGATGATGCCTTTGAAACAAGCTGGTATATTTGGGTCAATTCGAAACTGGATACACACCAAAACACCGGATGATGTTAGCAATGTCAACCTCTCCTCATTTGACGGCTTAATTGAATTGTTAAGCCAACCTGAGTATATGGTGTAGTGTTGGGTGCGAATAACAAAGAATATTTCCAACCATTTCAATCGAGAAAATAATAATAATAATAATAATAACATTTGTAGGGCGCTTTATACTGGTGTTTCAAAGCGCACAGGTTGGCAGATTATAATAATATACAGTCAATCGGTCAAAAAAAAAAAAAAAAAAAAAAAAAAGAAAGACGGACAAAACAAAGTTTAAATAATATACATGTCTTGTAAATCATATCATTTCAAGAGTTTATTTTCCGCTGTTTAAATGATGACTAGTGCTAGAATAGTTTTCTGGCGTATTTAACTATTTCACCCTGATCTTTATGAACGATATACAAATATATGATTTTTTCTGTTCAGTAACAATTTTTTACCATCGAAATAACGAGCTTTAATTTTGAAATAGTTAAGAAACTGGCTCATTTTTCGAAAAAAGAAAAAGAAAAAGAAAACTACTATTCTCATGCGTTAATGCGATGATAAAATTGGGTCCAATTCAAATCGAGATTAGAAATTTGACTTAATTAAAACAAAAAGAAAGAAGGAAAACAGAGCAATGAGTGGATAATATAAAAAAGGGTATGGCAAGTAGATGGTTTCATGTTTTTTTCATACAGTATCCCTTTGTTAATACATGTATTAAAGTAATATATCAAACGTTGAGATTTGCTGACCCCCTATCAAAATGTCCTGTCGCGGATTCAATTTTGACCACAGTAATCAGCCCTACTCGAACCGAGAGCAATTTCAAAGTGTGAATATGTCTGAGCGTCCACGACGTGCGACGGAATCAAGAACATAGAAAATGTATTGTCAAATACCATTCATGATAAATCCCATTTGAGAAGTCTTTATCGAAAATTGGCGAATCAAAACAACAGTTTTATCCCGGACTCTGGGCAAACGACATATTTGCAATGTTTCGCCAGCTCCAAAACTTAGGACGAAACTGCAGCTGTTCCGGTCCTCCAAAGTTCGATAAAGACCTCCCAGCTGTTCTTTGTCATTTAACGGGCATTTTCAATACATTTACTGTTTTCTTGGATTCGTCTCCGTTGCAGTTGCGAAAACCTCTGTAGAGATCCACCTTCTTCGGCTACGAAGGATTTTACGTGAAACTAGTTGTCGACGTTACCGATATGTCTTCTTCCATTAGGCGGTAGACTACCCCGTTAAAAACATCATTCTGTCCGTCTACTTGACACTCGCTTTTTTCTCCGACATAAAAGAGTTCATAAGGATAGGGTTGGCTATTCGAACCCGTCCCGCTTTAACCACACAAAGGCGGCACCTACAGGCTTTCCAAAAGGCCTTGGCAACTATGTCAAAGGGTCGTGCGTCTTCTTCCCCTGTGTTCATGTTGTTGGGGTTTTTTGCCATCGCTTGTTATGTACGATAATGAAGAGAAATGTTTGTCTTATTATGGCGAAAACTGGAAAATGTGGGAGGATTTTTACGAATTAATCTCAAATATGTATCATTGTTTTTATTTCATAAAGTTCAGTTTAAAATTTCAAATTTGCAGATGATTTCATAACATGTTTTTAAGAAATATAATTTATTTCCGTCTTCTTTTCTTTCTTCTTCATCTCTCTTATTATCATTATTGATTTTTTCTTCTTCTTCATCATCTTATTTTTCCTCTTTTTATTCTCCTACATTTTTGTCCTTATCTTTTTGTTCTGCCCCTATCGTTTCTTTTTGACAATCATCATCATCTTCTTCTTTTTCTTCTTCTTCTTCTACTACTTCTTTTTATTCTTCTTCTTCGTCATGTTGTTCTTCTTCTTATTCTCCTCCTCTTCCTCCTTTCTCTTCTACATCCTCCTCATCCTTATTCTTCTTTTTTTCTACACTTTAAAAAAGGTTTACCCAATATTGGGTATAATGGAATCATACATGTTAGTTGGGTAACAAGATATTTTGTAAATATTACAATATTTTGTAAAATGTTCGCAATGTTGCGTTGAAATAGCCCAATATGGGGTAAAACAAATACCAAACAAACATGCATGTTCCCTTTCTACCCAATATTGGGTAAACTTCTTCTCAGTGTTTTTAGAGTGTAGTCTTGATACTCATAGCGATGGTCTGCATGCAGACCTACATATACTTGCATTTGAGTGACAAACTTAGTGATGAAATCAGTTATCGTTACGATATTATAATCATAATTGGTATTATCTATTTGTTTTTTTTTCTCTCTCTCTCTTCCTCAGGCAAGGCAATATTACGAAGGAACACCAAGGGATATGTCAGGCAGGACATTGGAAAGAAATGGAAACCCTTTGACAGACGATTAACAGCGGGTCATTCAGGAACAAATCAAATCATTTTCTTTTCAACATTCTTATTGGTAATAGCTAACGTAATATTACAAAACCTTGTGAATATATCGGCGAATGCAAAATGATAAAAAACATATATTTTTGTGCTACTTAAGGAACCGACACGTCAGTGTCGTAAACTATGAACCTCCCATTCTCCCAGAATTTTAATGATTTATTTTCTTGTATAGAAAAGCGTTATATAAGTTTCTATTTGAGTTGTACCTCGATGTATAAGAGTATTCCTTGAATACAAAAATTGAGAGAATGGCAGATGGCACAGTTTTGCAATATGTATGATGATAAAAACGTTCATATGTAAATACGTATTATAGTTTTTGAGTGTACATTTACCGATGAACGTTGAAATATATTATTTGCTTTTGGTGCATCTATTTTTGTTATGAGTGTTTATTTATTTATTACATCTATTGATATAGTTTCTGTGTTGTATTTATGTTCAATCTTTATTCCTTTTCACACCCTTAGTTGGAAGATAATGTATTACCCAATACTGGAGTAATATTTTTTCAAGTCACTTTTAACCTTTTTTTCTATGTATAGACTTTACATGGAAAAGTCAGCGCATCCGGGTATTTTTCAAATGACAAGTGCGGCCACTACGAGTTATGAACTTCTCTCGATTTTCCACGAATGTGAAGAAAAGAAATATCAAATTAATTTTGTCCCGTTAAAATTATAGATAAATTTTTTGATGGGAAGTTGTTTTTGGCAAAAGAAATCGCTCGTGTTATAGTTTGAAAACTAATCTGCATCCAGTATGAGCGGATTATTTTGCAGTGGAATAGGGGCACAAGTAGTTTGTAACTATCTAAAAAACGAAATGAAAAATATATATCATACCGCCAAATGACGGCCTAGCCTTCAAAGATAATGGATAGACAATTTTGGTTTTTAAAAGGGGCACCCTACACGAGAAGTTGTCAGACTGCAACGATCCCGGGTAAAGGGGACAGCTCCTGCTGTGGAGATTGACTGATCGTAATCTTCCAAGATTTACTAAAAAATATCGAATTATTAGGCTTTGTAATTTGTATTCTGTAGTTTAATATCATGGTTTAAATTTTTGTTGATAACAAGTTCATGGTATATAAATATAAGAAAAAAAAACGAATGTAGTAGAAGAAAGATAAATATACAAAGGAACTCAGTCGATTCACATGTGCAACATGCGATTATATGAACACAGATGCATATTTAAGAACGTAATTCAATATCGCGCAATTTTTGTGCAGTGTCAAAACGATCTCGATGAAAATGTAATTTCGGATATAGAAATCATGAAATAAATATTCATGTACAATTTTGTTTGATGATTCGAAATAATATACAATAAGCTTAAATATGAACGATATGGTCAAGTATATTTTATTATTAGTATTATTATTATTTTTATTTTATTATTATCATTATTATTATTACTATTGTTATTGTTGAATACAATTCGTTATATATTTCATTGTTAAATCAGTGTCGAGCATTATTTTAATTCATATTCCATTACACTTGCTCTATTCACTCGAAGGAAAAGCAATGTACCAATGTCTATGTGTGGTAATGTTGCGAATGCACTATTGTTTCTTTGTTGTATTTCTGTTTAATACACCTATATTAGACATCATGAGAATATAAAGACATTTCTGGCTTGCGAAAAGTAAATCTCTACGCATGTCTAACTTGGAAAAAAAATCATTTAACCCACATGTTAAAAGACGGAAATGCCTTTATATTATTCAAAATTCCCAACAAATCTTAAGCATTTCATCATTTTAATCTAATCCTCTTTGAAAGTGTTCAATAGACATAAAGTAATTTTGCAAATTGTTCACTGAGATTAATTTGCCAAAATATTTTCCCATTCGAATACACTCTTTGCTATATCAGGTACTAATGAGGGTTAGTGTCTAATTCAAATATCAATCGATTCACTTTGCATCAGTAAGAAAGGAATCAATGGTTTAGTTTAGTCAAATGTTTTAACCCATGCAAAGCTGTGTAAATGACAAAAATACTTGCCTACATTGACGATGATGTTCTCGCGAAGTTGTGAAAATAAAACAAAATAACTTGGAGAAAGATGATTGTAGCATTATTCCAGAATTATGTATGTTATGACAGAAATGTTTTGATGAATTCTTTATGTCCTTAAAATGGCAAGTGAAGTGTATATACATATGTATATATTTAAATAAAGGAGAACAATGAAGAAAGTTGCATATTGGTATAATTAATTAACCCAGTCAAGCTTTTTTTGTGAATGAAGATCAAGCTACTAAAAGTTAAAGAACTGTTTTAAGTTGTATGACATGTTTGATAACCGAGACGGTATGTTTTTGAAATTGCACCGTTGATAATCAATATGTCATGATCTTTATGTAAGATATGCTCATTTCTCATCCAGAAATATATATTCTTGTCATTTTCCTTCTCATCTTTAACTTGACATATAGGAAAAAGCCACAATACCAAGGATACGTTAGGAATGAAGTATATCTCACAGCTTCATATTAGTGACGCAACAGATTTTGTGACGCGCTTATTTGGCAAATGTATTGGTTTGCGCTTGCGCAGAGCAGTTGTTCCTTTATTTGCGCATGCGCATAGCAATATTTTTAGCCATATGAACGCGTTGCAGGATATGCCTTGCCAATCTAAAGCTTCCTAGACGATCTATTCATCATTTCAGGAACTTTAGAATAACCTACAGATCGAAATACTGTTTACATTATTCTAGACGGACGGAAAAAACGGATAATGTTTAACTTCTTGACCAATGTTTTCAGATTCAGGGCACTATTATGTAACAATGTTGATTATAGTATTGTTTATTTTTCCAAAAGTAGATGGAAATAACGAAAATGGTACGCAATTCTGCGTTATTTGATGCTATTACGCATTCCAAAATGTATCATAACAGCGAATTTGAACGCAATGTACGCTGGTTGTGTCCAAGAAGTATATAAAATTCGTATATGTTTGGTCCAATACAAGTACTCTAAAAAGCGTAGGTTAGTTGGAACTTTAGATTACGTGCAAACCGTCTTTACGTATAATTGGAGATGCCTTTTTCGATTTATCCTCCACAATGACGAAAAAAGAAGAAAATAAAAGAAAAATACTTGTCAGTCATTTGTGTTCATGATCTAATTTGTGTTGATGAATTTCCGAGTATGAATGAAAAACGTTGTTGCCAATTTGAGACCGCGTGGTAGCGATTATGATCCAGTCACACAACCGAAACCGACCCCAGACCGATGACAACTAGATACGTTACATTGGATGACGTATCATCGATCGGTTTGGAGTCAGTTTCGTTGGTATGGCTGTACCGTAAGTATACAGCATCCATAAAAAACATGGATAGAACCATAATGCACTATTTTGAGACCACCGGAAAAAGCCACCAGAAGTATTCCAAAAGGTCAAGCGCGCGCAAAGTTCCACACTTTTTTCCGTTGCGTGTGCGTGGAGCTTTTTACGTGTTGGTTAATTGTTTGTTAATTGTGTCATGGAGTACTTTTCCTCTAGCTTCAAGATCATGTGTGCGGCAGCATACGACGTGCTCTATCTTGGTTTTTTTCATATCGACGGTATAGAGTCGATGACCATGCACCACGAGACCTACAAAAAGTTGCAACCGTCAAATTTCGTTTAGGGAATTTTGGAAAAATAGTAAACCTTTCTATAATACTGATCCATATAAAGACATGTACCAATCAACCCTAAATTAATACCTTTGGTTAGTGCCCCCCCCCCCTGTAGGGGAGGGGGTCTTCAGATATCATTTATGAGGGCGAAAATACACTTCTCTTACTTTAATCTCTCCTTGATTATGACCAAAATTGATTATTTGCCAAAATAACTAACATAATTATCTTTGAAAGATAATATAATTCATTTGAGATCATTCAATAGGATAGTAGTGAGTTAAATATTTAAAAGTTGTAAGTTCTCCTTTTCAGAACTAATCTCTAATTAGATCACATTATCATTTCTGACTCACTTTTATGGTTTTGTGGTGCCTGGTCGCAGTCATTTACAACAACAGCGTCAACAACCATAACAAGACCATGATCGCACTGACATTATTAAGTTTGTTAAGTGGGTGCTATATTGCGTGCGCTGAGCGTATTCTGATAGTAGCTTGAGTTCGTCTGGTGTAATTTGGTGTGAATTGAGAAGACTGGGAATTTGCTGTCCAAATTAACGCGTTGTGTGTGTTTTAGATACGTTGATGGTGGGCTGAGTTTTGGTGTGAGCGTTGGCAATATCATTGAACGCGTGTAATATACACTTTTGAAAGGGTGAGTGCGATTTGTGTATGTGGGTGGCAGATTGTGTTTATCTTTCGTGGGTGCGTGACAGGTTGAGTCTGTTATGAACGAGGTTGGCAGGTTGAGTCGGTATGTGTATGTCGCGCGGTGGCAGGTTAAGATAGATTTTGAGTAGGTGGGTGGAAGGTTGAGTAAGTTCTTTGTATGTGGGTTGAATATTGAGTGTACTTTTCGTGTGTGTGTGTGTGTGTGTGTGTGTGTATGGTAGGTTGAGTATAGAAGTTTGGTAGGTTGAGTGGGTTTGCGTATGGAGGTGGTAGGTTGCGTCGGGGTGTGAAAGGTTGAGTATATTTTGTTGGCGGAAATTTGAATGCATTTTTTTTATGACGATGGAAGACTAAATGTTTGTGTGTTTGCTTGAGGGGGGTTGTGTGAGCGGGAGGTTGAGTGTGTTATATACTTGTTTGGTAGTTTGAGTGGGTTTCCGCTTGGGGTGATAGATTAAGTTTATTTTTAGTATGTTGGTGAAAAGTTGAGTACGGTTTGTGTATGTGAGTGGAAGAGTGAATATGGTTTGTTTGTTTGTGTGTGGGGGTAGTGTGGGTGGGTGTGGGTGTATGTGTGGTAGGTTGGGTCTGTATGTACCAGGTTGATACATTGAGTGGGTTTTGTGAATGAGAGTGGTAAGTTCGGTGTACTACTCTGTATTTACACTGATTTATTTTTCTAAATTTCTCGAATTCATCAGTATCATTCACAGTGTGGATCACGCTTGCAAGCTCTCTTCTTAATACCACCACATTTCTGTGCACATGATACGAAAAACGATCAAAGCAAAATGAAATTCAAGATATTCCCCCTGTCTATGCGTGCTGTGGCCACCGGGGAAATAAAAATCTCTAATGAATATCAAATATGGAAATAAACCAACCTGCATTTTGATTTGGATGAAACATAAACCAAAAGTATGATCTCTCCAAATATTTTAAATTCTTTTTTTTTCTGAACTCCCCTTTCTCTTTATCTCTCTGTCAACATTTTAAACGTTTATCACATTTTTCCTCTCCTCTTATTGTTTTGTTCTCAATATTTCCGTTTTTCCGTTTCCCTGTTTTTGTCTCTGTCTATCTGTCTCACATCCCCACCCCCACACTTTCTCTCTCTTCTACCCGATAGGCGTGTTCTTATTTATGTCTATGCATGATTATGATCATAATAGGGGTTATCAAAACGGATTTGCTTTCTTTGGAAAGATGCAGGGCTGTGTACAAGAAGTATCTCCCACAAAAGCATTTTCCGACAAAACATCCATAGCGGAAAAACCACGCAATTTTTCCTGCTAGAATTCCTCTTTATTCAATTTCTTGGTACATTGACAAATTAACTGAATCGTTGTACTTCGATTTAATCAAATATTGTCGAGATAATGTTACAGGTTTCCTCTTTCACCTAAAGGTCAAAGGCTCTGATCTCTCCAAATATCACATAGAAAAGACAATCGCTTTCTCACCTTGAAGATATTATTGTATTTACCCGGGACCTGATCGATTTTTTTTTCTGAGTCCGGAAATGTTAGATAAATATGGCATTTCCATCCAAACATATGAATTGAAATGGTGAGGTTAGAATGGAAAAAAAATCACTCTTTGAAATTGTATGGGCTCATTGAAAACGATCCTTAATCTTACGTGATGTTGTTTGTATGATCTATCCAAATATAATTTTGCATCATCTCTTTTGTTTTGTGTTTAAAAAAAATACCGAACGTTCAGTTCTTTTCACGGTTCATTGTGTCCAGGAAATATAATGTATACCAAGCACGGGGGCATTATTCTTGAAGTAGGAAGAATTGGGTCGCTGGAGATTTTCTTTTTATGTCACTTGGCCCTCATTCAGTTATTGTCGGATTCGGAAATGAGACGAGATATGAGACACTGATTTCAGAGTAATAAAATCTATTCTTCCAACCATCAGGTAAATCACGTTCGACAGCCAAGATTTAGTCTAAGATGATCGCAATACCTAGATAGCTGCCTGATAGAAAGGTCAAATCATCATCCAAACAAACAACCTTCATCAGCGTTCCATCATTGAAAAAAAACCGAACATTTATACTTGATGTTGTTTAAAGTAGTAAGTGTTGAATTTTGTAAACTATCTGATAAAAACTCAAATTACCTTTTTAGTTTATTTCGAAAATTGTGACTGTCTTTTTTTAATTCCGGAGGTTGTGACGTTTGGCTGTACATCACTTCCGAATGTTACATTGATAAAATAGGTAGCACCAAACACTGCAAGTAAAGATGACATTTCTCTCCCTATAGATGTTGAATATTTCGCTGAAAACGATGACGAGAAACTTATTTATTTCTAAAGACACTGCCTGAGGTTCAAATCGATACCCCACTTTAATGAATGACTGGTTGTAGTCGATGTAAGGATTCGATTTCTATCAAATGTTTACGTCTGACTTCAAATCTAATAGCATCCATGCAGAGCCCAATCGCGATATAATTGTCCTTGGATACTTATGACATTTTACCATTCATTATCTGTCAATTTGTGCCAACATCATTGTGTGTTCCCTGAGGTATGTTAGCTAATGAAATATACCTTGCTACTGATGGTGTTGTAGATCAAATTTGACAGCAAGCCATGTGAATGTTACGAGTGGCCGTTTATACCTCCGATGCGATGCTACCTGAAATTCGTCTTGGACCAGATTCCGGATGGTGCGTCATTCAAATCGATGGCAGGTTATGTTTTATTTTATGGAATATGAATCGCGTCCCCCCCCCCTAAATACACTGAAATAGCAATCATGGTAAACAGGTGAGATAGTCATTTCCGACATGACTTTAAGTTCTTTATTTTATGGAATATGAATCGCCCCCCCCCCCCCCTCCCCTAAATACACTGAAATAGCAATCCTGGTAAACAGGTAAGATAGTCATTTACGACATGACTTTAAGTTCTTATTGAAAGAAAAAATAGGTATCGCGCATTGTCTTATCCTAAACAAAGTTTCCAGGTGAATACATTTCATTTGTACCCTTGACGAACGTAGAGTACATGGTAATCACTAATGTTTCATTCAGTGGAAGATCTATAAACCTAAAGGACAGCAGAAATATTTCATCAAATTTCATCAAAAGAAGATACATATTCAGGAATTTTTATTTATTGTTCATGTACGGTTAAGAATGTAATCTACAAAACACCAAGAAAAACAAAAACAAATTTGAAATAAAAAAAAGACTTTTTCTTTCCTTTTTAAAGTGTCGTATTTTGTAACATACATGTTATTTTTTTTACATACATGTAATTTATTATTACCATAATTATTTTGTCACAAATGCGGTCTTCATTTATTTCCTCTTTTGAATATTCAAACTCCGATCGAGCAGGGCCAATAATACGCTGAGTATAGGCATCCTATGTAGATAAAGTGACACTAGTTTTCACTGTAATTTAGAGATAATTTCAGACTGTATCACCAAGTTGTCCAATATATCTAAAGAATAATAAAAAACAATAACAGCAAAGCAACATTAATAAATTTAAAAAGATTTTATTGCAGGAAAACAACATTTCAACAGGAGGAGAAACACCTGATGAAGAGGCCTACGTGACTTTGTATGAAGAACATCACGACAGATGAAACATTATTGCTCGACTCTTTTGTTACAATCATAAATCTAATTGTATCATTAGACTTCCTTGCAGTCACCGTTTTCCAGTCTATAAAGATATTCAAAGGGGAAAAGGTCACGACACTTTCATTAGTTGTACGCGGTTGCCATGTGACGTCTTAAAAAGCTCATCATCTGGGCAAAAACTGATGTATTGATCACATCAATAATTGCTGACCATTTGTGCGTGTGACTGGTACCTGATACGAAAAACCAATCGAATTATGGCTTCTTTTTTTGCTGGTTGGATGTGATGGCGAACGTCTTTAACGTGCTTGATCAAGCCTAATGCAGAGTGAAATTGCATTGCAATATAACAAATGAAATTCCCCGTTCCAACCCGAAACTTAATCCTCCTAAAACAATCGTCTTATTGGGCCGGATGTTATCATGATTAGATTTATGGCGTTTTGGGAAAATGGGTAACGGACTTACAATACAGGTATGTATAATTCGCCATGTCCATTTCCCTCTTTATAAAATCGTGTTTTATATTCTTCGGGTTACAAAATTACTTTTACACTTTGTCAATATTCAATCAATCAATTGATAGGTTGCGGCCGGGCTTTAGAAAGGTACAAACTTAAGGTACAAATTTGAGACGCTTTTTAAACGTGAAATATTATCCACCCCAAAAGACACAAACTTGCTCTGTTTGGGTGCAAATGAACATTTCCGGGTGCAAACAGGAACAAAAGTAAAGTATATTTTGCACCACTTGTTTATTGTGCATGTTACGTTGCAAAATCACGCCCAAGGTAATTAAGTTGTCAGTGTTTCGTTGAAGGTGAATCTATTTCATTTTCTGTGTGAAAGGTTCCAATTGTGAATATTTATCCGTTTTGTTGTTGTTGTTGTTGTTGTTTTTAAAGAATGTGTATACTTGACAGGTGTAAACGACCCTCGCGATTCGAGAGATGAGAAATGAATGGCAGAAAATGATACGTTGCCACCTGGATGCGTACCTTAGATCAGTTCACATCTAACGAAGATCTCACAAACCGACTTCATCGTGGAAATGTATCATAAGGCTTAGCGATTGATTGCTAGACTGATTTCTACGATTGATTGCATTGATATACAGGATCGTGGGGATGATTTCTCATCATCATATTTTCCCCTAATGTATCATGTTTATTTTATTTATTTATATATTCAAAAACTTTATACAGGATAAACATGTTCAGATAATATATACACTGTATTATAACGTGGTCCTGTTGACATAAAAGAATATCCAACAAAATACACAAAAAATGCATAAAACCATTTAAATTCAGATAAAGAAGATAGAAATAAAAGACTGAGTGACATAGGTATTAACAAACATAGATATATCATGTAACAAATATCTCAGAACGTTCCATTACGTAACGAAATCCAACTCAAAACAGTGGGCTCTTTCGGAATTTCAAGAAAGAATGACTACATATAAGAAATAATACCATCACCTGCAAAAGTAATAGTAATAAAGGTTATTTATGTAGTGTATATACACACTTTATTAGGTCCTTAAGGCGCTCCTAAATATATTTCTCCGCCTATGCCAGTTTACCGATTCCGGTGCTCACAGCTTTTTGAGGTTCCTACCGGTTAACTATTTACCTAACCTGGGTTGAATTGAGGGGTTTTTTTTGCTGAAGGAAATTACGCCATCGTTGGGATTCGAACCCACAGCACTCTCTTTCAAAGGCCGGAGACTAATCCACTCGATTCATTCCACCCAGGTGCTAAATGGGTACCCGGTAGGATGCGATAGCCTATGTAGTATGCCTAGCAATTGAGTCTTGGAACTCTTGTTAGAATTCTCCCCAGGGAGTGGAGAAGGTGCATACATTGTATGCGGGCATGCGAGGATCCGATGACCGGGGTAATGATATGCTGTAAAGTGCTTGGGGCCATTATGGGAAAAGCAAATAAAGAATAGCTTTTAATGTTATTATCCACTTGGCCACAACACATCTCGCGTCTCATATAATTTTGCTTCGCCATCATACATGATTGTCATAATGGATGTGTTATTCTGGATGTATGCAAAAAAGAATCGCACACGAGCTTACTCGAGATCACTCCCTTTAAACCACTTCCATTTTCTTTTCACCAAAGGCTATCAAAATACTTAATCTTGTCATCGTGAATATGACTCTCCTTGTACTATTGCATTTTGATTTGATTTAAGAGCAGAGCCGTGTATCTCGGTACAAAACGATGATCCAATTTCAATTCTTCGAAATCACATATCATACTCAATAATGATCCCATTTCCGAACTGTAAATCTTCCACCGACACTCGCAATGTAAAGCCGGGATTCGTTAATTATGGGGGATGGTGAAATACAAATAACTCGGATATTTTTCCCTTAAGCAAAACTAAAAATAACCCCAAAAAGGTATAATAATAGAACAAGTTCGTACTATTTGCTTTGAGAGGTTCTTCAAAATAATGTTTAATAATCTCAGGTTTTGTACAGAAACTGGGTTCCAGTAGACAAAGGGTTTTAAGTAAGCAATGTTTTAAGTTTTACAACTTTCAAAAGAAGATGGTCCCTTAGCCCATCTTGCTCCTCTTTGGCACCACAGGGGAAATATATTGATCTATTATTTTTGACAAATGAACGTTGTAAACAGACAATGAAAGTTTGTGCTCCACGATGCGTGACGGATTCAACGACATAAAAAATGTATTGTCAAATGCCCTTCATGACAATGAACGACCAAGGAGTCTTTGTCGAAAATTGGTCAATAAAAAAAACAGCAGTTTTGTCCTAGAATTTGGACAAACGATTATTTGCAAATTTTCGTCCGCTCCGAAACTTATGGCGAAACTGCTGTTCCGGTTCACCGATATTTGACAAATACCTCCCAGCTGTTCATTGACGTGGCACTTTCGATGCATTTACTGTATTCTTGAATCTGTCGTCGCGGGTCGGAGACTTCCTGATGGTAAGGATAACAATAGTCCGACCTTCAACCTCTTTGTCTCACAAGAACGTTCCAGCGCAACTTACCCATGCGCATACTAGTTTTTTTTAAGAGATATTATTTTTTATTCATTTATCATTATTATATAAACCCCGCCCTTTTCCCAAAATTGCCTAAAGAAAGAAAAATGCGTCAAAGTACAAAATTCAGTAGCAATCCAAAAACTCCGGATTGCGGAAAAAGAAATGTTTTGAGTCCCTTTTTAAATAAAGAAACACATGGTGATTGTCTAAGTAAAAGATCAAACTTACCAATATTTGGAAGCAGTAGAAGTAAAATATGCACGTATTTGTACCAGTAAGGCCAATGATATATATCTTTCTTACGATTAAAGAATGTCGTCCTCCATGTCGTCTAAGATTATATCAATAATTCATCAATCTAAAGAAATTCAAATGTTTGATACAATCGGTTCCCTACCTTGCTTGTCCTTTTGACCTATTCTGAATCCCAACGGGTAAAAAAAAAAAAGATCTGAATTCTCGTCTTTAGCGAAGTTCATGGGCATTTCATCCTGGATCTAATGATCAAAATAAAAGTTGTTATTTCTACTTCCCAGTAGAAATAATAAGCATGTACTTTTGTATGCCCACCTGCTATCAATGACTATACAATTTAAAAAAGTCATGACCCTTTGCACGATATGCCATCAGTCAATCAATATATATTCAATTGATGACCGGATCTCCCCCTCAACCTAAAACACCATGTCCTCGTGATCGTTTCAACAACCATCCTAACTAGCTATACCCGTTTCCATGGTAACGACAATTCACGGCGTCGATATTTGAATCATGTATATTTTTCATATACATCCCAGACCTTTCCGATTTTCCACCTCGAAGGGCAAACGTACCCAACACCTGTAGATGACCATCATTTTCATTACTGAAATTGATTCATGTGAAATATGGTTGGTTGCATTTCGCTTGTATTGCCAAGTATCGGATGTATGCGAGGAGATATCAGAAATACGACCAACGCCTGTAAAATGACATTAAAGGTCAAGTTCACCTAAATCTATGAGTTCAGTTGAACTAGAATGGTAAAAAAAATGCAAAGCCATATTAAAAAGGAAATCATAAAAATTGGTTGATGAAAATCGCTGCCATTAGCGGCACAGTCACATTGGCTAAAATGACCCCAGACCCACCAAATGTATTACGTTTTTACCAATGACATACTGTCGATTAGTTGAGAGTCGTCCCCTGCTTTTGTGTAACTACGACATAAAGCCTGCCTTTAACTTAGATAAAATTTCAATTATGTTAATAACATTGGATTATTGTCGAGGAATCCAATATAAGTGTGTTAATGGTTACCTTTTCCACCATTTGATTATCTATGAAAAATACGATTTGTATTTCTTTTGAAGATATCAGTGACTTCTCTCGATATTGCCGTGTATTACTATGAACACTACACTGTACCATACCATAAAAACTTTGTACAAGGTGTTCAACTTAAACCGATGGCACACACTGAAACACCGATTACAGGTGTAATCCGGCACATTTTCTGATCCGAAAGGTGCAAATGTGGCTATATAAAGGTGCCACAGGACCATAACATCATTTTCTTTTAAACGTCCCCTCATTATAGTCTGCTTCGGGCATATGGAATGAAATAATCACAAAAAGTCTCGAAAATGTCGTAGAAATAAAATCGTACATTTTAAAAGGAGCATAGCTCTCAAAAATGAATTACACACACACATATATATATATATATATCGAACATACATTTGGTAAATCCCCGCACCGCATTAGCTCATAAATCAATCAGACATCGTGGTTCAGGCGTTTGGAATTTTCTTCCACAAAATATTCGAAATTTGAAAACCTCACATTCTTTTAAATTGGCTGTAAAGCACAATCGCCTTTCAAAATTACAGAATCTGTAAAGTGCTAGTAACGTATACATGTAAGTAGTTTTGTTTTCTTTCTTTCTTTTCTTCGTAACTGACGATTAAGAATTTAACCCTGTTGAATTACTATACCATATATTCATAACAATTTGAAACTTAATTGTTATATCTCGGCAGTCTATCACTTTTACATTCTTCTCTTTCTTTCCTCTCTTCCTTATTCTTACATTTTTATTTTGTTTTATTGGATGCAAAACCAGTTTAAAGGTGCTTCAACCAATCAAGCTTTTAGCTTATGTTGCAACGCCTTTGTATGTTCATTATTTACTTGTGTTTCATAAATATATTTATACATTATATGTGTATTCTTTTACATTGTACATTGTAAACATGCATGAATAAATAAAAAATAAAAAAATATATATATATACATATATATAAATTTGTGAAATTATACATGAACAACAGCTTTGGCAACTCTTTTAGTTAAATATTGTAAAGAATTGGATGAAGAGAACAATGGTAGGTGTAGCTTAATCAAGGTTACCCAGAGCTATCTACCCTTTGAAAAAATTGGTGATGCCGAAAAAATGTCTCTGCCGGGAATCGAACCCGGGCCCCCAGCTTTGAACGCCGGTGCATTAACCACTAGACCACAGAGACGGGTTAGTGGCTAGGGCGACCCCGATCCGATTGACCGTCAGATAGACAGATTTTCGACACTATACCAATTATAATTTCCTTTGTCGGGTGAAGGTGGGTTTTGAACAATGACAAGCCGCCATGACTCATCAGCTGGATCAAAGGTATTGCTTTGATACAGCTGTACACGTATGTGAGAAAGTATACAAATTTGTGAAGTTATACATGTACAACAGCTTTGGCAACTCTTTTATCTAAATATTGTAAAGAAATGGATGAAGAGAACAATGGTAGAGAATGAAGAGAACAATATATATGAAGAGAACAATATATATATATATATATATAATCATATCCAATATTTGGTTATAGCTCCAAAGCCGAGTAAGAAAGAAAAGGGTGTGAAACACGTTGAGCAGCACGACCCCCATAATTATTGACAGACATAGACATGGACAACAGTAGATTGATAAAAGAACAAAGATAAGATGCACATCCTCTTGGTATCTCGAAAATAATTGTTAGACAAGACATTATGCAATTAAGAATGGTGAGAAGGATATTATGGCGCCCGATTAGGTTGTAATTCATGTTATTGCCAAAACGTCTGCGTGTGTAATTAGTGTACAGAAATTCATTTTACCCCTGAAATCATCACGAAAGAGCCTCATAAAGCGTCAGTTAAAAATGATTTTCTTTGGATCGCTGGACCTGGCGTGAAATTGGTAGATTATAACGTTCAATATATCACGTAGAAGGAAGCGTTTACATATTTATAGAACATAGTTTCATGTAGGTAAACTTCAGTTAACATTTTTGTATTTCAACAAAGTGCACAATGCTGCGTTCGGGGAACGAAAGTTGGGGAGAAATAACGTCACGTACATGAATTTTATGAATGATCCGCTGCCTGGCGCCAATCGACACGTGGCCTGGTCGCATGTATTTTGTCGACAAATTGGTTGGAAAAGATATTGAATCATGTAATTCTAATGGCTCTCTGGTTGAAGAGAGACTATTTAAAGGCCAAGTCCACCCCAGACAAATGTTGATTTGAATAAATAGAGAAAAATCAAACGAGCGAGCCGCTAAACATTTCATCAAAATCGGATGTAAAATTATGAAATTTTATAGTTCCGCTTATTTTTTCACATACCGGTGATATGCACAACTCGGTGACATGCAAATGAGACAGACGATGATGTTTCTCACTCACTATTTCTTTTGTTTGTTTTTATTGTTTGAATTACACAATATTTCTTTTTTTACAGTTTTGACAAATAATAAGGACCAACTTGACTGAATTCTAATTCCTCATGTTCAGAGAGGAATTAATCATTCTTTCACTTGACAATGAGGAGAAAATAAAAATATTTTAAATTTCATATAATAAAATACAAATGTGCATACCGATCAGCAGATCAGGATGTGCATATTACTTGTTTGTGAAATTTAGCGAAAATGCCATAACTTTCTTATTTTACATCCGATTTTGATAAAATTTTGCTATGCTTGTTGGATTTTTCTATTTTAATTCATATCCACTTTCTGTTGGGGTGGACTTGTTCTCTAAGAGTTTTGTAGTTCGGTTCAATCCCGTTAATCAAAGCGGTCCGTTAAACACCACTATACAATATCAACCATGCCCAGATGAAATATCTCCAACAGTTTTTGCATATCATTACGTAAATCGGAGCGACGTTTCATGTTTGGAATGTGAAAACACTATCAATGAGTCATGCATATACCGCATGTAAGATAGGGTGGGAGTAACACAACAGTGATGAATATGATTAAGAAATATTTCGAAAGGAATTCATCAATATGACTTGTCTTTAACCGTTGGGCCACAAATTATCGGTTATAATTTTGCCAAAAACTTAGTAAATTATAAATATGGTCAGAAAGACCAACCAATGTATTTATCTATTAATTTCATTTATCAATTACATAATTGATTGAGTATTTTTTTATTTTTTATTAAAACATCTTAATACAGGATAGCATGTTCAAATAATTTACACTGTTTTTCGACACGGTCCTGTTGACATAAAAAAGAAAATCCCGCAGGTTACAGAAAATTTTTCAGATACAGTGTTGTTAAATAATACTCAACAACCGTTTTTATGTTATCACCATCAGTTGTAGTGACATTGATGCTGGGTAAAATTTACGTTTACATTTTGTAAATTCTTATCAGGGCTACTTGTATGTTGATTATAAAGAGGACCAAAGGCTGCGGGTCTACTATTCGAGGAACCGAACTTGGTCATGAAGATCAAATGGATTAAGGACAACTGGTAGGGTTTTCGGGACCGCGAGACCAATTCCCATGCCAACATAAAGCTTTAGAGCCTCCTTAAGATTGTACACTCTAAAGATAGTGGGTAAAATTGCTCCATGAGGGTAATTATGTGTCCAACCAATATCGGGAATTTATTTTGGGAATTTTTATTTATCCAGTGTGATTACAGTTTTGCCCATTCTAACATGTCTAAAGTAATTGCTGCTTATTGTTTAACTTTATTGGACAATATGCTTCCCTCATTGGGTAAAATACTGCTCCAAATTGGTTGGACACATGGTTACCCCCCGTGCTGGTTGAAATTTTACCCAATATTTTTTAAAGTGTAGAATAGATAACGTAAAGTAACACTGAAACATACTGAACGAAGAATTTTCCTGTGCAGAATATCAAACAATTTTCAAACGGGGAAATCAAATTGATTTGATTGCAAGTACTTTTAACTTGTTATTCACCTTCTAAAATTTCATCCACTACTGTGACGTATGTGTCACGTGATGCAAACACGATGTTTATTAAACTCGACTGAATGTAGTTTCTATGAGGCTGTTCACACCGCAAGGGGGGACCGTGGGCGGACCGTGGATCGCGCTTTCGTAGCGCGATCCACGGTCCGCCCATTGGCATTCACCGGATTCACACCGCAGTGAGATAGCGCGGTCTATCGTAGCACCCCCTTTTTTGAGAGGTCCTGTTGCCATGACGCGTGACGTCATGAGGTCAGAGCGGTCAAAGATTTCGCGCGCTATATATTACGAACCCGTACTAGTTAGTTGAGAGCTCGATATCGCTGTGCCTATTATGCTAGCCGGCCTACGTTTATTTCATGGCGTTGTATACATTGTGCATGTATTTCTAATTTGATTAATCTAGATTCTAGACTCTTGTATTTTAACTGTGTTTGATGACTTCCGGCGTGCTATCGTAGCTCGGGTTCACACCGGCAGAGATAGCGCGATCTAGCGCGCGCTAGACCGCGCTATCTCTCGTGGACCACCCCCAAGAGGTGCTCCAGTGGCACGCCGTTTTGGCTCGCCGTGGCTCGCTGTTGGGCGGACCGAAACGACGTTGTACCTTCCACACCGCAGAGATAGCGCGATCTAGCGCGCGCTAGATCGCGCTATCTCTGCCGGTCTGAACAGGCTCTATGTACATATTTTTGTTTTCCTCACTAGAAAATGGGATGCGGTTAAATACTAACCTTAAAAAAATGATACTTCCTGAATGTTTGGAAAGCTGGCAAAGACATAACACATCATTGAACTTCAGAGTCAATTCTTTATAAAAACAATTTCAATTGCAATTAGCCACTGTGTCTACAAATCCTGCTCTAGCAAGTGATTCATAATTCGCTTGCATATTTTAGAAGGTGAAGGGCAACTTCAAATCTAAAATGAAATATGAATATGCTCGGTTTCACAATTTAACAAATACATTTTATGGGATCTCTATTCTTCTTAAATATGGTTTGAGATAACTATTCGTTATTTAAAGCAAATTATATCAATCGCTAGAATTACTGAAAAGGGATAGTCAAGTGTGAAATTTGTAGTTAAAAAGGAAAATGCTGACAATGTCGTCTTCGTCTGTAAGTGCTTAATTTCTTTCCTTGAAAAACAAAATAAAATCATTGTCTAAGCTTCTGCTGAATTTATTCCATTGAAATATGTATTAGTAACATTGGCATTTTCCTTCATTAACAAGAGGACTTGGATTTTATACTATTTTTCTTTCTAAAGATTTAGCCTCACTATGAAAAAACGATTATTGCGTACGGAGAATTTCGGGTTTTTGTTAATGATTGCATTTACCTCATCTCGCTGATATTGCATTTTTTCGTTGAAATACGCGGGATAAATGCCGATAGAGAACCACGTGATTAGAGGTAGCACCAATTATCCCCAAACTATTCTAATTGATTACTGATTTCCGAGCAAGGCGACTATAGACGTGGGGTTAATTTTAGCCGCGACCTTAGAGACGAGGTACATTTTTAGCATTCATTAAGAGTGAACTTTAGGGCTTGGCGAATATGGCCTTTATTGATAATGAACTAGTACGTCATTGCGGGGCTGGTATCGCGTTCTGTTTGGATTATACTGGCTATAATACTGCCCAAGATATCAATAAACAGTACAAAGAAGATTTTTTTTTCCTCCTTTAGATTGGGAGGGAAAGACGAGATTGTTGGCAGGTTAAAAGCAACTTGTACTTTCACAGATTAAATGGTGTCCATTGCACTTATGCCACGTATGATGAGAGGAAAAGTGAGGGGGGGTGATCGAAAATTGAAATAAAAACGGTGATGTGATGTTTATAAATGACTGATCGATGGTGGCGTCTTTTGTAAACTGTAAAGGAAAACAAAATGCAGACAGGAGTCGGGATGAATGTGAGCCTGTTTAAAGTCTATGTGTGAGGGTGCATGCGTGCGTGTTCGGGTGTGCGTAAGGGACGACGCCCCAGGAGGACCAAGGAACGGTTCGTCCACGAAGATTGTTTGTTTGGTTGTTTGTTGTTGAGGAGTTGAAACAAAGAGGAGTCTAAGAAAAACAAAAGAGGAAGGAAAGGAGGAGAGAGGAAAGAAGGAAAAAACATCAAAAACATATCTGTCGTGCAACTCTACCCCCTACGATTCAAATGAGAACATTTTAGCTCGTCTTCTCCCACCCCCCTCCCTATCTGTCAGACGCCTTTGTATGGCCCCTGTTTGAGTGAGTATGCGTGTGCACGAGGGGGAGAGAGAGAGGAAGTGAAAGAAAAAGAATACGAGAGAGAGAGAGAGAGAAATAAAGACAGAAAATGAGAGAGAGGGCGAACAGATCGGAGCTTTTCTAGGAATAACTTTTTTTTTCATACTACGAAGAAACACAATATGCAATGTTAGAGGTAACATTAGCGGCCGCAAATGCATGGCCGTGACAGTTGGACACCAACATAACATTTTAAATGTACATCCTCACACCACCAGAAATGTCTTCGTTTTGGAAGTATAGAGTATCGATGTCAATGTCACTTTAATAGTTTAATTCAATACATGGCATGATTGGAGGAGACAATGTATCTGTCAAAAAAGGAGAAATCCAGATGTGAAATAAAAGGAGAAAAATCATCAACGATGTTGTTACAGGTAAATTGAGATTGAACATGACATTGACTGAAAATAAGCTTTCAACGAGGAAAATGCGTTTTTCAAGATGGTGGGACGGGGTGGGGTTCTAGAATGGGCTTATCATTCGAAGCTACAAATGGTCAATCATGATTTGCAAATGATATAAGGATTTCGTTTTGATGGCACGTTCATTTTTTTGTTTTCAGACTCAAATTTTACACTTCAACAAATTGCACCACCTCTTGTCTGTTTCATTTAGTAAATGTGTGAATACTGAATATAGTCCTAATACTCCAGAATCTACATTGTGCACCATGCGAATATTATACATTTAACAGAACTTATGCTCAAGTTGCCATCCAGTTGTACTTGTGTTTGGGGGTTTACATATTTATACGAATATTTTGACAGGAGGCTGACATCGACAAGTTCCGCTTTTAAGCAGCCTCCTCCATTCCCAACCTGTTTAATACACACTCTAAAATATATTGGGTAAAAAAATAATGGGTAAAAATGCTCCATGAGGGTAATTATGTGTCCAACCAACATTGTGCATTTCTTTTGGGCATTTCTATTTTATCCAGTGTGATGAAAATGTTGCCCATTGTAATGTAATTGCTGTTTATTTTTGACCTCACTAGTCAATATGCTTCCCGTATCGGGTAAAACACTGCCCCAATTTGATTGGACACATAATTACCCTCGTGCTGGTTAAAGTTTTACCCAATACTTTTTGTATAGTGTATGATTATCATAAGAATAATATACTGTACATATATTTTTTTATTGCTTATAAATAATGTATCAAGATGTATGGAACAAAACATAATTATTGTAAATGTTGGAAATGGAAATAAATGAAATAAAATGAAAACCACAGGTCTATGCCCGTAGACTAGCCCCTGGGGTACGCATATTCCTCGGCGGTAATGAAGGATAGAATGTTTGATAAATAAACCACTGACCAAAAGCATCAATGTGATAGCCAAGACTGTCAACCAGCATTTGACGTCATCACCACATGTTTGAGGGGTTTTTTTAAGTTTCAATCCTGTGTCATTATTTTCGATTTTATCATTTGGAGCGCAAAGGGGGCGTCGAATTAATTTAAAAATTGATAATGAATCACTATCTGGGGCATTAGCAAGTGTGGCAAACTCCAAGCTCCTTTGTATTGTCCTTTCATATCTTTTGCAGTGGTATCAATTGTCCTTTTAATCCAAACTTAATCAGTGCATTATTTGTTTTAATGAAATAAGGATGCGGATATGGATTCTTCCAATCAAAGCAAACCGTGACAGGTCAAAACCTTTTCCTGTTTATCTATACTCAATCGCACTTATAATACACCAAAAAAAATTGTTTTTATATGATTATATTTAATATTTTGATTTAAACATAATACAAAATAACATAAAATAATATTATGTTATATCATATTATAATTGTTTTGTTGAACTTGAAGTGAAAAAAGGCTATCAATCAATCGATTAATTAATAAATCAGATACAAATTAGCGGATTGGCATTTTAAAGAAAACAGTGTGAAATATAACATAGTATATAATGAGGGAATGGAATTGTTCTAGATAACTGCAGGATGAAATCGACGAAAACGGGGGAAGAGTGTTATGGGGAGAGAGGGAAATTGAAGTGAAAGAGCTTGGAAAATGAACAGCAGACAGGAACGTCAAACGTAGTGCATGTTGGTACGATGTATATATGATGAATTAATGCTCTGTTCTTTGCGTGAATGTTCGGGGATATAATCAATATTACATTTCTAAGTTGGAATGCCGACTCAGCAGCTTTCATTGTCCCAGTTTCCCAGTATGATTCGGAAACATTTGATTTATCTTTTGTTGCATAGTTCGCGGTATTTTGATCATAATCAACCAAAAAAAAGGGATGAAACCGAAACTATCTTTATACATGTAATACAACTGTAATACGCAAGCACTTAACCTGGGTTTTCAATTACGGGCTTCGATCCCTACACTTCTTTTCCCATTTGTTCTTGCCTTTGATTTTTTTAGAGAAATTGATGAAGAAGATTCGAACCCCCCCCCCCCCTACGTGCTTTATACTTGTAAGCAGTGTAAAGTGTGTCATTACCTGCCTAATATAAAGAATGGAAACATTATACTATAAACTGAAAATAAAAAATAGACCTACGTTCCAAATCTTCAACTAGCACACACACTTTTAAAATAAGAACGTTCACACGTTGGTCGCATTTTCATTTGTCTGATAGGCCTACTATATAAAATGAGCAATGTATGTAAAATTACTTGCTCAAGACCCTAGCCGGGAATCGAACCACCACGTTGTAGTGAGGCTCCTTATACGACTCGGCCACGTCACCTCCATTCCCTCTCCAGGAACTAAATTAAGAAAACCCACACACACGCCACCCCCCACACACACACACACACGCACATCATCCCTAACCGCTAACACGCTTACACACATCATCTTTACCGTACCGTCATAATGTGTTTCTTTTCTCAACTTTGCGCTAACTTTTCTTTGATGATTTGAAAAAGGAAAAAAAAAGGCTAACGATAACATTTGCGACTAGAATGATTATTTTTTTCAATTATTTCCTTATAGAAATATCTTGCTTACATTGACTGAACAATGTTCATGCTCATTGAGTTGATAAGTTGTGTTGCTACAACAAGATATTTTCGTCTTTGCATACGTCATCACTTGGCAAGTAATTTTAGAAAATTCAATTTTGCATTCTTGAAACACCTAGAAAATTGTAATTAGAACGACAACCTATCGCACGTTGTATAATCTAATATCCTGAGTACTTGAAAACGACTTGTTTGCAATCAGAATCTTATTGCGTTAATCAAAAGATCATTATCGATCCGCATTAAATGAAAAAGCGCACCGCTCTGGAATTATCGATACAGCTTTTCTGCTCCAAAAAATGATATCCATTCGTGGCAGACAAACGAGTTGTTATACACGTCATAATTGAAAGAATCCATGTCAATCCATTTGTCGCCTTAAGAGAATCATACACCAAATATAATACATCTCGATAGCCACATTGCTAACATGTATTTGTTCCGATGTATTAAGCGCTGTTCGAATTCAGGTAGTATTTTTTTTATTTGTATTATTTCTTTCTGACGTATTTGCCTGGAGATGCGCGTTATTCTGTTTTCGCCACTCTAAGGGCCATTATGACATTTTCATTTATTTCGTTTTGCATGATTAAGAAGTACATTTCATTTTAAACAAAGAACGCCACGATTCAATATTCATGCCAATCCTCATGTCAGTCCATCTGGACAAAAAAACGTAAAATCAGACAAAGAAAACACTGAAAAATTCATTAAAATCGGAGAAGGAATAACAAAGTTTGTGATTTTCTAACTTAAATTTTGTATTATTTCCGCCGCGAAACAGTTATTATGTATGTCTTTATGAATATGCAATGAGCAAGGTGAAGTCATATCCCCCTTATTATTTTTGTATTTTATTAATTATCAAATTACATTTATTCAATTTTTATCTTCCAAGAATGAAAAATGGATTGACAACTGATTTAAAATATAATTAAATAATCATTCCTGCAACTTATTTTGCTACAAGGAAGACATATCAGTCATGTATGGATAATATGGAATAATTATGATTTCGTGTAATAACGTAAGAAATGGAAAGATTGGACATGGTATCATTTATTAGCCCATCATTTTCCATATGCATGTCGGCATGCACATATTTTTTTTTATTCAAAATACTGCAAAGCTTTAAAATCCGATAACCTCAGCGTTTTCCTCGATGGGCTTTACCCTATGCATTTAGATAGTATTATTTTCAGCCAGGAGTTCCCCTAAGGAGAATAGTGTACTGCTAACATTATACGTACATCCAAACAACAATTCATTTAAACATTAATAGTTCTGATTGAGTAATCAATGGGCGGATAGGCGTTTGCCAATGAGGAGTGATTTATGTTGCAAAAGCTCTTTCACACTTATCAAAACAATGTCAAACAGGAAAAATTTCATGTTTAATCTTATATTTTCCAATGGTCACACCGCGTAGCTTGACGTTAAAGGAAGCACAGAGGTTTTCGTGTAGGCGTTCTACGGAGTATGAGAACGAACAAGATGTTTTGTTTTAGGAACAACCTTTACAACCTTTAGATCAGCGGGGCAACCCTCCGTTCACACCTAACTGGGGTGATCCATTGAGTTGTCATAAGAGTTGTAAAAGAAGCCCGGGGTCTGCCCGATGAGGAATGGCCAGCGTGTCGGTGATATGACGGTGATAGAATCGCCCATTAGCGGACCATGCATCAAGCACTGACGTGTCAGGTCCAGATGATGAAATGGTACGTCTACTAAAGCCACAGCGTCATCGTGTCTCTACGCCTCGGTCAGACCAGCGAAACCGACTCGGACCGACCGAATCTGTTACGCTGTTTCCAATTACATACCATTGATCGGTTTGGAGTCGGCTTCGTTAATGTGACTGTAGCATGAGCTTTTTTCATGTTAAAGGTGTGAGGAATTCCTGGCCTCATCCTTATAAACAGGGGCGGATCCAGGATTTTCCAAAGGGGGGGGGGGGGGAACACAATATCCCGTTTTGAATTTGACAAGCAAAAAAAGACGGCAACAACAAAGGTTTTCACTAAAAATCGAAGGCCAATTGTCCCACGTAAAATTTGACAAGGAAAAAAAAAGATCCTCACTTGTATATGTACGCCATATTCCGATTAAAATATTTGATTTGGCTCTCAAAAGGGGAGAGGGGCACACTTGTGTATGAACGGCATTTTTATATTAGAAATAATGAGTATGACTCTCAAGGGGGGTGACAGGCCCGATGTGCCCCCCCCCCCCTCATGCGATCCGCAACTGCTTATAATGACTGTAAAAAAAGGGAAATGGAAAGAGATAGTAAAATATTATTTTGAGCTTATTATTTAGTGAGTTCATATCTTATTCTGATAAACCTGAGGGGGGGGTATTCATTGTATTCATTTTTACTTTATTTCTTTTCCAGGAACACGATGACACTCATAACAATGGTTTAATATCAGTGCATTGAAGAAAAAAAATCATCGCACAATATTTAAAACATATATATTATCAGAAGGCCAAGAAAATACACGCAAAATGAGAAAAGCACACTGTCAAGCTTTAATGCTTGGGATTATAAAAAAAAAATAAAGTTTCTGTTGAAAGGCTCTCCTCATTAGCTGGTGATAAAGACATTATGTTATCCTTCATGACATGGAATTCACACATTTGATGAAATAAAACAACATAAAAAGGGTTGGATGAAGCTTCTATTCTATTCTAGCCCACGGAATCGTCGCTTGTTGACGCAGTGGCCTATTATATTGTGGGCGTGTCCGTTACGTAGCAACAGCTACTGGTCGTGCGGTCCATTGGTTAGAGCATTGGACTCATAATCGCAAGGTTGTGAGTTCGAATCCCCACTCTGCCATTGTCTCCACCTTGATAAAAGTGACTGTAGCCTGCATATATTATCATGATTATGATCATTTCGAACCACTTATTGCTCTCACCTAACCCCAGCACATATTGATCACGTTGGTGTCTTCTATAACGTTTTACTAATGCCCGATGTTGGTTATGATTGGCGGATGATGGAGAGAGATTTAATTACATCAACTAAGAACACTTAGTCTTACTATTCCATCAATTTAGCGGGCACGAAATACGTGGCATTACAACATTCAGGCTCGGACTTATTGTATACAAAACCTTCTTTACCAAAGAAAAGCTGCTGTTCACAGAGGCCTCTAAGTTAAGCCCCTTTCACAATTGACGTACGACCTGTTTACGACCACCTGCAACAGTTTTTTCTTGTTGTTGCACGATCGATCCCATGGTGTCTTGCGAGCACTCGCAGTCGTTGTAGACGATCGCACAAACTCGAGGTGGTCGGAGGTGATCGTGACTGGTCGCATCTGAACTTTGAACATGTTCAAAATCCAAACGCGATCAAATACGATTGATTCACTCGCAACAGGTCGTACCATCGGTCGGGCGATCATCGTGTGAGTGTTGTTTAACGTTGTACGACTTAGTGCGAGAGGTGGCACAACTAAGTATAGTCGCATTTAGTCGACTGGAGGTCGTACAACACTTGCACATGTGCTGGAGACCTACAGAGACCAGTCTTGCGACTGGGTGCGATAATATGAGACTGTTGCAAGACCGATCGAAATTACGGCTTACTACATTCCACTACCGTTGCATTCGCATGTATGCGACCGTTCAGCCCCTTTCACAATTGACGTCCGACCAGTTTACGACTGCCTGCAACAGTTTTTTCTTGTTGTTGCACGATCGATCTCTTGGTGTCTTGCGAGCACTCGCAGTCGTTGTAGACGGTCGCACGAACTCGAGGTGGTCGTGACTGGTCACATCTGAACTTTGAACATGTTCAAAATCCGAACGCGATCAAATACGATCGATTCACTCGCATCAGACCGTACCCGGGGTCGTACCATCGGTCGGGCGATCATCGTGCGAGTGTCTTTCAACGTTGTACGACTTGGTGCGAGAGGTGGCACAACTAAGTAGTCGCATTTACTTGACTGGAGGTCGTGCAACACTTGCACATGTGCAAGCGACCTACATGTACAGAGACCTGTCTTGCGACTGGTTGCGATAATAATATGGGCCATAAGACTGTTGCAAGACCGATCGCAACGGCTTACAACATTGCACTACCGTTTCATTCGCATGTATGCGACCGTTCCACTCGCAATCCCTCGTGCAACACTCGCATGTGATCGCACGAGCACAATAAGAGTATATGCGACTTACTCGTGCATCGGGGTTTACTGGTTGTTTTGTTGTACGACAGCTGTTGCAACTGTGAAAGCCTCTGTGCGATCTTATGAGATGACTAGCGATTGATGCCTGTTGCAGCCTGTCGCACGACCAAAAGGTCGCAAATGGTCGTACGTCAATTGTGAAAGGGGCTTTATTCATCGAGTTAATATCAACGCTGCACAGAGTCTGCCGGGCCCACGATCAATTGTGCAAAATGAATTTTCGGAATATTTCTATTCTCATATTTCTATTTCGAACAATAAACTATGGATTTTCATTTTCATATATTAGTTACTCAGTCAATATTTTCTAAAACTCATGATTTCCATCAACAGTAGATTAAAGAAAAAGCCTACTTTTAACATTCCATTTACACAAAATGTTCATCAATTCGAATTGTCGAGAAAAAAAGTGGTGATAACAAAAAAATGAAAACACAACATAACACACCATAAGTATGATCTCATGATGTAATACTATGTCCATTCGATGCATTAAAAATTCCTGTTACCCCTAAACGAAAGAGCAAATTAATTAGTTTAATAGACAGATTGAATACATAAATTTTTACTTAACTTTCACTCTCTGTGCACAAACACATATGCCATCTAATGTGTCATACATGTATGTTGAGAAGTGAAAGTTTAGCATGCCTGTATACATCAGAACCCAGAACCATTTTGGAAACGAAATATCTGCACATATCGGCCAACCGGACGCCAGCTGATTGTCTTCCTTTTTTAGAAAACCCAACAAATCCTGCTCGTGTATTTGACAGACGACATTTTTGATATACGAAATTTCCCAATTCTGCGACGGCGCCAAGAATGTGTGAAGTTCTTTCAAACCACTGTCTACGTCAGGTAAAGTTAGTCATGTGACATGCGTGACGCGTATACCTAGCATCAATCCTGCATCTTCCTTATCATATCACGTGATATATTGGTATATCTCATCTTGCTGCTCCCATGTCAATATATCAGAAGTAGTAAATTCCTCGTATTTTGCGGAGAGGATCTTGACATTCATTTCCTTCATAATGTTCACAATCTCTCAAACTCGATCCATTTCCCCAATTCAAATCCATCTTAGATTCTTCTCCGTTCGTTGTTCGCTTTTCATTTCATTCTGTCTGCATGGGCGGGGAATATGGGCTTTTATAATTATGATGTCTTCAAATGATTTATTGAAATTTTCTTTTCGATATTCCTCATTCTTTCTTCATTTCATTGAGTCAAACTCTTTACCCACCCTGACCCAATCCAAACCAATATCCCTGCTCTCTCTCTCTCACACACACACGCACACACACACACCCTCGCACCTACACTCTCCCACACACACATGCTCTCTCTCTCTCTCTCTCCCCCTCTCTCTCTCTTTTTTTTTTTAGTGCGAAGCCTTTCCGTTAAAAATAATGTTCGTCTTGGTTATATTTTTTTCATTTTTTTCGAGTAATATATATAATCATGTAAGAGATATCGATCGAAAAGTTATTTATCCAAGTCTTGCAGGCAATTTTTTTCTCTCTCTTTAATGATAACCATGCAAATAATTCAGTCAATATAATAGCACAAGACCTCCTTAGGTACATGCCGTAGGGCATTCATGATATTAGGGAATAATATATTTATCCATGATTTTTTTTACATCTTCTACACCGATTAAAAAAAGTGTCACTTCTTGAGCGTAGAGGGCGCTGCTTGTTGACTGGTCACTGCAGAAGTTATCATCCGATAATTCTGCCAGTCAGATCGGCGGCAAGGCAAGGTGTCACGCACCTTCCTGTTTACCCATCTGCTCGCAGAGGACACAACCAGCGGCTGGAGGGGACACACGAACAGGAGATTTGTAGCACCTAATTGCCTATCAACTTCACAGCACCCACATACGCCCTTAATCATAAAAGGAAGATCGTGAAGTAGTACATCATTATGATGTTAACCTCTGCTGTTGCAGCTTTCTTGAATGATCAAACTAAAAATAACCGCCCCCGTCCCTTCCTTTGTTTCCTGTTCACTTTTGAAAAAGTTCATTCATACACCATTTAGGCCTACACACTTTGATTTTGTGTGAAATGGGTAATGATGACCAGGATGTGACCATTTACGATTTTCTTTTACACATACATGTATGAATATTGACCCCTACAACATGTTGGACTGCACTTAGCTCTAATTATAGTAGATGATCTAATCTTTTCAAAGGGATCATTTTGTCCCAAATTCCGAATAGGAAAAAGTAGTGTGACCTCCACGTTCTCGGTCATTCATATTTGACTATCCTTTTTATATCTTGTTGTTTTCATTTCCCAATTTTTTATTAGTGTTTTTATATTTTATTTTTCATTATTTTTTTCGTCAAAAAATCCCACTAGCTCATTTTTAATTTCAAGCCATCAATCATATTCATGAATAAAGGCGTTGGTAGTATACCCATTCAAGTTTATCTTTGAAAAGTATGAAGTGCACACGATTTTGATTTACTCTAACATTCTTATATCTCTCCAACGTTGGTTTTTAAGATGGCAATTCATGCCACTGTCTGCAGTTCGTTGTATGGTGGCGTATCTACAGTATCTACGTGATATAATTTCTTTGAACACATCTTTGTGAAAGTTATAAGTGCCGGTAGTATACTGCTCAACATCGCATCCTAATAGAATAAATATCACATTTCGTATAAGTTGTTTTACTTCTACCTCCGCATTGCCTTATACGAAATTGATAATAATCAAACTAAATAAAAAATCTATGATAGGGATGTACATGACTTATAATTCCTGTTTTCACTCGCTTCGCTCTCTTGCATTTAATCGGTAATTTTGCACTGCATAAAAATGCCTCTCCAACAAAATGATGTTATCGAATACGCGCAACGAATATTTTACACTTCCTTTCCCCTACCTACACTCTTTGAAAAAGTTGCCTTGAATAAAATACAATTTATTGCATGATAAGCTTTGCATTATTCATAAGGCAAGGATCTATTTCTGTGTATTTTTTTCCATATACACCCTCTTTGTCATTATTCTGTCATTTTCCTCAGTTTGATTCTAATTTCCATCATTTGTTTTAGCGCAACGATGGTTTGTTCTAAAAAATAGGCACTCGTAGTCAAATAAAATTACAACTGTCAAAAGGAATCTTCTTATTCCTGGAAGATCCCTTAGTATATATGTCATTTATAGGGTACAGTATCTCATCAAGTATCCTTCAACTATATCAAAATATAGTCATGGTAGTTATTTGACGTTTAGCACGAGCTTGATTGATTATGATCGCTGCTGCATTGATTTGACAATTATTCTGCGGAAGGCCGCAGTCGACACATTTACGTTAATCAGCTAGGCTACATCAGGAAATGGTTTCAACCAACAATATTTGCATTTTTTATTATGTTAGAAAAAAAAATCATCACGGCATTGTTCTTTTCAACTTAAGGAAATGTGGGGACATTTCGTGCTGCCGGTGGGAATGCATTTTTCATTAAGACAACCATGACAGCGCGGGGCAGATGGGTCCACTACTGTGTAGCTGATGTGATAATATCTCAATGATCAGAGAAAGTATGTTTTCATATCTAAACGGATCGGAAGATGAAATGCAAATGACATGAAGTGCACAGTAAAAACATTATTTAATCATATCTATACAACGTTGTTTACTATGTGCATATTACAGTAGTCGTTTAAACGGTTTAAACAAGTGTTTAAAATCCTAATAAATGACATCGTTCAATTTGTTATATTTGATTCTCATTAAATTAGGCATTATTTTTTAAACTATCAAACAAATACTGTAAGGTTCGTATAGCAAACATTGTTTTATGATTTTGTTTAAACAACATTTTTTTTACTGTGTGAATCGTCACACTAGTTGCGTCATGAAGATGAATGAGTCAGATGTCAATCACAGGATATGATGATATAAACATTTCATAACCATTGCTACTTTTTATACTCAAAGTAGGGTCCATGCTCAAACCAAGTCATGAAGGTCATGTTGATTATACATATTGCAGGGCCCGGAAGGCATCGGGTTTATTATTCAGTTTTGTCCAAGGGTAAATGCAATAAAGAGATGGCCTGGCCCTTCAAAGTGATTGACTTGTTTTCACCTATCATTCATTCTAATTAATCAGTTAAATCAGACGTTAATGCGGGATATTAAGGTGTTGTGGTTTTGGTTCCTAATGACTGCAGGCTATAGAGATGTTAAAATCATGACATGTCATGGTCAACAATTCATATACATTTTTAATACATTTTTTCGACAAAGCGTAACAAAATGTCCTTACATCCGTCTAGCAAATAGACAAATATTAGCAGCGGAATATGACAAGGTCTTAATTCATTACAATAATTTCATACTTCCACGCAAAGTTCGCAATTGACTATTCCAAGCAATCGCAGCGTTCGAAGGGTGGTGGTGTGAGAAATGTATTTTCTTTCTTTAAAATCATTTGCTTTTGACGCCCTCTGTTTCTATTTATTTTTCTGTTTATGGTAACTCCCGTAGGAACTCGGACAGCATTTTTGCTGGTAAACGCCAAGCTGGTATATAACCAATTACCTAGGAAACATTTTACCTCTTGGTTAATCAGTCATAGTGGCTGACTTTATAGACGACAGATATTGGGGCTTTTCATTAAAGTAGAGACAATGGTAGAGTGGGGATTCGAACTCACAACCTTGCGTTTATGAGTCCAATGCTCTAACCACTCGACCACACGACCCAACAGACACCCTCTTCAGGGGTATCTGTTATATATTATTTTGCAATCGACAGACAATGAATACATTTTATCTTTCTTGAGTTCAGACAACCCCAAAACAAGAGTCCTTATTTTGACAGTGAAATAGAAAAACCAAGTACTAATTATATATCATTCTTGATATATTCTGTTTTCTGCTATGCATTCATAACATGATAAAGAAAATAGACAATTTTTTGTTGTTGTAAAAACGTGGGAAAAGTAACAAAGTATAATGAGTTGGGAGGGAAACGTTGTTAATAAAAAAAAATGTTGAACATCTTTAGTCTGACAACTAGTATCCTTGATACTTTTATATAATTCTTGTGCGCGGGAATTATTTGCCATGTCTGGCAGTTTGATGTTTAATGACGACGTTATTTTCCTTAAAGGTCAAAGTCCACCCCAGAAAATTGTTGATTTTAATTGATAGAGAAAAGTTTCGCCTATTTTTTCCACAAAACAGTTGTATGCATAACTCAGTGTTATGCAAATGAAAGAGGTGATGATGTCCCTCACTCAGTATTTCTTTTGTTTCTTTATTGTTTGAATAATACAATATTTCAATTTTTACAGAATTGACAATAAGGACCATTTTAACTTTAACAATAAACTGTTAAAACAATGGTAATTCCTTAAGTTCAGGGAGGAATAAAATTTAGGTTCACATGTCTATTGACAATGAGTGGGTGACGTCAGTCTCATTTGCATACCGACCATGATGTGCATATAACTGTTTTGTGAAATTAAGCGAAACTTTAAAATGTCATAACTTTCTCATTTTACATCCGATTTTGATGAAATTTTCAGTGTTATGCTTGTTGGAAATTTCTTACTTTATTTTATTTATTCATTTTTACTTTT
Source organism: Lytechinus pictus (assembly GCF_037042905.1). NCBI lineage: Eukaryota > Metazoa > Echinodermata > Echinoidea > Temnopleuroida > Toxopneustidae > Lytechinus > Lytechinus pictus. Next base: position 13,054,290 of record NC_087260.1, read on the forward strand.
TGTTGGGGTGGACTTGTCCTTTAAGAAATTGGGATGAATAAATACTTCTGCGATGCCTAGTCGCAGAAAAAAAATGTTATTTCGTAGCATCAATCTAGCGGACAGTGGCGTCCGCCCCGGGCTAGAGTATGGCAACAGTTCAACCTTGGTACTAAAGGCTTGGTCCCACTGTACTTACGGATGCAGAGATACAACGGAAATACGTGCCACAAACGCTCTATATCCATCGAGCATCAGTCCACTGTGTTTTAATTGTTCGCCCATTTTGTCCACTGTCTGGAGCGGATGACAATGGATGGAGCCGCCTCGAAATTTTCCTTTTCTGCTGTATCAGTTATGAATACGTTTTGTGCCCGTCGGCCAGTCGGACCAGGCCTTAATTGTAGACAGATGAAAACAATTTATCAATAAATAATGAACACTCGTTGTTCACCGTTTCTGGATTTATAATTAAACATTTCGAAGAAAATGGGTCAAACTGGTGATTTATACGGGATGTTATCCTCATTTTTTTTCATCGAATTGTTTGAGGTATCAAAATAAAATGAATATCTATATATTTGCATTAATGAAAACAATTACAAACCACAATGAACTGCTATATATGTCTATTTCTAATTCTTCGGTCAGGAAAATACTGGAAAATAATTTTTAAACATAATAGGGGCATGAGACAGAGAGATAGAAGGAGGAGAGAGAGAAGAGAGAGGGTGGACGGAAAGGTAGAAATAGGGTAGCTGATTTGAGAAAGAGACATCTAGGTAAAATATTAAGAGCGGTAAAGGTGGCGAAAGATTGGGGGCGACGAATGTATGATAAGTGCAATTGTGATAAATGGATTATATGTGAAGTGTTACTATGGCAACATAATTCAAATGAACGAAAGGGCTTGCTTTTACATGTTTCCTTAGCCCTTAAAAAGTCACTGAGGCTTACTGAAAAAAAAGTTTGATACAAAATAAGGATTATATTTTGTTATGACGCATTTTATAAACATTTATAACTGAAAGTGACACATTCGGGTAAATTTTCCACCTCGATTGCAAATGATAATGTCATATCCCCACTTGTTCTTTTGTATTTTATTAGGTTGATTCGAAAATTTTCTACCAAGAACTAAAACAGTGGGATGGACAACTGATTAAGTGCATTGGTTATTTCTTGCAGCAACTTAATTCATCATAATGGAAACACATTATTTACACATTTATGTAACAATTATGATTTCATGTAATAACATGTAAAGGGGAAAGTGGGGATGTGACATCAGCCCACCTAATGAATATTCATGAATAATATAAGGAATGGAAGGAATGACATGATATATTTATTTGTCGAAAGATAAACTTATTGCATTTAATGATTTTTTTCTGACATATTATAGTTTGATTAATATATGTTTCACACTGCACCCCTTGTATAGAAACGATTTATCTTGCCTTAATAGGATCAAAGTATTGACGTGAATCGGAACATACAATTACTTGCAATATAAAATATGACACGATTTTATAATAACAATATTAATAATAGGCATTTATATAGCGCCATCTATCTAGAAATATTCTATTCCGAGGCGCATTATTTATCATTATTACCCCGGCTTTAGCTCGAGCTGCCTTTCAGCGCTCGGTGCATTCAAGGAATTAATCCTGCCGGGTACCCATTCACCTCACCTGGGTTGAGTGCAGCACAATATAGATAATTTTTTTGCTGAAGGAAATTACTCCATGGCTGGGATTCGAACCCACGACCCTCTGTTTCAAAGTCAGAAGACTAATCCACTGGGCCACAACGCGACCGTGTTTCTATTGGAAAATCCAATTCTTTTAATCGACTGCCTCAAGGCATCCACATGATCTAGTTTAACATATTAATTGTTAAACTAGATCATATGGGTGCTTCAAGACCTTAGCGTGTTCAACTAAATCATACAAGTTAAAGCTGTTGATTATAATAAAAAGAAAGTATTCCAATAAATTACATAAAGGTAATTATAAAAAGAAATCATGTGCTTTGGCCAGACCTCTAACCCCACCAAAATCACCCCTCCCACTCTTTATCCTCCCCTCCCCCTCTCTCTCCTCCCGTCACCCTCTCAATCTTCTCTTTCTTTCCCTCCTTCCCCCTCTCTTTCATATCCCTTCCCTTCGTTTATGAAGATGATCACTGAGACAGTAAATTATCAACAGGCCGACTTCGTCATATCACGACAGGGGGCGCTATACCATTTAGGAATCTACGTGTCAGATCATGCAGCTCAAAAATCATGACAACGGTCCTTACTCAATTCAATTTAACATTTATTTTCTTCCGATTGACATTTCATCAGTTTTTCATGTAGAATAAACGAATCAATAATATCATGAATGTACAAAATAGTGGATGTAAAATACAATATGTAACTTGTGTACATGGAAGAGGGCGTAAAAACCAAGAAAGCAGGTGCCTGTGTCGGAATACGCCTGTAAAACTATATGACTAAACAATTTAAAAAGAAAGGGCTAAGAGAAAAGAAAAGAGCAGAGAGACGAGCAAGCAAGTAAGAAGTAAGAACGGGCATGAAATACTGCACCCAGATATACATGTCATGGCAAGGGCCCTATATTTCTAATACGTAAATTATACTCCTGTATTTGGCAGTGTTTAGGATACATTAAATATTGCGGAAATCGTTTGACTCCTTCCTTAGATCGGCAATAAAGACTGTTTGCCTAAAGTCTGGACCTAGATTAGGGCAGAAATGAAATCGGATTGAATATGACATGTGCGGAGGAATGCACTAGGTACGACGTCAAAGGTTGAGTATTTGGTAGGAAGTTTACAGTGCCACCAACTTTTCAGATAATCATCTTGTTTATGTCTACATCCCGTTTTGATAATGAATTCAGATGACGAGATCCAAGACCTTGTCATCTGATCCTTTTCCAAGGATTGTAGACATGACAAGATGATTATCTGAACATGTGGTGGTAATTTTAAGTTAGCCGGACTTCGATACAATTGCAATCTGTTTCTATTTTCATACTTGCACGAAAGTTCTGTGTCCAGAGGCCTGTTAAAGGACAAGTCCACCCCAACAAAAACTTGATTTGAATAAAAAGAGATAAATTCAACAAGCATAACACTGAAAAATTCATCAAAATCGGATGTAAAATAAGAAAGTTATGACATTTTAAAGTTTCGCTTCATTTCACAAAACAGTTATATGCACATCTCGGTCAGTATGCAAATGAGAGAACTGATGACATCACTCACTCACTATTTCTTTTGTATTTCATTATATGAAATATGAAATATTTTGATTTTATTGTCATTGTCATGTGAAATGAAGATTCATTCCTCCCTGAACACGTGGAATTCCATTATTTTAACATTTTGTGGTTCAGGCAAGGAGGTCCTAATCGTCAAATTCGTAAAAATTGAAATATTGTATAATTCAAACAATAAAAACAAAAGAAATAGTGAGTGAGAGACATCATCGACTCTCTCAATTGGATGTAACTGGCTCGTTCATATAACTATTTTGTTAAAAATAAGCGAAACTTTGAAATGTCATAACTTTCTTATTTTACATCCGATTTTGATGAAATTTTCAGCATTGTGCTTGTCTGATTTTTCTCTATTGATTCGAATCAACATTTTTCTGAGGTGGACTTGACCTTTAAACATACAGTTGCAGTTTGGGGTAACTCTGACACTATCAGACTATGGCAACTTTTATTCGAACCGTGATTATGATTAGCTGTTGAGCGCTCTCGTGTCTGTTAAGCCAACGCAGAATTTGTCGAAGAAACTCGACACTGCTCAGGAGCGAAGCGACCAAGCTTGTCACTGGGGCACCGGGGTGCTTTTGCATTTGCATTCTTAAAAGTGAATTCAAAATTTTCTGGAATGCACCCCCCCCCCCCCCTGCCGTGTACGGTGATGGTTGCCGTGATGACAAAATTAACATATATTATACGGTCTTTGGTTGCAACTCTTAAATGAAACAAATATGCTAGACAGGATGTTCACTGTTTTAGCTGTCAATATATCGAGTACCTTCAAAGTCATGAAAAAATGAATTGGACAGGGGCCTCTTTTCCAGTTCTTCCTTTCCAGTAACCATGAAGAATACTTGAATTAAAAATCGGATTATTTTCTCTGAACTAATCTTAAAAACCAACTAACTGGTTTATATATATAGGGACAAATAAGTGTAACACCTGTCACGATCCCATACGAATGATACTTGGAAAGGGTGTTGGGGATAAAGTTACCCCTATATGATTGTAAGAAGTATAATATTGCAGATTTAATTAATGCTACAAACTACGATGGGCCTACATCTTTTCCAGCCCATTGGAAACCAAATCTCTCATGTTCTAATTACCAGGGATATAACCACGTGAACTTGCAGCACTATTATTGACTATCGTTTATATTTCGATTTCATCACATTCTACCACAAATTCAAGTATCGTTTTTACATTGTGTAAATTTTTACTGTAATTTTGCTGATTTACATCCGACCAGGTAATCCATGGCCAAACCTAAAGAAACTGCCTCTCATCGTTCCTTTTTTGTATTAAATAGTTTTACCAATTATCGAAAGGAACGCTACCTTCGCCCCGCCCTATTTTCCAAAAATACTAATTTCCCCCTTTTCCAATATATCGGGATTACATAAAACCTATTAAAGCCTATCGAATAATTCATTTGCGTTCTCGAGAACTCAGGAGAAGTCGAGATGATGTTAGCCTCCCTCTTTATAGCTGCTTTGGTGTCGTTGGCCCTCATTAAAGGTAAAAAAATCATAATATGCATGTTAACCCACTTATCAATTAGCTTTGTTGAAAGAGAAGTGCGCAAATGTTAGAAGATAACTCTTCTAAGGCAAGGTATGGATGTACATTATGTACACTATTATTATGATAATAATAACACTTTATGACAAGAAAACATAGTTTCTTCTCATTTAATGAAGCAACTGGCGACTAATTAATTAATTGATTGATTTCGGATAAAAGATTTGGTGACATGATCTCGACATGAAATGGGTAAAAATGCCCACCCATTATTAACCAAATTATAGATAAGTGGACTTACTATATTGGTTAAATGTTCATCGTTCTCAAAGTACGCCTATGAGAAATACAATCGAATTTTGTTTTAAAAAAACACAGATTGGATTTATCCATTGCCAAATGTTCTTAGACCAACTGAGGAAAGTTTAAAATTCAATCAAGTTTTGTGTGATTTGCATGCTTCTTACTACTTTGTACATATTATATGCGTTTATTTTGATAAATTTACATGAAGATGGCAAAGCCGATTCTGTGACGTACGGTGATCTTGGAACCTTTGAGTATGGCAATGGCGCCCCCATCTGCCATCACTTCCGTCCAGAAAGCCCCGATTCGATCGTGATTAGGTACTGGCTGTACACGAACAACAACAGGAATTACGGCCAGCAATTAGACCGTACGTCTTCTTCCTCGATCACCAGATCGTCTTTCTCGGCAAGCCGAGATACGAAGTTTGTCATCCATGGATATACGGACGAGTACACGTCTGGCTGGGCTATGGACATGAAGGACGCCCTCTTGACCGAGGTACAAATTATTCTTTTCGTCATATCCTTCTTCTTTTTCTTCATCTTTTCCTTCTTGTACGGATTCATCTTCATCTTTTTCTTCATCCTTATCTTCTTCTTCGTCTCCATCTTCTTCTTTTTCTGCGGATTCTTCTCCATCTTCTTCTTTTCCCTGCTCTTCTTCCTCTTCTACCGTAACGTCTTCTTCTTCTTCATCATCTTATACTCAATACTCTTATACTTGTGTAGGTTAACGAGTAAATGAATGAATTTTTAGAAATGTGCTCAAGGCAAAATAATTTCAAAGGTGCACGATCCCCGAATTCAGAGGGCGCTGTTAGACAAACGTCCGCGCTGCGGACACCAATACTATCGTGGTTACAATTGATGCGCACGCAGTTGAAATGATCGGAATGCTCAAACTCAGTTCGCGTATGCTTCGTCTGCTGTTCGAAGATCTTGGCAGGTTGGCTCCGCCTCCTCATGCTGTATGAAATGACGTCAGCAGATGTCTGGGCCAATGCCGATGCAGCCAAAAGCAGTGCAGTGTACTGATGAGCACGTGCTGCGCGACTGGCTGATGATTGACAACTACATGAAAATTACGTCGATGATCTTCATAATGAAATACAAATGGCGGCGAGTACAGAAGAGCGCCGGGGATCCCGCCCTTTTAAATTGTTTTGTGATTAATTTATTTACTTATTTTATAAGTTAGAAACTAACTTAATAAATCAGTAAACTACAGTTCATGGTAAAAATAAGTATAGGGTCTGAGGACATGCAGGTCAAGCTGAGATAAAGTTTTGCTAACAAAACAAATATATTCTGTGTTCCCATGGTTTCCCTCGAATAGAACACCAATGTTATAATGGTGGACTGGAAAGAGGGTGCCGGGCGTCTCAACTACGCCCAGAGCCGAGCCAACACCCGGGTAGTCGGTCGAGACATTGGAAAGCTCATAGAGAAACTCAGGTCAACAATGGGGGCGTCCTACGGCAGCATGCACATCATCGGGCACAGTCTGGGGGCGCACACCGCCGGGTATGCTGGCGAGGCTAGGTCTGGTGTCGGCAGAATTTCAGGTGGGCAATCGATCATAGAGGAGAAAACCTGGGAGTACTCGCTCCACGGTTCATGACGGGTTCAAGAAAAATGCATTGTCAAAGGCATTTTTTGACAGTAAACAACCAAAGTCTTTGTCGAAAATTGGTGAATCAAAACGGTAGTTCCGTCCTGGACCAACGACATATTTGCAATTTTTCGTCAGCTCCTAAACCGAGGATGAAACTGCTGTTCCAGTATACCAACTTCCGACAAAACCTCACAGCTGTTCATTGTCATTCGACGGCATTTTCAATACATTTATTATGTTCTTGAATCCGTCGTGCGTCTCGGAGCAAGAAAAACTCCCTCATTATTCTAGACCAAAAATATATGTTACGGGACAGACCATCCTTCGTTTCGGTGTCGGATTTGATGGTGGAATTGAGCATTCACTTCGGAGGCGTCGGGTTTGAATCCTTACTTCACTTGTTAGCTGATCCATTTTCGACTCAGACTCTGCAGTCCGATTTAACATGGTTTTGACCTGTATTTTCAATACTATACTGAATTCTTGAATTCGTTCTTTGTCCCCGGGCGAAGAATCGTTAATGTCGAATTCGGATGTGACGGTAACTTTGTGAGCCGATAATTAAATCATCATCGTTACTCTCATGTATTATTTAGGTTTAGACCCAGCAGGACCAGAATTTGTAGGTTACGAGATAGAATGTAAGCTGGATCCTTCGGATGCATCTTTTGTTGACGCTATACATTCAGATGGAGGGGCTACCGGCGCAGGGCTCATGGAGCAGGTAAGGGTGTCGGTGATGATGATGGCGTTGTGATGGTGATAGTGAAGATGATGATGATGATGGTGGTGGTGGTGATGATGATGACGATGATGAGGATGATCATGGTGATGTTGATGATGATGATGATGTTGATGTTGAAGATAATAATGATGATGGTGATACATGTAATAATGATGATCAAGACGAAGATGATAATAAATAGGATTAGGATGATGATAGCGGAGGTAATTATAGTGGTGGTGGGGGTGGTGACAATGACAGCGCTGATGGCACTTTGAGAATAAAACTGCTTTCAAATTACAAAACTGATGATCAATTACATGATCAATATTGAACTAATGCTCCTGATGATATCGACAATGATTGGGTCATGGCAATGACAATACTTATGATGAACAGCTTAATCCATAATTCCTTCTCAATTGTAACCCAGTATTTGATACAGCGCGTCTGTCATGTGGTTACAGAGTACTTCCCAATTTTATCCACCAGGTTCACAAAGATATTAAGACGACTTGTTGCATCAATATTATCGCTTGACCAGTCTTATGAAGTATATATTCCAATCCTCTATTTCAGCTTGGTCATCAGGATTTCTACCCCAACGAGGGGATAAGTCAACCAGGATGCGAGGGTACATCACTCATTGAAGCGTGCGACCACATGAGGGCTATCCACCTTTACACCGAGAGCATCACCTCAAGCTGCAACTTCAGCCCATCCAAGAAGTGCAGCACATGGTCGAGCTATCCCAACTGCCCCAGCTGCGGTACCTGCCCCGAGATGGGCTACTGGGCCAACAAGGGCCGGGGGAGCGGGGCATTCTTCATTGATACGAACGGACAAAGCCCCTTCTGCATGTAAAATCTCTTCTTTCAAATGGATAACATATAAATTGAAAATTAAAAAAAAAGTTTTCAACAACAACGCAGAAAACCGAGAATCTCCGGACCGGGCAAATGTCCAAAAGTGGATTTCACAAGTCACATGTTTGGATAGATATGACTAGTATTTTATAATCAACACTTCAAAGTGTCGTTCTTGGAATATTTCCTTATGCATTGAACTATATATGCATCCATATCAGGGCAAGCATTCGATTGAATTTCTGAAGATTGTTATGGTTATGCCATTAAATACTTCCGAGAATAATCAAATGCATAGTGTTCGATTTGTTTCCTATGTTAAGACCAGAGGAAGATGATATCCAACTGATACTGTCCGACTTGATGTTTAATGAATACATTGTTTTAAAGAAAGGATGGGGAAAGTATCGTCCGTTATGAAATAAAAAGTATAGAAAAAAATATTTCTAACCATATCAGACGTCTGAGAAAAGCTACATTAATGAGATTTTCCGACGGGTCAATAAAATATCAAATTAAAATAGAAAAACTATTTGATGAAAATCTACCCACAGACACAATAATAACATGAATCATTATTTTGAAATTGGTTTAATATCAGTATCACACTGGATATTATTATTGCATGTTATTGATAGTTTAGAAATGAGACAGACTCAGACCGGCCCCTAATACACCGGATTTCCTAAGATGTCTCGGGGCGCCCCGAGACCAGTCTCGGGGAGGTTTCTAATCCGGTGTCAAAAATTTAGGTCAACTTTTGGAAACCAGTCTCGGGGCGCCCCAAGATTGAAATTCCAGTGTAACAGGGGTCTTATGTTTCACAAATCAATGAATATTGCTCAGTAAATGGTAAGTAAGAGCCAAACAAACAAATTGCAAGGAACCATGATCAAGGGTTCTAAGTGCTCATCCATGTCAGCACTATTGGCATTAATATTTCTTCCGAAAAAAAAATCTTCAAACCTATAATTGCCCCCTGTATGCCAGACCCACATAGAATAAGATAAGAGTTGGTAATACTTTGCATATCTTGATTGGGCTGGTAAGACCACGTACATGTTTATCAAACCTTTGATAATTTTGAGGGCAGCTTAGAAAAGAAGGCTGTATTTTAGAAGTATGACAATGGTGAGGAAGCTCATTGTCTGAAAACATTATCTTGATACCTGTCAAGAACTATTTCTAAGCAAAAGAAGGCTGTAAGCCATGTTGTCACTCTAAAATAAAGCTAATTCTGAACTATTATCGAAATATTTCAATTCTGAGATACAAGGTTTTAAGCGCATAGAGAGTCTTTTGACTACTATGCGCTATATAAATTTCAAATATTATTATTAACAGCCCAGAGACGATTCACGGTAATATAAGGTTAAAATGCGGACTATACACGTCACCATCAAAAACAAATATGCAGCGATATCCAGGCCAATTGTATTTGGCAAACGATTACAGCATTGTAATTAACCACAACTAGCGTACGTAATCACAAGACCACGCATACCCCGTGGGACTGAACTGAATCAGACCAAAGACAGACAAAACATCTTGGGCTCGGGAGAGTTCGCGAGTTAGATTAGATTATCATAGGGCAAAATCGTTTCAAATGTTTAACGGAGCTTTTAAAGCGCTGACTTTTAAAGTTCATCCACATGTATTCTCGTAATTAGAGACGTTGTTCAGCCACTTTGTGATGCTGTCTAGAACATCGTCTGGTGATTATAAGAAGGACACCAAGAATGTGTGCAAGAGCAGCGATGCCTCCAAGAACCAAGAAAACCGTCTCAAAACTCCCGGTGTAGTCGAAGAGAAATCCTGGATTGAAAAAAAAATATGATGATACAATAATTAAATTTCTGTATGTAATTTGCAACCTTTGAAAATATGTAAATGTTTTCACCCGTTCCATGACTAGGTTTGTACTTGATAACTGACCCGACAAATATACTGCAAATGGACAAGTAAGGGGAGTGTCAACACTTTGAAGTGATTGATTTGAATTGCGTTTTGAAAGAGAAAAACGACCGCTGAAGCAAAAAAAAACAAATGATGTCTTACTCTTTCTTTTCGATAGAAGTTTTGACTGTTACGAGGATCTCTGATTATAAGAAGTCTATCCACATGCCATGTAAGCGGTGGTATTCTTGACTGACAACAATATTTAGAGATTGAGACTGAAAGTATATATGACATACCCGAGAATGGTCCGGCGATCAATGTACCAATCCCTTCTAAGGCAAAGGTGAAAGCAATAGCTGCTTGGAAATTTGTCGGTGCTACTATAACGGCTACGACGGCATCGACCACGACAGATAAACCGTACAAACTGGCACCAATGACGAAAGAACATATCAACAGGGAATGTAAGGTAGAGTTCAATGTCTGTATCATCAATGTCACTGCAGCGCTAAGAGACAACAAGGCCATAACATGCGGGCTCCACCTTGGCTGCCAGTGAAAAATAATAGCCTGCACCGCACAGCAAGCCATGCCACCGGACGCGCCGACGGCAGCGAGGTAGGCAGCTTTGAATGAATCCACGCCGACCGAGATCGCGTATGACGTCACGAAGAGGACCCAGCCATAATTGGCCAAAGCGGAAAGAATGAGCACTGGAAGCATGAAGACGGTGAAATATTTCTCTTCTCGGAATATCCGGAAGTCAAACGTGTCCTTGGTTGATTTCATACAGCTTCGGCACGAATTGGCACTTGTAGCCGACTGTTCTTGATCTATCGATACTTCGACTTCGTTCTTGCTTTCAGCAAGATTGTAGACGCCATTTCCGACATGGTAAATCTCACCCCCTTTGTCACTATCCCCAAATACACCATTGACAGCCATTTTAGTGTCACAATCAACTTCGTCCGAATGAGTTGCAACGTGCACGAAGTGGTTCCTAGGTGGCACCATGACCGCGCCAATGGGTAGCTCGTTTAGGAGAAGGCCACCAAGTATAAGAAGTGTCCCGCTGATACCGTAGATTCTTAATAATTCGGCCGTCAGGAGAGGTAAGAGGGTAGACCCTGCCGATATTCCAATGAGGGCAAGGGAATTCACGGAGCCAAAACGTGGTCCGAAATGCCACCGAAGAGTCGTCGTCGTTCCTAGGTTGGAGCCAGCTGAAAAGAATCCTGGAGTATAAACAAATGAATATACATTTATAACAAGTTCATGAAACAAATGGTCAGTAATTTGTTATAAAGCTTCTAAAATCTTTGTATGTAATTGGTTCAGGGTGAAATTATCAGTGAAAATCACTAAAGGCCTACTTTTTTGTTTCAAGAAACGCTCACCAGAACGTGAAATCTGACCGTGGAATAGAATTATGTTGATTGAAATACATCGACGACTATGGGATTGAGGAATCACAAAAATGACTAAAAGTGAAAAGGATTTTACTGAATTCTTTTGATACCCTATGGATTATACATTACTCACAGGTCTCAACGAACGGAATATCATAAAAATGTCAATATTCAATATATAGAGTCTTCTCTTTGTCATCTTGGCTTGTGAATATGATTGTATTTGAGCAAGAAAAAAAGGAAGCAGAATATGAATTGAAGTAGAATATGAATTGAATATGATTGTATTTGAGCAAGAAAGAAAAAAAGGAAGTAGAACTTCTTATTTAAACATTTTCCTTAAAGGGGAAGCTCACCCTGAAGAAAATTTGGTGTAAAAATAGCAGAAAAAATTATTTAAAATATTTCTGAAGGTTTGAGGAAAATCCGTCAAAGATATCAGGAAAAAGAACGGTTAAGGAATCGTTTAAGTTATAATATATACAAGATAAATAAAAATAAAAAAATACAATATCGCCCATAATACATCTATATTAAAGGAGCATGGAGGATTTGGAACAAATTAAATTGTGTGAAAAGAAAAAAAATGCAGAATAAAATCACTAAAGCTTATGGAAATTTAGAGAATCGATCTTGATTGTCGAGATCACTATAAATGCTATTGGGATCCTTTCATCGGCAATGCGACCGAGACTCGTGATGTCACAAATAGACAACTCTACCTTAGTTTCTATATGTCCCCAAATCATCTTTTTTTTTCGTTCATTCTAATGTTAGTACAAACTCTTTGCTTACACTATATTTTGGGGAGCCTCCATTACATGGTCTCACATGAACAGAGTATCTGATCTAGGATAGACTTCATAAAAGTGTCAATTTAAGGAAAATAATATGTACCAAAAAAATGGGGGAGTTGTAAAAGTGTGACGTCATACAAGGCGTTGCCAATATGAGGATGTCCATTACATTAAAGGGGAATCCAACCCAAATGTAAACTTGTTTTTATAAGGAAAAGAAAAATCGGACAAGTTGATAGGTGAAAGTTTGAACAATATTGGACAAACAACAAGAAAGTTATGAAGTTTTAAAAGTTGTAAATTTTGGTAATCACTATACCCATGGAGACTTCAAATTGGCCGCATAAGGGATGTCATAGTGATGTAAGGCAAGGACTACTCTTTCATGTACTAAAATACATATTATTGCTAAAATGTATTTTTTCCTCAAAGTTTTATTTCAAATTATATTTTTCTTTCATGAGGACATAAAACAATATACTACCTGGGTTATATTTAGATTACTGTCCCAGGGAATGGGTACTTAGGAGAAAACCACAAATCCCTGATAATAAAGTACATGGCCTATGGGAAAGTTGTCCTTGTCCCTTGTCATAATTTACTTCCCCAGTTGCCAATTTGAAATCTACATAGTATTAGTGATCTCAATTTTAAAACAGCTATAACTTTCTTATTGCTTGTCCGATTTCTTTCAAACTTTCACCATTCTGTTTAATTTATTTTTCTCCTTCCCTACACAACATTTGATGGCCAAATCTGGATTCCCCTTTAATGATTTCAACATTCAAAGGCTCAACTTTGTTACTGTTTTCCCGATCGTTCCCAAATTCAGGCTTATTATATTCACTCGCGTTCGTAATCACTCGCGTCGCGTTGGTAATCACACGCGTTTTTTATTTTTGGCGATTTTTTTTTCATTTCGGTGCGATTTTTTTTCTAACGGTGTCTTCAATGGGACAAACGCGCTGGGAAAATAAAATGAAATTGAAATTCGAGTTTCGTTTTAAGCCGGCAAGTGCCTTAAATAAGATGTACTCGACTACTGTTTTAACATAACAAACAAGCAAATCAGCCATGTGGCTCAACTAACTTAGAATAGATCCGGACTTCTACTGTGTCTTATACGAGGACTCCGAGTCGGAACTTGCCATATCTGCCACATCGATATTACATCGTTTCATTCCCATATGCGGACATGCCTGCATGCAATGGCCCCAAGGCGGCCGGACCCGGCCGCGGTCGGACACGACGTGCATCGGTAGCATGGAGCAAGCTAACGTGAGTCGAGCTGAGTTAGATCCCACGTTACATATGAGGCGCCGATTGTACGAATATGGGAATGATACGATGTAATATCGATGTGGCAGATATGTCAAGTTCCGACTCGGAGTCCTCGTATAAGACACAGTAGAAGTCCGGATCTATTCTAAGTTAGTTGAGCCACATGGCTGATTTGCTTGTTTGTTATGTTAAAACAGTAGTCGAGTACATTTTATTTTAAGGCACTTAATTGCCGGCTTAAAACGAAACTCGAATTTAAATTTCATTTTATTTTCCCTGCATGTCTGTCCCATTGAAGACACCGTTAAAAAAAAAATCGCACAAAATTCAAAACGCGAGTGATTACGAACCCGCACGCGACGCGAGTGATTATAAACTGCCAATTTGCATTGGTGTGATACTTTGGGTGGTTTTTTCCCTGTTTCACGGAAGCTAGCTTGTCCCAAGGGTTTCAATCTACAAATTAACCCTATCTAGGCCGGGGGGGGGGCTCGCCCCTCGACAATTCACGCAATATTTTCGCCGTGCGAAATTTTTTGACCGCGCGGCTCACCGACTTTGTCTTTTAAGTCTTGCGCATCTTTTGAGACCAATTTTGCGATGCCCGGGTACGCAGTTCCTAAATTACGCAATATTTTGTAAGTGTATGTCAGACTAAAAGTAGATCAAATACGTGATTTCGTGTACAAAGTCAATGCAAATAATGTTTTCAAACAAAAATCATAAATGTATGATTATTGTTAGTTATGCTGGCCTAAATGGATTTATCTTATGTTGTTTATGATCTCAAAAGTTCATCGAAAAAAACCAATGAAAAACAAAAGGTCCAAAAACAAACAAAATACATAAGAAATTGCAAAAACAGTGTAATACATTAGATAGTGATCTGATATCGCAATTTTTTCGGGTACATTTGCTAAGAACACCACAAACAGTTTCTACACCAAAATTTAGAACATTTGGAGCTTTATTTAGGGAGTTTAGAGGAAAAAGCAAGATTTTGCATACTAATTACGCATAAATGATCATAATCAAGTAATAGCAATTCGCATGAAATAAATTAATACAGAATTTTGTAGATTATATCCTAGACAATCTCCATGCCAATTTTCGGCGCGATCGCGCGAGATCTGAAGGGGGCTGGGAGCCCCCCCCCCCCCCCCGGCCATACGATCTCCCAATAGACCAGTTCGTAGTTACTTCTGAGACAATTTTGGTCTAATGACCTTTCATTTCTTTCATTAAGATAGGTAGATTTCAAAGCAAGATATTACGTATGCATGCCTTACATAGCGGGATGAAGAAATTGAATAGACCAGGTGACTAGAATAGCACATCAAGGAACACTCTATGAAGTTATTTGCTGCATTTCTACTTTGAATGCATACTAGAGGATGTTGTACAATGTACTTGGCAAACTGTGAAATATACCAGTCATTCGTGGACGCATTTTTTTGTGGATGTGAATGAAAAACACAATTCAAAAGAATATACAGTCAGACCGCAGGTCCCTATGCTAATGAGCAAAAAGGCCAGATTCATCCAAATCATCTCGTGGCTGAATCCTCCTCCTTGCAAAATCTCGTGATTCGTGAGATTTTCTTTCTCTAAGAATTTACCTGTTTTAACCTCAAGTTAAATGAAATATTATTGCACTATCAGATAGAGTAAAAGTTACTCTTTCATATTGGTCATTTATTTTGTATACAATATTTTGTTAAATAAGTAAATTTCTGGCCTGAAAATGTGCCTCAAAACTGAATTTTCTTCCCCTGTTTTCTTTTGCAAATTGTGCAAAACTTTTTATTTTGAGCCTCAATAATATCTCTATCACCATAAAGCTGAATTTCTGTACTTTCTCACAATGCCACTCTTGATATGCGGCACCTTTTAATCGGGTCAAGATCACACTTTTCCCACCAAGGTACAAGACGAGATTTCTGAAATTTTGTACTTGCATGAAATCCAGAGTTCTGATTGGCTGGATAAGGTTCACAGAACTACAGGCGCGGGGTATTTGAGGAGATTACCATATGGGAAGTGCGACCTTCCCACGAACCCAGGCACTGGGACCGTTGGAATTTGCCATTGTGTGGTCTCTTTGACCAATCAGATTGCAGTATTCTTGTTTTCAAACTGCTTTATGTACTTGGCAAATGAAAAGTGTGATCTTGACCCGATTAAACCAATTCTTATTTTGAAACCTATATCATTTCAAAGCATACATATTCAGCTTTATCATGATATAAAAATCATTTGGGCTCAAACAAAAATAAAGTGTGAAAATAGCAGCTTTTGTCAGGTGAAAATATTTATTTTGTAGCATATTTTAGATCAAAATTTTAACCTATATTACAAAATTCTGGAATAAATCCAAACACATGACCTGAAAGAATGATTCTTCCTCTTTACAATGGTACCAAATTCATGAAATTCGATGCACAATTAGAGCAGCAATGACCGAATGAAAAGAGGTGTTTTGGTCCGCATCAAGCTCATTAAATATGCAAAACATCTCAAGTCATGAATATCACTTGGATGAAAGAAGCCACTTTCTTCGGACCTGCAGTCTGACTGTATATGAATAATCAAGACATCGAATTTGGTGCTTATCTCATTAAATTTTAAACCACCATGTCACTTTAGTACAAATGACCTTCCTCTGATCATGCGCAGAATCTTCTGATCATGTGGAACTACGAACTGGCTTATATACCACGGCCTAGATCTAGATAGGGTTAAGTTTTCCTTCTATAAATAAAGTTATAATATTTACTGTCCGCAACTAATGGCCGATATCTAAGATAGAAACTGATAAGAGCATAAGGAAATAATCATACGAGCTACATCAGGTCAAAGAAAAATACACAAGTCAAGTTCAAATCCAATATCCCATCAGCACCACGTGTTTGCATATCAATGCATATCTTATTGTTCGAGATAAGGCTTTATGGGGAATATAATTGATACCGGAACACGAACAATAGAAAAATGTGAACAATGAAGGTGTAAATGAAAAAAAATGAGAATACAGCCCGAGGGGAATAATGAAGAAATATAGAAGAAAGCCCAAAATCAATAAAACGGGGAATACATATCAAAAGTGATAAAGGTAAGTGTTAAAAAGTACGAAGAAAGAAAAAAGTGAGGAAAAAAGTAAAATTACGCAATTTGTCGTAGGTTAGGTCGTTGTAGCAGTCACGGAGTAGGAGCAGAATAAGAATAAAGGGGGTACGAGAAGAAAGGAGAGAGAGTGACGAGAGCAGTGAAGAGGAAAAAAAAAATGATACTGCCCGCCTTCCAATAACAATCTAAGTTCGATCACATGTCGGTAATTATCGCACTAGCATTGAATTTAATACATTTATGATTTTGATTTTGCATTGACTTTGTACACGAAATCACCTTTTAGAGCAATTTAGGATCTGACATACTTTAATACTAAAATATCATTTTCACCAGACAAATTAACCATTTGAAACTGAAAATATCATTTTCTATTTATATTTGATCCTTAAATTTCAACAGAAAGCAACAATAAAAAAAAACTGACAAAAATTAAATCAGATAATTAAGATAGTCCATAGTCGGAAATGGGTGAAAGAATAAGATAAGATGAAGGGTCTTCTCACCTGCTGATACCAGGAGACACCCTGTTAGATAAACTGAACTAGTAAAAGCGGTACAGAGGGTACACAGCCCTGTCATGGTTCCACCAATGATCGCTACACGCCTTGATCCTAACCATTTTATCAAAGGATTCATCACCAGACCTGGAAAAAAAATACTTCAGACATGAATTTGTCCTGCGCCGATAAATAACAACCGCTGCATGCGTCGAGTTTGGCCGCATTATTGTGGGCTCATCGCCATACTCCACCCAGGATCTTTAGATGTCAGCCAAATTGATTGCTACGGGAATATACATGTAAATAACCGCTATATATGTACTTTAAGCAGTTTTATGGTCGAACCTGTAGCCGGTCAAAAATATTAGAAAATCACATTTGACATGATTGATATAGCGCAGGTATCACCCAGTTATGTGCTCAAGGCACTCCTACATGTATATTACCCGGGCTAAGATAGTTTACCGATTCCGATGCTTATACATCTTCTTGTGGAACTACTTCCTGTGAATCCTGTCGGTACCCATCTACCTCAACTGGGTCGAGTGCAGCACAATGTCGGTAAATTTCACAGCAAGGTTACCGCTTTACTTGCAGTAACCGCTTTGAACATTGAACCTATTAAGCCTAAAAATATATACTTAACAAAAGCCCAATCAATGCAGTTAGTGATACAGTCCCGTAACACAACCTGGTTAGCTAGGTTACCGCGAACTTCTTAATAGCTAACTGCCAACCACGTCATTCTTCAAAACTGACCGCTTTAAAATCGTGTTTATGAGCAGACCTGACGAGACACGTTCACATTTAATTTCAAAGAAGCTTATAAAAGCTTTTACGAACTTTATTTTTTCAAAAGCTTCGAGTACAACCGGAATAAAAAATTGGCAGATATAAAATGTTGAAAATTTGGTTTGGTGACTGGGTAAGAAATAGACTTGTTCCGAGTGAAACGATTCAAGCCTTCAAACTGACTGATCTACTATAGGGGTATCAACAATCTGGAACCATTAAATTAACGTCGACCAATTTAACGCATCAGTATTTAATTTGCCACGAATGCAGACGATCTCTACTACCTAAAATAACCATTAGCATGATAACAATATTAATAACATGTGTAGGGTTTTTTAAAGAGCTGTTTGGGAGTGCTCAGTTTTCTGCCTATCAACTAAATTACCGGCGAAAATAAAATGTAGCCTTAATTGAATTCAAAACAAAATTTAAAGAAACTAACCAACGAAACGCAACTGCACCTCCATATTATCAGACCTGACCTGATGACTGTAAACAGGCATAGTTTAGTAATTAGCTCCGAATATTGTCATATTCACACACAAAAACAATACAACTACCAAAACTATATCACATGAGGCGTGTATTCATCGCCCCATTTAATTAATTTATCGTAGTTTTAAGCTAGCAGACCAGACATTACACACTTCAAATGTTGGGCAACAAACTGTCCATTGTGTTGGGTAATGTGTGTTGGTACAAAATATATAGATATATATTATGGGCAATTATTATCCAATTGAGCAAATTTTTTACCCAATTATTAGTTTTTATTACCCTAATTTGGGCATATTTTAGCCAATAGCTGTGTGGACAGTATGTTGCCCAGGGTTGGTTAAAAGTTGGGCATTTTTAGAGTGTGTGTAATGTCGCTTATTCACATGTATATACAAAAAATGTAACTTACAAGCAAGTTGTGTAAAAGCAGCGTTGAGAGAAAGGATGAGTCCAATGGTCGTGTAGTTCGTGTTCAAGTAGACTTTCATAGCTGGAAGTAGGACACCGAAGCTCTTGACGACCCCCTTCCTGATAAATGCATCGGAAAACCTCCCTATCCACACGACGGTATGGCGTCCTATCGCCATATTTTCTTAGTTACGGAAGATCAATCTGCATGGATGAGAGAGCAAACAAGTTATACAATGTCATGGTTATAAACAAAAGTTGTGTCATTTTCGTCTTCTGGAGAGGGCGCTTTCGAGGTGTTAAGACATCACTCTAGCATCCTCTCCATTACGGAATTAATATCTGGAAATATCGCGAAATTGGAAAACCATCAGTTTGTAATCTTTAGCCTACGGAACTGTTTTGGATCATTGATATTACCTATCTTGGTTTTAAGGATCTTTTGGCTACGTATTTTCATATATTTCGGGGAGTTTAACTGTTTGGCGTATGTGACGCTGAATGCGTATAGGATACACACGCACTATGTATGCACATAAAGCGACGCCACGCCCAGAAACACACATGCCCAAAGGACCCAAGCCCATTTTTCTACGTGTGGATGATATCAGGAATGACGAAAAGAAACAGGTCACAGGTGAGGAAATATACGTTGCCTTAGCCAAAACACTCATTCTAGACAACATAGTGGGAATCCAGCAAATTCGCCGTTTATGGAGAATTTATTTGAACTCCCATGAAGACCGCGTCAATTTGATATCCAATGGACTGGTAATCCGCGGAGTAACCGTCGCAATCTACGATGTGAATCCTTTCACAAGGTCTAGGGACGAAAACCTCACCAGAGTGACCGTGAAAGATATTCCGCTGTCCGTCAGCGACGAAGTCATACGCAGTGAGATAGAAAACCGGAAATGCGAGATTCAAGGAGATATCTATCGCCAAAAACTGAGAGTGAACGGTCAACTTACAAATTGTCTAAACGGAGATCGGGTATTATACATTACCCCACCAACACAACCGTTGCCTAGGAAAATGTTATTCGGGACCAACTTCATGGGACGCGTGTATCATCTTGGACAACCCGAACACTCCGGTGCAGCTGGCCCAGTCACATGCTCCGGATGCCTTGAATCGGGACACCATGTATCCAGATGCCACAATGATGTAAAATGTCAACTTTGTAAAAACGCTGGTCATATGAAGAATGCCTGCCCACAAAACAACCGCGCACCAGGTAATCACATAGCAACGCCTCGCGCTTCACCGCTACGACATCTCAAGGATAGCGATTCAACGCAGTCCGCCGATTCTGCGAATCCAAGCAACAGGACGCGACAAACTCGTCTCGCGGACTTCATCAATAAGCTTGTTCAGCAACCGTCAGAGAGCAGAGATTCTGATACATCCGAGGCCATCGATCTTCGTTCACCGATGAGGACGCGATCAGCTTCATACAGCGCGGGAACCGCGTCGAGCAATTCGCATGGAGCAACGTACTGCACGCGATCACAGGTGAAGGCTAGCGGAACAACGCCAAAACGTAACGATGACGAACAGCGAGCACGGCAGCAAACGTACGGAGAATATGACGACGAAACATGTAGCGTCTACACGAATAGTGAGGACGATGAATCTACGTTGTCACCTGAGACCTCTCCATCGAAAGCTACCGGGAAAAACAAAGAATCTAAGACCAAGAAAAGGAAAATGAAACCAGTAAAGAACAAGAAGAAGTGAGTTCGAAGAAATATGAATATGAAACATTTGGATCTTGATAATTAATATATGACAGAGTCTATTCACTTTGTATCGTTAAACGTACGTGGAATATGTGACACACTTAAAAGAAATAAAGTATTTCTATGGTTGAAACGTCAAAAATGTGACATTGCATTTTTACAAGAGACTTTTTTGTCAAAAGATCTGGAAAATGTTATTTCAAATGAATGGAAAGGTTTAGGAATTTATGATCATGGAACGAAACACTCAAAGGGTGTAGCTATTTTAATCCGAAAGGATCTTGACATTAATATTATTGATATATATGCCAAAGGTGATGGTAGGTCCATAGCACTAAGATTAATGAGTCATGATCTTGTTTATTTTTGCCTGAATGTATATGCTCCTGCTAAAAATACACAGGAGTCATTTTATGCGTCACTGTATAGTTGGGTGAACAGGTTAAAGAAACAGAATGATATTATGATTGCAGGAGGAGACTGGAATTGTGTGCAAGATAAAAAGTTAGATACAAGTGGAATGTCATATACATACTTACCTAAAAAATGGTTTGTTAAATTTCAAAACTGTAATAACTTAATAGATGTATGGAGAAAGAGCTTCCCAGAGAGGAGACAATTTACTTGGAGGCAGTTATCACTCAATATATATTCACGGCTTGATTATTGGCTAGTCTCTAAGGCATTTGTTCCGTATGTGCATTCTCTCGATATTAAACCAGTATTAAAGTGCGATCATAATGCTGTTACGATGAAACTTCAGGTGACAACAAAAAAGAGTGGAAAGGGTTTTTGGAAATTGAACAATTCCTTACTTGATGATGAAATGTATAAAAAAAGGCATAAAAAATGTTATTAGAAAGATCAAAATGGAATATAACAATTTTGATAATCAGTTGAAGTGGGAGATGTGTAAAGTAAAAATAAAGGAGTTCAGCATTAAGTATGCTTCTGATGTGTCAAGGAAGAAGAGGGAACATATAATACACATTGAAAAAAGATATGATCAACTTTGTCAAAAACTAGATAAAGATCAACGTAGCGAAGATGTAGACGAAATTAGTCGTTTAAAACGTGAGATCAATAAATGGTATGAATATCAATGCAAAGGTGCGTATGTTCGCTCAAGAGCAAGGTGGCTTGAGTTTGGAGAGAAATCGTCTAAATATTTCTTCCAGCTTGAAAGAGCAAAAGGCAAAAAGAAAGAAATAGACTGTATTGATATTAATGGAAAGATTATTAAGGAAGATGAGAAAATTTTGTCAAATATACATGAATTCTATACTAAACTGTATCAAAAAAATGATGTAAGATCTGATTTTAAAGAATATATAGGTAACTTAAAGTTATATGTTTTGAATGATGAAGAAGCAAATATATGTGAGGGAAAGCTTACAGAAAATGAATGCTGGCTCGCACTAAAGTCAATGAATCTTAACAAGTCTCCTGGTAGTGACGGCCTAAGTGTTGAATTTTATAAATGTTTTTGGGAGGACTTGAAACAGCTGGTAGTTGCCAGCCTGAATCAGGGATATGACAAAACACAATTGTCCTCAACTCAAAGTCAAGCCATCCTTACTCTTTTGTATAAAAAGGGCAACAAAAATCTTCTAGATAATTGGCGGCCCATATCACTTCTTAATATAGACTACAAATTAGCAGCTCGTGTTTTGACTGTTAGATTGAAGAAAATTATTCATTGCATTGTATCTGAAGATCAGTTTGGTTTTATGAAAAATCGTTCTGCACCTGAATGCATTAGACTTGTACAGGATATAATTGACTTTTGTCAAAGTACTGAGACACCTGGTATCATCATGTCATTAGACTTTAAGAAAGCCTTTGACACCGTTAATCATAATTTCTTATTCACTTTACTAGAAGAATTTGGTTTTAAAAATTCGTTTATTAAATGGATTAAGACTTTGTATAATAACGCCAGTGGTAAAATAATAAATTATGGTTGGATATCTAACAAGTTTTCGATTGATAGGGGTGTAAGACAAGGATGTCCATTGTCTGCCCTTTTGTTTATTATTTTGGCAGAAGTTTTAGCAGCAAAAGTTAAACAAAATTCAAAAATTAGAGGTATTCAAGTACCTAACCCTCAATCAGATTGTTCAGACTTCATAGATATTCGTATAGTTCAGTTTGCAGATGATACTACAATTTTTGCCGATTCTGCCAACTCTGTTAAAGAAATAATGAGAGAAGTAGAAAACTTTGGTAGAAATGCCGGTCCCAAAATTAATTGGTCAAAATCTAAGTTCATGAGATTAAATATCAATGTCCAAAACACTGAGGAATTAGAATTTACAGAAAATGCTATAAAATGTCTCGGGGTTTATGTTGGAAAATTTCATAGAGAAGTTGAAAACTTAAATTGGGAAGGTAAAGTGAAGAAAATAAAAAGTACTTAAGACTTATGGAAAATGCGAAAACTAACTTTGTATGGGAAGGTGACTGTCATAGAGCATTTAGTCACTTCTCAATTAGTATATACAGCAACAGCAGTCCCAGTACCCTTGAAGATAATTAAATTGGTAAATAGATTGATATACTATTTTTTATGGAATTCCAAAGCTGAAAAGGTCAAGCGAAATGTATGCTGTAATTCTGAAATAGAAGGAGGCCTTAGAATGGTCAATTTACTTTACAAATGTTTTTCTCTTCGTTTATCATGGATTCAAAAATATATCTCAGGTGAAAAAACACCATGGAAAATTTTATTCAATTATTGGATCAGTAAAATTTCTGACATTCCTATGTGTTTGAGATTTAACTGCCAAAAAATGATATAATAAGAATATGCAAAAGAAAACAATTACCTGTGTTTTACATTGACCTTTTTAGATCGTGGTCTGAAATAAAGTATATTCACATGTTTAATGTTTTCGATATAAACCAAGAAATTATCTGGTATAATAGCAATATAAAACATGAGAAAGAAACGTTATTTTTTCAAAACTGGATCAAAGAGGGGATTTATAAAGTGGGACAGATTATAAAAGATGGGAATTTGAAAGATTTTTCATGTATTAGCAACTATTTTAAACGCAGACAATTGCTTACTTCTTTCGAATTGTCAAAACTCAAAAAGGCATTCCCACACTTCTGGTTAGAGAAATTACGTAATACAAGAACCCCACAACGGCTACAAACAGAAGAACCAAATGTGATTGAGTTAGCAACAGGTGACTCAATAAATGTCGAGAAAATGTCAGCTAAACACTATTATAGTTTGTTCGTGGATAAATATAAAGAAGAACCCGTTTGTTTACATTTTTGGCAAGATCGTTTAGACTTATCAAACGAATTTAATTGGAGTGAAGTATTTAAATTCAAATTTCAGCAAATTAATGACAATAAAATAAAACAATTCAATTTTAAACTTTTTCACAGAATATTGCCCAGTAAAGACAATTTATGCAAATGGGGAATTTCGAATGATAATTTATGTCGTACTTGCAATTGCAAGGAAACTATATGTCATTTTTTATTGACATGCAAAAAAGTCAGGATATTTTGGAAAATAGTTTCGTGTCTTATTCGGAATATTTTTGACCTTGCTATTGACATTAATGAAAAAACGATTATTATAGGATATGATATAGGCAACCGAAAAACAAAACTCATCAATTTCATCCTTAATTATGCCCAATATACTGTATATAAGAATTATGTCAAAGAATGTAATGATAAAAAGAAACATGTGTTACATGGAAACTATCTATTGAAAGATTTGAAAGCAGAAATAAGATTTCACATAAGTTTGAAGTATAATCAGAAAAGATTTAATGAAAATGAGTTGCAAAAGATGCGTTTTTACTTTGAGTGAATACACTACCAGTCACGGTTTTTGGGGGTTCGCTGTTGGCTGGCCTGTTGGAGCCGGAGAACAATGGATTCAGTCCACTGAATCTATTGTTCTCTGGTTCTCGACGCGTGACAGCGGGCCGAGGAATTGTGACTGGTGGTGTAAGTAACATATTTTACTGTATTTGTTGTACTTTTTGTAAAATATTGTTGTGTGATACGATATGAATTTTGTTGATGTAAAAACTTGTATCTTTTGATATTTGTATGGACAATAAAGTACCTCAATTGAGGATAAATAGAAAAAAAAATTTCGTCTTGTTTTCCACCTTTGATTATTAATAAACGGTGGAAAACAAAATCATTATTCTGTCCTCCTCCTTCTTCCTTTTCTGCTTCTCCTTCATCTTTTTATTCTTTTTCTTCTCCTTCTTTACTTGTTATTCCTCTTTTCCTTCTCCGTCGTCGTCTTCTTCTTCTTATTCATTAACAAATTCCTATGATGTCAGCCATTTTTTATTTATGCAAATAAGACGTCTTTCCACCACTTAGATATTAATTTTCTGGACTTTCAGTGTGTCATTTTGGGGTTTTCATGGAAATGCATTGTGCTGAAATAAATTGTATTACATTCTTTTTAACAAGAGGCCTGTTTATCATAAACCAGTGATGCTAAGTATCAATTTTCTAAAATTGTAAGGTCATTGACCTTTGCCAGCTCTCCAGGGTCATAGGTAAAAAAAAAAAACATGATATACAAAAATCTATCTAGACTGTCAGGATACCTTGAAAGTCAATATTGAATAACCTTTTTTTTTTGCATTATAACCATGTTTATCATCAACTAATGATGGAAAACATAAATTTTCAAATATTTCGAGGTGGTTTACCTTAAGGTACACTGTTTTTACAGAAGAAAAAAAAAGATTTTGCAGAAAGCAATAACAGAATCATTCTGTAAACTCATAAAACAGGAATTTATCTACAATTTAACAGAACAGGTCTGTTTAAACAGGGGGAAATGGTGTTGTATTTAAGGAAATTTGTAAGGTTCCATACACCAAATACCAATTTCCTGTAATTTTACACGATATAATGTAAGATTACGCAATCTGGTAAGATTACAGGTGTTCTCGAGACTCTGCTGCAGGAACTTATTTTATTTTAGGGATAAGTTTTTTAACAGTGCAGTTGACCTTTAAAGGCTAGTAGAGGTCAAATCTCGCTTACATCAATATTTTGAAATGAAACTGGTGAAAGTTTAATGCTTTAATCATAATTTTTGTTAGTGCTATGGCCAGATCAGTCTATACTACTACAAATAAACATGAAAATTCTAACAATGGCAGCCATTTTGGATATATGCAAATGAGAGGCCTGGTTGTATGTCATTTGGGTTTTTTTGTTGAAATGCATTGTGCTGAATAAATGGTATTGCATTTTTTTAAACAAGTGGCCTGTTATCATAAACCGGTGATGCTGAGCATCAATATTCTAAAATTTGCATTAGTCTAAAATTTTAAGGTCATTGACCTTTGCCAGCTCTCCAGGGTCAAAGGTCGAAACATATAACACACAAAATTCTCTCTAGAATATCAGAATATCTGGAAAGTAAGGAACAAAATCATTGATTTATGCATTGCCATAAAGCGGAAAACCCACCAGGGTCCCGTAAAACAAAGGTTAGCGATTGTTCGCTAATTTCAAAGGACAATTCTGATTGGTTCATAGTCAGTCTACTTGGCAAAAATGCGCATGCAAAGATGATATTGATTGGTCATTTCATTTAGCGATTAATCGCTAACCTTTGTGTTACGGCGCTCTGGTGTTCGTTCTGGTACTAAAAAGCAGCGTCACATCCCGGTCTAGCGCACGAAAAAGCAATAATTACCAACAGAATTGTATTAACTCCAGTAACCTAGTTCCTATCTAAAGAAATAAATGGCACATGCCCATATCGATGAACACGAATTCTAGATCACATGGTACCTAAATTAGAAGAATTTTCCGTCATCCTGAATTATAAAAATGTTGATAAATGTTGTATTACCGAGACCTGGTGTAGTTCATTAATCCCTGATTGTTAGCTTACTACTGCTAACTATCTCCCACCCCCCTCCCTATACGTTGTAACAGATATTACACTACTGGTGGTGGAGTCGCGTGGTATATTCGTACATCAGTACCTGTTAGTGTATTTTCTTAACTGTCGGATGTACCAAATAGAATCAATTCTGGATAAAGCTACAATCAAAGCGCCTTCCAAGATGTTTCAATCCGATTATTGTAGGTGCAGTTTATCTTCCACACAACTAAAAGTCTGAGTATGATCAAATGTTACAACATATTCATGCCTCTCTTGATAGAATTCTACGTAGATAGATAGATAGATAGATAGATAGATAGATAGATAGATAGATAGATAGATAGATAGATAGATAGATAGATACATTTTATTTTCACACGGTAAAAATCCCAAACAGATACATAGTCTGATTTGCATTGGGGCCGTGCCATGAATAAAATGTACGAAGTAAAAGGCACCCAATCTTAGTATACATGAATAATACGTAAAACATAATAATCGTAATTATTACCAGGTGATAATACAAAGACGGTAAGTGTATACTGTTACGGAATTTATAAGGGGGTTGGAAATTATTAAACCACTATAGTGTAGGCTCGCACATATCTCACTGAGTTCACAAGTGTTCGTTTTCCCTCCTCTCACTGTCTCTGTATCAAAGTTCTTACTTCAACTCTTTCAGTTCTTTCAGAACGTAAGTCAATTATCTGTACATGTGTCTATATTCTCTCAAAAGTGGGAAACAGCAAAGTGAAACAACCAGGGCTGACTTTTAGGTTAGACTGTCCAATTATTAATAAACACGTTCGAAGAATAAGATACAATCCAACTACACTCAAATGAAAAGAACAGCATTCGTCCTCGGCATAGATGGGCTGCACGCGACTGAGAGTCGGTCCTTGGTGTTGCATAACACAAGGGCAGACTCTGTAATACGAGCGCGAGACCCTGGACTTATGCAAAACAGAACTGTCCTCGGCGTGAGGTCATGCGAGGTCGCACGCGACAGAGATCTGTCATCGCTGGGCGAGGCCGCACGCGACTGAGAGACTATCCTCGCCGTTACGTAAGCGAAGGACAGTCGCTCTTGACGAGCGAGGCCCAGGTAATAAATAATGTCTGACCTCAGCTGGGAATGTTAAGGACGCTGGCAGAGCGAGATGTAGACATCCCGTAAGCTATGCGATTTACAAGCTCGAGAAGGCTTTGCTCTCAATGAATACCGATAATGTTAACAATATAGTACAAATACAGATTCGTGACAATACAAATAATTACGAATTGTAATCAAATGACAAATTGGTAATATACAGAAGACCTTCAATATGAATGCATAGTACAGAAAATATAACATTATTATAGGGTGAAATATTACTCAGATACATAATTATAAATGGATTAATTTGAATTATTGATTAAAAAAAAAACTAGATTTCCAAATGCGGGAGTTATCATTATGGGAGATTTTAACCATATGCCCGATATGTATTTGAAACGTTACAGATTGAAACAGATAGTAAAGAAACCTACATGCACGTCAGGGATCTAAGCTGGATCTTATCTATACCAATAATGCTAATTACTACAACGAACCAGATGTTGAAGCTGCTCTCGGAATATCGGATCACCAAGTTGTAATTTGCTCTCCTAAACCGTTCATGGCACCAATCGTAAAGAAAGAAAAGAGGAAAATCAGATGTTTTAGTAGTAACGCCAACGCCCAGGCTATGAATATGATCTCATGAACATAACTGTACTTCATTATTTAGAGCCCTGTCATGTCAGGAGAAACATGTGATATTTGAGAACGGTCTAAAATCGCTTATTGAAAAACATTTCCCTTTCAAGGTTGTGACGGGAGTGGAAAGAGAGCGACCATGGATTACCGACCATTTTCGTAATTTGATTTCCAAGCATCAACACGCACTGCAAAACAAAAATAACAGTCTTTATAAGTTGCTGAGAAATAACTTAAACCGTATAATGAGAAAGAATTTGCATAAGCAGTATTATCAACGTTTAGTTAATCAAGTAGATGATAATAATCGTCATAATTTTTGGGAATAAGTTAAGATTCTTACTGGGCAGAGATCATCATATGACCCACTCAGCAACCTCATTAATGGAATCGAGGGAGGAGACGAATCTGGCCTGGCAGTGGCGTACCTAGGATTTTCCACAGGGGGGGGGGGGCAAATTCGTCGGCCAAAAAATTTGACAAGCAAAAAAAAAGGGTCTTCAACCACAAATAAAGGATTTCGTACCAGAAAAAAATTTGACAAGCAAAAAAAAAAAAAAGGTCTTCAACTACAAGTAAAGGATTTTGTACCAGAAAAAAAATTTGACAAGCAAAAAAAAAAAAAAAAAAAAAAGTCTTCAAGACTCGTCAGGGGGGCAGGGATATGTCCCTTGCATGGGTTGTAACTCGTCAGGGGGCAGTCTGCCCCCTCTGTCCCCCCGTAGGTACGCTAGTGTGGCCTGGCCAAAATGATCAACTCCTTCTTTGCCTCGGTGATCTTCAGCAACTACAACCTGTTGAATCATTGTCCCAACAGGGGGAGGACTCACCTGCTGATTATATGATCTCGAAAGAAAACTGAGATCCATCGATGCAAAGAAGGCACCTGGGCCAGATGGAATAACTTCCTGGATTCTCAAAGAGTTTTCCGGTATTCTTGCAGAACCCGTATGTTCAATATTCAATTCTTCTATCAAAGAAGGTTACGTACCCCCTATCTGGAAATCAGCGGATGCGGCCAAAAATCAATCCACCTGTGTCTATTGAAAACGACCTGAGACCTACATCACTTACCCCTATGTTGGCAAAAATATTAGAAAGTTATGTTTGTAAATGGATATGGAATACTTACCTACCACAAGCCGATTCAAAGCAGTACGGCACTATCCCAAGATCTTCAACTATATCTGCTCTTATTGATCTTATCAATAATTGGTCGTTTCAAACAGATTCTATAAGAATTGGTTAATAGATTACAAGAAAGCATTCGACAGGATCAATCACATTTGCTTCTTGAAAGATTAAAGAAATCAGAATATCATTCCACCATTGGAAATTGGATAAGAGCATTTCTTTGTAAAAGACAACAGAGAGTGAAAATAAACCAAGTTACGTCTGACTGGATAGATGTAAATGGGGGCGTGCACCAAGGGGAAAAAAATTACCATTTTTCTTTGTTATCATGATATCTGACCTATATGCTCTAACCTTCCTGTTGTTAAATATGTTGATAATACAAAGTCTGTCCTGAAGGTCTCGGTACTATTCAGAGCGCTCTCAATACTGGGTCTCATTCAAATAATATGCAAATCAATCCGATTAAAACTAAGGAGATGGTTATTTATTTTAGAAAAGATAGTTTCGAATTACCTAACCTTACAGTTGCAGGTAACATCTTAGAGAGAGTTGATTAAGCCAAACTTTTGGGTGTATTCATCAATAACAAGTTGAACTGAGAAAGTCATGTAAAAGAAATGTACACTAAAACAGCAAAACGTTTGTACCTTGTCGTCCAATTTATGAGGAGCAGGCCTAGGTCAGTTTGATATATGTAAATATTATGAAGCCAGTATTAGATCTGTCCTTGATTATACATGCCAGGTGTATCACGGAGGATTTACTCAAGAACAGTCTGATAGGTTAGAGTCAATACAGAAGAGAGCACTGAAAATCATAACTCCAGGAAAGTCTTACGATGAGGCAATTTCATTTCGCAATCTTGAGTATTTATCCGATCGTCGAAGAAAGCTCTGTCTTAATTTGTTCAAACATATACAAAACCCCAACCACAAACTTCACTGTCTCTTACCAGCAAAACGTGAATTTAACCAGATACGCACTGAGAAAAACCAATGATCTTGACTTACCAAAGTGTAGAACCAATAAGTATAAAAATCATTTTATTCCCTGGTGCTTATATAATTTGCAACGATAATTTATGTTTTGTTTCAAATTCTTGTTTTTCTCTGGACTGAGATAATGGCATTATTATATGGGCATGTAATTTAAGACAGTATTTCTTGATTTTATGTTTGTTTGTGTATGTGTTTCTCTTTTAAAATGTATAATAATATTACAATTTCTTACTTTAGATGTTTTTAGATACTCTTTAATATGATGTTTATTCAATCTAATATATGAATTATCAATCTTTGTAAGATATTAAATTTATAATTGTCAACCATTTTTATTTGTGCATGATCCAACATTGTATACGGTTGCAATAAAGATTGAATTGAATTAAAAATTGAATTGAATTGAAAGTCAATATCAAATAAATTAATTTGCCTTATTACCCTATTTATTATGAACTAATGATGTAAAACATATTTTTTTGATATTTCTATTTGTTGACCTAATGTTCATTGACCTCTAGAGGTCAGCAGAGATCAAATCTGACTAACATCCTAATTTTGAAATAAACCTTATGGTAAGATGTAGCACTGGTGAAAGTTAAATGCTTTAATCAGAATTTTTGAAAGTGCTATGGTCAGCTCATTCTTTGTACTAATACCAATAAATATGTCAAATTCTCTAGATAGCAGCCATTTTGGGATATTGGGGGTTTTTTTGGGGGGAGGGGATTTTTCTGGGCCCTTAGCATGTCATTTTAGGAAATGCATTGCGGAATTTGCGGTCGTCAAAAAAGATCTATTGCAATTTCTTTGCGGTGAAACCTTATTTTTTCCATGACTAGATGTACTGTTAATTTTACAAAATCTTGTTCTTTTGAAAAAAAATCGTGTTCACTCTATGTTAGGATTTTAGGGGGTTACTGATCCCTGATAAAGTTTGCGAGCACGTATAGAAACCAGCTACGCCTGTGTGTCTTGTGCGATGTCGATATTTGCATCAATTGACATCGTGGAGGTGCCGTGGCCGAGTGGTCTAAGGCGCCTGGCTATACATAGAAAGTCCGGGGTTCGATCCCCGACCGCGGCACCTATGCCCGTGAGCAAGGCATTTAATCTACAATGCTTTTTATCCTCCTTTCAAATAAATGGAAATGATATGCATAATTGCTAACTCAAAGTTTAGCAGAGCGAGACTATAGGCGCTGCTTTTCCGCCGACGGCGGCGGTTAAGATTTTGAAATGTCATCATAACTTAAAAAGTATATGAACCTAGTTCATGAAACTTAAACATTATGGTTATCAAGTCTTTAATATCCTGCTAGAGTTTGAGGTCACATGACTAAGGTCAAAGGTCATTTACGGTCAATGAACTCAGATCATGTTGGGGGAATCAACATCAAAATCGTAACGGAAGGTTAAGTTTTTGAAATGTCATCATAACTTACAAGGTTTATGGACCTAGTTCATAAAAATTGGACATAAGGGTGATCAAGTATTAATAAACATCCTGCCTGAGTTTCAGGTCACATGATCAAGGTCATTTAGGGTCAATGAACTTTTGCCATGTTGGGGGTATGTGTTGATTTCCATCATGACTTTGAAAGTTTATGGATCTGGTTCATGAAACTTGTACATAAGAGTAATCAAGTCTAAGTGAACATCCTTTGTGAGTTTCAAGTCACATGACCAAGGTCAAAAATTTGAAATATCACGGGAATGCATGATGGGGAGAAAAATACTAGCAACATTTAGGAAAAAAAAGGAAAAGAAAAGAAGAGAAAAGAGAAGAGAAAAGAAGAAAAGTGAAGAAAGAAAAAAAAGAAAAGAAGAGAAATGAGGGAGAAGAGAAATGAAGGGAAGAAAAGAAGAAAAAAAGATAAAACAAAAGAAAAATCGCAATCGCGAAATATTCTCCTTTAAGTTAGTTTGAGTGTCTTCATGTTCATGTCTTCAGAAATAGTGAGTGAATGACGTCACTAGTCTCCTCATTTGCAACATCTTAAAGGACATATGTTTGTTTTATGAAGCGTGCAAATACAGACATAACGTAACAATGAATATGGGTCAGGGTCAAACGTGTCCCCCCCCCCCCCCGGCCCATCATGATCTCAAAGTGTGATAGGAGTGTTCATAGCAAAGTTCACGCACGTCAAAATAGAAGAGAAAAGAGAAGTGAAGAAAGAAAAAAAAGAAAAGAAAAGAAATGAAGGGAGAACAGAAATGAAGGGAAGAAAATAAAAAAAGGATAAAACAAAGAAAAATCGCAATCGCGAAATATACTCCTTTAAGTTAGTTTGAGTGTCTTCGAGCAAAGTAATAAAAACGAATATGTTTGTTTTGTGAAGCAAGCAAATACAGACATACCGTAACAATGAATATGGGTCAGGGTTAGTCTGCTATGCAGACTCTGAATGGCTCGTGAAGTGGGATCTGCAGCTGGTTTGCGAAGCAAACCAGCCTGAAAGGGCGAGCGAAGCGAGCCATTTCTGACCTAGTCTGCTATGCAGACTCCTTGAATCAGCTGTGATACACACACTGCAGATGTGGGTCTACAATTGTAGACTAGGTCAGGGTCAAACGTGCCCCCCCCCCCCCCCGGCCCATCATGATCTCAAAGTGTGATAGGAGTGTTCATAGCAAAGTTCACGCACGTCAAAATATCAAAACGGTGCCAGGTAAAAATGGCAGAGGTAATAATGGCAGAGGTAATAACGGCAGAGGTGAAAATGGCAGGGGCAAAAATGGCAGAAGTAAAAATGGCAGAGGTAAAATGGCAGAGGTAAAAATGACAGAGGTAAAAATGACAGACGTAATAATGGCAGAGGTAAAATGGCAGAGGTAAAAACGGCAGAGGTAAAAAGAGCAGAGGCATAAATGACAAGAGGTAAAAATTGAAGATGTGATGATGGCAGGGGTAAAAGTGGCCGAGGTACACTATTGGAAAAAAACAGTAGATTCTACAGAAGAAAAATTAAAAAACAGGTTTTACAGAAAAAAAACCAAATAAGTTTGTAAATTATAATAACAGGAGGATTTTACACAATTTTTCTACAATTTTACAGAACAGATGTTTTAAAAAAGGGGAAAACAGTTTTACTACAATAAATGTGTAAGGGTACACGCAAAAAATATCAATTTTCTGCAATTTTACACAATGCATGTAAGATTACAGGTGTTCTCCAGACTCTGCTGCAGGATTTTTTTATTTTTAAGTATAAATTTTCTAACAGTGTAAAAAATGGCGGAGTTGAAAATGGCAAAGGTAAAGATGGCAGAGGCAAAAATAAAAGATATATGGGGTGCTGGTTTGTTAAACAGCCGAGAAAAAAAAGTTTTCATTCCAAAATGAAAGGGGATTTGGTTAAGGGGGAAAATTACACAAAAAATAATTTCAACTAAATGAAGTTCTTTTAGGTCAGAAAAAGAATTACAACAAAAATAATAATAATTAGATAATAAACAATGTTTTTTCTTCTGTTAAAAAAATAACAGAGATTTGTATCAAATATCTACATTTTAGCATACCAAGCTAATTACCAAGAGGGTGCTGCTTATGGTGTACAAAATACCCAACAGCACTTCCGCTTCCAAGGGTTATGACAATCAAGGTGTTTATATCATATCGGATGCAGTGGTGAAGGTTCAGGGTCTTCGTTTATGCAAAGAATATGAACCAGACGGTCCTCCTCGATCGACCCCCAGTCAAAACAAGATTATTATTGATTTTCATAATCAGTTACATATTCAGTGCCAAGCCTGGGAACGCATGCTTATTGTCATTCAAATATTTAAAGGACAAGTCCACCCCAACAAAAAATTGATTTGAATAAAAAGAGAAAAATCCAACAAGCATAACACTGAAAATTCCATCAAAATATGATGTAAAATAAGAAAGTTATGACATTTTAATGTTTTGCTTAATTTCACAAAAAAGTTATATGCATATCCTGCATTGGTATGCAAATGAGGAGACTGATGATGTCATCCACTCACTATTTATTTTGTATTTTATTATATGAAATATGAAATATTCTAATTTTCTCCTCATTATGAAGTGAAACGGTGATTAATTCCTCCCTAAACATGTGGAATGAGCATTGTTTAAAATTATATGATTTAGTCAAGTCGGTCCCTATGGTCAAATCTGTAAAAAATGAAATATTGTATAATTAAAACAATAAAAAACAAAAGAAATAGTGAGTGGATGACGTCACTAGTCTCCTCATTTGCAACATCTTAAAGGACACACTTGCTGGCATCAAAATTGCCCATGTCCATATTTCTTTACAATTTTAGGGGAGGATCGAGGGGACATAATAAGGAACACCAGCCCAATATTCATTAGAAAAGTGTTGTCAAAGGGAAATTAATAAATAAATTACTATTGAAAATATCATAGAAAAGAAATATAAGCAATTCATTTTCAAAAATCAAATATTCAGGAGATGAGTAATAGGATGATGAAGTATGTTCTGCTTAAGGGGTGACAGTACGATATATATATATATATATTTACAATATATAATATAATGTATAATATATATATATTTAATACCATAATATATGTTTGCTACGTCTATACCACATGGATTAACTCAATAATAATGGTCTGACGAAATCCCGGCATGTCTCGACCGAGGTCTAAAGCTCGATAAAGATTTAGTTAAACTTGATCGACTCCCTACTAGATGATTAAACCATTTTCATTACTAATGATATACTTATTTCATTAAAATGAGCAGTCCACGAAGTAATAAGATCATTACCATTCTTATAAGTGTTGTTGTTGCTCAATTTGTATTAATACTATTTCTGTTAACATCATTCCTACCATACTCATCATTATTATAAAAAAAAATCATTATTGATATTGTCATTATTTATATTATTATCATTAGTAGTCTTTAAGCCAGGGTGATCTCAGATGAACGAATTTGAGCATAAATCAACTCTGTGCCAAGTTGGTAAAAATGACGTTTTAGACCAATGAGAGAATTGGTACAGTTGTTTAATATTTCAACAAATATTTTCAAAGAAATAATGATCGGAATAGTATTGTCACTTTACAAAGTCTCCTTAGACAACCTAAAAATATAACCATAACTGGAAAAGCAATGACGTAATGAGCCAAAAGTTTTGAGGTGATCATTTATGGTGCATCGGGCAAAATTTGTTTTCAAAATGCGAGTAAGCAAAGCGAGCAAGCAAAACTTTCGACACTTTTATGACAACAATCCAATTTTGTGATAGCTTTTGACACATTTTCTGACTATTATCATATTCATGCACCCTTCTCTCTTTCCTTGTCTTTCCTTTTCTCTTTTTTCTTCTTGGTCGATATTATTTTTTTCTGGGGGGAGGGGGTAAGCGCCCCCGCGCCGGCCGGCCATCTGTACACCGCTGTGGAGAAGGATTCGCCTTCACCCTTTATCTCCTCTCTCCGTTAACTCACTTCAACCCTGTCGACATGTCGCTATGAACAAATATACACCACGCCTTGAACGAATGGCCATTGCGTTTGCACAATTCAATCACCCTGATGAAATAGGAGTGAAAGCATATTTGTTTTGTTAATCAATTGTGATTGTATGTATGCATTGACCTGTTCACTGGTGATGTGTACAAGTCTTCCAGATCCAGGTCATCAAGCCCTGATTGCACCCCCATTACACCCCCTCGATTGACTTTTTGACAAAAGAACAAAGAAAGCCCCTCCAAAGCATAGCATTTTCGTCTTTTTTTTTATCGAGAAAAGAGAAGAAAGAAATCCGCTCCAAAGCTTCGCATATTTTCCGTTACGCCGTTCCGACCGACTTGATCTGCTTACAATGAGCCGCAATTTTGGTGAAAAGCGGCCGCAGAGCGACCTGTTTCAAGGACCCCCGTTTTCACAAACATTTGTAGTTCCGAAGCCCGTTCTGAGGACCCTCCTTTTCACAATAAGCCCGCTCCAAGGCCCCCGTTTTTTGTCTCGCCCGCGGCACATGTACTACTTTTTCGGTCGAGTACCCCCCCCCCCCCCGAGATCTGGTTCCGCTTGAAGACTTGATGTTTACAGTTAAACCATGGAGCTATCTGTATAGCTCTATGGTTATTGCAATATGTGTGCAGTACCTTCACTTACCAAGGAATTCTTGCACTTACCATTTGCGTTTCTTTGGCAGAATACACCTTTTAACCTTTGCCAGCCACCATTCAAACAGACATTTGATACAAGATGCAGTTCGTGTAAAAACAACGGAGAAATATATACAGACCTCTAGACAGATGCGGTGTACGTGTACGGCTTGCTGATTGCATTTGCAGAAAAATGATTGAGTTCGCTTGCACGTATGTTCATCACCCATAGGCTATGTATCAACCCAGTGGAGTTCGCCATTAAAGGCCTTTGCACAGTTTCAACGTTGGTGTCGTGATACTTTTCAATAAAGAAAATGTGTGTCGTACCATGACAACATGTATTGTTGCTGGAATTTCCAGGGATTTAAAGTGGATATGGTGTGATAAAACTATGAAAATTTATAATCCATTATATCAATGGTCATATCATGACTTTAGTTAAGAATATCGTGCGCAAATAAAGGCAGATCAGCACAATTTCATATCATTGTCTAATACGTAATAGATCGAGTGTGGGAGACGGGGGTAAAAAATTTCAACATTTTATTATCTTTATTGTACTAGGTTCTCAATTTTTGTAATACTTTCTTTCTACAGTATGTTATTTTGTTGTTATTTTATTGTATATTTGTGTTGAGTTTGACAACTCTCCAGTTTTTTTTAATGTGTAAGCTAAATAAATAGTCAGTGGATCTTGGGGCTATATTGCAATTGAAATCACGCACGTCAAGTGGCGTAATTCATCTGATCGGGGGGGGGGGGTGTGAGTTCAATAATTATGTTGAGTTAAAAAAAAATGGTCCCCCCCCCCCAGAGCTGTTAGTAGACGGGGATATACAAAACGTGTGTGAAGGGATGGGGGTCAAAGCAATATATTGAGCTGAATATTCAACAATAATATTCAAGGGTAACTCATCCCCCCCCCCCTTCAAGAGCTATCAGTAGACAGGGGCGGATCCAGCCTTTGCCAATATGGGGGGGGGAGCCGAATTTTTTTAGCCACATTTTCCCGATCGGCCACTCGAAGTTGATTTTTGTTTGTATTTTTGAAGGGGTAGTCTTTTATTATAATAGTCTAAGCTTTATTCTTATAAATCAACATAAATATATAATAATCTCATAAGCCTTTTTTGATTAGTGCGAGTGCAAAGTATTTTGTCCTAAAATCTAAATATTCTGGGCAATGTTTGTGATCCTAAGACAGATGTGTATCTACCGCAACTACCTTACATTTTTCAACAATCAAATAATGCGAGCGAAAAGCGTGGGCTGAAAATTTTGACATTTCTAGACGAAGTACGGAAATTCTAAGCACTTTTTGTAATCGTGATAATAATAAGTAAATGACTAAACAATTGATGCGAGCGCGAAGCGCGTGCGGAAAAAAATCGAGATTTACACCCAAAAATGGGACACTCTGATCATTTTGTGTAAATCATGAAAATGATAATTGGAAATCTTATAATGCGAGCACAAAATGTTTGATATTTGGATGATTTAAATAGTGAACAAGCTGCGTATCTGAATAAACATGCGCGACCTAGAATCTGGGCATTCTAAATACCTTTTACATCATGAAAATCAATAAAGCGAGCGCAAAAAGCGCGAGCTTAAAGTATTTGATATTCCGATCTGAAAAGGGACAATTTAATCTCTGTATTTTAAGCACTTTGTAGGACAATTGTGAGGTGGATTTGAATCACAGTTTTAAAAAAGCGGATATGTTTCAATATTATTCCTTTGAGTTTTGACCTAGGACCGGGACATCCTAAGAACATTATGTCATCAAATGAAAATGATGACTGTCTTCCTATTTCTCTACCTAAGCACGAAATAGAACTTGTCGATATTCCATTCTGAAAACAACGACATAGTGATTACTAAATTAATATCTTATTTATTAGTCTAATAAGCCTAATGAGAGCGCGTAATCTGTTAATATTATGGCTTGAAAATGGACATTTAAAGCACTTTTGTAATTATGATGCACGATTTAATATATTTTCAACAATCAATGCGAGCACAAATCGTAAGCCGAATTTTTTATAATCTGTCATGAAATGGGGATTTTAAGTAGTTTGTTATAAAATCAATATTGAGATATACATAACTCACCCGGTGTATTGGAAAAGAGAGGGAAAGGAGCACCCCCTTCTCCCGATCCGCTTGAGACAACATTATACCTTCAACTTTCTTCTTCGTTCTCTTTTTTATATATTTCTTGTACATACCATCTCAAGATCTTATTTATTTTTAATAGTAGTTCATATTCATATTTATAGTGTAAACAGATTTTACCTTTTATAATTACAATTCTATACGTGTTGAGGACCCCACTGAAAATAAGCTTTCGAACTATCCTGTTAAAGATTACTGACTTTTATTTTAATCTAATTTAATCTAATTTATTTATTCATTTATTTATTTATTCTTACTCATTATTATTTTGGGGGAGGGGTCCTTTCACACCCATAATCATCAAACAATAATCGTTCCGAATCCTCCTTCATTTAGGTTATGTTAATGAAATACTAAAATATTAAATTAAGAGGAAAGGAATTAAGACAAAGTAATTTTACAGCTACAACTATGATTTATTTGCGAAAAAGGGTATTTCTTTTTTATTTTAAGACCGCTCGGGGGACATTCATAATGTAGTTTTTAGTCAAAAAATAAATTGTGTCAGGAACTCGTTGGCTGCAGTAAATAAATATTGTTTTTAAAAATGGATAACCATGAGAAACAAAATAATCATATCCATCTTTAGTCGAAGTGCCAGGAATGAGCTCTTTGGCAAGCTCTTTGGTGTAAAAACCGCTTGCGAACCAATTCTGCACATTGAAAAATAAACGCTGACATAGCAAAAGAAAATTATAAACTGATTGAAATTGCCGTTGCATACGATGACATGTTCAAATAAAATTGGAATCATGCAGTATTTTGTTTGTTATACACAAAGAAAACTCAGACCATGACACCCGTCATGATTTTTTTATCCAATATGATTCTATAACATATTTACATCAGGACAATTTATCTAATATAGACACACATAATATAAATTGTAATAGATATGCGCTATGCTAAACAGTCAATGTGAGTATATGCAATCTTGACCTAAATTTGCCTTTTGGTAATTCAGGAAAGAAATAATAATTCTAGAAAATGAAATCATTTATGTGTTAGGTATATTCCGAACATTTTCCAAAATCGTTAAACCATCAATTTCACAGATTAAGTGTCAAAATTAAGTATTAAAGTGCGAAGTGGTCATTACAAGGGGAAAAGGTACGTGGAAAATACCACCTTACACCAGTATGGGACTGGATATCCGTCCCCGCAGACACGGCGATCAGCCCGTGTGCGCACGCTAAAATTTATCATTCTGCGGCTTTTTTCTCTCAATTACGAAACTCATCGTGGAAAAGGTTATCCAACATGCAATGATATACTCGTAAAATTTGTCGTCATGTATCATTTACACACAGATAATTGAATATAACCCTTCTTTTGGAGAACTATTAGTAAGTTGTTCGAATCTAACGATTTTCTTTTAAAAATATAACAACAATTTACCTGATTTCAAATGCCTGCCATTTCTTTAAAAAAACTAGAATCAATAAGCCACCACCGTTATCAGTTGTGAAAAATTCTAGGAAACGTACTAAGATGCTTTTGCAAATGATTAAAAATTAAGGGGATATGAAAATAAGGATTTTGCAATGCTATATCAAATTTCTGTTATATTTTCATCAATTTTGGGATTGCATCGAAATGACTGATAATTCAAAGTCTTACCCACACTTGCTTGTAAATTCGGTATATGTTGGTACACTGATAGTCAATGTAAATGATAAATATTCATAGCCTCACTAAAATTGAACAAATCCATTGTTTTTAGAATTTTAATGTCGCAGACATTTTGGAGAGTGAGCAAAGTGATGCTAACAAACGTCGCTAACAATATTGCTAGGCGAAAAGGCCTTTCAATGGCGCGCTCCACTGAGTTGAGGCCGTGAACATACGTGCTTGGAGCTCGAGCATCACTAAATACAACTCACGCTGATCCGTACCATGTGCGGACGGAAGCCTGTATTTGCATCACTATAAGGGTTTCGGTTTCGCACCGCAACGCAGAACGCATTCAATAACAAAGAAGATGTATTGTCATTAAACGCCTTTCATGACAAAGAGCGATCAAGAAGTCTTTGTCGAAAATTGGGGAATCAAATCAGCACTTTCGTCCCGGAGTCATACTTATAACTAATTATAAACAACAGAGTTAGCTTATATAACACAGTACATGAGAAAACAATATATTAGGACAATAAATTAGGCCTACGCAATTATAGAATCGACAATAATTTACTTGTACTTGTTTTGTTAAAGCTTGTGGGTGAAAATCAAAATTTTTAATAAACCATAACCATTACCATGTCAAAAACATGAAACTAATTATGTCACTGCCAGACATTGACACCTCAAGGTGAACTTCGCCACTTTGTTAGTGTTTGATCTATGTAATTCAGATGTGATTATTTTTCTACGGTATAATAAAATCATTGGTAATATAATGTGTTATAAACCTCTCTTTAAGAATGTCGAATAATCCGTTCCTCTGATTGGTCAAAACTGAGGTCATGTAAACGACCATGCCTTCAAAACAACAAACTAAGGTGGTAACCAAGAGCAACGGGCATAGTTAACAAGATTGCTGCCCGTTGCCCCCTGATCCGCCCCTTAACGACGGGCATAGCAAAATTTGGCTGAAATCCCCATTTGATTGCATGCAAAATGTTGCTTTCTGCGGTGATTACGGATACCACAAATATCCGCGCGATTTGATCGAAAGTTTTAGACAATTCGCGCATTTACGCGCTTATTGCGCAAGTGCGCGCAACGGATTTGACATATCGATGAAACGATGCCGATCTTTGACTTTTGCTTGTTAATTTCTGTTAAAATATATGGCATTTATTGAAAATAAAACTAGCTTATTAAGGACATAACGGATGTATATCAATCATCAAGTCTTGGGGAAGTTCGCTCAAATGCATGCTCGCAAAAGGTGAGTCAGGTGAAAAGATTAGACGGTCACTGCACTTTCTAACAATAAACGTTTAACTCGTTCATGTCGTAGGCTTAGCCTGGGACAGTTAGGTATTGACAAACGACAACGTTAGGACGGGTAGATCTAATGTTAATTGTCGTTAGCTTAGAAGTTAAGAGTAGACTCTAGATCTAACGTTAGGACGTAGGTTTAGTCGACTAGATCTAAGTTAACGTTAGATTATACTCTAGTCTAAATTTTAAGACTGAACTTTAGATCTAGCTACACTGTAGCCTAGGCCCTAGACCCTATTCAGAATCAGACCCTAATTTGGTTCCTAAAAATATCTAGCCTAGGCCTAGTAGGGCCTATCGGTATGAACTGCTTTGATATTCGATTTTGAGACCTAACTTCAGGGCAGGGCTAAGTAAGGGCCTAGACCTTACGTTAACTTTGGGCCTAGGCCAGGGGCAGGCTTTTTTGTTTTAGTTTTACTAGATCTAAACCTAGACCAGGCCCTAACGTTTATGTTTAATAATTCGGTTCATAAAATATATATGGACTGCTTTTATATTCGAGACATGGTTGTTTCAATTCGGCTCGCGGGTACCGCATCGGCCAGACCATGCCCTCGGGCAAAGCCCTCGGGCATAGTCGCGTTGCGGTCCCCTTGAGCCTTTAGAAACAACCATGCCTCTCAAAGCAGTCCATATATCTATACTATTATATCTATTGTTAGAGCGCTTATCTTGCTTATTGGGTTTATCGATAAAAAGAATAAAAGCTGTTCACATAATATCACATAAATTGAAGTGAAAATTTCCAATAATTATAAGCCCAATTTTTGCTTTTCAGTTTCAATAGCTTAATAACTTGTTTAAAAAATAGTTTAATTGGCCTTAAACATGTTCAATGGGTGATATAGGTTTGGATGTAAGTGAGTTGCTTATCAATTGCAGAAAATTTAGGTTCCACGGCTTCTGCAATCAAGCGACTCCAGCGCGCAAATGGCACTTAAAGGGGAATCCAGCCTTGGTCATAAAATGTTGTGTTGGGAAGGAGAAAAATAAATTAAACAGAATGGTGAAAGTTTGAAAGAAATCGGACAAGCAATAAGAAAGTTATAGCTGCTTTAAAATTGAGATCACTAATACTATGTAGATTTTAAATTGGCAACTGGGTAAGTAAATTATGACAAGGGGCAAGGACAACTTTCCCAAAGGCCATGTACTTTATTATCAGGGATTTGTAGTTTTCTCCTTAGTACCCATTCCCCTGGGGCAGTAATCTAAATACAACCCAGGTAGTATATTGTTTTATGCCCTCATGAAAGAAAAATATAATTTGAAATAAAACTTTTGGGAAAAATGACATTTTAGCCATAATATGTATTGGAGTACATGAAAGAGTAGTCCTTGCCTTACATCACTATGACATCCCATATGCGGCCAATTTGAAGTATCCATGGGTATAGTGATTACCAATATTTACAACTTTTAAAAAATTCATTACTTTCTTGTTGTTTGTCCAATATTGTTCAAACTTTTACCTATCAACTGATTTTTCTTTTCCTTATAAAAACAAGTTTTTATTTGGGTTGGATTCCCCTTTAATAACAACCAACAAGGTCTTGCATTTATATATACCAAAGAAACATCTGCAGACAAAGGCCCTGTTACTATAATGGGTAACCATGCAATTATTATATAATGTATGAATAAAATAACTTCAGTCTTTGGGGTGAGTGTACACATCCTACTACAGGCCACAAAAAAAGTTATTGAGCGCTATTAAAGGTCAAGTCCACCCCTGAAAATTGTTGATTTGATTCGATAAAGAAAAATGAAACAAACATAACGCTGCAAATTTCATCGAAATCGGATGTAAAATAAGAAAGTTATGACATTTTAAGTTTCGCTTATTTTCCACAAAACAGTTCAATGCGCAACTCAGCGATATGCAAATGAGAGAGTCGATGGTGTCCATCACTCACTATTTCTTTTGTTTTTTATTGTTTGAATAATACAATATTTCAATTTTTACAGATTTGACAATAAGGACCAACATAACTTAACCATAAACTGTTAAAATAATGGTAATTGCACATGTTCAGGGAGAAATAAAACTTTTTCACTTGACAAGGAGGAGAAAATTAGAATATTTCATATTTCATTTAATAAAATACAAAAAAAATAGTGATTGGGTGACGCCATCAGTCTGCCAATTTGCACACCGACCAGGATGTGCATGTAACTGTTTTGTGAAATTAAGCGAAACTTTAAAATGTC
Source organism: Lytechinus pictus (assembly GCF_037042905.1). Classification (NCBI taxonomy): domain Eukaryota; kingdom Metazoa; phylum Echinodermata; class Echinoidea; order Temnopleuroida; family Toxopneustidae; genus Lytechinus; species Lytechinus pictus. The sequence continues at coordinate 13,098,284 of NC_087260.1, forward strand.
ATAACTTTCTTATTTTACATCCGATTTTGATGAAATTTTCAGTATTTTGCTTGTTGGATTTTTCTCCCTTTTTTCAAATCAACTCTTTGTTGGGGTGGACTTGTCCTTTAACAGACTGAGGCCCAGTCATATCCTTCGGATTGTGATGTTAAATATTGCCAGAAGTTGATTGTGAGTGTTGGTTGTAAGAGGGCCTCTGTTTGCGAATGGTTAGCGGCCTCGGTGCACCCAGATACAAGGATACTAACTCTTTTTTTTTCTTCTTTTTTTTTTGTTAACACGGGCGCACGTTGGTATCAATAATGCATAATCATTTTCATTTGTTTGCTGATAGATAAAGGAGCAATGTATCATAAAATTGCATTGGTCAATAGCCGTGCCGGGAATCGAACTCCGGACTTCCGTGTAGTCGGGCGCCTTAGACCGCTCGGCCACGGCACCTGAACGACATATCGATATGAAAGTACATGTATAGACTACGATGCCCACCGCGTATACGTACATTGTAGGCCTGTCGCGTCATTGTCTGGTTACAAAATCAGGTTCACTTTTGAATTGGTTTTTCCCTAATATCATTGTAAATGCAATGAGGTCTAACCAAGGAGATATCACTCTCCTTGGTCTAACGACCGCAGTCAGGCCTTTGGTACGAGCATGGAGGTCGGAATGGTACAAGGGTTTCGGTGGATGACCTACTTCTGTTTACTGCTGAAAAACAGTGCGTGGTACAGACACGATCCGGGCTCCCCCTGTTTGTGAGTGACAAAATTATGTTATTTGGAAGGCCCGCTACCCCGCGGTATATTGTGTCTACAAAGTTCTTTCAATGACTGCCTGCATATTTTCCAGAACACTATAAGACCTTTTGAACTCAATTGTGTTTGTGGAAAATCAGACGTCCTTGCCTAACTAGTTCCTATGCATGGCGAGAGAGGGGGATGAATTCAGTATCAGTTAGCATGTTATCTGCTTGTCTGATGTTTCGTTTTGTTCTGTTTTTATTTTTTATGGTAATCCTGCAATTAAAAATTGCGATTCTGAAAGAGGTTGTGTGCGAATCATGACTGCGAATCGAAAGCGCAGTGGTGAATTTCATGCGAGGGCGCTATACAAGTAATCGAATTATATATATTTATTTATTTTAGGGAGATTAACGTCAAATTTGAAATTGGCCTAAAATTAAATCTATTCTGCTTTTCGATTAATATTTTTACGAGGAGTGCTTAATTTACAGTTGAAGTTTTGTTGTCATTAAAATTATGAATCATGTCATGTATTATATATACGAATAATGTTTTGCCAAGCCATTATTTATTATGCATAACATTAATTTATGATCTTGATTATTGTTCGTATCGTTATCAAAACAATAAAAATCGATGCAATCATTCTAAATGTGATCATTGTGATAGCGCAGATTAAAAATGTATCAACTCTAAGATAAAGAAACATATACACCATAACACAGTGACGCCCCTTAGAGGGTAAACATCTTCGTCCCGTGGATCTAGCCCTAAGAGGTTCGGTTGTTCTAATAAAGGCTTGACAAGGAATATCAGTTCAAAGTTCATTTTAAATTCTGCATGTTTTGACAATTCCTTCGTTTAATTTCAAAAGCTTTGGACGATATCGAGATACAAAATGGCTATACGGATGGCAAATTAAACTCTATTTCTGCCACATGTGAGCTACATGCGTATCAAAATCATATATAGTTTTGTGCTGATATCTGCATGCCGTACTTAGCAACGCATTTTGCCTTTGAGTTTGGATATTGAATCATCACTGTGATCAAAATGACGATACAAGACAGTTCTAACGGCAAAGGTGAGTTTGTAACAATGAAAATATATTAAACCCCTCAAAAAAGTTTGGAAATCTGAGTTTGGCCTCTAATTTCTCCCAACTCCCAATTTTATACAACGCATATTTGACATCATTCGTTAGATCATTTAATTATCTTTAAAATGATACCATGCTTGTTATGTTCATGCCATCACGAAAAGAGCAGGATTCAAAAGTGTTGGATGAGGTCTGAATTGAAAAGTTGCAAAACGAGCAGAAATAGTCGTGAAGGGTTAATACAGAACATGATTCTTTTGTCTGTGTCAATAGAGTTTTAAATCCATTCGAATCAAGCCCATGCTTCTTCATTTTTTATGTTTTGGTGTGTTTCATGTAGTGATGGTTCTGTGCGATACCATGGTTTGAAATACCCATGCATGTTTTTTTGTTTGTTAAGGGTTTGCTTGTGCAGAGTTGTGTTTGATTCCATGTTAATGTTGATTTTAAGGTGCATGAAAACAATTAAAAGAAACCGCTGAGAAACTCACTCATCACCACGAAAAAATGAACAGTGACTTTCAATATTGTGTCATTTTGCAACTTGAATTTTGATCTTGCACCACATTTCAAGGCACTGCACCTACATGTGAACCACAATCATATCATGTAGGGTACCATTTTAAAGAAAGTTAAATGATCTATTCATTGATATTTAATACACATTGATATTTACTAAAACCGAGGAGAAATCATTGATCAAAGTCAGATTTCCAAACTTTTTTTGAGAAGTTGAAGCGTATCTGGAATGTGTTATTAGTTATTTATTTCTAAAAGGTGCTAAATGAAAGCGAAATCATTTGGTTTGGTTTTGGTTTGGTTTATTCACGATAAAAATATATGAATATAAATAGAATATACATTGTAAGATCAAATTATTATAACAGAATCATAACATAAATAATTAGTATAATACAACATACAAAACTTATACATACCGTAGGGAGGACTCGTTTCAGATGGGCTATTAATATAGCCCATCTGTTCATCCCCTTGGTCTCTGGAAAAAATTATTTAAATTAACATTACAATATGTATGACAACTTCAAATTAATATTAAGAGATATAAAAGTTAAGGTGCAAGAACTTGCAGTGCAAGCTCAGATACCCCCCCCCCCCCATGAAATCATCATTACACAGTTCTGATTTTTTCTAGGATTTCTCTTTTATAGGTTAAAAAGTTGTTCAATTTTTGTATGTAAAGAGGTAGATTGTTGTATAATTTACCACAACGATATATGAATGTACGCTTACAATTTTCAGTCTTAGGTTTAGGCATTATAACTTGATTTCCTTTTCTAGTGGGGCACCTAAATGTCTTAAAAATCATTTTTCTTTGTTATATATAAGAAGAATTTTTAGAGCAATAACATTCATTTATTTATTTCCTCTTTAAGGATATTCATAACATGTAATGATTTAGAATATTCCAGAATGTCTCAGTAAATCTTCGTTAGGCATGTATGTCTAATCAATGAGATGGAGTAATCTTTGTTATTTCTGGAATTTACAAACAATATAGAATGTAGACAATAGACTCCTAGTGGCAGTGAAAAGGACAATAGGATCAGCTATGTTGTTTACATTGTTAATTTCACTGAGGTCATTTAAGAGTCTTCTAAAATTAGACTGCTCTAGAAATTGGCAGAATGTTATGTTTGTAGACAATACTAAAAGCTTCCAGAATAGTGAATAATTTGTATATAAGCTGGCAGTTTCTTCAAGGAGATCATCACATCAGATCAGAACTCAGAGTTTCACGCCAGACTTTATGTTAGAGCATACGGAGAGCATACTTTATTTCCAACTGGAATACAACGTTGATCTTCTATGGAATTATTTGCACGCCATCAATGAACTGTTTGCATGCAGTTGCTTTGAGAGAGGAATTATCAGTTCTCATCGAGATCATCAAGCTGTTTTAATGAACGCTTTTTAACCAATGGATTGCTGAAATTAACTGTTACTCATCATCAACATCGTCTTCACGGACATTTCAACTCGCTACAGTGACTCTTGTTATTCACCGTGTTTCATCATCGCCATCATTGTCATTTTTAATTTAAGGAATCTTCGCCAACCGACTTGGATTTTAGTGGATTTATATCATAACCTTGGATTGTACATCTGACACTTTAAGAGATAGATGTAAGATCATTGTTTGGTTTTAATTTGTTTAAGTACATGATCTATTTCCTGTAATAAAAAAGGAAATCAAATTTAAAACTAAATTTTCATTATTTGTTGCAGTATCGTAACAACTTTTAAATAGGCAGAGATGGTCGAGATGACGTTACTTTTGGGGTGATTACCTTTTTATTTTTTCATTTTTTGCTTGTCAAATTTTCCAGCCCCTCTCTTTGGGGAGAGATTTCCGCCCTTGCTGACGGCAAGTCCGTCGAAGTCCCAAAGTCCCAATTGAATTGGTGGTAGGTATTCCGCCACAGAGCCGCTGTCGTATTTCTAGACATGGAACTTAATCTCTTAGCCCAGCTAAGAAGCAAACCCAAAGTGCGACTGTTTTAAAGAAATAAGTTTTATTAAAAAAAAAGTTTCCTTTCATAATCACGCAACAATATTACTTAACTACCCTTGCTTAAATGATAACATACTTCCGTATAAACTTCACGATTAATCATACCTTTGGATGCTCTCTATCAAATCAATATCAAATTACAATCGTTCTATATAATCCAGAATTTACAGGAGACATATGTATAAAACTATTCATTTTTCCAGTGGACAATTTAAATAAAGACAAACAAACACCTTATTCACCTGGTGTTTTTTTTTATCAGAATTCTGCAGTATTTACCAACATTTAGGATACCATGTCAGCAATTATGATCTTATGTTTCAGTAAACTGAAGTACAATACTTACGGATATCTTGGTAATTCCGGTCCTTGTTGCTGATCTGCATGGTGTGAGGGCAGTAATGTGAAGGATTTGCCATCCTGTACACTGTAATAAATATTGGGTAAAGTTTTTACCACCACGAGGGTAATTATGTGTCCAACCAATTTGGGGCAGTATTTTACCCGATGCGGGAAGCGTATCGTCAAGTAGGGCCCAAAAAATAAGTAGCAATTACTTTAGAATGGGCAAAATTTTCATCACACTGGATAAATAAAAATGCCCAAAATGCCTAATGTTGGTTGGACACATAATTACTCTCATGGAGCACTTTTACCCAATAAAATGCAAGCGGTGAATCTCTAAGCCTTTTTCACATCGGTCTCAACACTACAGACACCTAAGCAACATCTCACATACAAGAAGAGGTGAAGATAACCTTCCCTAACCAAGGTTAATATAGGATCTGCCCATGCAGGGTAGCCTGCTCACACCAACTCAGTACTTGACACACCCCAATTTCTAACCAATAATCTGACTGCCTGCCCCTATCGCCAAGCAATATGATTGCATACTTTCTTGGGGTCCGCCTTAAAGTAATGTGAATTATTCCCTAACAGTGCAGCGACCTCATTTTGTGTCGACTCTGTGCTGTGTAGCAGAAAAGAGAAGGATTAACCAAAAAGAAGAGCGTGCAAACTCCTAACAATTCAGCAGCCCTTTTTTAAGCTCCCTACATACTGCACTTGAGGAATATGCATACAGCTGGTTAATCAATTTATGCATCAAAAGAGGTAGATTAAGAGATAATTAATGTCTTCACTAGTCCTGACCAAAAAGTAAATCATGCCCATGGTGACATATTTTAAACACATCAGTTCCTATAAATATTTTTGCGAATTATTTTATTTCTCTTTTTTTTGTGAACGCACTTTACCCCCACTAACGTCACGAGAAATTCCCCAATCACTGCTACCACCTTCATTTATGCAAATTATAATGTTTGGATTACATTACATAATATCAGAGATTATGCTCCTCCTTTGATTTTTCAAGAATTGAAAATGAGCGGAAGGGGAGAAAAGGAAGAAGGAGGAGAAAGAACAAAAAGAAGAGTAGGCCTTTCATTGAGGGGACATGATTTTTTTTTTTTTAGAGCACCCTTGCTATTTTATTCTTTCATGACGTCACCTTCGGATCCTGCCCAAGGAAATAAATCTTATCTGAGTTCCCGCCGCCCCATTTCGAAATAGGCCTACACCGGTGATCATTTGTACCAACTATCGTAAGAAAAATAAAAAAAACAACATCAAGTTGAATAATTGGCATTGCTGTTTCCGATTGTCAATACTGTTTTTGCAACTGGTAGTCTCATATAATGACGACCATGGCGATTGCAAACGGTTTGAGAAAATACAACTGTATGTGTTACACTATCTGCATACATGTAGGTCTAAAGTTCGAGTATTTAGCGAAATGTACTTCACATAATACATCATGGGGGCCGTTTCATAAAGCTGTTCGTAAGTTAAGAGCGACTTTAAGAACGACTGGTGGACACTTCTTACGCGCTAATTAATCACCAATAAACATTTAATAGTGATTATAACTTAGCACAAGAAATGATCACCAGTCGTTCTTAAAGTCGCTCTTAACTTGAGAACAGCTTTATGAAACACCCACCAGGTCATATCATACTAGGCGTGGGAGCGACCTTGAAATTATGAAAAATTAAAAACGATCAGTCATGAAGTAGATTTAGAATTTTTCATTTTCCGTTCAACAAATAAACAAAATACAATCGAAGTAATAGTACATATTCAAAGTAACACAAACTATGCAAATTAACCCCCCCCCCCCTCGCATCGTCATGTAAGTTGACATCTGAAACTCTTGTCACTTTATTAGGCTTGGTTCTACGGGAGGGATGGCTTTGGGGATTAAGGCTGTAAATTTTATTTCATCACAAACATGTAGTTATATTGTTACTGATTTATTAAATAATTGTGTAATTGCAATACCATTACAATCAATACATGATATCATTTAATTGGCATGAAAGCAGGGGGTATATCCTATCCTATAACACTTTCGTAAAGATATGGGTTGTTTTTTCTTAATTTAATATCGATACTGACCGAAGTGAATAATGTTAATGGATGTGTCAATAAATGATGATGACGATGATGATCGTGATGACGACGACGATGATGGTGATGATGATGATGATGATGACGATGATGATGATGATGACGATGATGATGATGATGATGATGACGTGATGTGAAGATGAAAGTAATGATGGTGATGGTGATGATTATTATGATTATAATAATAATGATGATGATGATGATGATGTGATGTGATGATGAAAGTAATGATGGTGATGGTGATGATTATTATGATAATAATAATAATAATAATGATGATGATGATGATGACGATGACGATGATGGTGATGATGATGATGATGATGATGATGATGATGACGATGACGACGACTATGATGATGACGGTAACGATGATGATGATGATGAACACGACGAGGAAGGAGATCAAAATTAAGATTAATTGAAGGGAAATCAATCGCCACTGAGATAATACAATCCTATAAAAAAAAATTAATTGATTTTTTGTTTATTTGTCTTTACACTATATGTAATTTGTAGCCCAAACAACATGGCTCCTCTTGACCGAATTTATGTTCGTTGTTCACTTAATACCAACTATTCCATACAGTAGTAAAATATACCACTGGGGCAGCATATGAATTATACAATATTGTTTGGAAAGGTCTGATATTATTCATTCTGCTATCGCATTGACCCGTGATGTTGGCCTACTAGCTAGAAATCACATCAGGCTGGTTTTATATCGCAATAGATGTACCGGTACCACTTCTGTTTTACTAGCAAATCCTTTGCTTATGTCAGTTATATTTTATATGAATCTATAGTGATGATAGTCAGGGTCTGGGATTCTACGTTAAACTTGTCGGACTCGTTATAAATCAGTGTACAACATCGATCAGTTGTGAGTAGAGTCTACACGTTGTTCTTTATTGGCATGATTGTCATGATTGTAGTTACTTGTATATATTGTAAAAGTGTCAATAATGCAAAGGTGTAGGTATAGGCCTATGAGAGCGTGTGGATGGATGGATGTCTGTAAGTATGTTGACAACTGCGTTTTGGAAATAATAATATAGAGTATTTCTAAAGCGCAAAACCCACATTGATTATGTGCTCAAGGCGCTGTGAAAAGGAAATAAGAGAAAAATTACATGGAGCAGGAACGGACAAGGATAAAAGAAGCACAGTCATGACAATGAAAGGAAACTACTGGAAGGCATGCAATTTTAAACAAATGGGTTTTTAGAGCAATTTTGAAATTATCGGTATTTGAAATGACTGCGTGGTACCGGTTTTGGTAAAGGGTTCAAAAATGATATTAAAAAGGATTGAACAAATCTATCAAGCATTGGTCCAAAGCGGGATAAATAAAAGAGTTCCATTGGTATTTTTCGTCAACGATTTAGACTTACACAGCGCTTTGCGTGGTGCATTATTTAACAAAATGCAAAAGAAAGTACGTTTTGTTAACACTTTATTATAAACTGTGAATGCTACGGCCTAGCAAACAACACAATGTATCAGCATGTACACTGTACATACACAATTTACCATGTTTACTCTGAATATAACACAAACTATGTGTCGATCTTGCAAAATAATCGATGTTTGAATTATATAACTCTGGGTTACGCTGGTTTGCTTGATGTAGTCCTCTCCAACACTCATTGGTGTGTTTTCGTTGTATTCAAATAGTAGGGTTTTTTCTCTCTTCGTTTTCGATGATATAGAAACATCCGAATTGGATGAATCTACGCTTCCAGAACAACTCAAGGTTAAGGGCGTATACGAGCAGCAGGTCGAGACAGACAACGACCAAAACACAGGGATGCCGAAGACAGAGTTCACCGTCATCAAGGACGACGACCTGGACGACGATGAGGGCCTCGCGTCGTCGTGGACCGGGAGGAGGATCTACAAGAATCTCCTCATCATCAGCAGCTCTTTCCTCTTCGTCTTCACGGCGTTCCAAGCGCTCTCTAACCTACAGAGCAGTATCAACTGCGATGAGGGACTAGGTCTCGCTTCTCTCAGCGTCATATATGGGACTCTCATCGTATCAGGTAGGAACTTGATTTCAGAGATGTCGTCATGGGGTAGAGGGCGGGAATTGCCGGTCACAATGACTATCTAACCTGCACCGATAAAATTGGTGTAACTATTAAAGGCGAAACATATTTTAGAGAGAAGGGGATAAGGAAGGGGAAGGAATATGAAGGAGATATAGAGAATGAATAAAGAAGAGTATTTGAAAAACGTGTATTCTGGGCCGTGTAAGCAGTGGAATGATTAATTCGTTTGGTGATGAGGACAACAAGTAAGATATTCATTTTTCTCGTGCCATCAGTTATCTTTCAGAAATTACATGGCTGTTTGGTCGCCATGTCCCCCTCCTCTCCCTTCCTCCCATCAAAATACCACGGCCTGATATCGCTGACCCTGAAATGGGTCAGTGTACACATTGAAAAGAAGTATAGAAATCAGGTTTTCCTTGCATTATAGGATCTTACGATTGAACTTACATATATTTCAAAAGATATCATTGAAATTATCATTGAATCCAAATGTAATTAGCAGCGACTGTGTTATTGAATTAGGATAGGCGAGCTAAGATGACACATGGTATAAAGATATTTGAGTCTAAAAATGATTGTGTTGTTTCACGAAAAGAAAAATCAGTTATCTCTTCCTTTGCTCCATTCTACCCCTCTGTCCCCTTTTTGTTCATTTCTATTTTTTCACCACTTTTATCACTTGAAAAAATGAAATTGTTCTCGCTCCGCCTCTCCTAGCCGAGCGTGCACATTAAATCCAACATTTTTTTTCATTAATTTCAGTATAATATACATGTAATTTTCTTTTTATCTGCAGATTCATTAAGCACATCTGTAATTTGTTTCCAATATACAAATAGGTACATATGTGTTCATTTGACAAACAGTGAATATTGTTTTTACTTATTTATATGCGGGCCTACATCCTTTTTCTCACAATTATTTGCTGTCACTTTAAAACTTTTTTCGTAGATTTTATCTGCCGTAAAAGTGCCATATGATTCATTATTCATTATTGATATTACTAAATCTATTTAATGTATCCCCTTTTCGGCACTGTCAGCCATGTTTGTCCCTTCCGTTATGATCCGCCATCTTGGATTAAAATGGACGCTTGTGGTGAGTCAGGTGACCTACGCCTTGTACACAGCAGCAAACTTTTACCCTTCCTGGGCGACTCTCATACCCGCTTCGGTCATCCTGGGGCTCGGTGCCGCACCCCTCTGGACCGCCAAGAGCACATATCTCACAACCACTGCAGGAGTGTATTCTAAGCTGACAGGTATGTGATGATATTGACATGGTTACCTTCGAGTGTTGAGATTAGTGACAATGCTTCTACTTCTACTTTAATATTTTTATGTCCACTCTTGCTTCTGAGTTTTTTTTATACTTTTCATTCATTTATTTTACCGGACGATATCTTATGAACAGTTGATATAAATATAATTCCCTATTACTTCCAAGGGTTGTCACGCATTGAAGCTACCCTTAACAATAATCGCAACCCCTGCAACCTTGTTTAATAAACTTCATAGAAAATAGAACCTCGCCCATTGTTTTGGTTATCAAATATATTCTGTACGTACTCTGTTTATTCTATTTTTTATTGATTGTGAAAAAGCTGCAAAAAATCGTGAATGGTGGTGATTTTTTTTCATCTAATTGCCAAGAAAGCATGAAGGCTTGTAAGCAACCAGAGCAACCGCTTTAGGTCCTTTCCGAGGGGCCTGGTAATGAGGATTAATGCTTTTTACCAAAGGGCACTAGCACCAAGTGGGAATCGAACCCGGGTCACCGGAGTCCGAAACTCCCATTCTACCAACTGAGCAATCAATAAATGAAATAGAAAAGCAATGAAATGAATTTGTATGTTTGTTTCTTTTTTCTCCCTCCTATGTTTTATTCTTGTTTCCTACCTTTATACCATCTCCTTCCCCCCTTATCAGGAGAGACTGTTCCGTCCATTGTCTCTCGATTCTGGGGTATATTTTTCTTCTTCTTCCAGTCATCGCAGATTCTCGGAAATCTCATTTCATCTCTGGTCTTCAGAGAAGAAACGTCTATTGACGGTAAAAACGACACTGAATACAAATGTGGTTCACAGGACTGCTATGTTGGTAAATTCACAATCCTTGTTACCATAGATCGCTAATCTAAGTCAGTCATCAGAGTTAATAGCGAGGTTCCACCAGTGGCGTAGCTAGGATTTTTTTCCTGGGGGGGCACTGGGGGGTCCTTGCTTTTTCAGGGGGGGCACCATTTTTTCCGGTGTGTGTGTATGTGTCACAAGGGCGGATCCGACTTTCGGCAATAGGGGACGGGGGCCCGAAGTTATCTTCACCTATATTTTCCCCGATCAGTCACTTCTTAGTTTTATTCTTATTAAACAACATAAACATGAAGTAATCTCATGAGCCTTATAAAAAGTGCGAGCGCGAAGCGCGAGCGATTTTTTTTTCTTTCATGTATTTTGTCCTGAAAATTTAATATTCTGGGCAATGTTATATGTGATCCTGAACAAGATTCGTATGTAACTACTGTAGATGGTTACTGCGAACGCCAAGCGCGAGCAGAAATTTTTATTAACTGTTCTAGCATTATCGAAAAGGGACCTCTTAAGGACTGCTTACAGTTACCCACGAAGACGGTATATATTTCAATAATGCGAGCGCGAAGCGCGAGGAATTTTTTTTTGACATTCCGACCTAAGAAATGGTCATTCTAAGCACTTTTTGTATTAATAAATGGGATAGGTATGTAACTAAACAACTGATGCGAGCGCGAAGCGCGAGAGGAAGAAAATTGTGATTTTAGACCTAAAAGCGGGACACTCTATTCATATTTTGTAAATCATAAATAGGATATAGTTAATTGGGTATCATTAATAATGCGATCGTGAAGCGTGAGCAGACAATTATTGATATTCTGATGTGAAACTGGATAATTTGAGTACATTTTAAATAAAGAACATGCAGGCAATCTCGCATGATTTATATTTAGACCTAGAATCTGGGCATTCTGAATACATTTGTTTAATGGAACATTATGGAATACACGTAGACAATAGGAACTTGGCAAATCAAACAATGTGACCACACAGCATGAGCTTGAAATGCTGATATGTAGACCATAAAACGGACATTTTACAGAGCACTTAAATTTGTAAATGAAAAAAAAGAATGAAAGCTCGATGTCCGAGCTAAAATATGTTTTGTATATTGACTTCAAAACTTGCTCCATATCAGCCTATTGAGGAAGATATGAATCTCATTGAACAGGCAATTCTGGCGCGAAGCGCAAGCAAAAATTTTATATAGTAACATGAAAGATTTGTGTTTTTTTTTTGCAAGTCTTCCCCTTACATTATTTTATTCACTCGTCTTCCTCTTATTTTCCTCTTCTTTTTTTTCTTCTGTCTTTCTTATTCCTTTCTTTTCTTCTTTCTCCCTTTTTCCTTTTTTTTTGCTCTGCCAATTTTTTTCAGGGGGGGCACCTGGGGGGGCACACCAAATCTCAGGGGGGGCACGTGCCCCCCCCAGGCCCCCCCGTAGCTACGCCACTGGGTTCCACACCGCCAGACAAAACGAATTCAAGAACAAAGTGTATGTCTTGAAAATGTCCATCTAATGACAAAAAACAGTTTAGAGAACCTTTTTGAAAATTGGTGAACCGGAACAGCAGTTCGTCCAAAGTTTCGGAGTTGACGAAAAGGTGCGCAGATCTGTCGTTTGCCCAGAGTCCAGGGAAGCGTTTCATCAACTTTCCTCGATTTGGATTGACTGAGAAGCAGCGTTACTATGGTAATTGTCAGATAAAACGTCTGACAAGTCCTTTAATGAAACGCTCCCCATTACAAAACTGCTTAATTTATTCACCAATTTTCGTCCTGAACTTTGGATAAAACGGCATAATTATTTACAATTATTCGTCAGCCACAATAAGGACGATATAGTCGATTTGACATTTTTCGAACCTAGAAATGTTCTTTCCGATGAAGTTTTTTTCTTGATTCGTGTTCCTATGGGGTCCTAGAACAAATTCAGCTTTGTTGCCCAAAGTTGCCGGTTGGGCAATTTTGCTAATTTGCATAAATCCAAAATGGCCGCCACATGCCATCTTAAAAACCTAACTTTTGATCCCCTTGCCCTAAAATGATGAGGAATGTCTCCTTTTATGGGTTTAGGGTAGTGTAGAATCCATTTCTATAATCATTTTTGCAATATAAGGTCATCTTCAGGTCAAATCCAAGATGGCCGCCAGATGCCATCTTGAAAAATTGAATTTGAACCCCTTGCCCCAGTATGATGAGTAGTACCTGTGTTTAGTGCTTTAGGGGTGTGTGAAATCTCTTTCTGTTATCTATTTTGCAATATAAGGTTATCTTTAGGTCAAATCCAAGATGGCCGCCAGATGACGCCATCTTGAAATATTAACTTTTGAACCCTTTGCTCCAGAAGCATGAATAATATCTATATTCGTGAGTCATTTGGTATGTTGATTCAATTTCTGATGTAATTTTGCAACAAAGAATAATCTTCAGATCTAATCCAAGATGGCCGCCAAGCGCCATCTTGAAAAATTACTTTCCGAGGCTTGTAGTGTAAGAACTTATGTAAGGGGATTTCAGTAAGAATACTGTTTTTTTTAATTAATTCTCAATTTTTAGCTCAAGGGGAAGCAGATCTGAGATGTTGTCAGACGTTCGACATTTACTGCTCACCTAAAAGAGAATCCTCTTTATGTTTCGGCTATGATAAATTTTGTATTTGTATTTTTTTTAATGTCCATCCATACTTTTGTACTGAAGAGGCTGTAAAGTCTTATTTGAATTTGAAATATTTTCACTAAATCAAAGTGTCCAATGATAGGTAGGCATCAGTTCGTCTCAAAAGACGATGGTGTAGCGCGCTAGGTATTACATTTTCGAGAGTGGTTGTAGAGCTCCGCTCTAGAGTGGCAGTCTCTAAAGCAAATTTTGTACAGATGAGGGAGCATGGCGCTGAGACAGGTTCAGATGGAGATGCTGCCCTAGCCTTCCTATTTGGTCCTTGGCCTGCAAATGTAGAATTCCGATTATTTTCTGACGTCTTGACCCCTGTACTTAGTAGCTCTCGATAGATGGCGACTATCATCTACATCTTCACAAGTGTTAGTGTTTATGCCGGCAGGTTTTATGTCACGTTTGCAGGTGTGTTTATAACGGAGGTGATCTATCAGGGGACCAGTCACACAGCTCACCTTACATTAGCGAATCCCTTCAAGGATTTACTAAAGTTTCATCCGGCGAACATGAGTCATAAGCTGGGGATGCCAGCATGTTCGTGCGCTGAAGGGCCTTATATTCCGGGCTTGTTTTTTTCACTCTGTCCTGCCATTTAATGTGTAGGATACGTCCGAGGCAGCTGGCATGGAAGGTGTTTAGCCGCTTTTCTTGATCGGCGTACGTTTTCCAGGACTTATTTCCGTTCAGGGGCTTAGCCATGGTTGTGACAGAGTTTCCTATCCTGGTGCTTATCTCGTTGTCCAGTGAAAGGGAACTAGAGACAGATAGTCAATGCAAGGTTGGTAAGGAGTCCACCACAACCAAACGAGTGTGTGGTGTTGATAGAGATATCTGGAGGACAGTCAGTGTCTTGAGTCGATCAGGATTTCTGTCTTACAGGCTGATGGGTCATCCAAACTCCTTCCATCATGTAGGGGCCTACATGCAAAAAACAGGCGGCTGTATGACTAGGTCTTGTAGGCCTACTCCAGCTTCTTTATGAAAGGCAGGGGCGACATCTCACGAATGAGAACCATCCTGACCATTGTTTTGGCACGTAGCCGGTCGATGTTGAAGAGTTTTCCATCTGCTCTGGTACGGATATGTAGATGCATTATGTGCATTCGCCAAGTGCATACTGGGGAAGCATGGAGAAGAAGATCCTGAGTGTCAGGGCCAGGCGCAGCCTAATTGCTTCACGCCACTGCTCACATGAACTGAGGGAAGCTACAAGATGTTCCAGCATTGTAGCAAACTGTTGACATGGAATGATATGACCATGGATCAGTCTTGGGGAGCCTGTCTTCTACAGGAGGCTAAAAAGTGCACTCGTGCTGACCAAGTCAAAGGCTTTTGTCAGGACGAAAAGTCCAATGATAATTATAAAGGAAGGTAATAAGTTAACAGATTTTCTGAAAAATACTGAGAAATCACTATTTAGTTAAAAATAATACTTTGAAGTCCTTTCACTAGAAAAATATGGCTGGACATAAAAAAATAACTATGAGAACTCCCGAAATAGGTCATAGCCCAAACCTTGAATGATTTCATTCCAAGGTGAGCGGTAAATGACAAAATATATCAACCATCTTACCATATCAGACCTTACTTTATTGACCACTGAAAATGGAGAAATTAAAAGAAATGAATCATTCTTACTGAAATACCCTTACATGAGCTCCTACACATAATAGTAATCTCTTTAGGACAGCATGTCCGATTTTTGGGAGAGTACTTCTTCAAGGTTCAATAGTCTCGGGGGATAGTTTTTTTTTCATATGGCGTTTACCGGCCATCTTTTTTTTTCTTTATCTGAATGATCCTATATTGCAAAATTATTAACAGAAATGGAATCAACATATCAAATAACTCACGAAAAGAGGTATTATTCATTATTCTTGGACAAAGGGTTCAGAAGTAAATTTTTTTTCAAAATGGTATCATCTGGCGGCCATCTTGGATTTGACCTGAAGATGACATTATATTGCAAAATAGATAGCAGAAAGAGATTCTACACACCCCAAAACCCCTAAACAGAGGTATTACTCGTCATTATGGGGCAAGGGGATCAAAAGTCAATTTTTCAAGATGGCATCTGGCGGCCATCTTTGATTTGACATGAAGATGACCTTATATTGCAAAAATGATTATAGAAATGGATTCTACACACTCCTAAACCCCTAAAGAGAGTCATTACTCATCATTTTGGGGCAAGGGGTTCAAAAGTTAAGTTTTTAAGATGGCATCTGGCGGCCATTGTGGATATATGCAAATTAGCAAAATTGCCCAAAGGGCAACTTTGGGCAACCAAGCTGAATTTGTTTTAGGACCCCATAGGAACACGAATCAAGAAAAAAACTTCATCGGAAAGAACTTTTCTAGGTTGGTGTATTGAGCCTATGGGACTGTCAAATCGACTAATATGCTGTTCCGGTTCAACAATAATTTTCGACCAAGATCTCTCTCAGCTCTTCATTGTCATTGACGGGCATTTTTCAATATATTGACTGTGTTCTTGAATTTGTGCTGCGTGGCGGTGTGAAAACTCATTATCACCACGGCTGTACGCAGCACCGAATTCTTCCATTTCAACCATAAAAATGTCCTCACGAAAAGGAAAACAAATATGTGATGAGCTCGGTTGACTCGTTCCCTCGATTACTTGTGTTTACGGACATTTTACACTGTCGCGCTCCCATTTGGCGTCTGGATTTTCTCATGACGTCATTTGGTATGCATTTTGCTCTGTAAGCATTGCAGTAACATTTACAAATTATTTCTGTGAAAAGCAATTTGAACACTTATATTAGGAGTTGACAATGTCTTACAATCAGATTGTAACCAAGTGATTGACGCTTTTGAAGGGCATTATTGCCGTAGTATTACTTGGATACATAACAGACTAACATAAAGTGTCATATCGTGAAGTATGTTTTTCGATGTATCTTAAAAATTTGTTTTCCACCCAATCTCAGAGACTGGAGATGATAACGGAACGTATTGCGATCCTCCCGAAACGAGCTTAACCTACACCTTACTCAGCATCTATCTTGTCTCCGGCATCATCGCCGTCATCATCGTCGTCGTCTTCGTCGACAACCTTGGCGCAAGCAAAAAAATCAAAGACCAAGGAACATTGGACTTATTTTTCGCCACTGCGCGATTGATGAAGGATAAAAAGATGATCGCTATCATTCCTCTTACTATCTTCAGTGGATTGGAGCAAGCTTTCATCGCAGGCGACTTTACAAAGGTTCGTGTCTTACCAAACCCGTTTGATGATAATAACAATAATAATGATAAAATGAGTATTACTAATGATGACAACAATAATGATAATAATAATAACAACAGCAATAATAATAACGATGTTCTTTTACTGGGCACATAACGTATCTATGCGCTTCCAAAGAACACGAAGAACGCGGCTTCATCCTGTCAGCCGTCAGCGCACAAGCATTTCAAGGAATTAATTCCTGTCAGGCATACCCATTCTCCTCTCCTGGGTTATCGAGTGCAGCACACTATGAATCACTGCTGAAAGAAATTACACCATGGCTGGGATTCAAACCTACGACCCTCTGTTCCAAATTCCGGAGACTAATCCACTGGGCGACAACGATGTTGAGCCTTGTGGGAAGGGTTGTCATCATCATCATCACTATTGTTTTCACCATCTCTGTCATCATTATGACCATTTTTTTTTTTTATTAGTAGTAGTAGTATTACTACTATAATTACTATTATTATTAGCAGCAGCAGTGCTAGAAGTAGTAGTAGTAGTAGTATAGTAGTAGTAGTAGTAGTAGTAGTAGTAGTACTAATAATAGTATAGTAGTAGTAGTAGCAGTAGAAGTAGTAGTAGTAGTAGTAGTAGTAGTAGTAGTAGTAGTAGTAGTAGTAGTAGTAGTATTAGTAGTAGTAGTAGTAGAAGTAGTAGAATTACTAATTATTTATTTTTGTATTATTATCTTTGCTATCATTGGTATTAGTATTACATTCTTTTGTTTTGCCAACACATCTTCCTAGTCCTATGTCACCTGCAGCCTGGGCGTTGGCTGGGTGGGGTACGTCATGATCTGTTACGGGCTGGCCGACGCTATCTGCTCTGTACTCATCGGACGCCTGGTCAAGTACACCGGTCAGATTCCTTTCTTCTGCCTCGGTGCCCTCATCAACGTCTCCCTCATCGTCGCTCTCTTCGTCTGGGAACCGTTCTCTGACCAGCTCCCTGTTTTCTTCGTGATAGCAGCCCTGTGGGGTGTCGGTGATGCCATCTGGCAGACTCAACTGAATTGTAATGATAGAAACACACATTTTGTTTTGTACTGTATATCTGTTGATAACAAAAATCAAGTAACAATACATAATTAAAAATAATACTTGTGAAACTCCCTAAATTAATCAGGGGGAAGCCCTATTCAGCAGCACCAATCATGGTGCTTGTCTCCTGGAGAGTCATCCTTCGGGGTTGGGCTACGTGGGGAGGGCAGGAGGCGACCGTTCCTGCCTTATTTTCAAGAAAGATTTTTAGGGGTTGGCACCACGGGGGGGGGGGGGTGCCGATCCTATGAATTTTCAAGTAGAGAATCAGAGGAAAAAAATAAAAAGAAGGGGAAAGATGCTTTACTTTAGGCTCCTAACCATAGTTGATCAAGGAGAATCACTTCCATCATGTCCATAGCACCAACACACTTATGATGGAATACAGTTTCTAAGAAAAAGTTTGAATAAAATTTATTCGTCATTGGTTAAATCATGTCAAACGGGATAACCATTTTTTTTTGGGGGGGGGGTAAAATAAGCGTGTTTGCTTAATAAATTTTCACACAAAGTTAAATAAATATACAGCACATTGGTGTTATATTAAGAATCATTCATGATCCCTTTTTAACAAAAATTTGGAAAGTTATTTATAAATGAGTAAAAAAGCTACAGCCTTCAGTACAAATCTACGATTTTTTTTAATTTAATTTGTATTTTCATTTTATTTCTTATTTTATTTGTTTCATTTCGTTTTAATGTACGTCCGGCTAAATTTTAAAATTTAATTGAATAGAACAAATGCATTGGCCTTTTTCTCTCTGTTTTATTTTATTTCCTCTACAGCCCTCTATGGCATTCTTTTCCGTGATCAGCAGGAGCAGGCCTTCTCCAACTATCGTCTGTGGGAGTCCGTCGGCTTCACCATGGCCTTTGCCTACAGTAATTTCCTCTGTGTGTGGATCAAACTGACAATCTTGGTGTGTGCTCTAGGAGTAGGGATGCTTGGTTACGCCAGCGCAGAGTTTCTTGCCAGGAGAGAAGGGTGACGTCACGTCACGTGAACTGATACACCAGTTTCTCGCCGTTTCGTCACTATCCTCGTCCAGTATTGAAAATTTGACAAAATATACGATCCAGGGAACTGCTGCAACCATCATGGAGTTAGTTTTCGAGATGGAAAATATGTAACGACCGTCACCGTCTTTTGTGTAAGGTAAATGTATATCAAATGTGTTATGATGAGAATCATACCCGCTATTCTACTTGCTCTGATGAAATTTACAACTGCCAATCAGAAGATGAGATAAGAAGACAGGAAGGTGGGTTACAGAAACTATTAGCAAGTCAACTTGTTTGGGACGAAAAGATAAAATGACGAGTTGTAAAAACTTTGTCAAGTCGACATGTTTGGGACAAGAAGATAGGAAGAAGACAATAAGATAAGTTGTCGAAACTTGTCAAGTAAATATATTGTCACGGAGACCTCTTCTTGTGATGTTTAAATTTGACATAAGAAGTTATTTGATCTATTACATTTTGATTCAATTGAAATGTGTACAAACCTTGCAGTCACTTCTTTTTCTTTTCATGATGTATAAAATATTTACATGTTTATTTGTACCAATCTGGAAAAGCCATTCTCTGAGATAAGAGCTTTTGCTTGTCTGTGACGTTACTGATATTTAGTCACACGAATTTGGTTGGAGCGCTTGATGTTTTGGATCGCTTATGAATTGCTTGCAATGTTGATTGCATTTTTTCTTGGCTTGTTCCAGATTTGTTGCTTTGGACATTTATAATTCGAAACGTATGATATAAACAGAGGTAGCATGACTTAGACTTTATACAGATATTGCCTACCTAGAGTTTGAATATAACATTTCCTCTCCCCGACGGAGTTATATTTTCCCCAAGGGATTATATTTTGCCCGAAGCGCGCAGCGCTGAGGGAAAATATTATCCCAAGGGAAAAATATAGCTTCGGAGGGGAGTTGAAATGTTATTTATTAAAACGATAGACCAGGCAATATCTGTTATATTATATAGTCTATGTGGATTCGCCATCAGAAATTGCATTCATCATCTGGCTCAAACCCGAAATTCTTGATACAGCTCTGATCCATCTACGTCATAATAGATTTTTTTTTTGAAAATACATCAAGCGCGTTCTTCATGCAATCGATGCGTTAACATTAGCGCGTACAATAAATAAACTACCTTGTTACGCAACTTGTATACAGCCAGTGACGTCACCTTAGTGAATATAACGCCGCAATTGAAAATACAATGCAGTATATTCCCTGACGTGACGTCAAAACCTAGAATATAACAAATGCGATCCTCGCAGCTATGGTCACGTGATGGCGTATTGACCTATCACTGATTCGAATCTACATAACCTATGTAATATAATTATTTCTTTCTTTCTTTTATTTCTTGCAATTCAAAGAGATTTCAGTCATGGCGAAGCAAACGTCTGGTTAAACAAGTGCACTGCCTCGTAGAATAATAATCATTAAAATCATTATTATTGCTGTGAAATAGACGTTGTTTGAGATGATTATTATTAATGTTGTAAATATGTATAAACGATATCAAGATAATCATTAAGATGATTATTAATGCTGTAAATACGAAGTGACTTCATAACTGTCATTAAGATGATTATTATTGATGTTGTACATACGTAGTGATCTAAAACAAAATCTCATCAAGCTTTAAATGATGAATTGTTGTACATTCGAAAAAGATGAATCATAACAAATATTGGTAACAGAGAACTTCCTGAAATTTTTCTTGGCAGTAAGGAAAAGTCTGTTACTACAGGATATTCTAATAGTTAGAGACCATGGTCCCGTAACACAAAGGTTAGCGATTGATCGTACGCTTGATTTTCACGATTGATTGTTCATTGTTGTCAATGGAATCAATCGTAGAAAATCGTTCTACGATCATTGCTAAGTTTTGTGATAGGGGACCCAGTCAAGAAAGTTCAGTAAAGTAGACTACAATTTAGTTAGTTATATATGTATGACTTGAGCCCGTGGACGTAGTGGTTTTACAGAAACTGAATAAGGTCAAGTAGTTGGAAAGGACATTTATTTATTTATTTGTGATAGTTTCATAGGAAAGTTAGAATTGAGAGTTTGCTAATACTCTGCTGTGGATAGGAAATGTTATAATTGAAGTTTGTCGGCGACTTTGGGCTTTGAGAGTTTACATTGTAAGTTAGACTTGAGCCCGTGGACGTAGTGGTTTTTACAGGAACTCAGTTCCATCATGTGTAGTAGGTCCATGGTCCGATGTTCCACAAAGCCTGTTGGATTCTAGCTTATTACAAATCCTTGCACTGATAGATTGAGTGGAGGATTATGTAAGGACTGGAGGGGCAGATTAAAATGACTCCTGGAGGGGTTGATTTGGTTGGAGACTTTGTGGACAAGATGGTTTTATGTTTTCGGAAGATAGGCTATGGAGTTTAAACGTTATGAATTGAGGATTTCTTACATTTGCTGGATTGTTAATGATAATATGTTTCAATTGTACAACGCAGCTACTATAATTGCATATACTCCACTGCGCTTGATACTTGGCATCACATTATTACCCTGGCTGTAGCTGAGCCACCGTATACATGTATAGGCGCTAACGCATTCAAGGAATAATCCTACAGGGTACCCATTCTGCTCGCCTGGGTCGAGTGCAGCACAATGTAGGTAAATTTCTTGCTGAAGGAAAACACGCCATGGCTTGGAATCGAACCCACGTCCCTCTGATTGAAAGACGAGAGAAAAGTTTAAGTTCTAGGTAACTTTTCGTAGTATGGTCCATGCTTGGGCCAAGGTTCAGAGGTAACAGTTTAAAAGTTTCTACAAATACTCGACCTAGACACTCTTCCACGGAGTCAAGTTGAACTAAGTTAGGAAGTATTTTATACTCGGAATTAGAATAGGAAAAAATAGAAAAAAAATAGAATTGGGTACTTCATTTCTAGCATTGTTTTGAATGCATTCAGTTATTTTGGTTGGCCCAAATTCTATCAGTTTCACTCAAACCTCCCGTATACTTTAATTTCTGCACTTGAAATTCATGACTATGGAAATAAGATTTGTACTTGTTATATAGTTTACTCAGATAACCTTCGTAGTTATCAACTTCTTAAAGTTTAGATTAAATGTACAGATTATTAACCGGAATAGACTTACATTGCAAGTTATAAAGTAATTATAGTACATGTACATACAGTACGCTCGAATCTTTAACTCGATACATTTTTATGATGAAATATTCAATGTGTTGCAAGTTACAAAGTTGACGTCTTTCAAGTCATGATTGGAATGTAAATATTTTAATTGGCTTAATAAAGTTCATTGAACTTTATTTCAAATTCTTCAGACGATAATTTATTTAGTTGCGCAATGCACTCGTGAGAAAGCAAGTAAGATTAGTGATTAGTGATGCTACGATGTTGAATCTTTATGGATCATTTATTTTAACTTTACCAGGTGACCGATTGGGTAGTGATGATTGATTGATGATGTGACGATAGTTATGATCTTAAGCTAAGATAAATGGTAAGATAAAGGGAAAAAATATTCAATATCACTCTTGTACTCCAAGAAAACGAACCTTGCTATCGAGCTCGAGATGTCCACGCTAACCTAGTTAGCAGGTGAGGCCCCAGTAGGAGAAACTTCGAGAAATAGAAGATTAATGAGAAGGATATTTACTTGGATTTGTGAATAGGAACCAGGATCATGTTGGATGGAATTTAGTGATGAAATGGATGAGGAATGATTTATATGGATTTGTGATGAGGAACCAGGATGGAAATTGGAATTAGAGATGAAATGGATGCGGAGAAAGATCTAAATTGGAATTTTGTACAGAGGAGCTATATAGGATGGGGAAGTTAGTGTTGATGTGGTGAGGTGAATTAGTGCCAATGGAGTTGGAAGGAATTGCCGGAGGAATTTGAAGTGATGTAGTGGTGTGACTTAAAGTGGAAACAATGATTTGAGCATTTGAGCTTTCAACGTCAGAGGAGCCGTGTGGCGGAGACGCGTGGGGCGCGGAGAATGCACGTTAGCAATGCAGCGAAGCGGATCTGGTGCACGTGTTAAGTTATTTGGATTGACTACGATATTGATTTAATTAGGAATTGAGAGATATTGGAACACTCAGTAAGCTGGAATACTCACCTAAATTTCTGTAAGGAAATCTGGATAATTTTTGTTGATTATCAGCAACTGACAGTTGAAATTGAAGTGTTTATCCGTGGAATCAGGAGCTTGCTTGCCATTTCATGACGAGTCTACACTGTAAAAATGAAGTGCTAATTTAGCACTTACAGTGCTCGTATAGTGACTGCACTACGAGTTTTGATTTGCTAGTTCAAATCTAAACTAGAAAATCAGCACCCGTAGTGCAGTCACTATAGGAGCACTTTAAGTGCTAAATTAGCACATCATTTTTACAGTGTAGTTATGGCGGACATGAATCATCCTGGAACGCCAAAATCAGTCACAAAGCTTCTTATAGAAGGGACTTATTAACACGGGAGTTACGATTATTTTGATTGATCCATTTAACTGGAGACGTAGTTTGCGAGGGAAAACTTATAAAAATCAGACTGAAAACACTGTAAAGAATGAAGTGCTAATTTGGCACTTACAGTGCTTGTATAATGACTGCACTACCGGGCTGCACTACGAGTGCTGATTTTCTAGTTCAATTTAAACTAGAAAATCAGCACTCGTAGTGCAGTCACTATACAAGCACGGTATAGCACTGTTACAGTGTATGAATGTTCATGTTTGGTCAAGAGCTCAACACTCCCTAAAGTGTTGTGGTGGCAGCTAGCAACCAACGTGATTATGGGGGTCTTGCGTTGGAATAATATTTGGAACAAGAAGATAAGACGACGAATTACAGGAACTCGGCAAGCCGACTTGATAGGAACATGAAAACAAGATGACAAGTTGTTGGAACTCTGTAGGTCAACTTGATTGCTACAAAAAGACAAAAATACGAATTGTTGAATCTTGTCAAGTAGACTATTTTGGACTTGAATACAAGATGAAGAGTTGTTGGAACTCGGGAAGTCGACTCGTTAGGGTCAAAGAAACAAGATGACGAGTTGTTGGAGCTCAGCAAGTCGACCTTTTGGGAAAAGAAGACAAGATGATAAGTTTGATAAATCTGGACAAGAATGTAAGATGACAAATTATTGAAACTCTGCATGTCACATTGTTAGTGACAAGATGACGAGTTATTAATGCTGGGTAAATATCGCCCCAACGAAGTCGACTTGCCAAGTTTCAACAAGTCGTTATCTTGTCTTCTTGCCACTAAAAAAATAACTTTTCATGTTCTAACGACTTAGTGCCAACCAGATGACGAGATAAGAAGACGAAAAGACTGGTCAAATAACTAGATGACGAGTTATTGGAACTTGGATAGTTGATGTGTTTGGGACAAGAAGACAATGTGACAACTTGGCAAGTCAACTTGTTTTGGCTGAAAGACAAGGTGATGAGTTGTTAAAACAGAGTATCTTAACTTGTTTGGGACAGGAAGGCAAAATGGGGAATTGTTTGATGCCGATCGGAAAGTCGACATGCCAAGTTTTAACAATTCACCATTTTGTCTGTTTGTCTTTTCGTGCCGAACAAGTCGAGTTACTGAATACCAACAAATCGTCGTCTCATCGTTTAAGTCGACTTCTTTTTCTATCTCGTTATCTGGTTGGCATGTATAGCTTTCCATATGCTCCACATTATATCGCCTTTTTTATATATATCTCTTTTCGCATATTTAGCCCTTCCTTATTTTTGTTGAGTTTAAGTCAATTTTGTTCTTTATCCCTACTTGACTACCACGACTACTTCATATTGCGGATCAGTTTAAAATCTAGATAACAAAGATGATATAGTTACTACACTCTCTTTACACTCTCTTTATAGTCTAACCTACTTTTAGGTCTTCATCATTTTTGTTATTATCAAAAAAGTTAGTACTTGTAATTTTCATGCATACTACAAATCATAACCTTTTTTAGTGAGAAAGTTTGACAAATTGTGCTTGGGAAGGACACAATAATTAAAAGCATGTGTGTATGAAAAAAGGAGAGAGGAAGAAAGAGAGAAAGGTTAAAGAAAGAAAGAAAGAAAGAAAGAAAGAAAGAAAGAAAGAAAGAAAGAAAGAAAGAAAGAAAGAAAGAAAGAAAGAAAGAAAGAAAGAAAGAAAGAAAGAAAGAAAGAAAGAAGAGGAGAGGAGAGGAGAGGAGAGGAGAGGAGAGGAGAGGAGAGGAGAGAAGAGAAGAGAAGAGAAGAGAAGAGAAGAGAAGAGAAGAGAAGAGAAGAGAAGAGAAGAGAAGAGAAGAGAAGAGAAGAGAAGAGAAGAGAAGAGAAGAGAAGAGAAGAGAAGAGAAGAGAAGAGAAGCGAAGCGAAGCGAAGCGAAGCGAAGAGAAGAGAAGAGAAGAGAAGAGAAGAGAAGAGAAGAGAAGAGAAGAGAAGAGAAGAGAAGAGAAAAGAAAAGAAAAGAAAAGAAAAGAAAAGAAAAGAAAAGAAAAGAAAAGAAAAGAAAAGAAAAGAAAAGAAAAGAAAAGAAAAGAAAAGAAAAGAAAAGAAAAAAAGAAAAAAAAAAGGAGAGAAGTGAGGTGCGGAGAGAGAAAAAGAAGGAAAGGGGAGAAATATTAGTTCCACCGGCCCAAATAAAATGGGAGTTTTGGTGCCCTCCTGGTGGGTGTTTCATAAAGCTGTTCGTATGGTACGAATGACTTTACGCACGACTGGTGATCCTTTCTTCTGCTATCTGATATCCCTACGTAATTGAGTCATGACCCAAGAACAGGTTCCAGTCGTGCGTAAAGTCGTTCGTAACTTAACGAACAGCTTTATGAAACACCCACCAGGACCGAAGTCCATTAAGGCCACCGCACACCTTACGACTGGTCTGCGACCCGATTTCAGAATAAAATGTAATAGAATTTGATGCTAATATTGAGACTTGGAATATCTTACTGTGTAATGTTCGAAATCATCGTACGAATACCTATGTTCAAATCTGTGACTATGCTATCATTCTTCTTAGAATAAAAGCGAATTTAATATCTAGTCGTAATGACGTCATAGCAGTCTTACGATTGGCTACGATTTGAAACTAATTTGGACTTTACTCCAAAATAAGGGCTTGCAATCTTTCAAAATTGTTATAATATTATTATTTCAATTAATTTCAACCTCAAATAAAATGATATGTTCCATTCACATCTTCAGAAAATGAGCAAAATGCGATTTGTTCCTAAATCGGGTCGCAGACCAGTCGTAAGGTGTGCGGTCGCCTTTATACGCAACCGACGTCCTGTTGCGTGTAATTCGAGAAATTGAAGAGCGCCATCATATTCAACTACTACTAACGCTACTACGATTTCTTCTGCAAGGTTGGTATCTCTCGCATTTTTTTTGAAGTGGTTGATGTGGGGGGATGAGGTAATCGAATCGGGGGTAGTTTTAGAAACAACAATGGGCCTCGTATTATATAATACCATGAGTAGGGGTCAATCACCCTCCACACCCCCCCCCCTCCACACACACACACCCACACCCGCACTCTCGCTCAAACACCAACACACAAACACACACCGACCTGACAGGGGTCGTGTATGATATGATTTCATGCAGACAATTTTTTTTATAAATGCTTAAGCAATACCAGCAATTATCATTTCATCTGAAACATAACATTGTTCCATACGGATCAAATTTCAATTTGGTCGATGTCGTGCAATCATCACCAGGGGGCATTGAATTAACATTATGTGTTGTTCTGTATACCTCAATTATTCTATTATCAGTTTGCTATGGCTTGTTTTCAGTCGAAATCACTTTACGTTTTCCCTGGAATAGGGGAGGGGGCGCGTGGACCACGAAAATTTGGAGAACAGAATTATTTGTAATTTTCCTTCAATATGTTCACTGCATTTGAGTTGTCCTTTTCTTTAGCTATTTTATGGAATGATATCAGGAAAGACATTGAAATTCGAAACCAATGAGAATTAATTATTTTAGAATAGACGCTAAGCAGTTTGACGAGGAGGAGAGGAGATGTTAAGAATTAAGACAAACAAGACGCAATGTTTGATATTGTAAAGCCCCAAACGAGACTAGTGAAAGATGTTTGCTATGTGGACGCGATCATATCGTGGAGAGTTACTGCTGAGGTGAATTGAATTTTATTTCTCTGAACTCCAAATGATTAACATGGTTAATAGTTGCATAATTATTTGATAAGGGCATAACGAATACGATGTCGGGGTTGGTTTTTGTTACTTCCATCTTGGTCGCGACGGACTCTATGCTTCGATAATTTGCCTGATTTTTGTTCCGTTCATTGTTAAGAAAATGGAAAATATGAAGAAGTACTTCAACGCGCTCATCATCATCTCGCTCGTGTCACTTATCGAGATACTTTTGCTCCATTATCCCCGAGATCATGCAAATTGGACAAGAACGCTCAAGGAATGTCCTAACCAACTTCCGAACATGAGTCTGATGGAACTCTCCAAACTCTCACAAGCATTGAGCCAGCTGAAGCCTCCAGATGCAATTCATACGCAACCTCCGGGAAGGAAGCAATCAATGGACCACCAGGTGCAATCATCAACAAAACCGAAGCCTCCTCTTGACAAAAAGATACTTGCATCGAAACTTAAAAGAAGCATAGCCAAAATTGAATATGACGTTCTGAACATGGATGTCGGTTTAACGTTGGACGCCATTACTGCAGTTCCCCTCGAAGAGAATCGCCTCATCCACAAGATTCAACGAGCTCGAGTGCATCCCAATGATGGATGTGTCATCAGGATAGCCAAGTATTGCGCAAACCGTTGTGATCACTTGCTGCAACGGAATCACTCAAAGGAATGGGCACCATTTCAATGTGATTTTTCCAGATCTTGTCGTCTGGAAACACGTTTCGTCAGTTACCTCTCGACCGAAATTATGAAATCTGTTGATGTGCTTCTTATCGTTGACTCGCTCCACGAAGGACTGCAGTTGAAGAGGCTGATAGGCATACGTCCTCCTGGACAACTCTGGGTTCTTTACGGCAGAGAGAGTCCCATCCATGACGCCGATTATGCCCCTGAAGGTCTAACTGGAAACCCTTATAATCATACAATGACCTACTCTGGGGACGCTGATATATATTTTCCATATTGCTTTATCAAGGAAAGACATTCTCGCCTTGATCTGATGCCAAGTATACCAAAGAAAACTAAATTGATATCATGGATGGCTTCGAATTGTCGTCTTTTATCTTGGAGGAGAACCGAGCTTGTCAGGGAACTTCGGAAACACATATCAGTTGACGCGTATGGCAAGTGTGGCACCAAGGGGAGTCTTTCTTTACATGAGGCTGGACAGATTCTTCCAAAGTACAAGTTTTATCTGGCTTTTGAGAGCAGTGACTGTCGAGATTACATCACCGAAAAAATATGGAGGACGTGTCTTCTCCAAGGTATTGTGCCCATCGTCTTTGGGGCAAAACGGGAAGATTACGAGCGAGTGCTGCCTAGAAATTCCTTCATTCATCTCGAAGACTTCAGCAACATGAGTGCATTCGTTGATTATATTCACCATTTAGACTCCGATGAGGAGGCGTACATGAAATATTTCGACTGGCGAAAAGAAAGTGAGATAACCTGCCTATCGGCCAGGACCTTTCTGATGACTGCCCCCGAGGCGAATTTGTGTTATCTGTTCAAAAAGCTTACCCATCTATACCTCAGTCCGGAATCGTCATGGAAGCATCGTACCCCGGACTTTTCTTCGTGGTGGAAGGGACAATGCCGTGAGGAATACTCTCCGAAAAATGTATTAGGATTTCCTATAAACCTCTCTAAGACTAAGCAAAGGATAAAACGTGTTCGATAGTGTAAACTACTTCATTGTTAATCTATTTATTTATTTATTCAGATATTCATATTCCACAAATTCTCAAAGTACGTTTCATAATAAATCATTTACAGTAGAATATACATAATCTGCATATGCAGTTTTTAAACGTACCAATAAAATGAAAAACAGGTGGAGGGGCCTACTAAAAAGCAAAGCCTGTAAGATGTAGACCCCCTATTGAGATTATATACAAGGGTAATTATGATATGAATATAGTAAAATATTCAGCAAAATTCTATAACTTAATATAGATATAAACACTGTAACACAAATGTATATACACTATATCTGCACTATACAATGGTTACTTAAAAACAGAAGGAGTCTATATCGAGTATTCAACTTGCTGTAAGACTATTATGCAGTTGATCTTACGAACATGCACATATGGGAGTTCTCCTCTCCGCTCAGTATTTCGTTTGAAAGAAAAATATTCTAAAAAATTGTTCTGTTTTATTTATTTTATACATAGTTTGTATCGTTTTTTCTTTTGGAATGAAATTTTTTGCAGTGGGGTTTTCGTAGATCTCAGGAAGGCAAGTGTTATAGCACAATTGAATTGACTAATTGCGATCAATTTTGCATCCACACTTTGTTCTTAGGACGGACCAGTATCCAATCGGGATCTTTCTTTCAAATTTTATTTTGTCTCAAACCTTTGTTGTATTACTTTACTGAATTATTCAAGAAGATTTATTTCTGTGCAAGTATTATAATGAATCACCAGCGTCATTTCTAGAAATAAACAGGCGTAGTCTTACCTCCCGGTGTATATAAATCTGTTTATATTATTTGGTCAAAGGAATTGTCTCTATCTTTTTCCTATTCTTAAACAGCATCATTTGGCCAAGTCATGGAATTGTTTTCTTGTTTCTACTAAGATATTTTACAATCTTTTGGGTATTTTAAATGCTTTAGATTCATGGATTGGTTGATTGACTGATAATTGTATTTTTGATTGATTGATTGATTGATTTACTGATTTATTAATTGATTGATACGTGCATCAAATTAAATGAATTATTTGTGACTATTATTCTTAACATCAAATCATTACAAAAATCAATTCAATTCAGGCATGGTTTATTTCATATAAAACAATACATGTTACACATCCAAAAGGCTGAAATAAGCATGTTTACAATAAAATGTTCACAAGTCATACATGGGTAAAAGCAACATTTACAATTTAAACAGGTATAAGGATATGTGATGTACATAGATAATAGATAATTTTTAAAGAGCAAGTGTAAATAAGAATTCATTGAAAATAATAAAATAGAACGAAAAAATTTACAAAAATACAATATCAAACTCTGATAAATATTAGACAATTAAAAATTGAAATAGTAATTGGATTGAAATGGAAATTAAAACAATAACAAAAAGTTGAGTTGATTTCAAGGATATGAAAGTAAAATTTTCTCAGAATTTAGTAAATTTATGAAATATGGTATTGCACTTTTTTCTAAAACGATCTGTTTTGCATTTTATCTGAGCAAAGTTTGGAACACTTCTTAATGGGATTGATACATTTTTCCTTTTCGGTAGCCAGTTATTACAGTAAGGTTTTTTTTTAAGAGACTTAGCAAAGTCCATACACGATTTTTTCGTGTTCTTTCTACACATTCTAATCCACATTTCTAGTGAATATTTATAGCTATAAATCTGAACGAAGAATTATTTTGCAAACTCTTGTTTTGCATTTTTTCTAAGTCCTTTACTTGATTAGCAGTAAGCGCTCCGTGGAATACCGGTACACGATACTCCAATATTAGACGATCCAATGTAACTTCGAACAAGGTCTGACATAGAGAGTTTATATTGTTTGACAAGTCTGAACATATACAATCTTTTGTTGCACCTTATTATAACATCTGAAATTTGTTTATCTAATTTTGAGTCTTATTAATATAAACACCAAGTATTTTAACAGTTTCTGCATATTGCAGAGAGTGTCACCAATATGCAAGAGATTAGGTAATGGTGGATCTTTAGAAATAGTAACTGATTACATTGCATTTATTCGGATTTAGTTTCATATAATTATCACATGACCAGGTAACAAGTGCATTTAGATGACATTGTAATACAGAAGAAGTTTGTATTGAAAGATTTTCAACTATAGTAAGATCGTCAACATAATTATCTAAAGTGCGGTAAAGAATTGTTCTGACATGCATCATTAAATATGATCAAAAATAATATCGGGCCTAATTTTTATGCCTTGAGGCACTCCAGCATGATTTGTAATATACAAAGACAATACGCCCTGATGTTTAACAGATTGTGAACGATTTTCTAAAAAACTTACCATCCACTCAAATATACAAGGTCTTACGTTAAATTCACTTAATTTTCGAATCAGAATATTATGGTCAAGTCTATCGAAGGCTTCGGAACAGTCTGTGCAAACAATAGTAGATATTGATTTAGATTTGTCACAGTTGTCCAATACACAATGCAATAATTTTACCAAATAATGGGTAGTTGATAGACCTTGTCTGTTTTGCGTATTGATGAATGTCAATGTGTTTAGAAATATCTTCGTATAACCAGTTTGTAATGAATGATTTTGCAATTTACATGTAAAAAAGAAATATAGGTCGAAGTTCTTTAATAGTCGGTGGTTGTTTCTTGGGAATGGAAATAAAAGTATCTTTATATTATCATTATATTATCAATTAAGGTAATTTAGTCATCATTATTTTGATTGTTTGATTTATTGATTAATTGAGCGATTGAAAATTAATTTTGATTGATTAATTGAGCGATTGACTGACTGATTGATTGATTGATTTATTTATTTATTGATTAATTCACTAACTTTGATGATTGACTGATTGATTGATGGATTGACTGATTGGTGAATTTATTGATAGGCAGATTGATTGACTGATTGATTGATTGATTAATTGATTGATTAGTGATTGACCGCTAATTGACCGCTAATTCAAATCAAATGCCCTCTTTCAGTGATGTTATTTTTCAATAGAGTCTGTTGGAAACTTTAACTTCAGAATAATTTATGAATATTTGTTGCACTAACAAAAAGTTTTTTTTTTAAATAAATAGTTACAATATCATAGTATACTCTTACAACCAACTTAAAAAAAAGATAACTATGGGACAAACAACAAGTCAAAAATGTATAGTGCACGAAAACAATGCCCAAAATTTTCTTCAAGCAACTGCATTCATCCTTTTTTTATACCTACACCCGTTTCCTGTCCATTCTCTACTCCCTCTCCCTCCTCTCAGTCTTTCTCTCGCTCTCTCTCTCTCTCTCTCTCCCTGTTTCTATAATCATTTTCTAATTGCTGTTGATTATGATAAATTGTGCGTGTGATCTGCACTCACATACATGACAATAGAAACGTTTTTTTTGGAAAAGGACTAATAACATAAATCCCCAGAATATGTTATCTCTCTATAATATATCCCTCATGAACAAGATCTAAGGAAAACGATATCAAGTACATATCATTCCGCCTTCACTTCGTTTTATTTAATTTATTATTATAAGACAGTTTGGATTTCAATATGTCGCATTCTGTCCATCGCTCAGTTAGTAAAGAACTAATTCCTTTTATTTGTCTCTTCTCCAACGAATACCGTTCATGATGCTATAAAAATTCATAGCTAAATTGAGCTATCTGCACAGTGTTTGATATCTTCATGTATGTTCCAGTTCTTGAAAAACAGTTCAATGTTTAGAGTTTTCATCTCTCCGCTGTTTGGCCTGGGCTCCGTACGACAATGATTAGCGATCAATCGCTAAATGAATTAGCCTATCAGGATCATCCTTGCACGCGCATTTTGCTTAGTAGGCTGACGAGGAACCAATCAGAATTGTTCTTTCATATTAGCGATTAATTGCTAACCTTTGCGTTACGGGACCCAGGTCTAAAGTCTGGCAAAA
Source organism: Lytechinus pictus (assembly GCF_037042905.1). Taxonomy (NCBI): domain Eukaryota; kingdom Metazoa; phylum Echinodermata; class Echinoidea; order Temnopleuroida; family Toxopneustidae; genus Lytechinus; species Lytechinus pictus. The sequence goes on from NC_087260.1 coordinate 13,131,082, forward strand.
AAAGGGTTGATTCATTGCGAAGATATTGCATGTCGATTAATTATTAACACGCGGGCGACGCACAGACAAAGTTGAATATTAACTAATCCATGTTGACTAATAGGACAAAACTTAACAAATATATGCCGTGAAAGTAGACTCTTTACAAGACATTTACTATCCAATAAAGATCAAAATGGTTTGAAGATCATGCTTTTTTATGATGAAATGTAATAATCTAGAGATGAGAGGGGGAGAGTATTATTGCTTGAAATCTTCTGAGATTGTTATCCATTTTGATTTGCAAACACGATCAAACTGTTGTGTTTATACGTTTTCGTGTCGATGCTATGGCTTCATGAAGGCTAGTTTCTAGACCTGACAATGTCAATAATTAATGAAATATGCGACCTTTCTTTTTGTATTCCATCATAATTTTTGGTCGCCATTTTGAATACTCGTTGGAGCGCGCGAATAACACATACCAATTGGTACATCTGATAATACACACCTTAATGGATGACTAACATGACTAGTTAATACTATTCGGAATCATGGATTGATATTGTAGACTATGCTGAATCTCTATATTTGAGTGGTATTTTAAAAAGAGGACTAAAAAGTTTCAAGGAAGCTAATTTTAAACGCGTTCCCGATAAGAACTCTCCACGACAGGGGACTCATTTGTATAACCCATCGAGCAGCCGTGATCATCGATTATGAGTCGTATCGTACAAGCCCTCATCGCCATCGCCATCTTCCTGTTCGTCGGCATCATGATTTTCGTGCCTTCGATGGTGATGACCATCGAGCCCTTCTCCAACTGGGGCCAGTTCGAGCCCGTGGTCTGCGGCGAGATCGTGGAGGATGAGCGCATCGATTGTTACCCTGACATGGACCGGCCAACGGCCCGTCAGTGTGAGAGCAGGGGGTGTTGTTACCAGAGGATCACCTGGGATCGCCTGAACAAGATCCCCGAGTGCTACTTTCCCATTGGGGTTGGTTACCGTGTCATCGGGGACAGGAAGGACATCTCTGAAGGGTTTCAGCTAGAGCTCTTTAGGTTGCACACCCCAAGGTTCTTCTACGAGGAAGTTGAGAACCTGAGGTTTAGAGCAGAGTTCTACAAGGAAAACATCCTTCATATGAAGGTATATACTACCTTAGATCATCAAGTCTACCATTCATATTTTCATTCTATTTTACCTTTTGATTGGTGTATTACTAATTAAAACAAGCTCAGTTGTTTGTCATGGTTATTCAATTTTATCCCATCAGCATGATACTCCTACTTTTACTACTACTACTACTACTACTACTACTAATACTAATACTATACTACTATTACTACTACTACTAATAATAATAATAATAATGATAATAATAATAATAATAATAACAATAATAATAATACAACTACCAGTAGTAGTAGTAGTAGTAGTAGTAGTAGTAGTAGTAGTAGTAGTAGTAGTAGGAGTAGGAGTAGTAGCAGCAGTCGCAGTAGTGATAGTAGTCGTAGTAGAAGTAGCAGCAGTCGCAGTATTGATAGTAGTAGTAGTAGTAGTAGTAGTAGTAGTAGTAGTAGTAGTAGTAGTAGTAGTAGTAGAGGGATGATGAGGGAAGGAGTATTAGAAGTAGAAAGTATTAGTCATATTAAAAGGATTGATGGTAAAAGATGTAGTAGCAGAAGTAGTGGTATAAGAAGTAATAGTAGAAGTAGTAGTAGTAGTAGTAGTAGTAGTATAGTAGTAGTATAGTAGTAGTATAGTATTAGTTGTAGTAGTAGTAGTAGTATAAGTAGTAGTAGTAGTAGTAGTAGTAGTAGTAGTAGTAGTAGTAGTAGTAGTAGTAGTAGTAGTAGTAGTAGTAGTAGTAGTACTACTACTACCGGTAGAAGTAGTAGTAGTAGTTGTTGTTGTTGTAATATTTGAAGTAGTGGTATTGGAGTAATAGAAGTTGTAATAGTGGTGGTAGTTGTAGAAGTAGTAGCAGCAGCAGCAGCAGTAACAATAGTAGTAGTAGTAGTAGTAGTAGTAGTAGTAGTAGTAGTAGTAGTAGTAGTAGTAGAAGTAGTAGTAGTTTTTCCCCCTCAATAATATTTATTCTTAACAACATTGATTCTTCACTTTAAAGTTTATAAAAAAATCAATAGCAGGAATCTTCATCCACATAAATTTTCAATTGTATCAAAAATACGATACATTGAAAAAAAAATCCCTCAAAGTACAAAGCCACTTCTTTGAAGAAGAATTTTTGATCAATACCAACATATATAGGTACTACAAGTCATGTAGAATTTTTTTTTTTCAGAAAAAGCAACCAAAACCTCATCATAACCTACTACAAATAATGAAGTCATTTTAATTGGCTATCATCAACTTAAACTTGCAAAATGATAGCCATGATGACAGACTTCGCCGTTATTATTTAGTGCAGAAATGTAACATGTCACCCCCCCCAAAAAAAAAAAAACATAAATAAATAAACAAAGAAGGAGAGAGGTATATGTGACATTATTTGCATAATAGCTATGCTGGATTGCAGCTTCCTCTGTTTTCAAAAAAAAATGAGATGACATGAATTTTCATCCAGAAAATTACAAAATCTACAACTTTACAATTGAATAATGTTTTAGTTCATTGGAGAAGGATAATGTTTTTGAAGTTTGGCTGTTTCTGTAGTCTTCCCGAAATGAAATATTTCGGGAAACTCCTAAAATATCAAATAAAGTATTTGCAATGTAATACTTGTAATCATAACTGGAAAAAATCTGATGACGCGAAAGAACCTAAAGCACTGCGCTAACGCTTTTTCATATTTTGTTTCGTTCAATTTGTTTTAAGTTCAATTCAATTCAATTCATTTCATTTTATTTCACTAGATAAAAATACAATATATACAGTAAATAAGAAATTGCATAATGGCAGGAAAGAACACTAATACAAAGTAGCGAAAATGAAATACAGTAAAATAATGTACAAAACAGGCTTCGAGTGTGGACTGGCATTAAAGATCTGTTGGATCTTAGTACTTCCAGCCCGGTAAAAAAAAGAAAAAGAAGGAATACAAAATAGAACATACAAAGACAAAAACATACAAGGGAAAACCAAACATTAACAAAGTGTAAATGAAATGAAGTGTTTGCCTTTCTAGAAAAATGATAGAAAAAATGGTAAAGGACTAGCGTGTGTGGAGGTTCACAGCAAATCGACAGGTGAAATTAGTGAAAATATGTGTAGGAAGAGAAGTGCAAACCCAGAAATTATAATCATTTTACAGTTACTTAATTGTTATTAAATTGGAAGGTGGTTAACATATTTCTTTGTATTGACGTTGAAAACTTTTAAATGATAAACTGTTTTTAAGTATGGGGAGGGAATTGTGCATCAAAGGTTAATTATCAAACAATAACATTCCTACGATCATTTCCTGCGGAATATGTCGGATCTCGTCCGAATGTTGCATTTTTGTAAACCATTGTATACATGATACTGAATGGCACGAATATATACCAGTACCACACATATCTGATATATGTAAATCCACTTGTTATGTGTTCGTTGCATGTTTAGAAAGCGATAAAAATCGGTAATTGTTTGCCCGTTTTATAGACGATGACTCAAAGAGTTGTAATGACGTACCGTATAAAGATCGACTCTAAATGTTTACATTGCTCCACTACCCGATGTTTGTCGTTTAGTAGAACAAACCTATCAAATATACGACAGCTAAGAACATCACGTAAAGAATATAGTAGTACAAGATGAAGCAACAGAATGTCATTAAATGTAAAAATCTATTTCAAATCGGAAGTGTAATATCAAAGGATCAAAGTTTATATACTTCAGAAGATTAATTATTGGCTGAGCAATTGATATGTCACTGTAAGCGCCTTATGGGAAAAGCGCAGTATGAGTACTAAGAAATAATGATGATAATAATAATAATAATATGACTGAATATTAGCATTAAGTGCCATGAGATGTAAAAAGGGAAATATATATATATATATCGAGAATTTGCATCGGCCTCTTCCTTTCTAATAGTCTGGTCTGTTAGCGGAATTATGTGGACACGGTGGACAAAAGCATGATTTTTTTCTCCAGACCTTTGTTTATGTATGAGAATTAAAAATGGGGTATGCTCCAAAAAATCTGGCTGCAGGAACAGTGAAAAAATGGGTGAAAATGTCAAAATTTATGAGTTTAGATTGGTCTGATATATAGACTAGCGCTAGTGCAAAACTCAATAGCAGTGCATTATTTTGCATAGGTTTAGTTCTTAAATTCAGACCCTTTTTGAACAGATATTCTGTTTGTCCTCACATCTCAATGCACTAAATATCTGAATGCAGATGCTAAACAAGCCGAAGGGTGGTGGTGGAGGGGGTTGAATGTTGGTGTGTATGTACATATTTTGGTCTTGGGGTAAAGATGTGCAAGACACATTTTTTGCATGTGTTGGAAATTGTGTTGCCATGGTAACAGTGTATTATGGCAAAAATAAGGTACAAATCTTGCAGTTAGAACAACTTCCTCTGTTGTCATCCGATTCTCATGATATTTGGCACACACATTGGTCTTGAGGTGAAGATGTCTAAGACACATTTTGTGTGTCTTTCAAAAATCTTGTTGCCATGGTAACAACATATTATTTGGTGAAAATTGGGGAAAAAAATTACAATTCAAACTGCTTCATCAGTTTTAAATCAATTCTCATGAAATTTGACACACACATTGGTATTAGAGTAAAGATGTACAAGGCACTTTTTGTACATGTTTCAGAAATTGTGTTGCCATGGTAACAACATATTATATGGCAAAATTTAGGTAAAAACCTTGCAATTTGAACAACTTCATCAGTTTTGAACCATTTCTCATGAAATTTGGCTCATACATTTGCCTTGAGGTAAAGATGTGCAGGAACCATTTTTTGTGTGCATTTGTCAGAGAGTATATTGCCATGGTAACCACATATGATAGCCAGAAATGCAGGAAAACTCATTGTGGATCAAACGACTTCCCCTTTTTTTAGTCAGTGCTCATAAAAGTTGGAAGAAATATTCATCTTTGGGTAAAGATTCATATTAAATTCTAAACTGCATTAAAATATATGAGTCACCTTCAGTAATATTTCTAGGTTTTGGGGGAGGAGCGGGATTGGTCCTTAAAATCTGACATCAAAATAAAGGTTAAAGGCGGTGTCCATTAACACTCTTGAAATAAAACCCCTCAAGGGCATAGGCTGGGGGTACACTGGGTGAATGTGAAACCTTCCGCTGTGGCAAAGGAGTTCCAACACTGGCAAGCAAAACAAAATGTGTACCCCTTCTACTTTCAACGGCAAATTTTCCAAACCTTAGTTCCACCTCCCCAAGATGTGCACCCCTCCCCATACCACTTCTATCTCCCCATGCTCAACCAGTCTACGCCTTTGCCCCTCAGGGGTCTTTGTATTTTAAAGCGAGACATTACTCCCTTTTTTTTGGGGGGGGGGAGGAGGGGGGGGTCTTTAGAAAATGACCTCATAAAAGTTAAAGTTAAAGGATTATGACTAGGAACTTAACCCCCCCCCTGAAAAAATAGGGGGCTGAAAAATGCCCCCCCCCCCCCCCATTAAAAGGTAAGAAGAGTCATTTGCATTTCAGAGTTCAGACCATTCATTTGATGTTTAATGCATTCTGCTTTGGTAAAAAATTGTTTACAGTAGCCAATTAATCATTGTTTATTTATATTCTCCTACTCAGTCTTTTATTCATATTCCATTCCTACTCTTTCTTTTTAACTATATCACATCACTCTTGATTTTGAGCTTCACCATACCATCTAATGTTTCCTCTCTCCTTTTTTTACCCTCTATCTCTCCAAGTATATTTTCTTTGACATTTTATAAAGTGTACCTTTAATCATGCAACTAATTATAGAAATATATATATACAAAAATCTCTGCACTTGTTTTAGAAATTCACTTGCAAATCCATGACTCAATAACATACCATATCAAAAATATGTATATGTGCACAATAAATTTTTGCCTTCTATTTTCTTTCATTCAATTTTTTCAGTATATTTCTGTGACAGCCCCTGCTTTATACATCCTACATCTCCAATTGTCAAAAAATGAATATTATGTTTCAGTAGCAAAATTGTTGGATGCAAGATCTGACTGTCACAAAAAATGCAAATAATTTTCCATTGGAGTAAGGACGAACGTATTCACTGTTCATTGAGCAAATGATTACTTTTATTTCTCTACATATATTCTAGTCATATCCCTTTCAGATGGTGGTAACTGCAGGAATGGGAAAACTCAGTGATATAACTAAAATTTTCACAGAGGATTTTCGGAAAACAACTAAATCCATTTTTTTTTAAGCAACAGTTATTCCATTCTGAATGCTGCAACTATGAATTTGATGCACCTTTACCGAAATATAATATCATGACAGCCATTTCTTCAATTCTTTAAACTAGACATTAAATATAGCTAATAGTATTATTTAGGACAGAGTGTAGCCAAAATAGAGTTTAAAAGATTATGAAGAAAAGAATAAATGTCATGGTATTATATTTCAGTGTAGGTGTAAGCATTCAAAATGGAATAATTGTTGCTAGATAATAATGAATTAAAATAGCAAAAAGAAGCTGCTGAAAACTGCTTATCTAAAAAAAGAGAGCCAATGGAGTAAATTAGAAAGTCAAAAAGGGGCCTAAGCTTTCGATCCTAGCAGAATCTTCGTCGGAGGCAAAAACCATTTTGCCTCCGACGAAGATTCTGCTAGGATCGAAAGCTTAGGCCCCTTTTTGACTTTCTGAATTAAAATAGCAAAGAAATATGTACTTAGAGAGGGAGAAAAGAGGGGGGGGAGAGGAAACAAAACAAGAAGGTATGGTAAAGCTCTAAAGTGCAAGAAGTGCAAAAAGTGATGTAAGAAAATCAGAGTAAGAACTGAAATGAACAAATACTGAGTAGGACATAAATAAAACGTTGATTAATTGGGCACCGGAAATGATCTTTTATCAAAACCAGAATGTTTTAGGCTTTAAATTAATACGCTGAAGTGTAAAGGATTTTTCTCCCCCCTTTTTTTTTTTTTTTTGGGGGGGGGGGGTCAGTTCCTAGTTGTAATTATTTCCTTTTACTCTTTATGTGGCAATTTTCTAAAGCCCCCCCCCCCAAAAAAAAAAAATGGAAGGGGTGCTTTCTTTAAGAGTGTTTAAGTTCCTAATGGCCATGGCCTTTAACCTTCTATATTTTTATGTTGTCAGTTTTTAAGGACCTCCTCCGCCCCCCCAAAAAACAAACCTATAAATATTATTGAAGGTGATTAATACCATGAATACCCTGCGCTATCTTATGATGTTAAAGGGGAATCCAACCCAAATAAACATTTGTTTTTAGAGGAAAAGGAAAAATCAGACAATAGGTCAAAGTTTGAACAATATCGGACAAACCATAAGAAAGTTGTGAATATATAAAAGTTGTAAACATTGGTAATCACTATATACCCATGAAGACTTCAAATTGGCCGCATATGTGATGTCATAATGATGTAAGGGAAGGACCACTCTTCCATGTACAGAAATAATTAATGGACTAAAATGTCTTTTTCAAAAGTTTTACTTCAAATTGTATCTTTCTTTCATGAGGACATAAAACATTATACTAACAGGTTTATATTACGGCCCCAATGGAATTTAGGAGAAAACCAAAAATCAAAGTACAAGGCCAATGGGAAAGTTGTCCTTGCAGCCTCGCCCCTTGTCATAATTTACTTACCCATTGTCAATTTGAAATCTACATACTAGTAGCCTTAGGGATCTTAATTTTAAAGCAGCCATAACTTTATTTTGCTTATCCGATTGCTTTCAAACTTTCAACATTCTTATTTTTCTCCTTTTCCACACAACATTTTATGACCAAGGCTGGATTCCCCTTTAACACTGAATATGAATCTTTACCCAAAATTAATATTTGTGTAAACTTTTCTGAGCACAGGCTGAAAACAGAGAAGTAGATTGATCCACAATTGGTGAGTTTTCCCTGCATTTTTTTCTGGCTATGTGTGGTTATCAAGGCAATGCACTCTCTGACAAATGCAAAAAAAAAAAGGTTCTTGCACATCTTTATCTCAAGGCCAATGTGTGAGCCATATTTCATGCATGAGAATTGGTTTGAAACTGATGATTCAGAAGTAGTTCAAATTGCAAGGTTTTTACCTAAATTTTGTCATATAATATGTTGTTACCATGGCAACACAATTTCTGAAACACACACAAAAATTCCTTGTACATCTTTACTTTAATACCAATGTGTGTGCCAAATTTCATGTGAATTGATTGAAAACTGATGAAGCAGTTTGAAATGTAAGGTTTTTTCCCAATTTTCACCAAATGTTTTGTTGTTACCATGGCAACAAAATTTCCGAAAGACACACAAAAATGTGTCTTAGACATCTTCACCTCAAGACCAATGTGTGTGCAAAATTTCATGAGAATCTGATGAAAACAGAGGAAGTAGTTCTAACTGCAAGATTTGTACCTTATTTTTGCCATAATACACTGTTACCATGGCAACACAATTTCCAACACATGCAAAAAATGTGTCTTGCACATCTTTACCCCAAGACCAAAATATGTACATACACACCAACATTCAACCCCCTTCGGCTTGTTTAGCATCTGCATTCAGATATTTAGTGCATTGAGATGTGAGGACAAACAGAATATCTGTTCAAAAAGGGTCTGAATTCAAGAACTAAACCTATGCAAAATAATGCACTGCTATTGAGTTTTGCACTAGCGCTAGTCTATATATCAGACCAATCTAAACTCATAAATTCTGACATTTTCACCCATTTTTTTCACTGTTCCTGCAGCCAGATTTTTTGGAGCATACCCCATTTTTAATTCTCATACATAAACAAAGGTCTGGAGAAAAAATCATGCTTTTGTCCACCGTGTCCACAAGTAGGGTGTTTTTGACGCTAACAGACCGGACTATAAGTCACACACACACATACATCCTTATATATATATAGACAAGTGACCTACCATTGTAAAGCTTAGAATCTACTCTTTCATCTGAAACTACTTACATTATTTTTCATTCACGCATGAATGAGCAAAAACAATTTCAAAAGGGGATACCAAAAAGTCACTTGGCGGGCTGTATCTGGGTTTCGAAAAGAAAACCACATTTTTAAAAAGTTCAATATCTGCTCTTTAATTTGATACCTCAATTACAGAAAATGGTAAAGAAATAACAAAGTTCTGGTTATTTGAAATAAGGCTTGAATTTCAATAATTTCATAAAATGAAGAGGTTATACAGGCTAGCGTCCAGACTCACTCGACACACCGTTTTGTTGAAGATCAGCCATGCATTAAGTATTTTGTTAACCCTGCGAAAGCTTCTGTGGGATACCGGTGAAAGCACGTTTATTTAATGAAATAATGGAAATACAAGCATTGTTTCAAGGGAACAGAAATTTGTTACTTCTCGACCATTTTCTGTGATTAAGGTATCTAATTAAAAAGCAGATATTGGGCTTTTTAGGCATGTGATTTTCTTTTTGAAATTCAGATACCCCCGCCAAATGAGTTTTTGGTTTCCTTTATTCAAATTGTTTCTTCTCACTCATGCGAGAATGAGAAATAATCTAAGTAATTTCAGATGAAAGAAGAGATTCTAAGCTGTACAATGGTGCGTCACTTGTCTATTATATTTGTGATTAAGTTATGATAAATCATCGATAAATCTCGGTTTCGTTTTTTCTGGGACGCACTGTATATATATATATATATATATATATATATATATATATATATATATATATATATAATATATATATATATAATAGGATAAGTATCAATGCAAAATGTTAACAAATCAAATTATCATAAAATCTTTGTTAAATCAGATTTAAATATCAAAAGTAGATTAAGCAATTCTTGAAGGGAATATTCTTGCTGGTATCACAATCTTGACCTGCTTAAAATGTTTATGTAATACTACGCTGAATCTTGCTAGTCATTGTCAGGGGCGGATCCAGGATTTTCCAATGGGGAGGGCAAATTTATCGAAGGAAAATTTTGACAAGCCCAAAAAAAAAGGTTTTCAACCACAAATTAAGGATAGTTCTTACCCGAAAAAATTGGACAAGCAAAAAAAAGTCTTCAATTCCAAAAGGGGGGAACATTTTTACATCAAATTTTACAAATGTTAATTTTTCTTCTCATCCGCGCCTGGTCATTTTACCATGGAAGTAGGACCATGATTGTACTAACACTAACGTTTATAAATTTAACAGGGCTTCTACTAATTATTATTTTGTTACAAATCTTCTGATTATCAATATTATCACTATCATTCATACTATTATTATTATTATTATCATCATCATCATCATCATTATTATTATTATCATCATCATTGTTGTTGTTGTTACTTTTATGTTTATCATCATCATCATCATCATAAGCATTATTATCATTCCAATCATTATTGTTGTCAATAGTTTATTAATATGGCCCTTTATATACTTTTAAACACAATCAGAGAATTCGAAATCAATCCCTATTTATTTCTACATCATACGATTTTGATCAATATTCATTATATCAATGGTAGCATAATCATCACTTTTTTTCCACAATTCGATTATAGATATTCGAGTACCGCTACGTGGACAGGGATGAGATCAGGTTTGCAGAATTTGAAGACAGGAACTGGAAACCACGCTATGAAATTCCTCTTGAATACCCCAAGACCACTCTAAAGAACAGCTGGCCTGAGTATGAGATCCAATACGAAAGGAACCCGTTCACATTCAAGATCATACGGTCGAGGACAAATACACCGATGTAAGAGATGTAGAATATAACAGGACAGTGATTGACTGAGAGCTATGAACTTAATAATAAGATTAATTCTAAAAATGATAATAGTTAATAATAATAACCATGATAGCAATAATAGTAATAACAATAATGATAACTACAATAATAATAATAATAACAACAATAATAAAAATAGAATAATGATATTAATGATAATAATAATAAGAACAATCATAATTGAAATAATATTATGCAACATTTATATAGCGCTTAATACAACATTTCAAAGCGCACAAATTAAAGCGGCTTTAGCACGGTTACCCTGATCAGATGTTCGAGCTTTCAAGGAATTCGTTCCTGCCGAGTACCCATTTACTACACCAGGGTGAAGAGTGGCAAAAATGTAGAAACACCTTGCCAAAGGACGCGAGCGCCATGGTGGGATTAGAAACCCGGACCTGGTGGTTCAAAGAGGTTGAAATAACCTTCTGATCGTAATGTTCTTATTGCCCCTAACAAACTATTGTGATTCAAATGATCAATGGTTTTTATAAAGAGGTGATTAAGCAATTTAAACCATTGCCGAGAAAGCACCAAAAGAGAAAGAGAGAGATAGAGAGCAAAAAATGCAAGGCAAAGGCATTAATACTCTCAGTTGTTAACATGGTTATACTGAATGAAAATATGTTTGTTTATGATGTTTATTAGCGTTTGATTTTTTAGAAAACAATTACGGGAAGAAATCATAAGATTGGTAACTTCCATAAACTTTTTACATATATTCTATACTAAATTATATGCCACCTTCATTATAATCGTCTTATACATGTATATACCTCTTCTATAAACTCTCATTCCATCCGATATTTAATCTATTTGCTTTCTGATCAGGTTGGATACAAATATTGGAGGCATGGTCTTTGAGGATCAGTTCCTTCAGTTATCGGCGAGGATACCAAACAGTATGATGTATGGTTTGGGAGAACACAACAAAAGAAGATTTAGACATGAAGTCAACTGGCACACTTACGGCATCTTTTCTGCAGACAACGACCCTGATGTAAGTTTACTATTCAGACTGTAATTTAGAAGTGTTTTGATTTCATTGAGGGAGCATCATCGATATCATAAGAATATTGCAATAAGTGATAATAAAAAACATCATTTTTCTCGGAATGGTCCAAAGTGGACCTAACCCCTTTTGCAACCAAACTCTTCATAAAATACAGTAATTTATTTGTAAATGACATTCATAATCTACAATTGCATGCAGTAAATGATACAATGGATACCGATGACCAATATGTAGTTTATATTATACAGGTTGAAATTGAAACAGCAAGTTGTGATTGTGCAGTTTTTGTCCACTTGTTGATCAAAGTTTCATTCAGAGTCTGTGCCTGCAGACTAAACAGATCATGGGAGGTAGAGGTGGACTGGAGGGCTGTTTCACCCCCTCCCCCACACACACACTTTGTTTTTTATTATGCATATACCAGAACCTAGAAACTTACCAATATTACCAGTGATTTTTTTGCGCAGTCAGCAACCCCCCCCCCCCCCACCCTCTCCCTCCCCGACTTTCGGCCCAACCTAGTCCACTTTCAAAACTGTTCCCCTAATAATCGCAAATATTAATGAACATTCCCGGGAGAGACGGATATAACCCCTCCCCAAATTTGCAATCGTTACTGCAGCTTCATGTAAGGGGGTCATCCCATCCCAACCCCCCCCCCCTCCAACCACGCTCGTTACGAATAGTTCAAACCAGTTAAAATGCTATTTAATATCAACGTCTGTAATGTTTCTGTATTATATTTACTTGCGTAGTGATTCTGCGATCCCTCCATTGATGAAGTTGACGTAAATCGACTAAGATTGTTTGACTTTACTCTTTGAAATTTATTTTTTATTACAAAAGGTTTATTCTCCCCCTTCATTTTTCTTTGTCCAGGATAACCAGTACAAGAATCTCAATGGGCATCATCCCTTCTTCATGGCCGTAGACGACCTTGGAGATGCCTTCGGGGTGTACTTTGCAAACAGTAACGCACAGGGTAGGACATCGTTATCATTATGATTTCCGTCTAAAAACATCACCATCATCAGCAGCAGCATCATTATCTTCATGATTATCGTTATCAACGCAAGCACTTTTAGAATCATCATCGTCATCATCATCATTATCGTCATCCTCAGTAATCATCATCATCATCGTCAGTAATCATTATCATAATTTGTGTAATGGTCCTCATTATCATTTCTATCGTTATTATCATCATCATCATCAACATCGTCATCCTCAGTAATCATTAGCATAATTTATGCAATGGTCCACATTATCAATTCTATCATCATCATCATCATCATCATGAAATCATCATGGACAAAATTATATTCAAGCTTCATGGAATTTCTCTATACGATATCCAACTAAATTAAAGACATGGCTACTTTGCAAATCGTAATAAAATGTAATGCTTTTCTATATAGCCTATCCATTGATAGGCCTACTGAACCGCTTCTCGTTACTCGATGTAATAATCTTTTAACTGATCCATGAAAAAACTACCTTCATTACCCACTATATACTGTTAGAAAAGCAATTTCAATACAATCGACAAACATCCATGTTTTAACGGTATACCGTTAGACTGTCCCGCTAAACTAGTCGCTCTAACAGTAAACTGTTGGATTCCATGTGAATGGAGCGCATACTTGACTACATTGTCATCAATAACAAGGAAATCATTTATGAGTTGTTTAAGAGCAAACTGGTATCAAAGAGAAAATTATTTGCTTTGTCCAATTACGAAACAGTTAAAAAAATGTAACGGCCCTGCTGCGAGCAGTTCGCAATAGGTTTTTTTTTTCTTTGTAAGTAACACAAGCAATTAAAATTATTACCAAGCATTGGTTAACGCGGTAAACAGAAAACTTGCCACTACACTTTGCGACTCCGAAAGATCTTTGACTGCACCGCTAGATTAGAAAACGTTCGCGTCTTTTACTCCTGCTCGCCTTTGCCCGATCAAACTCTTTTACAGGTCAAGTCCACCCCAGGAAAATGCTGACTTGAATAAATAGAGAAAAATCAAACTAGCATAGTGCTGAAAATTTCATCAAAATCGGATGTAAAATAAGAAAGTTATGACATTTTAAAGTTTCGCTTATTTATCACAAAATAGTGATATGCACAACTTGGTGAGTCAGTCGATGATGTCCATCACTCACTATTTCTTTTGTTTTTTATTGTTTGAAGCATAAAATATTTCATTTTTTATAAATTTGACAATAAGGACCAACGTGACTGAACCATATAGTATTAAACAATGCTAATTCCACATGTTCAGGGAGGAATTAATCGCTGTATCACTTTACAATGAGGAGAAAATTAGAATATTTCATATTTCATATAATAAAATACAAAAGAAATAGTGAGTGGATGACGTCATAGTCTCCTCATTTGCATACCAGCCAGGATGTGCATCTAACTTAAGCGAAACTTTAAAATGTCATAACTTTCTTATTTTACATCCGATTTTGATGAAATTTTCAGTGTTATGCTTGTTGGATTTTTCTCTTTTTATTGAAATCAGCTTTTTGTTGGGGTGGACTTGTCCTTTAAATCTTTTCAAACTCTTTTTTTGTCCATATGTTTTTTTTCTCATGTTTTTTCTCTCTTTCTTATCATAATGAATTCGCGCGCCTTATTGATCCACGATGCGTACTTTCTTCAGTTTCTTGGTTCAACCTTCCTTAACCATGTCTAACAATATTCATTTAACCTTTCAATCCGATTACTTGTTTTGTCCTTGTGCATATATACACCGAGAAACCCAAGTCTGCTCATGCATTATTGTCTGATCCGTTTAAGTGGGTCGTTAATTAAACATAGGAACCTTCAATACCATTCAATGTTAATACAGTCTTTAAATACAATTTACCCATACCTTCCAGAGCTTTTCGAAAATCATGGAACTTTCATGTAATACTAGACTCATCATCGTATTCGATATTTTGAATTTATTTTGTACAGTTGCGATCTTTTGTTAGTATTTCGAGCATGTAGGTATGGAATAGATTGATCAACATGAACAAAGCAGCGTAAAGAAATCATCGATCACACACCACATTGCTGACCAACTATTCAACCTCACGAACTCTATGTTTACTTAAATTCTTAACAGTTTGACTCTACATAGTCGGGGACCAAGCTCCTTTTTTTCAGGATCGATTTATTTATTTCTTTACAAAAGGGTGGTTTCCACAATACCCCCACTTCATCAAGGATGCCGACATCAACTACAAAAGGTTTACTTTTGATTACATATAATCAGTGCTCAATGCAATTGATCGCTAAAGTCAATTTTTGCACCAGTCTGTAAGCCGCTTATTCAATGCACGGCCACTGGCCACCACTGCTCAAGACCAGTCGAGACTTGGTCAACTTTTCCTTAGGGGGTTTTGGCACCGGGACGCAAAACGCATTCAGAAACACAGTAACTGTTTTGCAAATTGGTGGACAGGAACCTAGTTTTGTCCTAAGTTTTGGAGCCGACAAAAAATTGCAAATATGTCGTTTGCCCACGGTCCGGAATGAAACCCATTTATTTTATAATCATATAAAAAAAATTGTCGATAAAATTTTTTTTTAAATATATAATTTAAATAAACAAAAAAAAGGTTGTTTTGTACATTTTGTTTTTTCTCAGTTATGCAAAAAAAAAATTGTATTATTTATAATTGAAAATGAATGCATAAGAATTTGAATCATTTCAGATTTAATTTGAATCATTTCAGATATCATGCTAACGCCTGCTTCCGCAGTAACATGGCGAGCTATTGGAGGAGTCTTAGATTTCTGGATATTTACTGGACCGACGCCGGAGATGGTTATCGCCCAGTATACTGAGGTATATCTATGATAATCGTCTTATTGTATTACAGATATGGTGCTGGGGCACTTGCCGCCCCCAAGAGAAAAAAAAGGTGCCAAGACAAAGAACATCCATTCTATCTCTCCCCCTCTCTCACGCACACTCTCACTACCTCCCTCCCCCCCTCTTTCTTTCTTTCTCCCCCCCCCTCTCTCTCTCTCTCTCTTTCTCTCTCTCTCTCTCCCTCTCTCTCTCATATATAAATATATATATATATATACACACACACACACACGCAGTCTTGTGATTTGACAATCAGGGACTATCATATCATTATAATCGTCAAAGTGAGAACGTGTGTTAATCCACCAACCGTGTTAATTTTTCGGACATACGTGAGGATAGTTCACTATTACAAACCGTGGGTTTACTGTATAAAACAGTTTGAAATGAGATAAGAGATTGATTGGTTTCGTAATGGAGACCGGAGACGTCCCCGTTTGATGGGTAAAATTACAAACTCTGTACACATTCACTACTGCACCTCTCATAATAATTCTCTTGCTCTGTCACGTTTGTTAGCCACTTCAATTTGCCGAACAAAGAAAAATTCAGTATAGAATAGATGAAGTGAGTGACATCGTATTTTTCTGTTACTTTGTTTTTAATCATAATTCCACTAATTGTTGCTCATATCAGATTATAGGGCGCCCTCACATGCCTCCTTATTGGGCATTAGGATACCAGATCGGTCGTGCTGACTGGAACAGCGTGGATGAAATCAGACAAGTCGTTGATAACAATGTCGCCGCTGGTGTACCATTCGTAAGTCATTATGAATAGTAATTTCTACATAATTATTAGCTCGTAGTCAATCAACTTTCAATAGCCTATAATGATAACAGTCTTTAACTCGTCTGTCTCTGTAGATTCTTTATGTTGTCATAAGGGACCAATCCAGAGTGAGATTTAAAAAAAAAGATCAATCCAACACTGTAAAAACTGCGGTGTTAAAACTGACACCAGTTGGTGTTAATAGAGGACCGCACCCCGAGGTGTTAAAATTACACCCAAGAGATTGAACATAACACCAAAGAGTGTAAATGTAATAACCAAAGGTGTTGTAATAACACCTATAGGTGTAAAACTAACACCACCAATTTAACAACGGTGTAAAATAACTTGTGTGGTCCTCTATATACACCGGTTAACACCACAGTTTTTGCTGTGAATATGTAAAATTCAATCTTATTCTCAATCTAATTTCCGATTGCCCCCCAGCACATACATCGATTTCCAATCTAAGTAATTCAGAATGGAAATAACCAATCGTGATATTTGTAATATGCAAATATCCCTGGTCCCTACTTTCAAAATCGCTCTGATGCCAGTGAATTGAAGGATGATTAGTGTAATTGTCTCATCAACATGTTATTATTCCTTTTTTGCTTTGTAGGATACCATCTATAGTGATGTTAATTACATGAAGGACTTCATGACCTTCACTTTTGATGACGTCACATTTGAAGGGTTACCAGAGTTCGTTCAGGAATTGAACGCAGGCGGAATGAAATACATCATATCACTGGTAAGAATTGGAAATATGGGACGCGTTTCGTTATAGAGTCAGAATGGGGGTGCGGGTTTGCACAGCGACGTAAGGAGGTTCAAGAACAGAAATATCCATTGCCAAATGCCCTTCATGACCAAGAACAACCAAGAAGTCTTTGTCAACTATTGATGAATCAAAAGAGCAGATTGGTCCTTGACCCTGGTCAAACGACATATTAGCATATTTTCTTTGTCAGCTCCGAAACTTAAGACGAACTGCTGTTCCGGTTGACCATTTTTCGACAAAGACCTGCTAGCCGTTTTTTTTTTTTTGTCATTAGACGGACATTGTCAATATGTTTACCGTGTTCTCAAAATCCCCCATACGTGGCGGAACGAAAACTCACTATTTCTAACTCGATTACATCTTTATGAAAAGCCAAAGTAGACAAATAACCATAATGAATAGAATAATGTGTAGTGTGGTGTAATGATGAATATTATCACCATGATCACCATCCTCCTCATCAACCTCATCGTCTTCATCGCAATCATCACAATCATTATCATCATTATCGTTACAATCATCATCATCCTCCTCCTCCTCCTCATCATCACCATAGTCATCATCATCACCAACAGCATCATCATCATCACCATCATTACCAGCACCATCGTCTTCTTCCACAACAACTGCAACAGTATTTATGTTTTATAGAATCCGGGGGTTTCTAGTCAAGTTCCTGAGCCAAGAAACTTCTATCATTTCTACTACTATGGAAACAAGTACGGATATTACATCAACGAGACGGACAAGAAGACGCAGGCTAGAGGCTTCGTAAGTTAAAGTTATAAAAATTTAAATGTATCAGCATATTACGTTCTTCAAGTGAAGGTTAAAAGTAGTAAGCTTTCACAAGTTATAATATGATCGATTCGATAAAAATCTTATGACACAAAGATGTTTTAATGTCAAAGCAGTATTCAAATATGTATCTGACACGGGAGGCAAATTGTCACAAAGCCCCACCCCCCCTCTGCTAACCCTCTGCTTAACTGCTAACTTTGTGTTGATATATTACTTGATCCCTGGTCAAGTCGTCGAAGAGAAATTTTAAAAAATGTAACATTTCCCCTTACTGGCGGATCCAGATTCTTTGGAAGAAAAAGTGTGCCCTAATTGGGGGCCCCTAAGATATCCTAGATTTGCCACTGACTACTCTAGTTTTGAAGTGCTAATTTAGGCCTTAACTCTTCCGACCAATCAGAAACGCGAATCTCGGGATGCAAGTAATTACGACTATTTTTAGTTGCGTTTAAACACCGCTCTTCATAGTTGTTGTTGTTGCTGTTGTTGTTTTTGCAACAGGCCCAAAAACGCCCCAATTCCTCTTAAAACTCACTGTGTTCTTTGAATCTTGTGCAACCATACATTTCTAATTTATCTTTAAGAGATCTAATCACGATGAAGAAATAGTACTCATTTAATCACAATAAGTTTAATCATTTCCTTTCTACTATTTCAGCAATGGCCTGGAGAAGTTGCCTTTGCAGATTTCTCGAACCCTGACGCCAAGGATTGGTGGGCTGTATTTGCCTACGATTTCGCTCAAACTCTTCCCTTTGATGGAGTTGATATGGTAAGAAACTTTACGAGATTTAAAGCCATATGCGAAAGGACTGTTAAAAGATTAGTGATTCTGATTCATCTCAACTTAAATCCTTAATGTTTTTACAGCAACATATCAGTTCACATACGCTCGACTCAGATCAAGGTCTACATGCAAGAAACAAAATTAAGAGTCAGTGATTTTATTGGCTATCGGTTATAAGCTACCGATATCCTTGCATCTGATTGGCTCAGAGAGTTGAAATTACACTGAAATGACAGGGGCTTCGTGAAACACTCCCTAAACTCCTGTGCCCTTTTGTGGGTGCATGTAGTATGAGCATGATGGGCGACGTGCTTTATAAGGACGCTTTAAAAGGACATTACGTCCATGTTATAGATGATGATGTGGAAAGCTTTCTCTAGTTAAGACTGTTCTGAACTTATAACAGAGTACCTCGTGTTTCTAGACAACAGTTTCATCATTTGAATCGACGATTGTACTGACTATTACAGTGTACTATTGTCAAATTCAACGGGGTTGTGCTGGAAGGTAAACATAGTATACCCAGTTGTTGTGTGTCCGGTTGATCAATTTTAGAAAATCATTTGAAAAAAATTACAAGTGAAGTCTCATCAATTTTTTAGTACAAAATGTTAAGAAATGTTATAGAGAACAAAATAGAAGATGATTACAACTATTGAATTCATATTTTTAGTGTGATTCAAAGACAAAAAAAAGGCTTAAAAAACGAAGTGTCCGGACACCCGACCCCCATCCTATGGTATTATAGTCGGATCAAGGGGCCCGCCCCCCCCCCCCCCCTATTGCCGGAGCAAAAAAAAGAGGGGAAAGAGAAAAAAAAACGAAAAGAGAGGAGAAAAAACTAAGAGGAAAAATAAGAGGAGGAAGACGAATGAAAAAATAAGATGAGGGGAAGACTTGGATCCGCCCCTGTGGTATGGTATTATTGTATGACACAATAAGTCTGGTACAATAGTGCCGTCATTTTGAATAACACCATGAGAATTGGCAATTGTCGAGACATTTGCGTTTTGTTCAGTAATCACGAATGAAAATAGCATTATGTTTTTTTTACAGAAGGACTCAATACAAGAACTTTCAAAAATCGTGTAAGAGAATATCACGGCTAGATTTCAAATACCCCGCGGAATAATGATGGTACGGGGTAATGACGGCGCATGGAAAGTTTTATTGATCTTGTTCCAAAGATTTCTGCTTACAGAACGATGACAACAAAACCAAAAAAAAACATCTTCAGTCATCACGAAGGAGAATAAAATCTCTCTCTTCATCTCTCTCTCCCTCTCTCCCTCACTCTCTCCCCTTCTTACATTTTCTTCCTCCCACTCGCCTGCTCTCTCCCATATTTTATCTCATTCTTTATTCAGACCATGACCGAGCCTGGTAATATGGTTAACGGATCAAAGATTGGATGTGGGAATAGGAAATGGAACTTCCCTCCCTGGGTTCCAAGTAAGTATATGCAATGGTGATTCCAGGATTCACAGCGAGGCCATTTTTTTACAGTTCCATGGACAGGTCCTTGCCCTTTTAGGGTGGACTTTCCTCTATAGAAAGTGATCTGACAAGAAACAAAATAATAATTAAAAAAACACTCCAATTATCCCCCAACATACAAACACACCTTGAAGCCAGGAGGGCCTTTTTTATACTCACTACATTGCCCTCTTCCTAATTTTTTACACCTATTCTTCAAGATCCCCCCGCGCTATTCGTAGACCTTTATCCGCCATTGGGTGTGTACCCGATCACATGATCTTATAACTTTTGTTTTTATCTTTTAATCAATTCAAAATCTAACTGCATTGTCGTCGTGTGGATTATACTAAAATCACATCAACGAAACCGACTCTATGGACTGTCCAAAGCTATAAAGATATTTAATTATTTGGAGTGATTCTACAATTGTATCAGATGTCTGGTATCATGATATACCACATTATTATTTTGTTGATACGCCGCATTATTTTGTATTGAAAACTAGTACATTTTCTTTTCTAAGCTTCAAGAAACTATGAAGAATTCTTACTTCGTGTGAATAACTGAAAAGATATCCACAAACGCAACGCAATGAGTAGGCATATCGGGGTTTTTTCAAAGCCAATACTACCAGCATTAAAGAGAAAATTAATTATTACGTTTGTATAGATAATAAGTCCAATTGAATGAAAATATGTCCGTGACACACTTAGGGTTAAGAATGGAGGTATTTGAATATTTGAAGGAATCAATAGGGAGATGAATAAGTAAAATCATCATAATGGTATATAGTGTCAATGATGGCGCTATTGAAAATATTAGCATGCGTATAAGAGAGTGAAAACTGTTTTGAGCAAGAGCAAAACAATATTCTTGCCGAATATCTGCGTGTCAAATCTAAGGCTGCGACATCAAAAGTAACGGCAAAATACCAACATCAAAATTAAATCAATTAGGCCTATTTCCATTTACCACACTTACTTTGTCTGATTTTTTTCGCCAATGTATCACTGCGATCTTTGTAGATTTAACCACTATGTTCATGAAAACGCTTTCTGTTATTGGTGTTGGTGAGGTTTTTTTTTTACCTGATTGCTAAGAAAGCTTAGGGTCCTCTCCGAGGGACCTGGTAATGAGGACAAATGCCTTACCAAAGAGCACCACTAGCGCACCAAGTGTTCTTTTCTTTTCGTTTTACAGACCTTCACAGTCGCATGCTGTACTACAAAACACTATGTATGGACTACCAACAACATCTAGGTCTCCACTATAACATACACAGCCTAAACGGACACTTCGCTGCCGAGGCTGGCCAGTAGTAAGACTTATTCTATCATCCTTATCTCAGGCGGTGTTGCAAGAAACTTTACTTTAATCGATTTCAAACCTGCAATTTATAGATTAACTTTAACTACAGTAAATTAATTTACACCTTGTGTAACTAGAAAGAAGACTACCACTCAGGATTTGCAGTTAATTTTGTACGACTAACGAGTGCTCTTGCGGTAAAGTGCCAATACGTCCACTTCCAACTCGTCCACTCACCACATGGTCTACCTTCTTTCAGTCTAATGCCATTACGTCCATCAAGATTTCGTCTAAACAACCATTTGGTCCAATTATCACTTCGTCTACTCACCATTTCGTCTATTACCATTTCGTCTAATAACCAGTTGGTCTAATACCCATTTTCTTTTCTTTTATTTTGCACAATTAACACTTAAGTTTAATTACACCTAATGATATCTGGACTAAATGGCTATTGGATCAACTGGTTATTAGGCGGAATGGCATTAGACTTAATGAAAGTAGACCATGTGGTGAGTGGACGAACTGATGGTAGACCAACTGATATTGGACGAGCTGGCAATTGGACGAATTGGCATTAGACGAATTGGAAATAAACCGCCTTACGATCTAAAATCTGTCTTGCAATTTATTCCAAGTTTTTTTTAAGCACCCTCTCAATTTTGTACACTTAACAAATAGGCAGTGCTATTATAGGCTATATATATTTCATTGCTTTTGCTTTTGGATAATGTTTGAAGTGCAACCGGCAAATGAGTTGATCGTAATCAGAATCTTTACAATCATATACCTGACCCATCATATTTCAATAATTATTCACTGACGTCATGGAACCGTCATCTTAGAGGTAAAAGCCATTACCTTGCTCCTTTTATGTGTATTCCTATGTCCTCTGAGGGAGGGCGCTATGAGATGTTGACGTAATATGCATTAGGAATATAAAAAAAGGAACCTAGTTATCACATGCGAAATCTTCTGCAATAGAAAAAAAAGACGATCCTGTTAAGGTTTCATAAATATGGGAACATTTTTCAAATATGATTTTGTACGACTATTTTCATGAATAGACAGCTCGACGGGGCACAACGCCCAATCAATCTGACCTTTCCCATGTATCATGTATCAAAACGTATTACAGAAAAAAACACAACATGATCAGCAGATAAAACTAGAATACTATTCAACAATTGCCGAGGTCCTAATTTCATTCCATCATGAATCTAATACTTTTATAATATTTTCATTGTTACAGTATCATGGAGCAGATCAAACCAGACAAGCGTAGTTTGGTGCTATCACGGGCAACATTCCCTGGTACTGGGCGATATGCCGGGCACGCCTTAGGAAAGAATAAACAAGGATGGGATGAAATGTACCAATCACTTGTATGTAAGTTGTCCTCTCGTTGTTTATATTTTCTACGTTTTCCTTCAATCTTCTTCTTTGTTTTCTTCTTGCCCTTTTTCTTATTCTTTTCCTTCTTCTTCTTCTTATTTTTCATTTTTCTTTTCTTCTTCTTAGTATTATTATTATTGTTTATTATTATTGTTATTGTTGTTGTTCTCTTCCTCCTCCTTCCTCCTCCTCCTTCTTCTTCCTCTTTTTCTTACTCTCCTCCTCCTTCTTCTTCCCCTTCTTCATCTTTTTCGTCATTAACTATTTTCGACCACACCCAACCATATTTTCATTCCCGTAAACACGCAATGTACAGTATTATCATGATCATAATGTGACTATAGTTCATAGTTATTATCTATCTATTGTGCATGTATAGTTCATGTTTGAAGGGCTCATCTTGACTTATTATATTTTGCAATGGGCTATAAAACATTCATGTTTTATTTGTTTGTAGCACTTGTATTGAATTATTTTTTTAATTACAATTAGGTGGTGATAATTATATTAATCATTTTTCTAATTGTTTTTGTTTCAGCTGTGATGGATTTCAGCTTATTCGGCATCCCATACGTAAGTTTGTTTCAGCATGCAATGCTATTTAAATGACAAGCCACCACAAAAAAAATTTCATTTCAATGAAAAGAGAAAAAATCCAAGAAGCACAACACTGAAAATCTCATCAAATCGGATGTAAAAGTTATATTTTGAAGTTTTCCTTAATTTTACAAAACAGTTATGCACATCCTAATCGGTATGTACATGAGGAGACTGATAGCATCATCCACTCACCATTTATTTTGTATTTTGTTGTATGAAATAAGAAATATTCAAACTTTCATCTCATCGTCCTGTGAACCAAAGTTTTATTCCTCCCTCAACATGTAGTATAACCATTGTTCTATTTTTATTAAAGATGGTATTTAATGTCAAATTTCGGAGCCGACGAAAAGTTGCAAATATGAAAAAGACCTCAAACCCCCATAAACACAAATGGTAAATAAGATAAATCTTAAAATAAAAAATTGGTCAATAATGCATTATTATGACGCCTGGTTATGACGTAACAATTTATCATTATTTATTTGCCTCCTGTTCATCATTGTAGGTTGGACCAAACACATGTAGTTACTATGACGACTCCCCGATGGAATTGTGCATCAGATGGACACAGATGTCAGCATTCTTCCCAATCTTCAGAACCTACAAAGGACATGGAACAGAAGTAAGTTTTACAACCCTGGTGGAAAGAACACAGTGTCACGCTGTGTGAACGCAATGTGATCACATATTTGTCTGTGTGAATATGCGATTCACATTGTTTGAATAATCGAATGTAACAGCCTGAAGATGATTCCACAGTGTGCATGCCTCTGTTCCCACTGTGTTAAGCGTGGTGTTCCCAGTGTGTTTACAGTGTGTCCACACTATGTTCACAGTGTGTTTCCAGTATGTTCAGTGTGTTCACAGTGTTTCCACATTGTGTCCACAGTTTGTTCCCAGTGCGTTCACAGTGTGTCCACATTGTGTTCTCAGTATGTTCAGTGTTTCCGCATTGTGTCCACAGTATGTTCCCAGTACGTTCACAGTGTGTCCACAATGTGTTCACAGTGTGCTTCCAGTATGTTCAGTGTGTTCACATCGTGTTCGTTGTGTGTTCAGTGTTTTCGAATTGTGTCCACGGTGTGTTCCCAGTGCATACATTGTATTCACAGTGTGTCTCCAGTATGTTCAGTGTGTTCACAGTGTGTCCACCTTGTATCAAAATGTATTCTCAGTGTGTTCGCAGTGTGTTCCTAGTGTGTCAATATTGTTTTAACAGTGTGTGTTCCCAGTGTGCTCACATGGTGTATTCATAGTATATCTGCATATCGTGTTAACATAGTGGACTGTGCAAAGAAGTGATTCACACTGTTAAAATGCTTAAATGCAACAGCGTGGAAAAATCACTCCGTGGACGCTTCTACAGTTTGAGTGTTTACAGTGTGCCCACACATGAAAATATGATTTACACTGTTAAAATCCTCAAATTACAATGTGAAGGTGATGAACGTGGTATCCACTGTGGAAAACACTGTGGTGCATAGTGTGGTACAAAATTTGGAATACACTGTGGTACACACTTTGAAATACATTGTGGTACACAATTTGGTATAGACTGTGGTACACACTTTGGAACACACTGTAAAAACACGCTGTGGTACACAGTGTGGTACCCACTTTGGAGCACACTGTGGTACCCACTTTGGAAAACACTGTGGTACACACTTTGGAATACACTGTGGTACACACTTTGGAATACACTGTGGTACACACTTTGGAACACACTGTGTTTCTGTGGAACATACTCTGATACACACTGTGGTATGCGCAGTGTTCTTTCCAGTAGGGAAGTCTATAATGCAACCCCATTTTCAACTCTCGTTTTCGCCCCCATATTCTTTTCTCTCAGCTCTTCATATGCACTTTCTCTCCCTGTGGCTTTCTCCATCTCCAATTTTCCACACATTCTTTTTTTTTTAATATAGGGAAGCAGAAAGTAAAAGGGCAAAATATGCTGCTTATTTGCTTCTTTATTTTCTTTCTTATTGCTTACTTGTTTTTTATATTTACTTGCTTATGTTCTATGTTACTTCTGTATTACTTATTTACTTAGTTACTTTCCTATTTACTTACAGACTTATTTACTTACTTGCTTGCTTAAATGCCCTCTACATACTTATTTTTCATTTCCATCATACCTCTACCTTATTTACTAACGTACTTACTTTCTCACTGACATTCCTACTTAAACAACTTACTTCCTTTTTTTATAACTACTTCATTCGTTCACTTAATCCATTTGAAAATTATCTCGATTTTACAACACAATTGCAAAACACACCAACGGTCTACATCTGAGTCATATTTCTATCAAATGTGATTATTTGTTTTATCTTCAACAGCCACACGATCCCGCGTCTTTGGGCAGCGAGTTCCTTGAAAGCACAAGAGAGGCTATAAAATACCGCTACTGGTTGCTTCCTTATATCTATACATTATTCTACCACGCCAGACTTGATGGATGGACCGTGGTTAGACCAATTGTTAATGAGTAAGTCCAGGACATGTGTTATATCAGTTAACAGTCAGTCTTCTTTTTCTTCCCTTTCTTCATCTTTCTTTTTTCTTTCTTCTATCTAACCTCCTTCTATTCTTCTAATGATGATGCAATGAAACAAATTTAAATGAAATAAAATTAAATTACATCGAGTAAAATTATATTGAATTAAAATAGAAGAAAGGTGAATTAAATTAAATTAGATTAATCCACAAAAGATTTAATCTAATCAAATCAAACTGAATAAAATCAAATTAAATTAAATGTACTGAAATTAAAATTTATTAAAATTAAATGAAATGGAATGATGTTAAGTAAAATAAATTGAAATGAAATGAAATTAAATTAAATGGAAAGGAAAGGAAACGTATGAAACGAAATGAAATGTAATGTATTTAAAACTGAATAAAACTAACTTGAATCAAAATAAATAAGATTAGATTCAATGAAAATATGTTGAACAAAATTTAGTTTAATTAAAACAAACTAAATAAAAAATTAATCAAATTAGATTAGAGTTAATGTCATGAAATGAGGTGAGATAAGGTGAATTGACATAAATGAAATTGAATTCTAAATCAATATTTTCATATCTTGTTGCTTTTCAGCTTCTCCAAGTATGAAAACGCATGGGACGTTGACTGGGAATTTTTGCTCGGACCTGCTTTACTAGTTGCCCCAGTCCTCCATCAGGTAAGATACATATTGAGGGTACAGTCACACTTCACATGCTTAACGTAACCGCCTTAAAACCGATCGATGGTTTGCCATTGGAATTAAGGCAATGGCCTTGGTCGGTCCGGAGACAGCTCCTCCCGTGTGACTGTGTTGCATTGGCTTCTCACTCATGCGCAGTAATGCTGCTTTACTTTACAGTCAAACCAACGAAACAGATTCCAAATCAATGGATGGTACGCCGTAGGCAGGGCTCTGGATGGAAGCTTAAAATTGCAACCCAGATGTTCAGATAATAATTTTTTTTTTTTCATTTTGGGTGCATTGTACCCTAAATATTTATAAAAAGTTAATTTAACTGAATTGGTTTTCACAATGATCTAGGACTTTGTTTACAACCACTTCCTGTTCTTCAGAATTGGAGTGTTGTCAATCATGAGCATACGGCCACAACAAGATTTATTTGCTTGTGTGATCTTTTCAAAAACAGTAATGTTAAAACTACATCACCGGTGTTTAAAGAGGACGACCACACCAATAACAGGGTGTCCCTCAAAAAAGTAATGGCACTTTAATTGAGTACAATGTGAAAATTACTAAATCCTACACTGTTAGAAAATTTATCCTTAAAATAAAAGAAGTTCCTGCAGCAGAGTCTCGAGAACACCTGTAATCTTACCAGATTGAGTAATCTTACAGGAAATTGGTATTTGGTGGATGGAACCTTACAAATTTCCTTTAATAAAACACCCTTTCCCCTTTTTAAACAGACCTGTTCTGTTAAATTGCAGACAAATTCCTGTTTTATGAATTTACAGAATGATTCTGTTACTGCTTTCTGCAAAATCTTTTTTTTCCTGTAAAATCAGGGTTTTTTAACAGTGTATTGTATATAATTTTTATAATCGTAAATTAGCATGGTTTTCATACAACTGGCTTGAATTCAAGCGGTATTATTCATTAAACACAGAGATTGAGCCTTCTTTCAGAACTCGTCAGAAAACCTCTCAATCCAAGTTTCGTTATTGCGTTGAATAAAGTACGCAGTACAATCACGTCTTCACTCACTCTTGTTTATTTCCTTTTTAGATTTTCGGACCCTGATTTGAGGGCCGATACTTAAATTTAAAAGGAAATTGAATGTTTAAGGAGATTGTCATGATATCTTTAATCAAACGTCACTAATCAAACATGATTAGTGACGTGGATGATTAGGGAGTGGAGGATGTGCACACATTGTGTGCGGGAATGACTGATTGAATCCGATGACCGGGGTAATAATATATCTGTAAAGCGCTTAGACACGTCGTTCCGATGTATTAAGCGCTATATAAAAAACGGATTATTATTATTTGATTGATTGATTGGATTGATTGGTTGATTGATCATTGATTGATTGATTGATTGATTGATTGATTGATTGATTAATTGATTGAATGATTGATTGATTGATTGATTGATTGATTGATTGATTGATTGATTGATTGGTTGATTGATTGATTGATTGATTGATTGATTGATTGATTGATTGATTGATTGATTGATTGATTGATTGATTGATTGATTGATTGATTGATTGATTGATTGATTGATTGATTAATTGATTGATTGATTGAATATTTTTAATTCTTGATCTCATCTAATAATCAGAGGGGGTGAATTAATACGTCATCCCCAAGTCCTGAAAAAAGGAAATCCTTGCAGATGTACGCCCATGGCTGAACGTGAACAAATATAATTTGCACCACTTAAAGTGATTGGCTAACATTGGTTTGACTTTTACAAAATCTGAGCTAGAAGGTCACACTTGTCACCTGTGTATGTGATTTGTTACAAAAATGAAGCCCAGAAAAAATTGCGTTCGAAAATAATTATTTAGTGCTTCAAAAATTGAAATATAAAGTGACCGAAAACACCATCTTAATTTCATCCCATACACTTATGTGTACTATTTAGGCGTCTATAAGACGCCTATTTACAAAATCGGGGTTTGCCTTGTAGTTTTAGCTTTTCATTCTCAATAATGGTTGTTTACAGGGTTTATTAGTTCTAATACATGCACTTGTACACATGTTTCATCTTGGTTTGAGAATGTTTTTAATCGGCTGCTCACAAAGTTAAACAATACCTTTAACATTCGTAAATAGATAACTGTTAGCTGAACCTGACTGCACATACTACTTAAAGGGGAATCCAGCCTTGGCCATAAAATGTTGTGTTGGGAAGGAGAAAAATAAATCAAACAGAATGGTGAAAGTTTGAAAGAAATCGGACAAGCAATAAGAAAGTTATAGCTGCTTTAAAATTGAGATCACTAATAGTATGTAGATTTCAAATTGGCAACTAGGTAAGTAAATTATGACAAGGGGCAAGGACAACTTTCCCATAGGCCATGTACTTTATTATCAGGGATTTGTGGTTTTCTCCTAAGTACCCATTCCCCTGGGGCAGTAATCTAAATATAACCCAGGTAGTATATTGTTTTATGTCCTCATGAAAGAAAAATATAATTTGAAATAAAACTTTTGGGAAAAATGAAATTTTAGCCATAATATGTATTGGAGTACATGGAAGAGTAGTCCTTGCCTTACATCACTATGACATCCCATATGCGGCCAATTTGAAGTCTCCATGAGTATAGTGATTACCAATATTTACAACTTTTAAAAATTCATAACTTTCTTGTTGTTTGTCCAATATTGTTCAAACTTTCACCTATCAACTTGTCTGATTTTTCTTTAGATTATAAAAACAAGTTTTTATTTGGGTTGGATTCCCCTTTAATACAAAACCTGGATGGAGAGGTTTTCTTATGTGAAGTGAACAAATGCTCATATCTTTGTTTTGACTGAATAACATCACATAAAACTTAATTCAGTTGTAGGAAATAAATTGTAGTTTACGGGCGTAAAGAATATAAACAATATGGTGTTGTAATTCTAATATTATACCCATCTTGATTACCATTGACATTTTTTGTGGGACATGCTGTATTATCAAAATCATGGCATGCATGGTGTTATGTTAACTGGCGTATGATAACACTTTCCATTTGATATTCTAACACTAGGCCGGCCTATTTAGTGTCACGTTCAAACTCCGTGGTGAATATTAAACATGAGGGTGTATGATTCTTATGACACCGATTGATTCTACAAGCACTAGAGTGCAGAAGGGTAGCCTGTCTACAAGCAGGGATAGCAGGGAAATGCTACCCCCACCCAATCAAAAATATAAACGTGAAAATGGAAAGATTGTTAAAGTAAATTGAACCAGTGAGAAACACGGAGAAGAAAATAGGCAGACGACATGGGTGTTTGATGATGTTAGAGTGAAAATGAAACAAAAATACCCGTTTGGTGCATAATTGTTAGCTGACAACATTTTCTCCGTGTTACTTTACAGGGACAGACGTCAGTGAATATTTACATTCCAGATGATAGGTTTTACAACTTTTACGACGTGAGTATCTATTTATGATCTTTCTTTCTTTCTTTATTTATATCTATCTATATATTTATCTATATGTCTGTCTATCTCTGTCTATCTTTCTATCTATCAAACTATATATATTGTATATATCTATCTATTTATTTAGCTATCTATCAATCAACCAGTCCGTATATATATATATATATATATATATATATATATATATTCCAGTGTGTCTATTTATCTCTATAAACTTATTTATTCATCTGTCTGTTATATATCTATTTACAGTATCTATCTATCTGCTATCTTTTCTGAGTACCTTCTCCTGGTTCGGGACTGGTTTCAACGTCTCTCATCTAAGCTCTGTCTTACTACTCTCTTGCTGATTTAGCCCTCTCCGATTTCTTCTCAATTGATCGAGCTCCCTCTAACGATTCCATCCGATATAGTTTTACAGGGCTTTATTTGGTGAATTGATATTTATTTGGCTACTCGTTATAATGCACAGTGGATAATAGTTATTTTTGTTACCACTCTTTCTAAATTACCTTTATTGTATATTTTTTGTCCTGTTTTATTTTCTTCTGAATATATTCATATTTCCTTGCATTGTATATAGTTTATGTTTGTTGAATTTGTAGAAATGAATGAATTTAATTGAAATTGATCTATTTTTTTCATTAAGGGGGTCGAGATTTTGACATCAGTCAAAGACAGTAATACGACTCTCACGGCTCCTTTGGATAAGATCGTTTTAGTTCAACGCGGTGGGACCATCATCCCGCTACAGAAAAATGCCGATCACGGTGTAGCAAACTCAACAGAGTTTAGGTAAGGTTCAGAATATACACCGTGGGGTGTTAAAACTGACACCAGCTGGTGTCCATACACTGAAAAAATCCAGTGTCGATTTAACACCAGCCAGGAATCTCTATACGTTTTTATATTATTTGGTGTTATATTCAAACTCTAGGTCGTAATTTGTATCATTATTGGTGATATGTTCAAACTGTAGGGTGTAATTTTAACACTCTTTGGGGGATAAGTTCAAACTCTAGAATATAATTTTAACACTATGGGGTTATGTTCAAAGTCTGGGTGTAATCTTAATACTCTTTGGTGTTATGTTCAAAATCTATGGTGTAATTTTAACGCCCCAGTGTGTGGTCCTCTACATTGCAAAAACTCTGGTGTTGACTTAACACCAGCCCAAAATCTATTATGTCCACACCAGAGAAGTGTTAACCAACACCAGTTTGGTTTTGGTCTAACACCAGATAGGTGTTTATACAACACCAATTAGTATTAAAACTACATCAGTCTGATTCCAAACTGGTGTTGTTTCAATACTTCTCTGGTGTGGAGATATATAGATTACACCATAGAGTTTGAACATAGCCCAAAAGAGTGTTAAACTTACACCCGGACTTTGAACATAACCCCAAAGAGTGTTAAAAATACACCCTACAGTTTGAACATAACCCCAGTGTGTTAAAATCATATCATATAGAGCTTGAACATAACCCCCTAAACGTGTTAAAATTACACCATACAGTTTGAGCATAACCCCCAAAGACTGTTGAAATTACACCCTGTCTTTGAACATAGCACCAAGAATGTAAAAATTTTATCCTTTAGTTTGAACATAACCCCCAAAGGGTGTTAAAATTACATGCTACAGTTTGAACATAACACCAATGTGTAAAAATTACTACCTAGAGTTTGAATACAACACCAAAGAATATAAAAGTAACATCCATAAGTGCTAACTATTAAAGCGTTAAATTTTAATGAAATGACAGGTGTGGTCGTATATACCACAATCAATACCACAGTTTTTGCTGCATGTATGTATCGGTTATATTTGTTGGGTTTTTTATTCAAAAGATGATTTCTTCTCTGCCCTCCTTAATAACTTTCCGACACTGCATAATTTTCGTAGAGATTTTGCCTCACCTCCCCCAAAACAAATAAATAAATAAAATAAATAAACAAAAAATGATAATAATACAAGAAATAATAATGAATAAATCAATAAATTAAATAAAATAAGCAATATAGTGCCAAACATTTAATCAAAATTAGATGTTTAGTATGAAAGTTATTAACTTTGTCAATTTCGATTTTTTACAAACAAAGCTATACATGTATGCACATCACGGCTGATATGCAAATTAGAAAGCTGATGATATCACAGTAGCACTAGTTTGGAAGTATTTTGTACGAATTGTAATAATATTTTAAGCTTTGACAACAAGGAGCAACAATGACAACGTCACATCTTCTGAGAAGAATCGAAAACTTGTCTCCTTCATTATGATGAGGGAAAAATATTCAATATTACTATTTATTCACTCAAATTTAACATGAAAATGTAACCAACTTTGTCCGCTTTGATTACCACGAGTACTGATATCCAACCTCATACGTGTGATCTTCGCTGGTGGTCTGATATCGTTACATATTCATACATACATTATTTACATTTCCGATAACATTAACATATTCCCATTACATTATCGCTACATTTTGTCGTTGTTTTCCGATAACAGTCGTCTGGACCCTATTACGTTGGTGGTCGCGATACCGGAGGAGGTTAGCTTACAAGCATATGGAGATCTTTTCTGGGACGACGGGTCAACTTGGAGTAAGATATAACGGTTCCATGCCATTTGCTCCGGCGACAATTGCTCCGATGGAAAATCTGCACGTTAAGCCAAACACAAAATGCAATCTCCGACCCTAATCCATATATCTTTACTTTATTCTGAACCAAAAACTTTATTACAACCCTAACTCTAACCCTATGCCCTCTGAGATATTAAGACCAGAGCATAAGTCGCAGGAGCAACTGTCGTGTCACCGATATGACACTATCACTGCATACATACTGTCAAAGATAGGGTGTTTAATATGACACCAGTCGGTGTTGATTAGAGGACAGTATACCTCTCTTGTGTCAAAACTTAAGCCTAAAGTTTGAACATAACACAGACCCCCCCCCCCCTCGCTGTTGACCCGAAGCTTTATTAAGATGGTGTGTGTATTTCAAAATATACACAATAAAGATAATTATAGGTTTATGGTCATTTGCATTCACCAGTATCCATTAAAATTATGAGGAAATATTATATGGAAAACGAAACGTGACATAGATTGGTGTGAATTACTGGAAGGCTTGTCTGAATAGTCGGGTTTTTAGTGAGATACTTAACGATCTGAGAGCCGGGTAAATACTTTAATGGCCGATCCTATTACAAAGAGCAAAGAGTAGATAGGTTCTGATTGGAGTGCATAGATTTATTAAGCGACATTTGAATTGAGGGTCAGCGCCATGAAATAAGTACGAGCAATTTGGATACAAATAGGTTTATAAACAGTAAGGTAATATCACACGGAAATATTGCACTTAATTATGGGGCAATTATAGGCCTATAGTATCAAATATTTCTATGACTTCTAATGCTGTTTACTTTGTTTATACAGATACGTACGAGAGGAATCTAGATCTGTACTTGGAATTCTTCGCTAATCGGGTAAAGCACTTTTCTTCCCCTTTTTGGTCAGCAATCGGCACGGGACGGGAAATTAATATCGGTTCAACAATGCCAGCATTGCCGCTATATAGATATTTTTTTCAAATCAATGTTTGTTTTAAAAAGAGAAATATATAAGTCATATATTCTGGAATTCAATTGCACAAGTTAAGGGGTACTAGTAGTTGTTTTGCAATATACGTGGGAAATTGATTTGTCCATCAATACCACCTCAGTTCTAATCTTGTGAATTTCAATTTCTAATTTGCGGGGTCTTTAATAGTAACTGTACTCTTTATCGATCATTCAGTTCGAAATCATACATAGTTTAGAACATTACTGATTTAACGTAAATAAATGGCAGTTTGCATTTCAGCAAATCCACGATCTAAAATCATCAAAAAATATAACAGAGTATTATAAAAATATGCGGCTGAGCAAATGGGATCGAAAGATGAAACTTAATGAAAATTGAATTGTTTCAACTTTTTAAACGTTCATTCTATTTGCAGGACCGTATCGATATCCTATCTCAACGGACGGGTATGATCGAGGACGATCCTAAGCTTATTGACGATCTCCCGGTTATCGAAGCGATCACGATGTATGGAATGCCGAGTGATCCTGGTTCAACGGTAGCAGTTAATAACCAACAAATTGATCCATCGCAGTTCATTTTTGATGGTGAAAAGAATGTAAGTAGAATTTTTTTTTCTAATGCGAAAAGTTACAGTTTGCAGCTTCGCAGGCATGTTAGTTTCACATCCTGTTCTCAAAATTCATGTTGATCACGATTAATTTGTTCACACTATATTCTTAAAGGGAAATATGACATCCCTTTGCTGTTATCCCCCCCCCACCCCTTCACGATCTGTCATACTATTGGTTGCGCCCTCATTTTCTCACGAACACTGTGTGACGTCACACCATGGCCCACTGATTAGTGCTTGAAGTACTATAGGAATTCGACTTACTCCCTCACACACTCGCATGGACACCCTAGCATGCACCACTGAGTCACTCCAGCGTGCATTGGCATGTTTCGTTTTTGTTACATTCACAATTATTTTAACTCCCTTTCTTACATTAGTTTGAATATTTCCTTTAATTATTTTATGTCAGTTTAAAAAGTTCTTTTCAGTAGATTTTATCATGTTTATTGTTTTTTTTTGTTCCTTGCTAAAGGCTAGATACCGAAAGCTGGGAGAAAAATTGTGTAAAATTCAGCTACGTCTTGCAACTTTATCGTTACACACACCTACACATCGACCCTCACATGTATTGCCCCTTTCTCTCACAAATTTTTCTTATTTTTATCACAGGTCTTCAATATAACTGGTTTAGCATTGGATATCATCTCTGATCACGTGATTGAACTCGGCGCCACAGCAAACCCACTGTAATAATAATAGTTAGTTAAACAACACCTTGGCTTGGGTCATCTCCATTTCTATTTGTATCAAAATGCATCTACATTATGTTTAGTTAGGTATTTCATAGCAATGGCTAATTTAAGCCTGAAATAAACTTAGCCAAAATTGATGGACTGCTTTTTGTCTTAAGTTATTTACTTAAATTCGTGTGATTAGGCTTACAAGATAAGTGTTAAATAGTAAAAGGGAAATATCATACAAAAATCAATCTTATTGATTAGACAGTCATGGGGAGAAAAGATTTTTCGGCTGAGGCCAAAGTTTTCAAAAGCTGACAAATACAGAAAATACTGGATATGTTTCGAGAATTGTGCTTTAAATTTTCATGCCTTCTTTCATCACCCAAATTTTGAATTGGTTTCGAGACTTGTAATTGGTCTAAATCAATTTCAACTATGTGAAGCCAGTGTCACTATTGTATTGCCCGAGACTGATGACGGATGAGCTCTCGGGTATAATGTGTAATCCATTTGACCAATCACATTGCTCGTTAAATTTCGCACGACTTGGTTTGAATACTTTCACAAAAAGTATTACGTCATCGGCGCTTCATAATTGTTATTATTATTAATCGATCACATGCCACATCACGACTAGCTTGAGCCCTGTTTTTTTTAATCTATCTGTCATTAACAAATAAGTTGATTTTATTTGATTTGAAGATAAATTTGATCTTGACCATTCAAACTGCCTCATTTTGGAAACATAGAACAACGGTTTATACCTTGCCATTGGCTATGTCGATATTAAGTTTTATGAAAGGTTGCCTTGGTGAGCTGCATCTTATTATGTTTTAATAATAAAACCTAATATAAGCGCTTAGATAATACCTTTAACAGGATCACAATAAGGCAAACAAAGATTTTCAGATGTAATTAGAGGAATATTTTTGGCCAAAATCTCGACTGTTAGGCCTTTGTTGCTGGAGTTTAAATCAACCTTTTCACAACTCTTTTAATCAGTTATCATTATCATTGTGTTCCTTTTTAGATTTATAGTTTCGGTTAAATTTCTTTCAAAAAAGATATTTACTGCGAATATCATAAAACCTAAAAACATTCCTACTTATACCATTGTAAAACTATAGTCATTACTCATTAATGTGTTCCTCATGATGTAAAGCTATTATTTTTTTCAAAAAAAGCAATGTTGATTAAAGTAGTTAGTGTAGTTGTTTTTTTAGAGAAAAAAATTGCAGCCTCTGCAATTTTTCTCGTAAATTTACCGCAGTTTTTTGCCATTCCTTTTCTTTGCTTAACGCCGCTGTAACATAAAAACATTATGCATTAGAACATATCATGAATCTATGTGTAAATATTCTATTCAAGAAAATGCTATTTCGATTTTCATTTTTTGTAAGCATTATTTTGAAATCGCACTCCATGACAATAGTATATGTAGAAATCTTGACGGCCCACAAAAAGTGTCATTGATTCCATGTGAAATGCTTCGTGGTTTTATTATTCCATCTTGATTAATATTATGATGACCGCAATGAACAAGATGAGTATAACAGATGCGACTCGTAGTACTTATAAATAATTTATTCATCGATATATTTTTAACTTTAGCGCAGGTTTTTGTTTTTAGATCATAAGAACATGGACATCAGATTGAAATAAAAGATTTCTACATTTCTAATGTGTATATATTTCTTTTATATATTTAGTACAAGTAGATCTGATAGCTAAACAAAATTTATTGTGAATTATTTAAGAAAATTGTATTCATGGTATTCAGAAATAAAACTGACATTATGGGGTGTTGCAAGAAACTTGCGATTAATTGCAAGTCTATTTTCGTTCCCGAAATCAGGCAAAAGCCGTGCAATTAATTGTAAATTTGCAATTGATTGCTAATCTGCTCCATGAAACAAGGAGTGTAATCTGATTTTCTATAGTTAAAACTAATCAATCAATTGTAAAATTGCAACAGAATACTTGCGATTGATTGCAAATATTTTCTTGCAACACCCCCTAAGTGTATTAACAAAATGAAATGCAATAAAAATGAATTCTCTTCTAAAGATCTGCTATTGACTTCGCATTTTCTTATGAATTTCTCTTCCACACGTGAGGCATCGTGCTCTCGAGCATACCAGGCCTACGAAGTCAAGGAGATACAATATCTCCTTGGTCAAATTCAATAGAGTGTGGAACTATCGGACTTAGCACATTACGTCTTTATATCAAAATACCTAGAAAATACACCAAAGATAAGACCAATCATGAATTCGGTAAATTTCAAAAAAAAAATTGTCGGCATCTTGAATATCTGCCGCACCTGTGTGCGTTAAGGTGCGTGGGTGGTGGTGTGAGAGTGTGTGTGCGCGCCTTTGTATGTGTGTGTTTAATTGTGGGCGTGATATCTCGTACATGAGAGGTGACTCGCATTTACACTCTTATCTAAAGAGTGTGTATGTTTTAGAAATGGGTGTGAGGTACAAGAAGTGGTGTGCCTGCTTGGGAGGGTGACTGAGAAGCATGAGCGTGTGCGTGTGTGAGGGTAAGTGTTGGTGTATGTATTTGTGTGTTTTCAGTCTTTGCACTGCCCATATTTCTCGCAATCCGCTCTTTCCGTCTCTCTCTCTCTCATTCGCTTTATCTCTCTTTCTCTCTCTCATACACACACACGCCCTCTCTCTCTCTCTCACACATACACACATTTCATTTACCCCTTTATTCCTTCTGTTTAACCAAGATGGGTTTTTTTCGCCCACCTTCGCCCATTCACCTTGTTTGAACATGGATTATTGTCAAGACTAAGTGGAAGAAACAGCATAATGCCTAGTGTCCCTTCCCTTTGCCGGAGTAACACCAATATTTCCTTTCAAATCAGTAATCTCAATGTACTTCTCGCACGAACGCATTCGATCGCAACACGTCTCGACGATGTTGTATTGTTACATAACAAGCACTATGTTTATAATGGTACAAATCCTACCACAGGCCGAGGAATAGAGAGCCGCGAAAACATAAAAATGAGGCAAATTGAAATCGGATTATTCTTCACGACCCAAGGATGTTTAGAGAAAAAAAGTCCTCTCTGCACTTCGTAAACGCTTTCTACTTTTCTTTCGCCTCGGTTCATACACTAAGCATTCTGAAGTGCGTGATCCTTCGCTTTTCAACGGTGCGAGAGTGGCAGCTTAACTGACAGACGACAGAGACTGTAGAGAGTGATTGGCGCGAACCAAAAATTAGATGCAAACCGCCGTTTCTCGAGAAATCGCACTGTCTGTTGGTCATCATAAAATATAAAGCCGATCAATTAAATAAAGGAATCTAAGTCAATATTTCTATCACATTGAATGTGATCTACGAGTTTATGTTGTACGCAACAGGATCGTTAGAATGATTGAGAATTTGAAAGAGGTTAAGAGGTTTGAGGAGCCATCGGAGCTGCGATACGCACCATCAGAGGAAAACGATGCGCAAAAGTCATCACATCACTCAGATGACTACAATTGCCATGAACTGGTTTTAAATGGTAAGTAACATGATTCACGTCTTTGATCTTCATCCTTTGTATTAAAAAAAATACAACGCCTCTGTAAATTCTATTTCAAATAATAAAAAGACTTTGTTTTACTAATTTCCCATAGTGTACCAGTAGAAGATGTATACAATGTCATTGATATCGCAGGTGTATAGATTTACTATTTTGTCCCACTAATTCGTATTTCACTTGTTAAGTTTGAATATTCTGTGTATGTGGTGTTTTGTGATTCATATTTATTTCGAGGTACTATAACCACCAATGCGCGCAATAAATTAACATAGATTCTCTCAACAAGAAACGCGTGTTGGAAGAAGTACAGCTTTTAATACTTTTAAATGTATTTATATTTTCATTTATTCTTAATCATACGATTACCAGATAAAACCATTAATTCGTAATCATCCAATTTGATTTGCTATATTTCATTTTTGTATTCATTCTATTTGAATCATTGCATTTTCCCTATTTAGAATATTAGTTTCTTCTACTTCATAGTGTAAAATCTTTCTTCTTTTATAACGTATCCTTATCGTCTCTTCATACTTTACTTTATTATTTTTTGCTTAATTTGTCATATTTTTTGACTAATTTGATAATGCAATAACTTATTTTTTTCGATATTCGACTATCAAAATTCAAATTTGAAAAAGTCAAACAAAAAAAAACATGTCCCCCCCCAAAAAAAAAAAAACTCACCCGAAATGCAGCGGTTGCATTATCACTATTGCGAAGACGACTATTCCCTCAATTTCAAGTGTGTGTGTTAAATCATTTAAGCATCTTCATATTTTGGTAATTAAAACGGCTCTAATCAGCATCGTACATAGCTACTCTTCATCATACCGATTGCTTGAGAATTTTCGAATTGGTAATGAAAAATTCCGAGCCGACTATCTCATCTGGGGCTCGTTCCATAAAGGGTTATGTTTAAAAATGCAAATTGAAAAAGATCAAACGCAAGTCCCGTATTATATGCGCTAATGATTGGTGGAAAATCGAGTTGCAATTGATTTCTAAAGTTGCATGTGATGACAACTCTTTATGTTACTCGTTCCTGGTCTCAATGAAGGTGAGGTTAAACAATTACATGCAAAACTTGTATTGATTTGTCCAGTTCTATTTTGGATGGTGAACAGATGAGATATTCGTTTGATACCGTCATGTCTTGGGGTTATTACAAAATAACTGAATTAGAATTGAAGGAAAGGGTGATCGTAGGCGAACATAAATGGCTTCAGGTGTCGAATTTGATCACATTTGATATGTTTGGGAAAAAATATTTGGTGAGGGGAGCGCAAAAATGTTGCCGAAGATCAATCGACAGCTTAACTTGCCCTTGAATGTGTTAAGTTCCAGTTCTTACTTATTATTCATCTACAAGGACCGTGGAACCGGTGGAAGCGGGGGGGGGACGTGCCCCCCCCCCCTAAATTTTAGGTGGGGGACGATCCCCCCCCCCCTCCTAAATTTTTTGTTGATAACTTTTTTTTTCTTTTTTTTGTCAATTTTTTTGTTCCTGCGTCCCCCCTAAAATTTTTGGTTGTCAAAAAATTTTTGTGGTCCCCCTAAAATGTTTGGCTTCCGCCGCCAATGGCTGGGGATAGGGGGACCTCGCCCCACTCCTCCTTCACACCCACGTACCCACACACTCACGGGTTGGATAATTACCACACACAAAAATGAACACAAAATTGTGAATTTATACATGTCCCTCCCCCACTTTAAAATTCACAGCGCGACTGGTGATATAATTGATACTTATGATACTCTAATAACAAGCATAATAATCAAGTTAATGTCCAAAAGGCTTCAACTCCATCCCCCTAATACTCTTCAACTATAAGGATACGATTAGCAATTTGCTTGAATATTCTTTTTGAAATAGTCTGAATTCCTAATTGTTTACATCGGATTCTGCCACATGGTTTCTTATATGCTAACATAAATTATTCATCCAACGTCCCCACAGGCCCTAACGCCTACATTAGTTATTCATTTCATTTCTTATAAATATGTAATTCCTGGATTTTCTTTATCCCTCTGCGCCATACTACATGTATACTTAGATCGGTGGGGGAACTGCAGATACTGCATTTCATAATTATTTTGTAGAGTCGTTATTTATTATGCGCTTACAGATCAATATTTACATGCACTCTTTGGTAGATCACATTATGAAGAGGATACTGTCATTATTGTGTTGTTTTGCTTTCATGACAAGTGAAGTCAACTGTCATATTTTCAGAGATATGCATTCGATATTTGTAATAGACAGGCGTGCGCGTTGACAGAAAGCACAACGGTGTCTACATCACGTACTGACATCATCTGGGTCGCGTTTCACAAAACTTGTCATCGTTGTTATAACATAAGACCAAGCTCACCGAAATCACATTGGTGCATGAAACATGAAAATGATTCGCCTGTCGATGTGATGGTTGTAAAGTATAGAAGTTTAGGACGCTTCGTGTAACCGCTCCCTATTGGGGAATATACTCTCTCATGTCCCTTCGTAAGCACCATTACGTCCATGGCATAGGCAAATTTCATGATCATGATGATGGGACTACACATGAGTATGACTATGCTCTCTAGTATTACATCTGTATACGTCTTTAAGTCTGTATATTGAATTTTGAATTGATAAACTCGTAAAGTTATATTACCTGAATAACATTATAAAAAGATCACAGAATCGTGATAGTGGAAATCAATTGGATTACATTGCATTCATCTCTTTTATCTTAATTCTCTCTCCCTCTCTAACTCTCTCTCTATATATATATATAGATAGATAGATAGATAGATAGATAGATAGATAGATAGATAGATAGATAGATAGATAGATAGATAGATAGATAGATAGATAGATAGATAGATAGATAGATAGATAGATAGATAGATAGACAGATAGATAGATATTGTTTCATTTTCTTCTTTACACTATTTTCTCCATCCGGTCCTATCTCTCTTCGTTTCTCCTTTTCTTTCTATACCTCTCTGCTATATTTCAATACATCTTACAAGCACATCAATATCTGAATGCAGCCTCACCATCCCTTTTTGTCACCGTGATCATCCCTTTCATACCACATACCACCCTTTTTCATCTTCTTCCCCCTCCCATGCACCTCTCCAACGCACCCTCTTCATCCTATCATCCTACCAGTCCCCCTCCTATTCCTCCCATGCACCCCTTCCAGCCCCCTCATATCCCTCCCATGCACCCCTTCCAGCCCCCTCATATCCCTCCCATGCACCCCTAGCAGCCCCCTCCATTCCCTCCCATGCACCCCTAGCAGCCCCCTCCATTCCCTCCCATGCACCCCTAGCAGCCCCCTCCAATCCCTCCGAGTTCACCTCTCCGTTCATCCCAGTCGTATCACATACCGAAATGAGATATGACTGATGCTGTAACCATATAACCCCTGATTGAATCGGGGATGCTACTGATGATGTGCCAATCCCATTATCTTCTCTCATCACATTCTCATTGTTGATCATCCGAGGCTTAATATCGTATGGAATTACCCCAATCCGGTCGATAGTAATAGGCTAATTACCATCCGTACGTCAGTTCTTAGGGATCACAAAATCGTCATGCAGATTGCTATAATGAAATATAAACCGAAAAAATATTCCTCATGATTATTCTGATCAATGCCCTCATATATGGTGCATTCAACGCTTTTTCATGTTTAGAGGTTTATTTATTAGTTTATCATTTAATTGAAATAGAAATTTACGATGTCACAGTTGATGTACTGTATTTCACCAAAGCTACGGTCCTCTACTCTTTGAGCATGTTGGGTTTGAGGAGGACATCGGTAAAATAGGCGAAATGTTTACTTTTTTCGTACTTGTTTTGCCAATGGCTGTGGATAGGTATCATTAATGTTGTAAAGATGTTGGACATTTCAGGCTCTGAAAAGTCCAATTTGAAAATTGCATTTTGATTAATTGGTGCAAACAATGATATTTTTTCAGAAAATTAATAAGTTGCTTAAATGTTTATTCAAACCGATTAGCATTAACAAAATGAAAAATGAA
Source organism: Lytechinus pictus (assembly GCF_037042905.1). Lineage (NCBI taxonomy): Eukaryota > Metazoa > Echinodermata > Echinoidea > Temnopleuroida > Toxopneustidae > Lytechinus > Lytechinus pictus. The sequence continues at coordinate 13,173,899 of NC_087260.1, forward strand.
CAAAACTGAAGTTGAATAGTCAGGTGCCTTCACAATGGTTTGTTCACATTATCATACGGAAAATGTTAAATGCTGAATCAAAACAATTTATACTGTTATAATTGTCTTAAAAAAAGAACATTTGGAAACCATTTTAATATGCCGGCATTATGATAAAAGATTGCAAAGTCACTCTTTGGTAGGGCGATAGCACGTATTATACCACCGTGCAATATCAAACACTTTTTCATTGAGATTGCTTTGATATTACCCCGTATACGGATATTAACTATCCGGGGACCCCATGGCTACCACTGTACACAATGCCTGGTGGTGTAACGCCATGTGACTGATAAAGAAGCTGCTATAATACTTAATGACGGTTGTTAGATCGATCATAGTCGCATGTCAAATTGATTCCTCTGACTACCAGTAATGACAAACCGGTCACGTGCTTGTCTATGATCTATAAATCCCCCGAGAATGGGGGGGGGGCAACTATATTGGTGTACAATACGCCAATACCTGAAACAAAAACAATACCAGAAAAATGGCGTATAAATGGGGTATTTTAGCAGGTCGAAACGCAATACTCATTAAGGATGTCAAAAGCTCCCGAATATTGAAAAAGGTTATATTTTCTTTAAGAAACGAGGCAAAATTTAAAACTGAGAAAAAAATTGAATCGAAAATCAAGGAAAGAAGTATATTTTTTGACCTTGAGTTTTGGGTGTTCTTCATCTCTACAATCGCATAATCTGAAATTCATAGATAAGGGACATGTTAAAGGAGAGCTTAACCATGGAAAAAACTTGAATTGAATAAAAAATATAAATCAAAGAAGCAGATGAACAGTGTTGGACACAACTTAAATAACCTTTTTATTGTTTAATTTGAGCATTTTAATACTAACACCATAAACACTGGCAAGGTTTCCAGAGTAAAACAATTGTATTCATACTAACACATTTGAGCGTTATATCAGTATGAATGATATCTTAACACAGTTGACTGTGTGAACAGCCTGGGAACACACTGACAACACACTGTGAACATACTGAGAAAACACATTGAATACACTGTGAGCACACCATGTGAACAAACCATGTGTACACACTGGGAACACACTGTGAACGCAATATGTGAACACACTATGTGCCCGCACTGGGCACACATTGAACACACTGTGTATATACTGTACACACACTGAACACACTGTGTACACACTATGAACACACTATTTGCAAAAACTGGTGACACATTGGGAACACACTGTGAATACACGTATCTGACACTGCAAACACACTGTGAATACGCTGTGAACACACTGGGAACATACCGGAAACACACTAAGTAAACACATTGTGTGACACTGTGTTCTTTCCTACACACACTGTGTACACACTATGAACACACTTTGTGCAAAAACTGGTAACACACTGGGAACACTATGTGAATACACTTATCTGACACTGCGAACACACTGTGAACACACTGGGAACATACCGGAAACACACTAGGTAAACAAATTGTGTGACACTGTGTTCTTTCCTACACACACTGTGTACACACTATGAACACACTATTTGCAGAAACTGGTAACACACTGGGAACACAATGTGAATACACTTATCTGACACTGCGAACACACTGGGAACATACCGGAAACACACAAAGTAAATACATTGTGTGACACTATGTTCTTTCCTACACACACTGTGTACACACTATGAACACACTTTGTGCAAAAACTGGTAACACACTGCGAACACACTGTGAACACACTGGGAACATACCGGAGACACACTAAGTAAACACATTGTGTGACACTGTGTTCTTTCCTACACACACTGTGTACACACTATGGACACACTATGTGCAAAAACTGGTAATACACTGGGAACACAATGTGAATACACTTATCTGACACTGTGAACACACTGAACATACCGGAAACACACAAAGTAAATACATTGTGTGACACTGTCTTCTTTCATACACACACTGTGTAGACACTATGAATACACTATGTGCAAAAACTGGTAATACACTGGTAACACAATGTGAATACACATATCTGACACTGCGAACACACTGTGAACACACTGGGAACATACCGGAAACACACTAAGTAAACACACTGTGTGGCACTGTGTTCTTTCATACACACACTGTGTAGACACTATGTGCAGAAACTGGTCACACACTGGGAACACAATGTTAATACACTGGGAACATGCCTGAAACAGGGGTGTGAGTGGTCACAAATAAAAAGATCTGAAAAAAGCTGAAGAGTGTTGAAAAAGTCTGAAATAGAAAGAGCTCCCATACTTTTTGTAAAGAGGAAGGCCAAAAATAAGCTGAAATTAAGCTGAAAATCAAAACAAAAAAATCTGAAATCAGATAAAAATCTGAACTCTCACACCCCTGCTGAAACACACGAAATAAACACATTGTGTGACACTGTGTTCTTTACCACAGGAATGAACACAGCTGCAGGCATGTGATGACAATACATTGCAATTTTGAAAATGCGCAATTCGTGATATTCTTTAATGGATAAATCCCATATCTATTCTCCAAACTTTTAATAATAATCCCTTATTGATTGTTTTTGTTAATTCCAACTTAACGTCGGTTGAACTTACACCCTAACCTGCATCTTGGCCCCTTTATCTCCACCACAACACGCCAGTCACACCAACAAAACCAACCCCGGACCGATAGATGATATACCATTCAAAATAAGGTAAAAGCTTTGATCGGTTTGGAGTCGTTTCGTTTCGTGTGGCTGAGGCATTAGTCTCCACTGACAGGGAACATGTCTGGCAATATTCTACCTGGCAAGCTCAAGTGCTTCAATAGGAATATTATCATGTAGGTACTGGCATATGAATACAAAATGGTTGGGATAGAATAACCCACTCCAGAAGATCTCGTCGATGGGCAAACCGTTCTGAATTCAATTCACTCGAAAGCAATTTCATTTCTAATTAATGTCGACGCTACTTTGACCATCTTGATTGTGTGGAGGGGTGTCGTCGAGTGGTGACTGGCGATGGTCCTGAACGGTCATACCCAGGACACTGAACCTAACATACGGCATTGCAGAATGCGTTCAATATTGGGGGACGGTTTCACTAAACTATCATAGCTTTGATATACATGCAGAATACACAGGATGCGACCCTATTCCGAGAAAGGAGTGACTTTCACTGTTTTAATACACTCACTAGATTATTAATTCCAGATTATTATTATTATTATATAATTTTGATAGTAAATGTCCTTGTGTTGAACATGTATTATTCAGGGACCGCAAAAACGGGGGCTGGAAATTGGGGGCAGACACCCCCTCCCTAACTGTTTGTTGTCAATAAACGAAAAACAAACACGTTAACATTGATCTTCTGAATGTGAGGGGGTTTTGGGGGTTTGCATGGTCATCCCCCTCCCGCCCACACACACGTATATAAATTTCATGACTTCACTATTCAAGGGATTGATATTAACAGTTCAAAGAAATTTTTACAGCAAATGAACTTTATTTTTCAAAAAATGATTAGTATTCCAAACAACTTCATATACCACCCGATGATTAGTGAATACGTATGTCTCCATCTTTATCAGAAGCATCCAAACTTTAACGAAATAATCTCTGTATCCTTGCTTGAAAATTTCACGTACTGAAAGTTTCATGTCCATTTAAGATTTCCATTATAAGTCAATAGGACTCAACTTTCCCTTTCATCTTAAAAAAAAAAATTATCGATATTAAAACCCCAAACGCGTGTGAAGCAGAAATTTCGTTACGGGCATTGTGTATAATATAAACTCGGGAAAGAGTGAAGGGAAATGTAAATCGTCTAAACATCTCCAACAAGCACATTGTGATGAATTCATTCTCCGCTGAAAAGTGCAGTGCTGGAAAAGAGCGATCTGCCAACGGGGAGATTTAGGATTAATGCCACTACAAATTTGCGATGTCGTCTTTTAGTTTGAAATTTCTGTTTGTTAGGTGGGATAAGACGTGAACCCGTTTGTTTGAGGGAAGGCTTACGCTGCGCGCACCTGTGAAGCGAGTAACCTTGCATGTGGGTGACTAACCTATACCTATCATCATGCACATGGAAAGCTGGAAAGAAAGGTGGAGTTAAACGCGCAAAAATGAAATGAACTATCAAAGCAAAGCAAATGATAACTGTATTACACTCTAAAAAATGAAATTTGAAATCAACATTTCAAAGGTTGGAATGGAGTGAGTGACAACCTTTTTCAAATGTTATATCCAATTTTGCATAAAGCTGATCATTTGAAGTATTGGGTCGAACCATTAAAAGTGCTAAATGCCACATTGAGAAAAGGTCGTCACGCCTCCACCCGTTCAAATGTTGATCTAACATTTCATTTTCTAGAGTGGAATGATAATTAAGGATACTTGTTAAAACCACTAAAAAATCATAGATTTAAAGTAAAACCAGACATTGTGTGACTCGGACTTGCCTATTACCGGATTTAGATTTAAACCTTAGATTTACACCTTAGATTTGAATTTAAGGTTCAATGACTCGCGATTGCTCATGAGCCAAACAGGAACCTAAGCTTCAAGCCTAACTCTCACCATAACTTCAATACTCACATTTTTTTAAACAAAAATATCATAATCCTATCCCTCGCCTCATTAAAGAAATTAGCCGAGGAGCAATTGTCGCAGGAGCAAAAACAAATCGCGTTACCGGATTGGTTGCTTATGACTCTAAATCTTATTCTTTGAGATCTAAGAAGAAAGCTTTTAAGATTCAAATTAAATTGCGCACAGAGTTACCATTAAGAATGCGTACTCTCTAAAAAGAAATATAGGTAAAGGTGCTCCATGAGGGTAATTTTGTGTCCAACCAACATTGGGCATTTCTTTTGGGCTTTTTTTTATCTAGTGTGATGAAAATTTTGCCCATTCTAAAAATATTGCTGCTTATTTTTTAACCTTACTGGACAATACGCTTCCCGCATTGGGTAAAATACTGCCCCCAATTGGTTGGACAAATAATTACTCTCGTGGTGGAAAAAAATTTATCCAATATTTTTTACAGTGTATAGGCATTGGTGTGATAGCGGTATCAAAAGATAACCTTATTTAGCAGGTCAGGGAAAATACAGGCCTTTAACGCCTCAAACCTATATACATGTAGCTACAGAATATGGCAGCTTTTTTCCTTAAAAATAAATGAAGAACACGAATCGTGAATAATTCCCTAACCATCACCGAGAATTAAAGGGAGTTATATTGATCAAACCGACAGAGTAGAGTGTCATTATTAGATACTTTGTACACACATTAGCGATGGGCGATGTGACACGACTTTGTCATTCGAGTTTAAAGCCGATATGCCACTGGCAAAGCGCGCGAAAATCATGTTCTTTATCCCCATACTTGGTGGCTAAAATGAACTAGGTGACATAGATACGTGACGAAACGGCGTTTAATCACCTCAAACACTCGATTTAGCAGCATTCGGGCAAAGACATTCTAAAACCGCAGAGCACATAAAGGGGAAAAGAGTGTGGTTCGTTCAACATCATCACATCATGATAAATTGCCAGGGGGTATTCAAAAAGGGGAAAATATTTGAAAAAAAATGATTTTTTTTTTGTCCTTATCTTTATTCAATAAATAGAGTTCGGACAAAGAGTTTATCCTGTTTTAACTGTTTTATATGAAAAAAGATTGACACTGTACGGGATAGAGAGAGAGAGAGAGAGAGAGAGAAGAAGAAGAAAGGCACTGTTAATTAAAAGGAAAATATACACAAGATGTATAGTTAAGATATACTTTGGCTTTAAGCCTCTTTAACTTTATTATTTATCATAATAAGACATGCAAGAAATGTCAGAACATAAAAATGTTTTGCTTACGTACGTAAGTATAAATAAATAGACTTTGATAATCGACATTAATTTAACTATGTCCAGGCTTATCAATATGCCTATCTCTCAATCTTATTTCTGCTTGCTCCTACATGATACAGATGCATCCAAACGCACCGCGTCAAATGGGACAGCCCCTGCGGGCATCCTGTCCCGAGCCCGCCCGGTGTTCCGGGGTGCTGCCTTGTTGTGTATGGTGCTGGCCGTGTCGCTGGCTCCATCTATCACCTTGTACCACCGGGTCAGGGAGCTGGAGGGGAGGGTGATGAGGCAAACACGAGACCTGTCGGAGTTGAGGCTGAGGGAGGCGGAGGAGGAGGGGTTAAGGGGTGTCGGGGAGACGGAGGATGCCCGCTTATACATCGGCAGGAAGATGCTGGCAACCAGCTGTGAATGTCCTCCAGGTAATATCACTTCATCTCATTTAGGGGCGGAATGCAGAGCTTCATAAAAATAAAGGGGCAAAGAAAGTAGGGTCATATTTGTCAAAGAACTTCCTGATATTTCGAATAAATGGACCATTATCAATTAAGGCACTACTGGCGTACAAATTATAAATTGCCAATTCGTCCATTGCCAACTCGTCCACTCATCAAGTGGTCTAACTTCATTTAGTCTAATGCCATTCCATCCATCAACTTTTCGTCCAACACCCATTAGGTCCAATTGTCACTTCGTCTAATCATCAGTTAGTCTATTACCATTTCGTCTCATAACCATTTGGTCTAATATCCATTTCATTATCTTTCATTTCACCCAATTACCACCTATTCCAATTAGACCAAATGGTATAAGGACTAAAATGGCTATTGGCCCAACAGGTTATTAGACGAAATGGTGAGTAGATGATATGGAAATGTGATTTTAAGACGTATTCTTAATTTTGCCAATATGAAATTCGCACATAGATTCATTGCGTTTATAGATATACAGCCCTTCCCCTTTATGCCATTTGTGTCCATATAATTTCATACATTCTTACACAGGCCCAAAGGGTGAACAAGGACCAAGAGGAGAAAGAGGAAGACAAGGATCGACTGGCAGAAGAGGTAATACACTTTAAAACAATCTATTAAAAACTCGAAGTATGTCTTATAAAAATGTGTGGAGTCAATACAAATACAATTTCTATTTCAAATATACAAAAATATTGTCAACCTAGTCAAGATAATGCAATATAATGGATATCAATTGAAAGTTTTGAGACATTGTCTTGGGTATGAAAAAATGTCAAGTATTTATCGAGTATTGACGAAAAAATAACTGGTATCAGTAAAATTCTCACGTTTTTAATTCACTACAGTGTCAACTGGGCTGAAATTTAAAATATTGTGTTAAATTTTGTTGCGAGATCCAATAAAATGGAATATATTAAACGCCCTCCCCCTAGCAGATTATTCCACATGCCACACTGATTTTTGTTTCAGGAGAGAAGGGTGAACGGGGGGAACCCGGCACAGATGGCGTCTTCGGGGAGGATGGAGCCGTAGGGGTCAAAGGTGACAAAGGAAATCCAGGCATCCCCGGTGAACCAGGTAGGTGATGACGTCATATTATTCTTTACTTTTTGGCCGTTAGCGGTTAGTGATGTGCTCGCATAAAAAAATGTTAGCTAATCAATTTTACTACTGTTTTCACGATATTGCAACAAATAATTAAATAAATAATCAAAATAATTTTAGTTAAAGTATCTTCTTCTTTCTTATTCATTTACATACAACAAATGACAAAATAATTTAAAAAAATACTGAGTTATCTTACACATCTTGAAGAATCAGGTCTGGTTAGTCCACAAATGTATATTCCAGTATTAAATCCAAATAATTTCCAGTGCCGGACGCACAGAAACGTTGTTAGCCTAACAGAGCGCTAACAGTAAGCCCAGTCATATCTTTTGGATTATGACGTCAAAACATATATTTCAATGTGTAAGTTAAAGCTCCCTCACACCTAACCGAATGTAGGCAGACGAAGGGTGACGAATGGGAAAATGCACAAAATGCTCGCGAATTCAACGAATTCAAATGAAATTTCCGTCAAATCATGTCAAATTTTATCAACGAATGGTCAGCGAAGGATAGATATGACATGAGAAGGGTATCGACTTTTCGGTTCACGTCTTTGAGTAAATTGCAGCCGAAGGCGCGCGAAGGGTTGATTATTACCCACTTAGACGAACGAACAGTGAGCAATGGTTTGATATGGCGTGCGATTAGAAACGAAGACGAGGGAATAGATCGCGTGTACTTGTCCGATTGTGTCATCGTGTTGCTTCGTTAATGATTATCATGACTTATTGTCGTGTGATGATTGAGAACTGGTAACTCTCAGAGAATGAGAGTTCGTCACTTTCGAGCAGTTTTATAAAAGTTACACTTTTATTAGGATAATTAATAATACAAGTTACACTTTTATCATTGACTTAGCTATTGAAATTATCTGCTACTTGGTTGCGTATGAACAAGATAAAATGCAAATGTATTTTCAGCTTAAGCCAAATATTCGGCGCTTTGGATAGAATGAACGACCATTAAATCAATATCATTTTCTATATTTTTTGCCCCTATAGGCCCAGCTGGTCCTAAGGGTGTGCCCGGAAGTCCTGGTCAACCTGGTATCGGAGGGCCCCCAGGCCTACCAGGTCCCCAGGGAGTAAGAGGGCAAAAGGGTGTAAAAGGACCCCCTGGACCTCCAGGCCCACAAGGTCCCCCAGGTATGATTATATTGACAAATTCTTCATTGTGCTTTATCATAGTTACATACTTACCTTTTCATTATAAATCTAGAATTACAATATTTAACACAGATTTACCTGATTAGAATATCAAAACCCAAAACATGACAAAGAATAGATATAATTAATCCTTGTGTTTTATCATTAATTCTGTATAAAAATTTATTTTCAATTCATCCGTCTGTCTGTTTATTGAAATTTTAATATATTTCTATTTCTTTGTCAGGTCCATGGTCATATCCAGTGCATTATTTTTTTTCGTCAATTATGTTCTGATGATTTTTCATTGATTTTATTGTTTTGTTGCCCTTTTATTTTTCAAGATCAAGTCCAATAGTCAAAGAATCGATTCAAAAATGGATACAACCTATGAATCAATTTTTTTTACTCGTTTTAGTATCTACCTTTTTATGATTTATTGTATAGGTCTTATAATTATATCTGTAGTCTTATAATCGTTTAATAATTATAAATTAGCTTTTCATCTTATTTGTTTATCAAATTAATTTTAAATTTTTGATAATTGCGCAATATTGTAAAAAATTTCACTATTTACGCGTTGACTTTATGTGGGGTTTCTCAAAATAGGTTCTATGAAGAAATTAATGTTTTATCAAGATTAATGTATACAAATTTAAATGTTTATTATGTTTACTTGAATATCCTACTCTTTTGAAAAGGAACATCCATGACTGCTGGACTTGCTGCTTCACAGGTAGGCTAAAATATTAAAACGACTCTGTCTTTTTTTTTTTATTATTATTTTGGTTCGATTTATTCAAACTACTATGAACAAAGCATAAACACTGATAAAGTTTTTTTTTTTTGTTATATGTTTACAATTGTTGTCATCTCCGAAAGCAACTTTATTATTATGAATTTATATATATGTAGTGAAAGAGAGGAAAGGAGACAGAGATAGAAACACAGAGAGAAAGAGAGTGAGAGGGAGAGAGGAAAAGAAAGATAGAGAGAAAAGATAAATAATAAATGAATGGAGGAGAGACAGGTGGAAGATGGAGAGACAAACAGACAGATTGTTTATCGCACAACCCTATCCCTAATCAAATCATGATAGATATTTATTTTGTAATTGTATAAATTCGTATTCTACTTTTAGTACAAAATTACACCATTCAACACGATGTATGTTACATATTGGTGGAGGAGGGCTTTATTAAATCATTTTGAACGCGTAAAGAGGAAATATTTTGGTTTGATTCATGTTTCATATGATTTTTTTTTATGGCGTATCTTATTGAGAAATGACCCATTTATTAATTTCTCTTTCAGCTTGGTACGTCTACCACTCCCTTGGCAGCCATTCACCTTCAGGCAATGCCAGAAGACCTTTATTCTGGATTAACTAGACTAGGTAAAATATGTTTAATCATTTTAAAGATGTTTTTCGTTAAATTTCTCAAAAAAACACATAAGTACAAAATCACAGAGACACTGTATTCATTTTTCACACAAAATATTCAATTTATGTGTAGGTTCGTCATACCATGCTTAAAAACTGAACTCTCAGCTTTTGTTGATATTTTTTTTTATTTTTTTTCCTTTACGTAGTTTAAAAGTTAAAACCATTTCTATGTTTTGTCGTTTTCATACAGTTCCAGAACCTAGAAGAGTAAATGCGTAGCTTGTAAGGGACCTACTTTATTTTTATTTAAATTTGGTGATTATTTTTTTTATTAATCTTGTCATCCTAATAAAAACTGTCATGTAATCTATGATCATATGCTAAGAATTTAGTTAATTTTATGTACATGTATTTAAGTTGTCCCATCAATCGTTTGTTTTTTTAGGGGCATCCTAATCTAAAAGTTCATTCATGATTTATTTATGTCATTAGTGTCTCGATTTTATCTTAAAGCATGTACGAACCAATAGCGCCATCTCGAGTCCTCAACTACTCATACCTGGCCAGTTTCCTGACCCATAATGCTAGTGTAGTCTAGTAATATAGACCCACTTAAATGATAACATGCTAATTGACTAATCAATACATTTATACCGCAATAATTATGTTACCAAGTAGCAAAACAATTACTTTTCCTCTCAAAACATTTTAGTTTCTCTATACAGATACAATAGGTTAATTTATTCTCTGTAGTATTAGTAAATATCTGAAAACTATGTATTTATAAAACACAGTCAATGAGAGACCACACACAGTTCACTCCCCCTTTAAATAATTGGATAAACGAACTAAACTAAACTGAAAATAAACTTAATGTCAAAAAGAATACAAATAAACATTGAATGAATGATAATGAATAATAATCTAGAATAACTTGAGTCAAATCATAATTAAATTATATAACCTAACACGTTTTTTTTTCAAGAAAGTATCATTTGATATCGAAGATAATCAAAGGCTTAGAACCTAGCTCGTGATCTGTGACACTTCAGAATAATAAACACACACCTTATTGATAAAAATTCTATCAAAATTTAATTATTTCCTGATGTTTCAGATCGGTACGGTCACTTGAACTCGTGGTTTATTAGCACGACAACAGGAGGTTTTTCACTTGGTCGTGATGGTAACGTAACTGTTCTCTCGGGTGGTCATTACTTCGTGTATAGTAGTGTGAGTACGATGTAAACTTGTATCTATTTTCTGAACCCCATCTTATCTTATTTTTCACTCTTCACCTTAAACTTCACACTTAATAATTAGTCGATGCGATTTATAAAAAATATCATTTTAATTGCATTCAATTTTCGTACCTACAACCAACTCTATTACACTATTCATTTGAGAGATCCACATTCACTCAACAAACTCTGCTATTTAGTAAATCTCTCCATTCATCGGCTTTAGTTTTACAAGATAAATGAAACCCATATTTATGATACTTATTTCCTCTCACCATACATAATTTTTCTTCATACCGTTTGAATTGCATATTCATTTTATATTGTTGTCATCTCAAACACCTTACACATTTTCTTTTCAAAAGGTGCAGTTTTGCACCCTTCGAGTGCAATACTGGGGTCTTCTTTTTCACAACTTTGCATCCTAAGACACCTTTTGCACCTTTAAGGGTCACATTATATCCCCTTTTAGGGTGCAGAGATGTACCCTTTGGGGAAGGTGAAAATTTATACCTCTATGACACAAAGATATGTCAACCCTCAAACGTGGGTTTTTGCACCTTTATCACTTTGGGCGCAAAGTTTGCACCCAACAGACAATGCCAGTGTTGCACTTAGAGTGCAAACTTGAACTGTTTTCTGTGTGTGTAGTAATTAGCTTTTTTATTATTGTTGGTTTGAAATGAAATACAACTTGTACTTCAAAACTAACTCACAGGTCTATTACTAGGGACCCGTCTTATAATTGATCTAAGATGTTCCAATAGATCCTACATTTTACATTTAAACATTCCAGCTTAAATAAATAAAGCAAATGGGGATATACTGCATGATCTAAAACACGAAACAAAAACAATCATAAAATTACTAGCCAATATTCAAATACAAAAAAAAACTATTTTAATGTGTTTAATCTTAGGTGCTGTTCTACGATAAGTCGGCTTTCTATGCTGCTTCCACGAACATTAATGGTGATCCATTCCTGAAGTGCATGGGAGTAAGAGGTTCAGCGTTTGCCAGGTAAGATATCATTTTAGTGTTGGGTCGACTGTATAGGACAGGACCTGAAATACAAAGGTTGTGGGTTCTATCGCCGTGCGGCAATGTTGACAAAATATAGTCATCTGTTGGACTGTTACCCTTCAAATGGATTTCACTGATATTTAATGCCAAGAAAATAAGAAACTTATATGGACCACTAAAGAGATATTTGAATGAATCTCATTTTGAGGACAATGGACATGCATGAAAATATTGAAATTTGGGGGTTATTCTGTTTGAATTGGAAAGAAAACCGATGGGATCGTTTATGGGTACGTACTATGAGCTTGATTTTCGACTCTTATTATTATTCAAAACAAAAATCTTGATAAAATGGAATTACATAAACATGATAAAAGAGCAATGTATCCCATTATTAGCTATTAACCCTCTCCCGCCCGCCCCCCCCCCCTCTCTCTCTCTCTCTCTCTTTTCTTTTCTTCTTCTACTTCGTCTTATTTTACATCTTATTTTCCTTCTTCTTCTTCTTCTTCTCATTTTTCATACAGATTTGGATCTTGTCAGTCTAGCGGTGTGATGCTATTGGAGGCCGGTGACCACGTGGGTGTGGTGTCGTCGTACCCCTCACGAACAGTAGACATGCGTCCAGACTCTACATACTTCGGTTTAATCAAGCTAACGTAGCGTGCTAATACAAAATAAAATCCCTTCTCAAATTATGTTTACTCACAATCCGAACCCAACTTGAACATAAGCCTTGACTAAGCCATTTTATTTCTTTGCGATACCAAAAAAGCATTAAAAATATTATGCCGCCGTTTGTTCCTGTCGGCTGTCACCGACCTGACATTTTGTGTTATTGTTTTATAGTTTTTTTTTCGGCGAAGAAAACTGCATCTTCCATTTCTAGAGGGTTTTTTTTTATCATTCATCAAGTTTCAAAACGTACATGTAGATGAATGATAAATCAATCAGATAAACCAGAGGTATATGGACCAGATAAGGGAGAGTTCACAATAGTGGGAATTCAGAAACCACGGACATCCCCCCCCCCCCCACCCACCTACCCATGTGTGATATCATCATGTATCAAGAATCCTTAATGCTGCTTTAAAGATGTATGCTAATTTCGACCTTTCCCTCCTAAAAAAATTGAAGTCTCTCTTCTTCACTTTATTTGTAGAACATTCCTCTATAGAGCACAACTTTCCGTATTACTTCGTCTTCTTTCTTCTCCTTTTTTCCCTCATATATAGTTCTTCTTTATCTCATCATTTCTAGTATTATCTTTTATATTAATTTACATTAATCTCTGACCGAAAAAGCGACCAAATGTGATTAATGTTTATTTCACTTTGCGATACCAAAAAAGCATTAAAAATGTTGTGGCGCCGTTTGTTCCTGTAACGACCTGACATTTTGTGTTATAGTTTTTTTTGTTTTTTTTTTCTTCCATTTAGAGGGTGTTTTTTTTTAATCTTTCATCAAGTATGCAAAAGTACCAAACCTAGATAAATGATAAATCAATCAGATAAACTATACAGGTATATGGACCAGATAAGGGAGAGTTCACAATAGTGGGAATTCAGAAACCACGGACACCCCCCCCCCCCCACCCACCCATGTGTGATGTGTGATACAGATTTGGATCTTGTCAGTCTAGCGGTGTGATGCTATTGGAGGCCGGTGACCACGTGGGTGTGGTGTCGTCGTACCCCTCACGAACAGTAGACATGCGTCCAGACTCTACATAATGTATCCCCATGATGTATCAAGAATCCTTAATGCTGCTTTAAAGATGTATGCTAATTTCGACATTTCCCTCCTAAAATTGAAGTCTCTCTTCTTCACTTTATTTGTAGAACATTCCTCTATAGAGCACAACTTTCCGTATTACGCGAAGTAATTTTTTTTTTATATATCGAAGAAAATATAGGCCTACCCTAAATGACGTATATATAAGCCATACCCTAAGTGGCGTAAAATCTTTTATTTATTACCCTGAATATCGGAACAGAACTTGAAGCTGCAAGGTACCCTCTATTTAATAAACACACAAAAATGAGTTGACGCCCAGATGCAGAAAATAGACCATGTCGACGTATTTTATGGACGCGCATGCGTAGCACAATGTGATGAGAGAAACCCCCCCCCCCCTCGTCCCCCCCAACACACCCTCACACACACACGCACACCAGTAATTCACACCCCATGATAATTACAGTTGATATACATGTATTAACTTTCTCGTTTTCAAATTATAGTAAGCGAGGGATGGGGATGTGTGATGCGGCAGAAATAAATCTAATTAGTATGTCGATAATATCATATTCTCGAACTTTAATGTGATTAGGGGTCTAACAATATGAACAGTATTATTTGGATATTTCAAGCTCGTACTTAATAAATGGCACGTTGCCGCTAAAATGGGATGGAATTAACGTGTCGTATAGAAATGTACGGAAGGAGTTTACTACAATCAAATTCGAGTGAGATGCAATCAATTTTTATGAGATCTGATTGGTGTACGGCTTTTCAAGAGATTAATTTAGCTCTTAGTGAATCAGATCCGAGAATACTAATACAACTTGGTGATTGTTAGAATTATATTTTGAGCCCATCTCCATTTACTACATACATGAAATGGTATTAAGATCTTGTGCCAAAACTATTTTTTAGGCGACTACACACCATACAGTATTTTGTACATGATTTATGTAAATTTATTCAATAATTTTTATTAATAATGTCAGAGGACTTGGTTTTGTAAGGTCTCTGCGACATAAATCAAAATTATGTTGTTTATTCGATATTCTAACAACCATGTAAGCTACGTACACCCAGTAGTGTTTCTCTCGTTGGTACGACTAAAATTTTGTAAATATACTACTTTGTAAATATATTTAATGACATAAGGCATTGGATTTCTGTTTCTGAGAAACAAGCTGTGTTTATATTTGTAGTTATACAGGTGTTGCAAATTAACTTTATTTAAATGACCAAGTTATTTGTTATTTCTACTCAGAGGTATTCCTAATTAAGCTCTGTTTTCAAAGTATGTATAATAAATAAAGACATCCAAATGATATTTGTCGTTTATAATCAATCAATTAACAGCTTAATACAATAATCCTTCGCATCACAATGTGATGCGAAGGATACTTTTGAAATTATTGTTTCCTCTTGTCTGCCTCCATCCATTTCTCTTGTTTATATATCTTTAACTCCTCTTTCTTCTCCTCTTTCATTTTTTTAATAATCAATCTTCTACTTCGTATTCGTCTTTTCTTCCTGCTCATCTTCTTCTTCATTTTCTTCTTCTTTCTTTCTTCTTCGTCTTCTTCTTCTTCGTCTTCTTCTTTCTTCTTCTTCTTCTTAGTCTTCTTCTTTCTTCATCATCTTCTTCTTTCTTCCTTTGTCTTCTTCTTCCTCTTCTTCTTCTTTCTTTTTCTTTTTCGTTTTCTTTCTTCTTCTTCTTCGTCTTCTTTCTTCTTCTTTCTTCTCCTTTTTTCCCTCATATATAGTTCTTCTTTATCTCATCATTTCTAGTATATATCTTTTATATTAATTTACATCAATCTCTGACCGAAAAAGCGACCAAATGTGATTAATGGCAAAAAGTGGTACATATTATAAACACTGTATTAATACATGTACATCGAAACATTAATTTTGTTTTGGTATAGCATTTTTACATTAGTTTGCTTATCTTATCACTCCATGTATATATAAAGTTGTATTAAACACGGGCATTTTCAGAAAGAGAACACTACAGGACTTCCATGTTTACTTATTGTGTAATCTGTATTATAGATAGCTCATTGAAATACTGTAGTAAAGCCGAAACCCATTGATGAAAATGAAACGTCGTATAACTATTTTTTTTATCAACTCTGTAAAGTGGAGTCACATACCCCCCCCCCCCCGACTTTAACATCATCACTTGTTCTTCACATGGGTTTTATTTCACTTTGTTCCATCTCAATATATGAAAATAGACATGGATTCGAGTTTATATATATACAGTGGCGTACCGTGGGTCACGGCATTGGGGAGGCACCAGCAAAAATTTTGAGTCACTTAGAGCGCGCGCGAAGCTCGCTCAGTTGCCAGGTATACTGACATAATAGAGACATTGACAGTGACATTAAACGGATATGTATCTCACTGATCACATAATGCGAGCGTGAAGCGCGAGCTTAAATTTTGTTGAAATTCATACCTAAAAAAGGACATTATAAGCAAATTTTTGTAATCACAATACATACCTGTCTCGATAAACAAACAATGCGAGCGCGAAGCGCGAGCTGAAATTTTTGTATATATTGACCCCAAACAGGGACATTTTAAGGACTATATTTTACTAATCCATTAAGAGTATACATATCTCACCATAGTCATCTAATGCGAGTGCCAAGCGCTTGCTGATTTTGTTAGAATAATATACATCTAAACACATGAAGCACTTGTAGTCATTGTAATCTTGATTAACATACGCATCTCACTCATCAAATATTGCGAGCACGAAGCGCGAGCTGAAAATTTAGGAAATTCAGACCTGAAGAGGGACATTTTAAGGCTTGTTTGTTGGAATTCACGAAGATCATACGTATTTCACTAACCAAATGATGCGAGCGCGAATCTCGAGCTGAAATTTTTGTATATATTGACCCCAAACAGGGATATAATAAGGACCATTTTTTAAGGAATCCATTAAGAGTACACAAATCTCACCATAGTCATCTAATGCGAGTGCCAAGCGCATGCTGATTTTGTTAGAATTACATCTAAACACATGAAGTACTTTTTTGTAGTCATTGTAATCATGATTATCATACACATCTCACTAATCAAATATTGCGAGCGCGAAGCGCGAGCTGAAAATTTAGGAAATTCAGACTTAAAGAGGGGCATTCTAAGGCCTGCTTGTAGGAATTCACGAAGACCATGCGTATTTCACTAACCAAATGATGCGAGCGCAAAGCGCAAGCTGAAAATTTTTTATATTCAGATCAGAAAAAGGGACATTTTAAGGACTGATTTTAGGAATTCATGAAGAACAGACATATCTCACCTATCCACGAATGCGAACGTAGGCACGGACAGGAAATGGTTTATATTAAGACCTTAACATGGGGCAATCGCTTTAAGTAGTCATGAAAAAGAAGCATATGTCACTACATTAAACAATAATATTTCGAAGTGCGAGAAAATATATTTGGTGTATATTGACTTGAAAACGGGAGGTTTTAGTACAGAGGATTACATATCTTGTTAAACAGACAATGCGAGCACCAGGAACAATGAAAACATAGGCCCTGCGCAAATTATGTTTCATAAAGTTATGATTTTTTAAATGTAATATAACATAACATAATTACAATATAATATAACATTATAATTAACAATAATTTCTTCTTTCCCCACTACGTTTCTCTCCCTTTCTCCCTCTTTTTCTCCTTTTCTCGTTTTTTTTTTTTTTGCCAGCCGATTGGGGGGCACGTGCCCCCCCCCCCCCGTAGTTTCGCCACTGTATATATATATATATATATATATTATCGTTCTTCTATTTTACTCGTTAACTTCCTCTCTCAATCCCTCTTCTCTTCTATCCTCTCGTTATAAGCCTACTACCTGCATCCCTCTTTCTCCTTTTCTTCTCTTCCTTATTAAACATCCTTATTTGTTAATAATGTCTTCAAATCTCCATTTATCTCCATCCGATACCCTTCTTTGTTCTCGCATTCCATTTTTATTTCCCTTCTAATGCACTCGACACTGAGAGAAATCCAACAAGCGTAAC
Organism: Lytechinus pictus; assembly: GCF_037042905.1. Lineage (NCBI taxonomy): Eukaryota > Metazoa > Echinodermata > Echinoidea > Temnopleuroida > Toxopneustidae > Lytechinus > Lytechinus pictus. Next base: position 13,191,949 of record NC_087260.1, read on the forward strand.
ACTGAAAATTACATCAAAATCGGATATGAAATACAAAAGTTATGTCATTTCAAAGTTTCGCTAACTTTCACAAAGAAGGGATATAATGCATATCCTGGTCGGTATGAAAATGACGGGACTGCTGACACCACCCACTCAATGTTTATTTGTATTTCATTATATGAAATATAAAATATTTTAATTTTCTCCTCATTTTAATGTAAAACAAAGATTTATTCCCTTTGAACAAGTGGAATTATTACCTTTTTTTTTACATTTTGTAGGTCAGTCAAGTTGGTCATTATTGCCAAATCTGTAAAAATTGAAATATTGTATAATTCAAATAATAAAGAATACAATAGTGAGGGAGGGGAATCATCGACTCTCTCACTTGCATATCACCGAGTTGTGCATATCACAGTTTGTAAAGAAAAAAGAAATAAGCAAAACTTTAAATGTATCAACTTTCTTATTTTACATCCGATTTTGATGAAATTTTCTGCATTACGCTTGTTTGATTTTGTCTATTGATTCATATCAACATTTTTTCCGGGGTGGACTTGACATAGATGAAATTATTTCTACTTCATCCACCCCCCCCCCCCCGGCCCTCTCTCTCTATCTCTCTGAAATTTCTCATGTTATAATTTCTCTTAAAAACAAACGAGAATTTAAAGAAAAAAAGTATAAATAATTAATAATTTTCTCTTCAATTCCAACAAAATATCATATAAATATGTCTTGAATGTTTGGCCTGAGATGATATTAGGTTCAAAAGCATAAAAAACAAAAGGTGAAGACAAAATTTACAATCTAAAAATTCATTAAAAAAAAACAAATTTAACAAAAAGATATTGATCTAATCGCTAGAGGGTATTCATTTGTCTCGCGATCTACTATGGTCAACAAGGAAATTCGTGATCACTCTCGCAAAAAAGTGTTCACTAGCTTTCTAGGAAATTCGTGATCACTCTCGCAAAGTGTTCACTAAATTGATATAGTCGAATTATTTTCAATGTCTGCAATTATGCGTTTATTGTATAAGATTAAGGATTTTGTCATTAGTATCTGTATACTTTATTTTCAAGGCTACTGTTTGAAGCAACTAAATTGTTGCACTTAATTTACTGAGTTCAAATATTTAGAAGGTTGGCATTGATAGTATATGTTTGGACACAAGTGTAAGCTGACACATATGGGACCAATTTATATTGATTTCATGTTTTCATATGTAACAGCAAACATTATCACAATTCACAAAGAGTCAAAGACACACAATTTCTGTAAGGTAGACTTACAAGGGGTGTATCAGAAAGATTGGAAAGCCAACTGTATGTCTTTTCCTGAGAAAGAGAAAAATTAGTGACAACAAAAATCCCATCTCTTAAAGGTACTTTCTTTTAGCATTGGACAGGAAACTAGCTTCTAGGAATATGTAAGCTTTCACTACAAGCCACTGATTTGACAATAATGAGCAATATACTGTAGCACTTGGTTCACTTTCATGTACTCAAAATGGTGTACCCAGTGAAAATAGAAGAAAAAAATCATACTCTTTGTCTCATGATCTGTTTTCATTTCTGTGAGAAGTTTCTGCTTTGAAAATATTGAGCAAACTGAATAGGATATTAAACAGAGTTTAATAACATGTATATGAATGTTAAGCATTCTAGTTTGCTACCAATTTTTTTTCTGGGGCTTGCAACTTGCCCTTTTTCTGGAAAGTCCTGAATTTCTGGCAGTATGGTATCCCTGCATAAAACAACTTCTTTTTTAAGTACATGTAATTTTGGAATTTAAGCAAATGCAAATACAAACTCATGTGTTTGTTGTTCACAGGCACATTCTCACAACTTCTCTATTCAATGTGCAGTGAAGTGCACCACCTATAGAACAATTGTGTCATGCCTGGTCACAGAATCCGAATTCAGGTACATGTGTATCTTAAGAATTTGGAATGCTTATAAATCACAATTTCAAGTGATATGAATATAGTATTTTCTTAACTGGGCTATTTTCTCACAAACATTCTTGAAAGTTGGATCTCCTACTTATGATTATTATTAAAACACCATGTACATTTATAACATAATTCTTAATAAACTAAGGTTTAAGCATGCTTATCAATGATGTGGCAGTATCAAAATGGGTTTTACAATTTAAAGAGGTGACATTTATTTCTAAAATCCATTTAGAATTGTTTAGTTTCAAACGTTGCTTCTTCAACAGAACTTATAATAAGGTATGTGTCTAAGTTGTATGTTTAATGATTTTCAAAACGTAAAATCTTTGTATCCGCTCATTTTCTATTAAAAAAATCACAACTTTCTTCCAGTATGGCAGTAAACATGCATTAAAAATAAAAATGTCAAATGTTGTTTAGACCCATAAAAAGTACCGCATATGCATTTGAATATTACATCAATGCCTGAGGATTGCAATAGAGTCTCTTATTCATTCAGCACTCACATATTCACTTTACCAACTCTGTGCCACATGTTTGAGCATGAATCCTACTCTAAAGTCACAAAGCATCTTTCGCCGCAACATTCCTACATTCCCCATTACCATTGTCTTCTCTGATGAAATATGATTAGCAATGAAAAGGTGCTTGCTAGATTCCTGCAGGAAAGACACAGCTGTGACTGTTGGTGGGGTGCTTTTGTTCACCAGTCTTGCGTTTGTGAAAACTCATCATCTTCACTCTCGTTTCCATCATCCCCTACCTCCCTTGTGATATGATCCAAAGAATCATTCAATGGTAATTGCTTGTAAGAGGTCACAACCTTTGACCTATGACCCCTGCTATCTCTGACCTTTAGACAACCCTGAGAATCCATTGTGAAAGCCACCTCTTCTGATGAGTCCTCTGGTGACATACGTGTATCTAACCTATGGCCTTTAGTATCTTTGACATCTTGTGAACCCATAGTAAAAGCAGAGTCTTCTGACGAGTCCTCAGTCGATATATTTAAGCTATGACCCTTGTTATCCCTGACCTTTTGACCTTGTGAAGTAATTGTAAAAAACAGTTCTTTTGATGAGTCATTTGCGATTATTGGCCTATGAATATGACTCTTACTTTCTCGCACCCTTAGACAACCCTGAGTACCCATTGTGAAATTTACCTCTTCCTGTGATTCCTCAGACGATATTATTGACCTATGACCTTTGCTGCCCATGTCTTTTAGACTACCTTGTGATACCATTGACAAAGAAATATCTTCTGAGTCCTCTGATACTGTGGTATTTGACAAATGACCTTTACTAGCTCTGACTTTGAGACAACCTTGGGAACCCATTGTGAAAGCCAATTCATGTGACGAGTCCTCGGAAAATATATCTGAGCCTTGATCCTTCTTACCCTTGACTTGTTGACCTTCTGAACTTGATGTGAAAGCGACATCCTCTGATGAGTCCTTAGACAATATATATGACCTATTACCTTTCTCATTCCTGACCTTTGGACAACCTTGTGAACCCACTTTGAAACCTACAAGTACATCTTCTGACAAGTTTTCTGAAGGCATAATAACTGACCTTTCGTTCCTGTGACCTCTGACCTTTTGACATCCTTGAGAGCCTATGGTGAATTCCACCTCTTGGGATGAATCCTGTGATGGTGTAATGTCTGAATTCTGGCTATCTCTGACTCTCAGGTGGCCTTTAGAACCCACTGTGAAATCAGTGTCTGGCATTGAATTCTCTGGTGTAGAACTATTGGACCTATGGCCATTACGATCTCTCACTTTCAGACAACCTTGTGAACCCACAGTGAAAGCTAAATCTTCTGATAGCATTATATCTAATCTTTGACTCTTATGATCTTCTGAATCAAGAGTATCATCACGACCAACGCCTATGTTCCGCTTGGATTGTATCCATTCTAAACAAACCTGGGTATCCATAGCAGGTTTGAGATCTTTTGTTACTATGTTTCTAGATTCAGTAAGAAGTGATGAAGTATTTTCAGCAACTGTTAATGTTTTCTGAATACTCTTGGGATATAGCGAGTTCGGAGTGTCATCCAGTAAGTTGGGAGACAGTTCCGAATTGGTCATAGCAGCAGTGAAGCACTCTTGGGTAGTATTGATATCATGACCAATATGTCTTTTTGTCCTTGATTGCTTGACTTTCAAGCATCCTTGAGACCCCATGGTAAAAGTGACATCTTCTGACCCTTCCCTTTCCTCCAAGTCACCACGAACAAATTCACATTTAGGAACATCCTGATACCTTTGAAAGCCATTGTTACATAAGAAGTTCACATCCTTCATGGAATGTGATGAATCAGAATCTTCAAGAGGGTTGGTGGACACCAGATCCACATGGTCAGAGTGTTCCACAACAGTCTTCGAGCATTCTTGCGTATCAAGAGCAGTGTAGTCAACATGTCCTCTTGTCTTTGGCTCTTTCACCTTCAAGCAACCCTGAGTTCCCATTGTAAAAGTGACATCTTCTGTTTCCTCATCCTCGCTGGACACTGTACGACTATCATGAGAAATTTGAAACAATTCATCAGTATTTATATCTTGTGGAGAAGGCATATCAGAGTCTTGGGTATCGTGAAGGAGAGTCGTTTCATTTGTACCACTTTTATCCGCTCTCGAAATCAAATGGGTTTCATTAATATCCACACGGTTTGAAGAATGAATGCTAGATATTGCACTTGGAGATTTGCCCTCTTCACCCTTGTGACTCCTGAGAGATCCTGAGGGTCCTCCTGCTTGATGATGAGGGGGTTCTGTCCTTTTATTCTTAGGTATATTGGTCTGTTTGGTGATACTTTGAGATGATGATGAAGCCTTAGGAGCAACATTCTCTTGACCAGCTGTAGGAAAACAAGCCAAAAGAGCACAAGATGTTAATTATCAACAAAAATAGATCATTACAAACATTTTGATTGGGACTGCTTCTGCCAGAACTTAATAAGCAAATAGCTATCAATTCAATTAAGCTCAACTATGGGTAGCCAACACTATAATTTCTCATATGGAAAGCATATTTCTGAAAAATGTTGAGAAGAGCACATCTGTGTTCTGTCAGTGATTTCAATTCACAAATTTTCACTCAAACAATCAGATGAAGGGTTTTAGAAGCAACAGCTAATAGTGAAAATCACTTATTGGTTTATGAATCCTGGAGAAGATCACACTAGTCCCTCAGCCCCCCCCCCCCCCCCCGAAAAGGCCTTCTTGTATATTAAAGGGATCGTTTAACTTTGTGAGCAGCTGCTTTAAAAAATTCTCAAACTGAGTTGAAACGTGCGTATGAGTGCCTGTCTTTGTCCTCAAAAACCCTGAAACGGACCACAATATGTGACTCGTCATACCGAAATGAGAGACAACTCGGAATTTTTCAAATCCAAGTTTTGTAGTGATTATTGTTCTCCGTTTCTTTACCTTTAATTTGATATATCACTCGACCCTTAAGAGTAAATAATAGTGGAGATATTAGCCTTAGAATGCAAGAAGAATTGGGCTTTTGAAAATAAAAATCAAGAGAAAAACGCCTTCGAAGTTTGACTTCCGTTTTGAATCCGCTCCATGGAAAAATCTATTTTGCCACCGCCGAGCTAACCGAAATGTCCTAGCAACCGCTTGCCAAAGAAGGCGAAACGATTGACCAATGAGGAGGCTGCATTTGGAACAATAGTGAACTTGCAGGTCACGCGCGACTGCAAGACGAAACAAAGTTAATGTTCTGGTTCGATATGTCAATCCACTGATATTCTATACAGATCAGTGTAATAGCTCCATAGTTATACTGGGGTTTTATAATTATATTCGTGAAAGAAATAATTGTCATGATCTCCCTTTTTAATGAAATAAAAGGCAGGGAGAAAAGGTCGGACCTAAAACCAGTGAGGAGGGAGTATACCATTGATTTTCATTGTATCATCGTCTTGTTTATTAAATAATAACAATTTCATATAAGAAAGAACGGCTGTGAAAAAAAAATAGAAGATCGAATGGGGAGAAGAACGAATAATACAGAACAACAAAAGAAATAAGAGGAAAAAGGATGAGGAATAAGACGGTGGGGTGAGCAAGAGAGAGGAATAAGAAGGAAAAAAGGGGGAAGAAATGAGGTTAAAAAATATTGAGAGCAGATCGACGGGGGAGAAGAAAAAGAAATGGAGGGGGGAGAGGAATAAGATGGTGGGAATGGGCAGGGGAGAGGAAGAAGGAAAACATAATTATATAAAGAGGAACGAAAGAAAGAAAGAGGAATAAGGCGGTGGGTGAGGGAGGGAGAAAACAAAGAAGGAAAAGAGAAAGAAAACCGGCAAAAAGAGAGAAGATCGAAGGGTGAGAAGAACGAAAAACAGAATTATGTAAATAGAAACGAAAACAAGAAGAAGTGGAGGGTGAAAAAAAGGCAAGAGAGAAGAAGGAAAGGAGGGGGGAAAATCGGCAGAGAAAAAAAAAGATCGAAAGGGAAGAAAGAAAAACAGATTAAGAGGGACGAAAGAATTAAAGAAGAGAAAGGGGATGAGATAGAATAGGGGAGGGGGGTTAGAGAGAGGAGACCGAATGACCTGAATAAGAAGAGCGAACGAAAAGGGGGAGAGAGGAAGAAAGGAAGAAATAAAACACACGAAAGACGAAAGAAGTAGGTAAGAGAATACGAGAGAGGGAAAGAGAGAATAGATCTGGACACAGTCGAATGGAACAACATGACAATGACTTTTATGAAATGTTTATGTCAATATGTGTATTTTAAATGACTGATATTCTAAATCAATGTCTTTATCCAAAAAAAATGCACTAAACCTTTTGCATGGTCGTTTCGGCCATTTTTCATTGGTCGACGTTAGCTGTCTCAGACTTTCTGTTTGTACAGATATTTCTTTCGCTTTCTCTATCGTTCATTCAAACATGATAAAAATTGAGGGCAACGATGTCTTGATTATAAATAATTGGAAATAATGAAGCCCACCAAGCTTTCTACATAAATTTTGTTTCTTTTGTTAAAGATACTGCAGATCAATTAACTCACATTCACGAACAAACAATACTTTTAAGGTTTGTAAACCCTTTCTTTTGAAAATGTTCTCTCTTGAAAACATCCCGATCACTTGCAAATAATGGAGAGAATCTTCAACATGTCCATGTTATGTTTAATGAAATTAATCCTCGCAAACAAACCGTGTTCTGAATACTTTGCGTCTCTGCATGACTTTTATTTCGCGATTATAGCCAGGCTAATACTCTAAATCCGGTATCAATCTATCGCTAATACCCACGCCTGGTACTATTATCACCAAAAAATAACCCTTTAGAAGTTGTATCCCGTTTGTTAACTATTGTCAAGAAGCCCCCCTTTTGAATTTCAGAATACGTATTGAAATCGATGCTTTTGATCTTTCTTTTGAAGCTGAATCATTGAACCGATCGATCGATCGAGCTAGCGGCCGCCGCCAGCTGTACACGAGTTTAAATGAATAGCCAATCAACAATGGCATACGTTGCTAGGGGCGGAGCTTAGTATGAAGCGAAATTCGATCAAGTCGAACGTGCCAAGTATCAGAAATTTTCGAATTGACCGAAAAAAACACTCGCAGAAAAACTGCTTTTTTATCATATTCCCGTCATCAATTTCACTCATCTTTTTCACAGAGTAATTATGAAACATGGAAGAATCAGGAAATGAAAAAAAAAAAATCTTCACAATTTTGACTTTTTTATTTGTGTGTCGAATTCCAAGGAATTTTGATTTGCGACTTGTCTCTCATTTCGGTATGATCGATCACATATAGGATGAAAAACTCTAATTTAGATACAAGTAGCAATTTATTAGCCTGATTTTGAGAACCGTCTAGTAGACGAGTTCAGCTTATGACCAGTTCTCTCCAATTCAAAAAGTCCGTTGGCTATTTTGACTGCCTTCTGTTGTGTGTATCTCCTATACACACACTATTAGCTGCACTGTACATTCAGTGTATACCTTGTACACACTGTATGTAGGTCATGCTGTGTTCATCTAGAATTAATGTGTTGTGGTGCACAGATTCCCTGTATACACATAGTCATTGAAACCAACTCCCAATTATTTCAAACTTTGGTTTACATCTCCAAGGTTTTAAAATTGATCCTGTTAATATAATACTTTGAAACTTTTGGGATGGTATTTTTACACTATAAGCCTAATGTTTAGCCCATTTTCAGGAACCAAAAGGAGAATTTTTTAAATCAGAACAAAGTGAAATGATCACTTTAATCTTGTTTCAAAAATACAGAATATATGTGACCTTGATCTGAACAATTTTAACATCCTTATTTTTAATACATACATTTCATGCTAAATTTGCATTTCTTGAGGTGTCCTTTATACAGATCTAATATGGAAATACACATGTACTGTATATATGTTGGTCAGGTCCCTTCTTACAAAGATGGACTCGAATTCATCTCAACTATAAATGGACAGCCAGAAAACACATACATGGAACATGGATGTCGATCTTTGAAGAAAAATAAAGTAACTTCATTTCATATATGAATGAGAGTATGACATCTCATTCTCTTGTAAGCATTACACGCAGATATATATTATGGGACTGGCTGCTTTCCATACAGTAGTTGAGAATCACACTCTTAATCAGATATGACTCTATGGCCCAAATTCATAAAGGTGGTTTTGAATCCATGATGTGAAGTGAAAGCATGGTTTAATGCAATAATTACCGTACCCTTAATTGAAAGATATATTAAGAAAGAGGCCCAGAATGAATGCACGCTATTATCAATTCACTAAATTGATGGTGTTACTTAGGTCAAAGCCTTTTTAGCCCACTGTTTAAGTCCTATGTTTATATTAAATTTAGATAAACAGTAACCTCATTGACAGGCATGGATTTGTAGTGAGTGGTTGTATTACCGACCGACCACATCATACGCCTCAGAAATATTTTCATACGTTTGGAATATCCTCCCAAAGGGGACTTAAATGGAAAGATGATAAAAAAATGGCAAAAGAAAAATTTTCAAAGTCTGTTTATTCTCAAAATAATAAAATGTGGTAACAATAGCTCAACAGTGATTTTGTTGTTTTCTCAACTTTTCCCACAGAAAACACACGTTCAGTAATACGATGCCATTTTCAAATGGCCAAAATATTTCACAAGCGAAGAGCGGTGCGATCGGAAGCCGATTTCGTAATAACAGAAATCATTTTAGCAAAATTTTTACATCTTTATATTCTGTACAGTGTAGTTATTTCTGTATGTATGGTAGGAGTAAATGAATTTTATGAGAATATTGTGTTTGATATGATTGAATTTATGAAAAATGCTCGGAAATACGATCCATTAACATACCATCCTGTGACCAAAACATGCATTCATTATTGGAGGCGTTCTCAATACATGTGCTGAACTCTAAGTGTAATCAATAAATGAAATTTGCATTAAAAACGCTGTTCAAACCAGAGTTATGAGTTAAAACCACCTTCATCAATTCAGGCGTACAAGGTTTGTTAATTCATACCTGATTTCGGTGCAAAGAAGTTCTTGATGTCCGTTTGCTTGGTCCCAACTTTGATTGGTTGAGATGATAAAACAACATCAGCGATGTTTGTCATCGGTCTGAACACTCTCTGTCTCTTTGCTGCAGGTGTCTATGTAAGGAAAAGAGAAGTGTTCACATTAGACTTGGAATGAATTCTCAAATTCACTTTGTGCATGTACTGATCATTGTTGAATCACACTGATACCATGAACTTTATCAATATGTTATTATCAGCCTTAGATAATAAAGAAAATAGCCGTTCCGTATTCATGTGCATGGGCAAACTCATGGCATCATTTAATATGACTAAAACGTAACAATTAAATTACAACAGGACTTGACATCAAGGATGAAGTCAAGGCCAATACCAGTAGTTCCAAATTACAAGGCCACTCGAGCTCAAGAAATCCTCCTACACATGTTGACTTTGTCCATGTGACTCGGCCAAGGTCAAGGCGAGCAAAAAAATTGGCTTCAACTACATCCCTGCTTGCCATCATAATGATTTCATTAATTTGGTTTAATGGTCTGCTGCGCAAACCCTTCACTCGAGATAAGGGGTCTGAATGCCAAGCCTACAATGGCTTGTGTACAGAAGGCCCTCTCGCTCAGGAAATTAAAACAACAAGTTTATAGAGGTAGTCTTGAGTGAAGACCCACTTGTTAACAAATTTTTGACCAGGGCCTGCTGACTATGATATTGTGGAAACCTACATACTATGTGTGGCCTCACTGAAATATAGTAAAGTATAGTACGACTTTGCTGGGTTCCAAACAGTTATAAACCAGCCCAATCAAAATGTATATCAAGAGAGCTAATTAGGCATTCACGATGTGCCCTGACCTCAGGCCACCAAGAACCCTTTTATGTCCAAATTGGTATGTGTAGGTTTTGTATCATTTGCTTTCAAAAGATGGCCATGATAATAATACAGAAAATAATGTCACATTTTATTTAAAGGGGAATCCTGACCAACCTTGGTCATAAATTGCTGTGTGACAGAGGAGAAATGTACGTGATACAGGAGGAAAGGCTGAAAGAAATCGGACATGCAAAAAGAAAGTTATGGCCATTTAAAATTGATACCCCTAAGACCATGTAGACTTCAAATTGGCAACTACATGTACATGTAGGTAAGTAAATTATCACAAGTGGTAGGGACAACTTTCCCATAGTCTTGTACTTTTACAATTATCAGGGATTCGTGTGGTTTTTTTTTTAAGTACCTACTCCCCAGGGGCAATAATCAAAATATAACATAGGTAGCATATTATATTCTGTCCTCATGAAAGAAAAATAGAATATGAAGCAAAACTTTTTTTAAAGAATGTATTGAGTCCATGTAACAAGATATTTGTCAACTTACTTGTTCTTTTTTCTGTGCTGTACTCAGCCAAACATCGCATTGCTCTTGTTGGTGTACTGCAGGCTGGTGCTTCCGTTTCCCCATTTTCAAACATACTTCTGTTGAGATTTTGAATTGTAGGAGCCTTCCCTAGTAATATGTTCAGATCTGTATGATAAGCAGATTATTAAGCACATATTGAATTGGTAATAAAGGGAATTGAGTTTGGAGTAATAGATGTAGTGTCTAAAGCTTAGCAAATTCTAGTCCTGTTTAAGTCAGGCAAGGGTAACTGCCATTTGGTGCGACACTGTTAAATAAATATCTCACACAACAAATTTGATTACACCAATTAAGCTCATGTGCAATTGAAATACTGTCACATTATCTTAGTAACAGCAACCGCACTGTGCAGATCAGAGCAAAACAAAGAGGAGCACTGCATGGTTTTGATTGTCTGACAGCTGATCGGCCCGATGACTGCTTAGGCCCTAATTGTTTCCATTTTGCATGAGAAAAGCCAAAGTTGGCGGCATTACCATCACCATCACTCGTCTCATGGCATCACTCAGCGAATTATTTCTTGCACAGTTTGCAGTCGCTTAAAAGTTTAGACTAAACATTAGCATTTCGCAGAGAAAATTCAGATTTCTATGTCTCATTTGATAATTTGTCAACATAGTAAAACAAAACAAATTCAACCTCAAACATGCAGTTGATGCATCTATTCTACTTGTCCCTAGACTAACTTAGATTTTCCATTTCGATTCATTGCAAAACCGGTGTAGTCACGAGTGTTGTGTGTTTTGGTGCATCAGATCTAAATCATCAAGCCTTATTGGCTTTAACGGATGCACCCTTTTTCCATTATTGTTTTAATTATATTTCGTAAATTATTATTTGTATACATATTCATATTTCGTATTTGATCAATTTGATATTTCCATTTTTCCTGTAGATCTACATATATTATAATATATATTTTTAATGGAAATACAATGAATGAATGAACTTTTTAACTAAGTTAGAAGTAGAATTCTAGATTACCACTTTAATTTCACCATCTGGTAACTGGTTTTCCAGCCATTGTGTTGATCACTTTTAGTTACTAGATTTATGTGCAAGTAGTGCAACGTACTTGTTCACCGCAACAACTCTGCCTGTGGGGAATCTACATGTACACAAGACACATTTAACAAATTCATTAAAATACCACTTTTAAAACCAAAAATACTTATTTCCATACATTTGTAATTTATTTTTCATTAGTAACTTGGGGATCATTTTTGTAATTATCATCCAGATGCCCAGAGCACTCAAAAACTTGAAATTTGGGCATATTTTTGTGTAGGCCCTCTGTTGGTGGAAAGTATTTCAAGAAAAATGTCAATTTTCAATCTCTATTTTTAATTTAGAAAAGAATCAATATTTTTTAAGAGCCAAGTTATGATGAATAGTAAATAATGGAAACTGCAGTGACAGTGTCACAGTGTCAAAATAAAGTATTTGTCCCTAAGCCAGAAAGAACATTAAGAACAAGTCAAGACAAGAGTCAAGAGAAAATAAGCCAAACATTGCTAACTTTATTTCCCCACACATGGAGTAGTGACAGAGTGATGGGAAAGACTTCCTTATGTCCCCTCCACTAATTTTAAAAAATACTTCTCCAAACCCCCTACTTTCGTTCTCTTTTTCTTCTTTTTTTTCACCTTACTTACGGTTGGAACTTGGATTCGAACCACTCTAGCTGCAGGACGAGGCATCTCCAGTCTGTCGCCTTACTCACTGAGCTACAACTAGCAGGAATTGTTGAAAGTCATTGGTTTTATAACGGTTATCATGTTGTTGTTGTTTTAGCTTATACGGCGCGTATCATTTAGTACTGAATATTTGCGACAGCATAATTTGCGGTAATTTTTATATAACTATATATCAACTGATATTACGACTAGTCTACTCTCCAAGAGTATTGGGTATTTACTTTTCTGACTAAATAAACCGATGCCAGTGGGAATTACACACACTCGAAATTTTGACGGAATAAAGCCATATTTGATATTTTGGTATGTTTCCAACAACTTCATTCTTCAACTTCAACTTCCATGACTTCAACTTCAAGTTCATGAACTTGTCGTTCTGAAATCTCTCATCTATGTTAGATAATTCTTAATAAACCTCCTCCATATATTTTTTTTTAGTGGAAGGGACATATGGAAGTCTTGTGGTGCAACGTGTGATTGATATAAACAAGTGCTACCTGTTTTTAGTAAGTGCGAGAATTCCCTCACGCTATCGACTCAGCCTCGGCGTCTTCAAACTACCACACACAAACATGAACGAGTGGGACGGCCCATCTAGGCCTGCGTCAAATTCAACTCGTAACCAGTAGCAGAGAATCGATTAATCTATCGTGTAAGCACTTATTCCACTTATTCCAGTCCACTCCAGCACTAATACAATATCAATTAATAAGCTTTTGAATGCATTTACTTGATAAAATAAAAAGAAAATTGCACTTACTTCGGGTGGGTCGGTCAAGTCTCAGACTCAGTCAGACTTGAGTATTTTTTCTCAAATTTCCCGCGTTTGGTTATAGCGCCAGCTTGAGGCCGGCCCAGCAGCATTTATGAAAACCAAAATACTAGTACTATAGCAGTGAAAACAAGAAAATGGCAAAGGGCAAACTCGCAACCGTATTCAGATTTTTAGGCCTAAATCAGAAAAATAAACAGTTCTCTGTAGGCATAGGACTCTAGATAACGTAAGGTTGAACGGCATCTGGGTTACGTTTCCTGAAAGATTTCATCGGAAGTTTTGATTTTATCTGACAAACCCGTTTTATTCGACACTATTTTTACCATAGAAACAACGATTCCCTGCCAAAGTAATGGACCAAATCGACCAATTTAAAGGTTAAGTCCACCCCAGAAAATTGTTGATTTGAATCGATAGAGGAAAATCAAACAAACATAATGCTGCAAATTTCATCGAAATCGGATGTAAAATAAGAAAGTTATGACATTTTAAAGTTTCGCTTATTTTTCACAAAACAGTTAAATGCACAACTCAGCGATATGCAAATGAGAGAGTCAATGATGTCTATCACTCACTTTTTCTTTTGTTTTTTATTGTTTGAATAATACAATATTTCAATTTTTACAAATTTGACAATAAGGACCAACTTAACGTAACCATAAACTGTTAAAATAATGGTATTCCACATGTTCAGGGAGAAATAAAACTTTGTTTCACTTGACAAGGAGGAGAAAATTAGAATATTTCATATTTCATATAATAAAATACAAAAGAAATAGTGAGTGGGTGACGTCATCAGTCTGCCAATTTGCATACCGATCAGGATGTGCATATAACTGTTTTGTGAAATTAAGCGAAACTGTAAAATGTCATAACTTTCTTATTTTACATCCGATTTTGATAAAATTTTCAGTGTTTTGCTTGTTGGATTTTTTTCAAATCATTTTTTCGTTGGGGTGGACTTGTCCTTTAATGGTTGTCAAACAAAATGTTGATGGGCGGAATGGCATGAGACTTTTAATGAAGGTAGAACATGTAATGTGTGGAAGAGTTGGCAATAGACGTCACGAATTGGCAATTTACCGATGATATTTATTATATCTGTATACAATTAATTCCATCTATAGCACAAGGATCACGTTATAGGTCGGCATGTCGTCCCCGCCCCCCCCCCCCCCCCGTTCCTTATGGTTTCTATTTTCTATTAGAAATATGTTTATTTATTATGACCAAAATAAAATGGGATAATAAAAGTATAGATTTTGGGGTAAATCATAATAGGCCAATTAGGCTTTTTTCATTCTTTCAATATTGAAACACATTAATCGTGTCCCGGTTGTGAACATTAGTGACTCAAGTGATATTTTTTAAAATATGGAATATAAGGACGCATACTTGATAATCCAAAGACATTTCGAAGCTAGGCCGGAATACCATTATCTTAACACATTATAACTGTCACCCTTTTTATATTGGTCTGTGATGGTTTATCGCCTGGTAAACGGAATTGTTGATGTACCAGTCCCAGTATACATCCGCCATGCCCACCAGGCTGCTATACGGGGCATCCACCTTGCTTAGTGGCCATCAGATGAGGTTACATGTCCCCATTGGCGGCGGAAGCCAAAAAAATTAGGGGGGTCCACCTGAAATTTGGGATGGACACTGGTAAAAAATTTGACAAGCAAAAAAAAAAGGTTATCAATTTTTTTTTAGGGGGGACCGTCCCCCCCCCACCTCAAATTTAGGGGGGACAGGACCCCCCCCCCCCCCCGCTTCGCACTGCCGCACTGTTACATATCAGATTTTATTCCTGATGCCATTAGACTATGAATTATTCTCTCTGCCACTGTACACTTAAGTGCACTTCTGAAAGCTGAGGTGCAGAAAACCCAACTGCGCTAAGATTGCGCTGATTCTTTTTAACCGCACGTCGGGGGACACGTATATAGATCTTCCCAAAACGATACCCAAATCCGGTGGACTGTATTTTTACGGATGATGATGATGATGATGTACTCTGTTAATATATTATCTCACGAGGCCATTTCAAAGGATTTCATTTCATGCAAATTTCAGTTTCACCAGATTTATTATAAATAGGGCCCGTGCATGGGCTCGTTCTGGTCTGTTAGCGAAATTATGTGGACACGGTGGACAAAAGCATGATTTTTTCACCAGACCTTTGTTTATGTATAAGAATTAAAAATGGGGTATGCTCCAAAAAATCTGGCTGCAGGAACAGTGAAAAAATGGGTGAAAATGTCAGAATTTATGAGTTTAGATTGGTCTGATATATAGACTAGCGCTAGTACAAAACTCAATAGCAGTGCATTATTTTGTATTGGTTTAGTTCTTGAATTCAGACCCTTTTTGAACAGATGTTCTGTTTGTCCCCACATCTCAATGCACCAAATATCTGAATGCAGATGCTAAACAACTTAGCCGAAGGGTGGTGGTGGAGGGGGTTGGATGTTGGTGTGTATGTACAAATTTTGGTCTTGGGGTAAAGATGTGCAAGACACATTTTTTGAATGTGTTGGAAATGGTGTTGCCATGGTAACAGTGTATTAAGGCAAAAATAAGGTAAAAATCTTACAGTTAGAACTACTTCCTCTGTTTGTAAGCGATTCTCAAGAAATTTGGCACACACATTGGTCTTGAGGTGAAGATGTCTAAGACACATTTTTGTGTGTCTTTCAGAAATCTTCAGAATGCACCCAAAATGAATATTTGTGTCAAATTTTATGAGCACAGGCTGAAAACTGAGAAGTAGATTGATCCACGATTAGTTTTCCTGCATTTCTAGCTACATGTATCATATGTGGTTACCCTGGCAATGCACTCTCTGACAAATTTATGCAAAAAAAAAGTTCTTGCACATCATCTCAAGGCCAATGTGTGAGCCGTATTTCATAAAAATTGTTTCAAAACTGATGAAGTAGTTCAAATTGCAAGGTTTTTACCTAAATCTTGCCATATAATATGTTGTTACCATGGCACTACAATTTCTGAAACACACAAAAAGTGCCTTGTACATCTTTACTTTAATACCAATGTGTGTGCCGAATTTCATGTGAATCGATTGAAAACTGAAAGCAGTTTGAATTGTAAGTTTTTCCCAATTTTCACCATATAATATGTTGTTACCATGGCAACGAGATTTATGAAAGACACACAAAAATGTGTCTTAGACATCTTCACCTCAAGACCAATGTGTGTGCCGAATTTCATGAGAATCGGATGAAAACAGAGGAAGTAGTTCTAACTGCAAGATTTTTACCTTATTTTTGCCTTAATACACTGTTACCATGGCAACACCATTTGCAACACATTCAAAAAATGTGTCTTGCACATCTTTACCCCAAGACCAAAATATGTACATACACACCAACATCCAACCCCCTCCACCACCACCCTTCGGCTTGTTTAGCATCTGCATTCAGATATTTAGTGCATTGAGATGTGAGGACAAACAAAATATCTGTTCAAAAAGGGTCTGAATTCAAGAACTAAACCAATGCAAAATAATGCACTGCTATTGAGTTTTGCACTAGCGCTAGTCTATATATCAGACCAATCTAAACTCATAAATTCTGACATTTTCACCAATTTTTTCTCTGTTCCTGCAGCCAGATTTTTTGGAGCATACCCCATTTTTAATTCTTATACATAAACAAAGGTCTGGAGAAAAAATCATGCTTTTGTCCACCGTGTCCACAAGTAGGGTGTTTTTTACGCTAACAGACCGGACTATTAGTTTTAGTGGTTAAATTTCAAAATTATTATCCCACGCTGACATTTTTTAAGGTTTACACCGGGCGTTTAACGATTGATGGCAAAATAGACACTAAATGGTAAATAATGGGGGCGTTTTGGTCTAGTTGTTACGACTCTCGTCCTCAATCAGAAAGACGTGGGTTCGAATACCAGCAATGGCGTGCTTTTCTTCAGTAAGAAATTTACCCACTTTGTGCTGCACTCAACCCAGGTGAGGTGAATGGTAACCGGCAGGATTAATTCACTGAATGCACCAAGCGCCATGGAATAGGCAACTAGATAATCGGCGCCTCATAAATGCTATACATGTATATTATTATTATTATTAGAGTGGAAGTCGGGTGAAATGGGAAGACCGAAAGCGGGGAAATGTGACACATTTTTAATACTCATGATAATAGTTCAGTTCATTACAAGGCCACATCAGGATGATGATTGCCAAACTGGTTTAGAAGATCAATAAGATTGCTTCCAAGACAGTTTTGAGCGTTCCCACTATAGGCCCACACATTGAACAATAATTAAACTCAAACTGGTTCGAGATCGGGGTCTAGCTGTAATTTGTGTAGCACTACAATAATCTGTGAGGGCACTCGTTGTGTATCCGCGAAAAATGTGGAAGAGCGCCACCATCATCATTATTATCCAGACCAAATACATTTTACCGGAAGCTTAAAGGACAAGTCCACTCCAACAAAAAAATGATTCGAATAAAAAGAGAAAATTCAAACAAGCATTATGCTGAAAATTTTATCAAAATCGGATGTAAAATAAGAAAGTTATGACATTTTAAAGTTTCGCTTAATTTCACAAAACAGTTATATTCACAACCTTGTCGGTATGCAAATGAGGAGACTGATTACATCACTCACTCTTTATTTCTTTTGTATTTTATTATATGAAATATTCAAATTTTCACCCGTTGTCGTGTGAAACAACGATTGATTCCTCCATGAACATGTGCAATTCGCATTGTTTAATACTATATGTTTCAATCAAGTTGGTCCTTATTATCAAATCTGCAAAAAATTAAATATTGTATAATTTAAACAAAAGAAATAATGAATGAGGGACATCATCGACTGTCTCATTTGCATGTCACTGAGTTGTACATAATCACTGTTTTGTGAAAAATAAGCGAAACTTAAAAACAGCATATTAACTTTCTTATTTTACATCCGATTTGATGAAATTTTCAGCATAATGCTCGTTTGATTTTTCTCTATTTATTAAAATAAACATTTTTATGGAGTGGACTTGTCCTTTAAAATCGATTTTTGCTGGCGTATCGCGTCATGTAATTATACATGTATAACTTACACTTCTCGTCAAAATAGAGAAAAAGGGCATTTATTTGAACCCAATCATTTCATAAAGGAAATTCATCGATAACATGCCTTTAAACATTATAGGTATAGATCTTAGTTCAAGGAAATAACATTGACCTACAAACAGTAAGAACTTTGGTTGAGTATAACTATAAATCAAAATAGATCATTCTTGAAGCTTATTAAGTTTGTGGGTTTTTTTTCATTTCATTAAAATTCATATCAAATTCCTCGTATCTCCTTGTTTTTTTTATCACGATATTCGTAGAACACAGTATATTCGGACTTATCACCCTTATCAGTACCCCCCCCCCCTCTCTCTCTCTCTCTCTCTTCCTGACACACCGACACACATATACTCTCACTTTCTCCCCCCCCCCCTTCCCCCTTCTCCTTCTCCTCTTTCTCCCCCCCCCCCCCTTACTTCTCCTCTCCCCCCCTCTCTTTCCCATTCCACCCCCTCTCTCTCTCACACACCTCCTGTTGCCAGAAACCAAGTTACAATCAGTTACAAATTATAGATGCAAATTTCCATTCGAGAGATCGACTCTTTTTCAACAGGACCTACAATTGGCCTGTCAAATAAACTATTGCAATTAAGACTAGTGATAACGCCCATAAGTAATTTAACCCATACTCGAATAAACTAGAAATATCGACAGTTCAAATGGTGTTGTAATCAGTCTCAAACCTTTATTAGAAAATAAATTACAGTGGCTCAGCTGAAAAGAGAAAAATATCGCCCATGCTCAGTCTCTCGTATCTTATTCCACGGGCATTCAGTGTTTGTGCGACTTTCATACAAAATAAGAATGGGATGGAAAAACGCTGTACATAGTTACTAAGAAATATACACTATATTACTTGACTGTACACAACTGTACAAAATTAAATAATCTCAAGACTATACACCGTCTGTTCAATGTAACTTTGGAGTAAAAGTTTGTACAGCACGGAAATCACACACGGAATTCAAAGCATGTAGATGAACAAAGTGAAAGGGCACTAAGGACACAACTGAAATATTATTATATATTTATTTCCACGACTGGAAAATAATATGAATCTCGTATGAAACAGAGGCACTAGTGTGATCAAAGTATTCTTGTGGCGTTTCCTATACATTTCTATAAGACCAGCAGGCAAACTGACCCGATACTTTTGGTATTTGCTTAAATCATCTGCCTTTTCTTACAAATCTATCACACCCTGATATTTCAAAGACACCATAAGAAGAAATATCATTACAACTTCTTATTGCAGCTCACGTTAATTTCTCTCCAACAACTCATGACCGGGTAGAGAAATAATATTGCCACAAGCAAATATTTTTCAATCCCAAATTTGAATTGCAGTTTTATTATCGACAGCGGAGTTTAAAGCTTTCTAGACTGGAGCGAAAGAAAATGTGATATACTAGATGAAAAAATTGCACTTTAACAGCGATGCAAGATATACATAATTATCTTCGTGTAACACGAAAATTAGTACAATAACAGACTTTGCCAATCCACTGTATTGTTGAATATATACATTCTTTGTATCTAACATAATCACGATAACCTATTTTAGTTATCTAAGTGGACGGAAACTAAATCATTAGTTGATTATTTTCATATAGGTGTCCATGGCAAGACATAACAAATATGCAAAAACCACGACAATCTCTTGACAAAACCAGCGGAAATATGAAATCGTCGATACTGCATCAAAATACTGTATAATTCAATACTTCAAGGAGTTGTCGGCGACATTGTACTTGTATTGTATTGTCAAACACTCCCCCCCCCCAAAAAAAAAAAAAATATTCAGCCTAAAGATATGAAGAAAAATAGTTCGTAATCAGCCCCCCCCCCCCCTTCCCCCTATCTCCCTTTCTCTCTCTTTCTATTTCTCTTTCCATTCCTTGTCTTCTCCTCCGTATTGTTTCATTTTCATCACCCCGAACAGAAGTCATTGAGAAAGTTTGTAATAATTCTTAAACCAATTTTAGTTTACTTTTATTTTCCTTATTCCATAACCTAGATATATAGGAATACCTTTGATGTCGTTAGCCTCTTTGTAAACACCTTTTGTCATAAGTATAAGTTTGGACTGATTTTTTTTTCTTTATAACAAAATATACCTTAAACACAATTTTCACAATTGCATTTTCAGAAAAAAACATTCCAAATCAATTATTGCTATATCATTCAACTTTGCTCACTTTGAGCATAATATACAAACGGGTTACATGCATCAAATTCACCTTCAAATGTTTAAACCCTGTTGTCTTATTAATATTTGTTTTCATGAAACATAATCGTTCAGACAATACATTAATTATAATTATATTCATTATTCCATTTTCGTTCAAAGCAGTCTTGGTGTTGACGTGTATTCGAAACCCTAAGTTTTAACCGATTATTTCATCTGTATTTTAAATATGTAATGCTTTTGTTTTGTATTTTGTTTATTTTTCCCCGTCGTGGTGGTCGTTAGCACCCGCCATCGCAGACGATCTCCTGTACAAAGGCGTATACCATGAAGAGAACGTACATCAGGGCGAATGAGATGCCGATGACGGCGTTGAGGCGGAACCGGACGGCGGTGAAAGCCACGATGGTGAGAAGTAGAATGAGGAGGAGGATGAATCCGAATTTGGCGTGCGGGGGAATGGGGCCGAACTCACCGTTATCGAAACGCAACTGTCAAGAACAAAAGAGGGAGATTCTTGCTTATCAATCACTTGTTCAATGTTTCTTTGTTTAAAGTTTAGTCGTTCTTTCTTACAAAATATGATTAAGTTCTTACATCTGTCAGAGTTCTTCCAGTGTGGTCTTAGATTAGTTTTAGTATAGTATTACATTTCTGATGACATACACGTAAGTATACAGGTTTAACAAAAAAAGCAGAAGGAAAAGTTCATGAAAATATCAAGTGCAATTGTAACAATATAAGGAAATAGAATTACTTGATTCTCCGCTTCCTAACAAACATTTCATTCATTGATTGATTCTTATTTGCAGTGCCATTCTTCCAAAATCAAATAGGCATTCTTTGCCCTTCAGGGTTACAGTAATCATTACATTTGGAACGAATTGCCATCGTGGATTGTTTTCTTCAAAATGGAGAATATCGGGACTATTTTACCTGGTCTTCGGCATTGAGGAGGGCGATGTTGGTTCCGCCGTTGATGGCGATTCGGATGAGGTAGGGCAGTCCGATTCCGAGGTTGATGTCGAAGACATTTGAGCCGATGGCGTTGGAGACGGCCATGTCGCCGTAACCGTCGCGGGCCACGAGGATGGAACTCAAGGCATCCTGGGGAGAAAGAAAGGGAAGAAAAAATAACCGCGGTGAAGACGAGATCTTTTTTATTTCTTTCTTTTCTTCTTTCCTGAGACACGGTGTATGGTTTCGGAAAAAATACCTGAATGACATTTTGTATTTTACGAAAATGACCATCCTTTTTACGAAACGAGTTCTAGAATTGCACGGGGATTCGTCAACGTCATCAATATTACGCAAAAGTGCTAAGGAACGATTTGAGGCCAATACTTAAGTGGGGCAATCATTTTGGTGCAAAAAAACGCAAATGTTAACTTTTGCAATATCTTTCTGAATGAACTGTATAATTATGTGCATCTTTCGCAAAAACGTTTGCTCGCTTGTGAAAAATATGCATAAATTAAGACTATGAAAGCTTCGCATGACTTGATGTCTCATAATAAAGAAATGACGAATTCGACACAATAGCAAGACATTTTTTTATGGCTATAATAGCGCCTGGCCAGGGTAGCCATGCGAGAGCTACGTGGGGGTAGTAACAATTATGCAGCACCTCACGTTGCACTTTATGATCATCCTGATGATTATAATGGGACAGATATTTACCGGTACGCTGGTGCCGACAGCGACAATGACGAGGCCCATGGTGTAATCACTGATCTTGAGAATACACCCCATCTTGGCGACCAGGGTGACCATCCCGAAGCTGAGTGCTGCGATCCATACGATTGAGAGGATGAAGGAGGCCACATACCACTTCCTGTGATCATCGTCGAATAGGAGAAGGAGATTGAAATGCCGTTAATAATGGAGGAATGTTCACTCTAAATTACAAGAATTTAGCGAAATCCAGATCAGCGTCCCGTAACACAAAGGTTAGCGATTGATAAATATTATATTGTTCATTGCATTCAATGCAATAAACCGTAAACATTTTCTAGAACGTACGATTGCTAAACTTTGTCTTACGGGCCCCTAATTCCGTCAGTGACCAGTTGAATTCTGGAGTTTGAAGTCAATCCTAGCGATTTATTCTGGCATCTCGAATACTTAAATTCAAAGAAGTAAGGTTTATATATCAATCTAGTGTTGGGGTATTCACTACCAGCAGCTCAAGAATGACACGATTTCATTTCAGTCTCTTAACTTCACTTTGCATCAAGATTTAAAAAGCAACACAACATTTTCGGATAAGATGATCAAGGTAGACATCGTGGGGGGTTCTCTCTCTCTCCATCTATCTATCTTCAAACAATTCTTCTTCTTTGACAGTACTCTGAAAATAATGGCAGTATGGATGCCCCGATCTGTTAAAATTACAAGCTTGGTTTGTCATCAAACCCCTCCACGGTCTTTCATTGGTATAAGTCGGAAAAAAAAATATCTCGTGAACAAGGACTGTTTAAGATTAACATAATCTGTCTCTCAAACATATCGAAATTCTTAATCATTTCAACGAATGTAAGGGTAATTCAAACGGATTCCTGCTTTGACAGACTGCAGATTGCTTACGTAAAAAAAATAAAAATAAAATGAAAAATGATAATGCAATGAATATGATGATGACAACGCCAACATTCAATCTAGATTGAAGCTCCCCTGCTTGTCAAAACATAAAATAATTTGATGTTGTGGACCTGCTCATGGAATGATGGAAGATTGCTTCAAGCTTCTTTATGGAAAATGTAGTTTGCATAAATGTATTAAAATAGGAATTTCTCTCAGATGACAGACATCCCGGGGCCTAAATAAATGATAACTGAATTTCATCTTTGAGTGTATTTACTTACAATCCTCTCCGAATCGACAAATCTGGCTTTAAAAAAAACGGTCGACTGTTAAAGAAAAAAAAAATAGGTGGAACCAAACAAAAAATAGTTGGAAGAAGGTGGTGGAACAAGCCTCGGATCTTCTGCAACCAATGCGGCGATAAATGTTTCTCATGCACTTGCACTATTTAATCATGTATATTGCGGAATCAAATTTGAATACGAATTGCTAAAGTTAAAACATGAAAGGACTTGGAAATTACCTGAGATGCGGAACACTGCAGTTTGGGATGGTCCACGAGAAGGCACACATGAATGGAAAACTGATCACGAAGAGGAGCCATTTAAGTCCGTAGCGGAGGCAACCGCAAGTGCTGTCCATGATCTCCCTGTCAGGGTAGTACATGTTGATGGCTGGCAGGCAAGGGAAGGGACGAAGGGTCGGTTCCTCCTCAGAGCCTTCCGATTTATTGTCCTCTTCTCCTTCCTTCTCCCCCTGCAGAGAAGAACCAATGAGACATGATCATTGAAATGACTGAAATATAAGAACATCTACATGCTTCATCTTGATGAAAGTTCAAAAGGATTAGCACTTTCAACGTTCATATCTTAAATGTCTTTAAGACGTGGTGGGATACTGTTTCCAAAATAATACGTCAAACTCCAGTCACGTGTGCCAACGTGTACATATTTCGTAAACTTGTAAATGGATGTACATATAAAGTCCCTATGATCTTTTCTGACATATATATCATTTCATTAACGCCGAATGAATGCAACATTCCATCTTAAAATAACTTCGGTGAGGATAGGAATGAGGAAACTTACAACTGCTACACTTTAGAGAGTAATGAAGAGTGTCTCACTTACTTGAGTGTCGTGTGGCTTGTGTTCCCCGTCATGGTGATGCTCATGGTGATGATGGTGATGGTGAAGGCCGTCCACCAGTGATTGTCTTCTCTTTGGGTCGGAAGAATCATAAGAGGGATCACAGGAAGGGTCAGAGGAAGGGTCGACAGGAACAACAGGGGTGGTTCCGTGTGCGCTGTGGATCCCCGAATCGTTATCGCGCGGGATCGCATTGCCTTTGGGTACACTGAGCAACTGCGTCTGGCTGCCGAAGTCGCCCTGGCTATCGCCGCCAAGACTCTCGACGTCGCCCACCACTAAGTCGTCATGGACGTTCGGTCGCCCGTCATTGGCGACGACCGTCGGAACGACGCTTCCATTGGTCTTTGTGACCATGGGGATGTTGTTGTTATTGGCGTTCACATCGCCGTTCATAGCTACATTATTTCTGTTATAGTTTATATTTACAAAGGAGGCCTTGGAATCCGGCCGAGAGCTCAGCGCTGTTGAGTGAGCACTGTTTGGTCTTGATACAGACCCTAAACGACTGTCCGTATCTCTGGCGAGTTTTTTTAGATCGTAACTCGACGAAGTCTGCTCTCAACAAGACGTGAAAACGTGTTCCAATTCAAATATCGCAAAAACAAGTTTAATATCAATCCATAAGAGCATTTATTTCGCGCCCCAGAATTTTTTTTAAGAAAAAGAAAGCGGCATTTCAGCAGGAGCGGAGATCCACATTACAGAGAAACGTGTTACGTAATGAAATAGGGTGCATCGAAATAAACATGGTGGAAATGTGCGTATAGGATGATGAACATATATACATGTATCAAACAGGTTAAAAAGAAAACAGTAACATTCACAATATGAACAACAGTCAAAGATGTGAGAGATAGAAGAATGCAACACATAAAGGAAATGGTAAGTGCGGTAGGATTTGAAAAGGGGCAAAAAGAATAAAAACAGAATTAATTTACAAGCAAAATCACCTCATAATCTTAGACCAATCAATGTCAAGATTAAGAAACTATGTCTCGATCTACCTAAATTAGATTTCCTTCCATCTTTCTTTTTTTCACCTGTGGCATGTGGGGGAATTTCATAAACGTTTTCAGGGCTGACAATTTTAGTAAAACCTTCTTCAGTTTTGATTGGACAAGAAGCACCAGTCACTGACTGTGACTGTGGTTACTGTCGGAGAAAGACAAGTTGTCAGTGCTGACAACTTTCATGAAACGGCCCCAAGATTATATCAAATAAATAACCTAGCAAAACAATGAAACGGTGACTATAATCCGTTTATAGAGATATCATAATTTCATCAAAACCTATCATTGTTATAATTTATTTGCGTATCGTGGGAAAAAAGCATGTGGGAAAGTTTACTTACAAAGTTAGAAGAGAGTTCTCCATGTTTGACGTGATGGAATATATGCTTGTTTCCTGGCACGGCCAATGACTGGTTGGACAAGACAGATATCTTCCGGTCCTGGATAAAAAGCAAAAGGGCAATCCTTTGATAACATGCTGAACATTTGCTTATCGCTTTCCGTATTTTTTTTCATGCAAGAACGACGTCTACTTCTACATGAAGAAACACGAGATAGATACTGTATACTTTATCTAGGGTTAAATGCACTAGTCGACGTAAAATGATTACCTGTTGATAAGGATACTAAACATCTAATATATCTCATTCAATGTTCGTTTCATACACTTTTTCCCACATTCTAAGTACAATCATGGACGGTACAATCATCAAGCCTATAAAATTGTAAACCCGAGACAGGTGTTTGTGGCCCATCAGTATTATATCCATTTAATTAGATAAAATTATACATTTTTTTACATCCTTCCACAGATTTGTCCTTGTTATCATTCTAGCAAATGTTTTTCCTAGAAGGAGCCTTTCATTACCTACGACATAGTACCCAATAACCCAGAATACTATCTTTGATCTGGGTAACCATGGTAACGCAGTGATATTGAGCAACAAAATAAGATATGCTAAACTGCAGCCTGATGTTTTACCTCATCTGTTGGGTTTGATGTCTGAATAGGTGGAAGCTTTCGCGGCAAGGGTGTGCCGTTGGCAGTACCATTTTGCCCAGTGTTTTCAGGCCCATCGGTGACGGTCTGGACCGGGGCTTCTCCACCCGCCTCTCCGGCCTCGGCATCCAGAGGTGCTACCTCGTTGCGACAGAATCCACCGCTGAAAGAGAGAGGGTGCAAAGTAATATCATTTTCTGCCACTAATTATCGGAGAATGAAGACAGCACAGAAATCTGGGTACATTGAGGTCAAAATCATCTCCGACAGCAGAAGTTATATGCTCCCCCTTAGGGTACCAAATGAGAAACATCCCTCAGTGACGGATTGTTGGGTGTGGGGTAATGAAATGAACCAACGAAACCGAACGTATAGTTTTAAGCATTAATCACCATTCGCACATACCTCTGAAAGGTATTTGAGCCGTCGGTCTCCATTTTTTCGCACCTTTTTAACGCACTATAGTAAACCTAACATACGAGACCTTTCCCCTAAAAACATCGTGTGCACACAGCCTACGATTCTTTGATCAAGTTGTTGAAACAGATCTGGGCGCGGCAAACTATAGACGGTTCCTGCATGCCATTATACATACCACGTGATGTGCTTGGTCTTCTCCATGATGGTGGGGTTAACCTTCATCAGAACGAGATAGATGATGTAGAGGGTGAGGAGGATAAGTGCCTCCCACCAGGTGAACTCCGTGTCCCAACAGAAGACGATGAAACACACCAAGGACATGCCGTAGAAGAAACTGTCACGGATGAGAGGGCGCCAGTCTAAGTTGAGAACCTATAAGACAAAAGAGACAATGGAGAGATTATGAATGCACGTGGAGCTGGTTAATTATTAGGTATAGAATGGTTAAGCGATATATGTATTAAACTTCTGATAAGCATTAATGTATTTAGGGGGAGTTGTTTTCATTGATTAATGTTCAGATGAATGTGGATCTGACAACTTTCCTTGATTTTGATTTGCTGAGGTGATCTGGGAAGCGTTTCATGAAAAGATTATGTAGATTTTTCATCAGACAGTCTGTTTGATCCCACAGTTACTAAAGTAAAAGTGACACCCCTTTGCTTCTGTAAACCATACAAAATCAAGGAAAGTTGTCAGACCTTTAAAAAAAAGGAATATAAAAGTACGCTTATAAATCAATTTGCAAAGACATGTTTCGAAACTGGTATCAAAACGGACTGGGACGTTCAACGTTTAAAATCACTCGTTGCCTCTCTGACTAACCTGGCCAGCAAGAGCAGCGGTAAGTGCAATGATGATAAGAATGTTGAACACGGCCGAGCCCACGATGGTGCCGACACCGACGTCGCTTTGGAAGGCGACACCGATGACCGATGTGAAAAGCTCGGGGGCCGAGGATCCTGCCGCCATGAAGGTGGCTCCAGCGACGTCTTCCGACAGGTTGAGGGTCTCCGAGATCACCTCCAGCGAAGGCACAAAGAAGTCATCACAGATGATTGCAATTGCTATACAAGATAATTATAGGTAAAGTGTTGGTTCATAGTTGAGACACGTTCTCATCGGAGAACACATATTCAAACATACGACGCTGTTCTCATACAGGGAGATCGGGATTCTTCAATAAAATCATTTGATTTAGGAACGTGCCTCATAATCATGATAAAACAGGTCACATTTTCACAAGAAATTCAAAAAAATGGGTCCCATATTTTCACAAAAAACCTCAAGCACAATTGCAACAATTTCACGAACTGTTCCATTGATGACAAGTTTCATTCAAACTAATCGAGTTTGGTATAGGCCCTACAATATTTATTGATGAACTCCTCTTTTAGTTAAATAAACACCAACATTTGATGAACTACTCTTTTGGTTAGATAATCACCAACATAATTAACTGGGGTTTGAATAAGTTTTGTTTCCACCCAAATAAATGTCCTTTTCTCTTGAAATAGCACAGTGTAAAAAAATTTACAAATCTGGGATTAAAAATGTACATAGGATATTCAAGAAATATGAGAAAGTTTGATCTAACCCCCCGCCCATTCACGCCAATTAGCTTGTGTTGACAAAAGAAAATAAAATCATAGCATCTGTACTGGAGATTATAATGTATTGACTAGCTGATAGTATTTGTAATTTGAAATCTATGTAAATTTACGTGTAGGAGGGAAATCTCCTAAGCTCCTTAGGACTTTACAGGATGGATGTAAAGATAAAAATGCGATTACCGTGATTGCAATGATCAAAATGGCTTTGAAGATTTAGAGGTTTGTCATGTATCCAAGGGATACGGATTTAAACCTCCCAACATGAGATTAAAATAGATAGTTTGTCCTTTGTTGCTACACAGTGAATGGATACCAAGGTTTAATTTGCATGATATCAGATGTTTGCTGTTATTTTTTTTCAGTTTGGACGGTTGTTTGTAATGCATACATGTAAATCTGAATTTCTTTCTACACTATTGGGTGATTTAAAAATCTCATCCAAAATTTGGTTCTGAAATATAATATCAACTGGTAAATGTATACCTCGTCCCAACACATGAGCATGCAATAGGCATACTACGCTTTCCAGAGCCCCGTCTTACTAAAGAATGTAATAAATTCATATCAAACAACAATCAATGATGATGATGATGATGATGATGATGACGGTGATGTTTATGATGGTGGTGGTGGTGTTGGTGATGGTGGTGGTGGAAGTGATAGTGATAATGATGATGACGATGATGACTATGATGCGCATGAAGCATTTTCTCCCTGTAGTTATAATCACTTCCACAATGTATCAATAGCTTACCTATAAATAAAATGATGACAAAAACAGCGTAGAGCACCACCCAGAGAACTGGTAAATTTACTGATTCGTAATCGCATTTTTCCCAAGGAGGTTTGTGATGACCACCGCTGCTTACATTGGCCAATAAACTTCTACCCACGTAACCATCTGCAAACAACAACAAAATGTTGATTTGTTAATTACATAAGCTTATTGATAAAGAGAACAGTGTATATTTACGTTTCCAATATCCAAGACCTGCACAATGTTTTAAAAAAAAAATTAACAAATCATATTTTAATAAGTTATACAACACTACTGTGCTCCCCTATCTCTCTTGACATTGACCTTATTCTTGGCCTCAAGGGTATGTCCTTGGACGAAGCCAGGACGAGGGCAGACGCGGTCAGAAAATATTTCCGACATATTAATAAGTCAATAGATCTTTTTGTATTAGCAGTGCAGCTCTCCTCAGGGGCCAATCTGACCATTTCTGGAGTGCATCACATCCCAACTTTATCCGGGGGAGCGTTTCATCGACATTTTCTTTCGACAAGTTGTCAGATCTGACAACTTTCCTTGATTTTGATTGGCTGAGAAGCACTGTTGCAATGGTAACTGCCAGAAAGAACGTCCAAGTCATTTCGTGAAACGCTCCCCGGGTCATTTTTTTTTTACAAGGAACGTTATGCATGTGACGCCAATAGACCGGTTTTTTTAGAAGAACAATGTACAGTATAATGTACCGCTAGGCCTGTAAATCTAATCCTTTAATATAATGTAAAATGGTATAAACCAAACACCACAAAGCCTCATCATTCTGTTTTGTTCTCTAATTCTATTCAATAAAAAGACATAAAGGGGGCGAACCACCTTTCGGCGTGATCACTGAAATGGATGCCCAACGTATTACTGTCAGAAGCAGCAGTATACCTTGTAACCTAATTGGATTATCCCGCTTTTCGTGATGCTAGAAGACATCTAGCTGCCAGGCAGCCTTCAGTAAAAGACTCGAAAGTCCTGATATCGGAGATAATTCACTCAACTCCCCCAACATTATTGGTGAGATTAATAGACAGGTGCACCGCGTATGGCAGTATAGCACGCTCTTCTTTTCATCAGCAGCTCTTTATGAAATAAAGAACATCGGTTGAACCGACTGTACTGTACATGGCGGGAAAAGCGAAAAAAGGTCGACCAACACCTCCTTACAATACAAACAGTACATAGGTATTTTTAAGTATGGAGATTCAACTCAAAGCACAAGCCCCACTCAAAAATTGATATCGGGACTTTGTGGAAATACGACTATGTCCACATCTAATGCAGATCGTGTGTCCAGAATGGATACAACACACGGTGGACTAAAACTAAAATTGTCTTTTTTTTCTAGTGGATAAGAGGCCGAGAAGAGAGCAGAGATGGGGAAACAGTGTATTCTCTCATTTTCATGCGCCCCTGCCCCCCCCCCCCCCAACACTTTTTAAGAGCGATGACGGGGTGTAAGAGGTGTGTTATCAACCCCGCCCGCCTTCTTTCACTCTCAAAAAAAAATATATTTCGTTGGTTAACATATGAACATAATTATTAAAAAGCTGTTGTTTAAAAGAAATTTGCATGCAAAACGGATGGAGATTTATTGTTAACTAACAATTGTTAATTTCATCTGTTAATCATCCCGATAGGCTGGTTAAACATTTCCGAGAGTGTTGGGTACCGGGGATTTCTCTGTACCGTGGACCTATTGAAAATTTTAAAAAATAAATAAAAATAACGATCAGAAAATTTCGCCGGTCTTTTTTTTTCATTCTGAGAAGACGGTTGGATAATTCCACACTTCAAAATGAGAAAATGTACATATTTGCTACAGGAAGCGCTTCGGTTCGATTTACATGTAATTTCATGGTTCATACTCTTTCTAGCCGCCGGAAACGAGTCTCGACAATCGACAAGGGAATTCGAATAGTTTACTCGACTGAACATGAATCGGGGGAATTTCAAGAAAGATGATGTACACGATTTAGCTCAGAGTAATCCAAGTCAGGGGCGGTTCCAGGATTTTCCAAAGGGGGGGGGGCACATTTTCCCGAGGAAAATTTGACAAGCAAAATTTAAAAAAAGGTCCTCACTTAATATGTCCACATTTTCATGAAAAATATATGTTGTGACTTTCAAAAGGGGGCACACTTGCGTAAAACCGGCATAATTACATTAAAAATATTGACTATGGCTTTTAAAGGGGAAGCATATCCGGCCCGTGCACCCCCCCCCCCCTTGGACCCGCCACTGCTCCAAGTTTATACATGAACGCTGCCATTATAATCGACATTGTTTTATTCTCAATGAGCAAAAAGTATAATTACAATAGAAAGAGTCGGCGGTTTCCTCAACGCAACACAGTGAACATGAAATGTTAATGCAAAATGGATACTCATAGTTACTGAATAAAAGTGTATTTTTCATCGCTGCGCATTACTGATCCATTAATATTCTATGGTTTGCACATTATCCCCGCACCATTAATTTTCTTCGCATGTTTAAGGTATTTTGTGTTGCATTTGCTTTCGGATAGGCACGATGAATGGTGGTATATACAATTATACATGTACATGTATAGAATATTTTAGGAATATGTTTTGATGAGCTCGTACATTATCATTCGCCTCTTACTGAATTCATCGGATTCCAGACTCTACATTTCTAACATCATCTTCACCGTATCATTAAAGCGCGTGTAGATACATGCATCTGCCAAACATGTCAAAGGCACGTATGGCAATAAAGAACTAATATATATACAGACCATGCTATGACCACATGTATATACGGCTCATGACATTGGGAAGCGCTGGAAGAGTGGAAATTTATCAGTTTTGGGGTAAACCAACATCATCTCTAATTTGGCAAAATAATGAGTATATAGATTTCAAGACCATCGTACCCCTGTATTCTTTTTTAATCAGCACAGATTTAAACTATACAAAAAAAAATCTCACGAGCAGAAGTATACGGAAGCTTAGACGTGCCCCCAGAAGACAAGATGAGAAGACGAGAAAAAGAGCCAAGATGACAAGAAGACGAGGAAAGAAGACAAGAATACGAGATCCTCAATCTTGTCATGTCGATTTATTTAGGATGAGAAGGCGAGATGACAAGATCCATTATCTCGACATGTTGACTTATTTTGGATGAGAAGATGAGAAGACAAGATCATCAATCTCGTCAAGTCGACTTATTTAGGATGAGAAGGCGAGATGACAAGATCCATTATCTCGACATGTCGACTTATTTAGGATGAGAAGGCGAGATGACAAGATCCATTATCTCGACATGTCGACTTATTTAGGATGAGAAGGCGAGATGACAAGATTCATTATCTCGACATGTGGACTTATTTAGGATGAGAAGGCGAGATGACAAGATCATCAATCTCGTCAAGTCGACTTCGTCAGGACGAGAAGATAAGAAGACAAGATCCTCAATCTCGTCAAGTCGACTTATTTAGGATGAGAAGACAAGAATACAAGATCCTCAATCTCGTCAAGTCGACATGTTTAGGACAAGAAGATAAGAAAACAAGATACAGAATCTCATCAAGTCGACTTATTTAGGATGTGAAGATGAGAAGTCAAGATCCTCAATCTCGTCAAGTCAACTTATTAAGGATGCGAAGATGAGAAGACAAGATCATCGCGCTGGAGTTATCGACCAATAACGCCCGACCAATAAGGATTTTGAAGATAGCGGACTATAAATCATTATATTTTGCGTACAGTGTCTACAAAAGCACGAACTGAAATTGAAATTATATTAAAAGATATCAATTATCTATTGAAGTTAAAACTAAAAAACTTATAAACATCTATTAACCATTAGTAATAATATAAGAATAATAAAACTCTCAGTGCAGATTGGTGGTTGCGGGAGCGAGCCAGATTAGGGGCGCGCATGGATGACAACGTAACAAAAAATGTGATTTTCCTTTTTTGTTAATCTTTATATGCCCACAATGCAAAAACAAGGATAAAAAACACCTAGAACATGGCCCATCAGTTGGAGTAAATAGTGTGTGTGTTTGGATGGGGGATGTGACAGACACAAATTTTGTTCTCTTCGGTGAATGAGGATTTTTTTTTGGGGGGGGCTAGTTGTTGTTTTTTTGCAGGCGTAACCGTTAGTCAAAAATAATTATGGGTCATGGAGGGGGGGGTGGCAAATATGGCATAAAAGACAAATTCTATTAATAAAAAATTGAAACTACGGGAACATCAGCCTCATCACCCACTTTAGTTTGTTGCACAAGGGCGTAAATACGGGGGATTCATGATCCGCCCATGCCGTTCTGTTTGTTTCTGTTTGTTTGGCATATAAATACCCCCCTCACTTTTTAAGACAGGAACGATATTTTTTAATCATAAACTGATTAATATAGGCCACTGCCGTTAATTCGTGGATTCGTATGTTAATGCATTTTGGGTGCTTCGGTCGCTAGGCTCATTCGCTTAATCTATATAATATATTCTTATTGGATTTCGCGATGATAAATCCCAATGTTAAGCTCATGCACTGGCAGATCAAGGGGGGCACATCCCTATAGTTGGAATATTCTTTTAAAAATAGATATTGCCCTTTTCCCTGATAAATTTCACGTGCTGCAACACCGGGTCTAACTCTTATTGTTGCAATTAGAAAACTAAATCTAAGACCCCCTTAATCATGAAAAATAATTAGCGGAAATCTACGGCAAAATTCAATATTTTTCTTCAAAATAAAATATCGAGAGACATACCGCCATTTCGCCCAGTGAAGGTCCCATGCTGGAATCAGAGGTAAAAATGGCAATTAATGGCCATTATTACCTCTGCCATTTTTACTTTTGCCATCTTTACCTTTGCCCGTTTTTACCTCTGCATTAGAAAAAAATTAACATTGTTAACACAAGGCGTAACGATCAATAACATTTTATGAACATTTATATTCTTTATCACCAGTTTTATTATGATCATCGTTTTGGATTATCATGATCATCATATTTATTTTTATTACCAGCAGAAGCTCTTATTAAAAATGACATCCCCTCCCAGTGACGTACCGTGGGTCACGACATTGGGGGGGGGGGAACCAGCAAAATTCTTGAGTCACTTAGTGAGCGCGCGAAGCTCGCTCAGTTGTCAGGTATACTGACCTAATAGAGACATTTTAAGGAAGCACTTGTTGTCATTGTAATCATGAATAATATTTGCATCTCAGCAATCAAATAATGCGAGCGCGAAGCGCGAGCTGAAATTTTTTGATATTCAGACCTAAAAAGGGACTTTATAATCGATTTTTTGTGATCATGATACGTACCTGTTTCGCTAAACAATGCGAGCGCGATGCGCGAGCCGAAATTTTTTGTATACATTGATCCCAAACAGGGAGATCTTAAGGACTATATTTTAGGAATCTCTTAATAGTATACATATCGCACCAAAGTCATCTAATGCGAGTGCCAAGCGCTTGCTGATTTTGTTAGAATTACATCTGAACACATGAAGCACTTTTTGTAGTCAATGTAATCATGATTATCATACGCATCTCACTAATCAAATATTGCGAGCGCGAAGCGTGAAAATTTAGATAATTCAGACCTGAAGCGGGGCAGTCTAAGGCTTGTTTGTAAGAATTCACTAAGACCATTCGTATTTCACTAACCAAATGATGCGAGCGCGAAGCGCTAGCTGAATTTTTTTGGATATTTAGATCAGAAAAAGGGACATTTCAAGGACTGATTTTAGGAATTCATGGAGAGCAGACATATCTCACCAATCCACTGAAGCGAACGTAATCACGGACAGGAAATGTTTAATATTAAAACCTTAACATGG
The DNA here is from genome assembly GCF_037042905.1 of Lytechinus pictus. Taxonomy (NCBI): domain Eukaryota; kingdom Metazoa; phylum Echinodermata; class Echinoidea; order Temnopleuroida; family Toxopneustidae; genus Lytechinus; species Lytechinus pictus. The sequence continues at coordinate 13,227,002 of NC_087260.1, forward strand.
GGCAATCACTTTAAGTAGTCATGAAAAAGAACCATATGTCACTACATAAAACAATAATATATTTGGTGTATATTGACTTGAAAACAGGAGGTTTTCGTACAACAGGTTTATATATCTCTTTAAACAGACAATGCGAGCACCAGGAACAATGAAGATATGGACCCTGAGCAAATTATGTTTCATAAAGTTATGATAAAAATGTTTCCTATGTAAAATAACATAACATGATCATAATACAATATACAATTATAATGAATAATAATTTCTTCTTTCCCACTACGTTCCTCTTCCTTTCTCCCTCTTTTTCTCCTTTTCCCCGTTTTTTTTTTGGGTCAGCCGATGGGGGGGGGGGGGACACGTGCCCCCCATGCCCCCCTGTAGTTACGCCGTCCCCTCTAATACAAATCCTATTTTATAGAGGTTACTCACACGCGACCAACACACTTAATCCCCTGCATCTTTAAACCATTTGCTTGGGGTGCAATTGCTCAGATAAAATCGAAATTAAGCGTATGCTTGATCCGACCGCTTATTCTTAATGCAATACATGTTTGGAAACAAAACAAACATGTCTCACCGTTCGTTATTTTATTATTTCATAATATCATGTTATCTTGTAAGGACAACACCTTTCTTTTTATCAAAATGAATTAATTTCATTTCCGGAAATACGCACCCTATTTAATTTTCGGATTAACGAACCTTATTTCGTTTTCAGACTAACACACCTTCGGATTAATGAACCTTATTTCGTTTTTCGACTAACGAACCTACGGAATTGCGAACCTCATTTCAATTTCGGATTAACGAACCTTCGGAATAACGGAGCTTCGGAATTACGAATGTATGCAAAATCTACGACCCAATCCTGGAAATAGGCGAAAATCGCAAAATCAAGCCAAAATTAATATTTTTCTTTGATCGAAATAAAACATATCGAATGACACATATTGGGAATAGTGATTGGCGTTTTCTAAAAGCCCAGATATTCCCCTTTCACCTGCCGTAGGTCCCATGCTGGAACACTCGAACTAACTCTTAATGTATACAAACGATTCTATGACCCATTCCAGGAAATAGGCGAAAATCGCAAAATCCCGCCAAAATTAATCTTTTTCTTTGATCGAAATAAAACATATCGAATGACATATATTGGGAATAGTGATTGGCGTTTCCTGAAAGCCCAGATTTTCCCCTTTCACCTGTCGTAGGTTCCATGCTGGGCTTTCAGAAAACGTCAATCACTATTCCCAATATATGTCATTCGATATGTTTTATTTCGATCAAAGAAAAAGATAAATTTTGGCGGGATTTTGCGATTTTCGCCTATTTCCTGGAAGGTGTCGTAGATTCAATCGTAAACAATAAGAGTTAGATTGAGTGTTCCAGCATGGGACCTATACTAAGTGAAAGGACAGTATCTGCGCTTTTAGAAAACGCCAATCACTATTCCAAATATATGTCATTCGGTATGTTTTATTTCGATCAAAGAAAAATATTAATTTTGGCTTGATTTTGCGATTTTCGCCTATTTCCAGGATTGGGTCATAGATTTTGCATACATTCGTAATTCCGAAGCTCCGTTATTCCGTAGGTTCGTTATTCCTAAGGTTCGTTAATCCGAAATCGAAATGAGGTTCGCTATTCCGTTGGTTCGTTAGTCGAAAAACGAAATAAGGTTCATTAATCCGAAGGTGTGTTAGTCTGAAAACGAAATAAGGTTCGTTAATCCGAAAATTAAATAGGGTGCGTATTTCCGAAAATGAAATTAATTCATTTTGATAAAAAGAAAGGTGATGTCCTTACAAGATAACATGATATTATGAAATAATAAAATAACGAACGATGAGACATGTTTGTTTTGTTTCCAAACATGTATTGCATTAAGAATAAGCGGTCGGATCAAGCATACGCTTAATTTCGATTTTATCTGAGCAATTGCACCCCAAGCAAATGGTTTAAAGATGCAGGGGATTAAGTGTGTTGGTCGCGTGCGAGTAACCTCTATAAAATAGGATTTGTATTGGAGAGGACGGCGTAACTACAGGGGGGCATGGGGGGCACGTGCCCCCCCCCCCCCCCCCCCATCGGCTGACCCCAAAAAAACGGGGAAAAGGAGAAAAAGAGGGAGAAAAGAAGAGGAACGTAGTGGGAAAGAAGAAATTATTATTCATTATAATTGTATATTGTATTATGGTCATGTTATGTTATTTTACATAGGAAACATTTTTATCATATAACTTTATGAAACATAATTTGCTCAGGGTCCATATCTTCATTGTTCCTGGTGCTCGCATTGTCTGTTTAAAGAGATATATAAACCTGTTGTACGAAAACCTCCTGTTTTCAAGTCAATATACACCAAATATATTATTGTTTTATATAGTGACATATGGTTCTTTTTCATGACTACTTAAAGTGATTGCCCCATGTTAAGGTCTTAATATAAAACATTTCCTGTCCGTGATTACGTTCGCTTCAGTGGATTGGTGAGATATGTCTGCTCTCCATGAATTCCTAAAATCAGTCCTTGAAATGTCCCTTTTTCTGATCTAAATATCCAAAAAAATTCAGCTAGCGCTTCGCGCTCGCATCATTTGGTTAGTGAAATACGAATGGTCTTAGTGAATTCTTACAAACAAGCCTTAGACTGCCCCGCTTCAGGTCTGAATTATCTAAATTTTCACGCTTCGCGCTCGCAATATTTGATTAGTGAGATGCGTATGATAATCATGATTACTTTGACTACAAAAAGTGCTTCATGTGTTCAGATGTAATTTTAACAAAATCAGCAAGCGCTTGGCACTCGCATTACATGACTATAGTGAGATATGTATACTCCTTTAAAAAAAAATCCTGTTTTGTGTCAATATATACACAAATTTCAGCTCGTGCTTCGCTCTCGCATCATTTTGTTATTGAAATACGTATGGTTTTGCGAATTCCTACAAACAATCCTTAAATTGCCTCTCTTCGTGTTTGAAATTCCTGATTTTTTAGCTCGCGCTTCGCGCTCGCAATATTTGATTAGTGAGATGCCTATGTTATTCATGATTACAATGACTACAAGTGTTTCATATGTGTTTAAATGTAATTCTAACAAAATCAGCAAGCGCTTGGCACTCGCATTAGATGACTTTGGTGAGATATGTATACTATTAAGAGATTCCTAAAATATAGTCCTTAAGATCTCCCTGTTTGGGATCAATGTATACAAAAATTTTCGGCTCGCGCATCGCGCTCGCATTGTTTAGCGAAACAGGTACGTATCATGATCACAAAAATTCGATTATAAAGTTCCTTTTTAGGTCTGAATATCAAATATTTTCAGCTCGCGCTTCGCGCTCGCATTATTTGATTGCTGAGATGCGAATATTATTCATGATTACAATGACAACAAGTGCTTCCTTAAAATGTCTCTATTAGGTCAGTATACCTGACAACTGAGCGCGCTTCGCGCGCTCACTAAGTGACTCAAGAATTTTGCTGGTGCCCCCCCCCCAATGTCGTGACCCACGGTACGCCACTGGGAGGGGATGTCAGCTTCTGCTGGTAATAAAAATAAATATGATGATCATGATAATCCAAAACGATGATCATAATAAAACTGGTGATAAAGAATATAAATGTTCATAAAATGTTATTGATCGTTACGCCTTGTGTTAACAATGTTAATCTTTTTCTAATAATGGCAGAGGTAAAAACGGGCAAAGGTAATGATGGCAAAGGTAAAAATGGCAGAGGTAATAATGGCCATTAATTGCCATTTTTATCTCTGCCATTTTTACCTCTGATTCCAGCATGGGACCTTCACTGGGCGAAATGGCAGTATGTCTCTCGATATTTTATTTTGAAGAAAAATATTGAATTTTGCCGTAGATTTCCGCTAATTATTTTTCATGATTAAGGGGGTCTTAGATTTAGTTTTCTAATTGCAACAATAAGAGTTAGACCCGGTGTTGCAGCACGTGAAATTTATCATGGAAAAGGGCAATATCTATTTTTAAAAGAATATTCCACAATAGGGATGTGCCCCCCCCCCCCTTGATCTGCCAGTGCATGAATTTAACATTGGGATATATTATATAGATTAAGCGAATGAGCCTAGCGACCGAAGCACTCCAAATGCATTAACAGACGAATCCACGAATTAACGGCAGTAGCCTATATTAATCAGTTTATGATTAAAAAATATCGTTCCTGTCTTAAAAAGTGAGGGGGGTATTTATATGCCAAACAAACAGAAACAAACAGAACGGCATGGGCGGATCATTAATCCCCCCGTATTTACGCCCTTGTGCAACAAACTAAAGTGGGTGATGAGGCTGATGTTCCCGTAGTTTCAATTTTTTGCTCTCTTGCATTTATTAATAGAATTTGTCTTTTATGCCATATTTGCCACCCCCCCCCCTCCGTGACCCATAATTATTTTTTACTGACGGTTACGCCTGCAAAAAAACAACAACTAGCCCCCCCCCCCCAAAAAAAAAAAATCCTCATTCACTGAAGAGAACAAAATTTGTGTCTGTCACATCCCCCATCCAAACACACACACTATTTACTCCAACTGATGGGCCATGTTCTATGTGTTTTTTATCCTTGTTTTTGCATTGTGGGCATATAAAGATTTAAAAAAAGGAAAATCACCTTTTTTGTTACGTTGTCATCCATGCGCGCCCCTAATCTGGCTCGCTCCCGCAACCACCAATCTGCACTGAGAGTTTTATTATTCTTATATTATTACTAATGGTTAATAGATGTTTATAAGTTTTTAGTTTTAACTTCAATAGATAATTGATATCTTTTAATATAATTTCAATTTCAGTTCGTGCTTTTGTAGACACTGTACGCAAAATATAATGATTTATAGTCCGCTATCTTCAAAATCCTTATTGGTCGGGCGTTATTGGTCGATAACTCCAGCGCGATGATCTTGTCTTCTCATCTTCGCATCCTTAATAAGTTGACTTGACGAGATTGAGGATCTTGACTTCTCATCTTCACATCCTAAATAAGTCGACTTGATGAGATTCTGTATCTTGTTTTCTTATCTTCTTGTCCTAAACATGTCGACTTGACGAGATTGAGGATCTTGTATTCTTGTCTTCTCATCCTAAATAAGTCGACTTGACGAGATTGAGGATCTTGTCTTCTTATCTTCTCGTCCTGACGAAGTCGACTTGACGAGATTGATGATCTTGTCTTCTCATCTTCTCATCCTAAATAAGTCCACATGTCGAGATAATGAATCTTGTCATCTCGCCTTCTCATCCTAAATAAGTCGACATGTCGAGATAATGGATCTTGTCATCTCGCCTTCTCATCCTAAATAAGTCGACATGTCGAGATAATGGATCTTGTCATCTCGCCTTCTCATCCTAAATAAGTCGACTTGACGAGATTGATGATCTTGTCTTCTCATCTTCTCATCCAAAATAAGTCAACATGTCGAGATAATGGATCTTGTCATCTCGCCTTCTCATCCTAAATAAATCGACATGACAAGATTGAGGATCTCGTATTCTTGTCTTCTTTCCTCGTCTTCTTGTCATCTTGGCTCTTTTTCTCGTCTTCTCATCTTGTCTTCTGGGGGCACGTCTAAGCTTCCGTAGAAGTAGAACCTAAAGCAAAATGTATACTAGGTTAAAAAGTCACACTTTTTCACTCTGGGATTTCGCTTTTTTTATTATAAAGAATTCATCAACTTATCAATTCGTAGGCATGGTGGTGTCAGGGAGAGCATGTTGATATGCCTAGTTACGGTATGTTGCATGTCTATTTACCTCATCATATCCCGTCACACCCCCCCCCCCCCCCACTTCCTAAACTTGTCTGTCTCTCCCTAAGCATTTTCCTTCCATTTTCTCATTATTCTGTTATTACAACTCAGGAAAAGTCACAGACTAGAAAGCTTTCAAGAGGTTTTAATTGTCGCATAGTTTTTTTTTTCAGCGATGATTTCAAAGGATAGGCGACAAACCAAGTTTTATAGGTTTTTGTTGAATAATCGTCACACTGTTATATCGTAAAAACGAGGCGACTTTTTTATTAAAAAACAACATTCGAGAGTGATTAGCTAAAAACATTTCAGTTACCACAGAAGCGAGACAAGAGTAAAAATCTCAGTAAATATTCGTGACTGTAATGGCTCAAATGACTGCATCTTGTATAATTGTTATGTTTTATTTTGTCTCGGTAATTTAAACTTACCGGCAGTAAACGCAGATCAAGCGCAACGAAATGTGTACCATCATGACAAGTACTTTCACGCAAGACTGACAGAACATGCAGAAAAAACACCGTCTCATTATCCGAAAGACATTTCACTGGGGTTTTTTTTTCGACAAAATGTGACCGTGTTTCAGACGAAGGAAAATAAATTGTTCGTCAATTCGAGATGTTACATATTCAATCTGTTGTGACAAAGACGTATTCAATTAGGCATTTTATATTGAAATCGCTCCTAAATATTCGGAGTTGCCATTTCAACAACATCTTTCTGAAAATAATGATCAACACTTGCTCATGCATTGTATAATTAAATATGTGAAGGTTTATCCGTTCTGTCCTTTTTATCAAAGAAGCTATGGTGGATTTCAGATGCTGATTCAAACTCCAGTATCTCATAAAACAGAAAAGGGGATCTAGCCAGATCCGATAACTTTCCTCGGATTATAATTGGCTGAGAAGCACCGGTGTCTGATTGTTACTATGCTTAACTGTCCGATAAAACAGACTTTTTGGTATAAAAATCAGACAAGCCCTTTCAAGAAAATCTACTAGACCCACCCTCCCCCAATTTGCAATTATGCACGGTAAAACTTTGTCATTATCGTCACTACCATGGAAACCTTGATTATTATTTTTTATTGTTATTGGTTGTGGGCCGACTTAATTGTCAGGGCAAAGCTACAATAATATTGTTTAAAAAAAAAACATATTTTTAAGTAACGGCCCCTCGGTTCACTGTTAATATCCCCAGCACTCCTCCCCCCCCCCCCAAGCTGTTCTCGAAGAGCCTGTTTTGATCTCCAATAGCATTTAGAAATGCTTCTGGATATCGCCACTCAACATGCTCAAACCCGGAGCTACTGCTATCTTCTGTATATGTCTTGATTGCCAACGTTTAGCCGCCATAACATTTGTCCCTGCCGATTGTTACCTCGAAAGACTATATAAACCATCTTAACCCCCAGCAACACTACATACGGTGGGGAAGGGTTTTTATATTCTCTTTTATTACAATCGTTCTTGCCGAAAATTCCATTCAATGTCTTCGATCTGTAACTACTGCGAATAAAAGAAATTGGGTAGCGACCGAAGGTGAAGACCGTGAAAGACTGAAAAAAAAAATCGAAGGTTGATCGCACAGTGCGAAGGGTCTTCTTCTTCGTCTTTTGTCTGGGATAAATCCCCTTTGAGCAATTCGACTCCTTCGAGTCATGCTCGTAAAAAGTCTTCACTGACAGTACGACGACAATTGTGTTGTAATAGTACCATAATATCGCATCCCAATAATGTTACGCGTAAATTAAGAAAGACCTCGCTTTTTCATACTTAAATACAGTACACTGTCATGAAAGTGGCAACCTTATTCACCTTGTAAAAAAGTTTACATGTAAGTACTTAAAACTTCAAAATACGACCTTCTTCGAGTTAGAGCAAATGATGGTCTGTGTTTCATTCCAATGCATTTTATGTACTGAGAATATGGAATGAAGAGGTTTCTTTCAAGCTACATGACTAATGTATTATCTAATGGACATTATCATCCATCAGTTGAAAGATTTTCCCCCCTTTATTATTGGTCAGAAACCCGTGTCGCTTAACTGTAAGCTTAATCAACTGATTGTCTGTAATACCTTTTTTTTCCATATGGGTTTTTTAGCTTGCTGTGTGGCCAATGATTTCATATGAAATTGGGTGAAACTTTTAAATTTCATGGATTCAAAATGAGACCAGACCGATTGTTTCCAGCTGAATATTGAATTTAGAATAGTTATAGACCACAAATTTGGGGATTCAACGCTTAAAGATTTGAATTCAAATCATTGATAATTTATAAGCCTTATTGAGGACTCAAACAAAATTGAGATTTTGACTGCTATAGTTTGATTGTCAAAATAACCATGAGGATTTTTTTACGCACTGTTAACATTAAGGTGAGCGAAGTGGTCCACCGTTTAATTTCAAGACAAGAAGTGCAGTAAGAATGCTGATCAATATCTGCCCAATTATTAAGATGATTCTAAATTAAGTGTGGATTACAAAATGATTTATTATTCTAAAAAAAAGATGAATGAAAATCTAATTGGTTGTTTATGTACATATTAACAAATTAGATTTTTAATCGTTTGTAATCCATACTTTCCTGAAATAATCATAGTATATATGTTATAATTGCATTCATCCGTATATCTCGTGCTAACTTAAAAAAAACGACTTCTTCATGACACCCCAATCATGATAATTATTAAATTTTCTTAATATCACCAAGATAGTCATGAAGCAAAAATAAGGGCGATATGATTTTCCCTCTCATCCAATGTACAAATGCATCGAGCATTTCGTGGAAAGTAAAAATGACGCAATTAAAATGAAAATACATTAAATTATCATTATCATTATAATAATTATAGTAGGGACATTTATCGGTAAGCCAACATTTATTCTCGCATCTTCACACACTAGATTATACACGCGGGATTGCAAAGGCTGACATGATTTCTACATGTTGGTTTTGTGTAACTTCTGAACCCTCAGTTCATTTTTATTTCTCAGAGATTATTATTACATAGGAGAAATCAACTTTCAGTATTGTGTGTGGTACATAACAAAAATTAAATGTACACTGTACAGAACGAGAGATGTGTAAGAAATTGATATATATTTCTATATTTTGTTCGTGTGAACGTATTTATACACAGACGAGAGGGTGGTCTAATTGCAGACGATCTGTATAATGTACACATTCTCCACTCATAAAAGAAATTAAGAAATAGATATAATACTAAAATCTAAACATATTCTCAGTGAAGACAACATAAAGCCCTAAACAATTTGAGGAGAGAAGAGGCGACAATGGCCATAAAAAAAGCTTTTAGTGGTCTTGTTTCCAATAAATTAACTTGGCGTAGGCCTTCATGAAAACTTATATGTATATAATATCTAAATACATCTACAGTATAAATTATAATGACATTGTGAACGTGAGGATTGAAGATTGTCATCTTCATTATGTGAGTAAATAATAATCATATCTTCATTATAAGACGGTCGTAAGATTTTTTTATGGTTTCGACATGTTTACAAAAAAGCAACGTCGAGAAAATTCGATGTGTAATGACTTAATTTATAGTGTCACGTCTTTCTTTGTTTATTACCTCCTTCGAATTCTGCTTGTCTCCATGATGGTGAATTTCTTACCTGGGTCGTATTTGCCTTGCGTCGTATCAGATTCTCTGTTTGAAGTGATGTACATGATGGAAGAGACGAGGAAAAACGCCACCAAGATGGATGTTCTTGATAGCCAAGGCTTGTTGAGTGTGCCGATGTTGCTCTGGTCACGTCCCCCGAGACCTACCCTGTGGCGCCAGGGTGGTTTCCTGAGGCGGCCAGACCTTCTCACCGGCCGAGGTCTGATTGCCACTTCCTGTGATTGCATTGCTCTGAAAGCGGACAACAAAAATACAGGAAAAGTTAACATTTCATATGAATACAACACAATAATACCGTACAATTACCATGAGTATCCAAAGAAATAAAATAACGAACAACATTTACGGGGGAAAGGTAATACATTCTTTCTGTACACTAAATAGATCAAGATAAGCGTTGTCAACTCACGGCGCGGGTAGTGCTGGGATGATGATTCTTTTTTTTGGGGGGGTGACGATAAAAGTTGTGGTAGTGAAGATGGTGGTTATGATGACGATCATGTTGCTGCTTCTGCTGCTGCTGATAATGGTGGTGGTGGTGGTGGTGGTGGCGGTGGTGGTGGTGTTAGCAGAGGCGGTGGTGACGATGAAAAAAATGTCATGGTGGTTGTGGCGGAAGCGATGATGATGGTGATTAATGTTTCGTATGGCATGATGATTAAATATACAGAAAACTGTGGTCAGGTAGAGGATGAAGTGATAATTAGAACGACATTTACTAATTATTACTTATTTAAGATACATGATCAGTGTTATTACAGACTGCAACAACAAAGATTTCGGAGACAAAAAATACTAAAATCGAAAAGCGCATTCTCGAACCCGAATTGGAAAGTCTGTACGAATTCATGTATATTTAGGGGTTTTGTTTACAAATTCATCATTAACATGATGATGTTGATGACGATGGTGACTGATGATGATGATGATGATGGTGGTGATGGTGGTGGTGGTGATGATGATGATGGTGATGATGATGATGATGGTAATGATGATAATGATGATGATGATGATGATGATACTGATGATGATGAAGATGATGATGATGATGATGATGATGATGATAGTGAATGTAGTAATAATGAGATGACTGAGAAAATTTAAATCCAGGATATTGCAGTTGCACTTCTGGTATTAAATTTGGGGGTTAGAATGTGAGCAGACACTACATGTACTTTATTTTGATATGAATACTGATGTTCTCATCAAGATCAGTAAACATTTTAATCATTTGTATCATTATTATTATTATTCATTCAATGATTTTTTTATGATAAATGGTCTTTATTTAGCACAACAAATAAAAGAAACTCCAGTTTTAGTAATTTACAATGACCACCTCTTTACCCCCAAAAGCAAATAAAATTTATGCGATTTACCTCGCCAAGCTACCCAAAATTCAAATATAATTCAAAATTTGATTTATCGCTTAGATGCAAACATAATATTGATAAAATAAGATATTCCTAAAATATATATACCCAGTTGTTGTGTGTCCGGACAGGTTGTGTGTCCGGACGATCAATTTTAGAAAGTCATTTGGAAAAAATTACAAGCGAAGTTTCATCAAATTTTAGTACAAAATTTTAGAAAATATTATAGAGAATAAAATAGAAGATGATTACAACTATTGAATTCATATTTTTAGTGTAATCTTAAGACAAAAAAGAAGGCTTCAAAATATAAAGTGTCCGGACACCCGACCCCCCATCCTACATGTAGGAAAATTGGATTTCCTTTTAAATCATCTTTTTTAAATCAAGGATATGGTATCTAATAGGATTAAACATCAATGCCATGGAATCTCATTTATAAATCAATGCCAGTCAGGAATCTCAAAATATAATTTCAACTTGTTTTGTATCAAATTAGATCAAGGTCTCGTTGCTTTAAACTTACCACAGTCCTAGATTCTGCAATATTCTAACGTATATAAGTAACGTTGTTCATAATTTATAATCAAACTCATGGATCCGAAAAGCACTTACAAATTTGCAATAGTTTTGTTAGACACAGAATTAAAGGTGTTCGGACTCATATACTGTCGTCCTGTACCATCATAATAAGGTGCTCTTAAGTAAATATATTTTTTAACAAGCCGCTTTTAATCTGGCCAGATACACAAACTCTGGATAGTATTATGACTAAGTAATAACGTAACAATAAAATTTCTCTTTTCTGTGGTTTGACTTACAGGTTAATGTAGATTAATCAAAGTGTACAAGCCCTACCAAAATAATGTTTTTAAAAAAATAATGTTCCAATTCACATGTTGTCTCGTTCTATCTTTTTTCTATGTTCTACTGCAAGTTTTTATGCCAAGTCAAGCCAGCAATTTTTAAGAATTTTGCAGGCAATATTATTTTTATCGCCCAGCATATTGGGATCACATTTCATAACCATCTCTGCTATTTTGTACATATATATGTCGTGAAATCTAAACAGAAAGAGGGGTCGGCTACCCCCGAACAATTCTTCGCAACCTCATTCGGTTTGCATTTTGAACTCAAAATGATTCGGTGCGGTGTTATCGTTACGCAATGATCTAGAATGTAGATCACATTGAAGATTATATATAGTTACCGTACCCTCGCGCCGCCCCAAACAAAACACTTTATCATAAACAGATGTTTTTATAGATTGTTTAATGCTGAAAATTTTCCATTAGGCCTAGGTCCTAGATCTAAATTCAAATTTAGCAATTCACTCCAATCTGAAAGCAAACCTAGATTAAACTATTTTTTTTAATAAAATAGTCTAAGCCTACCGGTTTTTAGCCGGGGATAGATCGACATCTAATCTAGATCTAGATCTTGACGATATCATGTTTCAAAAAAAGTAGCTAGACCTAGGGCGAGAAGGGGAAAAGATAGTCCTGCAGACGTAGGCCTAGGCCTAATCGTAAAGAAATTTAATGCTATCCAAAGTCCTAGGTCTAAATAATAATAACTAAAGAGAAAGGGAAGCAAACCATTTTCGCGCTAGTCTTTTTATTATTGCAAGTCAAAAAAGATTCCCGTTTTCTTTCTCCGAATGAATCCTGCGCGTAAAGGAATTCCCCACGAAAATCCAAAGAAAACAAAATGTTGACAGTGGAATTACTCATCTCAAGACGAGACAGAAGAGCGAGAGAAACAAGGGCAAAGGAGTGACAGCAACATCATTTATCACCGCTTCCAAAAATACAGGCACCTCCGCATCCCACAACACCAATCCTTTTTTGTTTAAGAACAGCTTTCCTTTTCATTAGGAGTCTTAAAACTCTGTTTATAAATTTAGTTAACGAAATAAAAATACAAAAACACACATTATACAGTTGTTATTTACCTTATTGAGTGTTCATTTCCCTTCATAAAGATTTCCTTATTTCCTTAAAATTGAAAGTAAAATCCAGTTATTGTCCGAGTTTTGTGTATTTTGCGAGTTTCTTGTCTTTGGCGGCTGCTTGCAGGCAGTGTTTTGTGCACCTTTTTTGTGGCGGTTGCTGATATGCACGCTATATGGTAAACGTATGCGCGAGCGCGTTGTCTGCTGCTCATCCATTGACCACTGTACTGTAACAGCGCGCGCTGTAAAGACCGATCGTTGCTGGGGGCAACCGCTGCACAAAATGCATGGAAGGATAACGGGACTCCATTTAATCAATTTCTTCAAGAAGTTACGTCACAAAGGAAACTCCCCCGAGAGAAAAAAGGTAGATACAATAGCCTTTACAAAAAGATATATTCACGAGTCGGAGGCTCATTATTAATTAAAATTAGGGGGACGTCGTGTTTATTGGGTGCTTGGAAAAACACCGGGATCATCTCCAAGTCAGCAAACAAAAATATTCTCGCGAGGAAATAGACTTTGTCTGCATTCTCAGGTGTCGTAAACAATAAACAAAGAACAATTAATAATAACGTTGAATTTCCTATGGCTTTGTAATTGATGAATCGAGCATACATTGTTAAATTGAAAAGAAAAGCCTGTAAATTGTAATAAAATCCATTATCATGAGTATCATCTCTCTTTTATTATTATTATTAATCTTAAAGCGTTAAGAGCCATTTCTCTTTTTAAAGAAATGTTCAATCTTTTTATTTTTTCTTCAGGGAAAGGGGTTAATGTCTAAAGTGGTTTTGTATTTCATCTTCATATTTCGAATATGCCGAAGGTCCGTGTCACATGAAGGATATTACGAAATAAAAACGCCGTTTAAATTTTCACACAAAGCGATTTACCGTATGGATTTTACAGTAGTTTTATAAAGTTTGAAAGAATGTTTAAAATCTCAAACAACAAAGCTTGATTTTTAATATCTCATAATTAACATGTAATGGTCTGGGCTGAAAATATTTATATCTAAATAAATATAGTAAAATTCACAGAGCAAAGTGCTAAAGATTTAATCAAAATCGGATAACAAATGATGCGAGCGCGAAGCGCGAGCTGAAAATGTTTGATATTCAGATCAGAAAAAGGGAAATTTTAAGGACTGATTTTAGGAATTCATGGAGAGCAGACATATCTCACCAATCCACTAATACGAACATAATCACGGACAGGAAATGTTTCATATATATTTAGACCTTAACATGGGGCAATCACTTTAACGGTCCGGGCTGAAAATATTTATATCTAAATAAATATAGTAAAATTCACAAAGCAAAATGCTAAAGATTTAATCAAAATCGGATAACAAATAACGAAGTTGTTGAATTTTGAAGGTCATTAATATTTGTTGAAAACAGTTTTATGCACATCATCATGAATATATGAACTTATGAATCTTATGAATGATATGTCTCCCTTGTAATGAAATAAGTTGCAGCAATGGATATCTAATGCAGTTAATCAGTTGTTATTCCAATAGTTTGGTTCTTGAAGGAAAACAATTGGATAAACCTAATTTCATATAATAAAATACAAAAGAACAAGTCGGGATATGACATCAGTTTCCTCGTTGAATATTCCTGAAGACATGCCTGTTTCACCGGAATAATGCAAATCTTTAAAATGCCATAACTTTGTCATTCCTTGTCCGATTTTGATCAATTTTCACTGTTTTTTCCGTCTGATTTTTCATTCTGTTCAAATCGTATTATTTTCAGCCTGGGGTACCCCTTTAACAACCACATTCCCTCTACCTATTGATCGTTTCGCACTTTCTCACCTTGTATCATGATTTCCCACAATGCCACCTGTCATTCTGTCACCACTGTCATGACAGTGCGCCACAACATGGCGAAGCTTTAATTCTTTTTCTTGACAATTTGTTATCTTCATAATATGTGTCGTCATTATATTACAAAACGTCAATGAAATAGTGAACAGAAAAAAAATGACGATGTTCAAATAGCTGACAAGGTTTTACATGATGTACAAACAGTGAATAAAAAAATTTTCATGACAAAGTAAACGAAAAGCGTATTTTTTTTCATTTATACACAGACGTCAGACCGGTAAATTATTGATTAGTTGGCATGGAAATTAAGATGCACTGTGTAAAACATGAATCCGTAAGTTCTCTCAAATTCGATTATGATTATGTTAGAAATCGGGGCAGTTATAACCATTTATATCAAGTTCACCCCCTTCCCCCCTCTCTCCCCCTCTCTCTCTCTCTCTCTCTCTCTCTCTCTCACTCACTCACTCACTCACTCACTCACTCACTCACCTTCTAGCACATTCTCCCCCCTTAAAAGACAAGTCCACCCCAACAAAAAGATTATTTGAATGAAAAGAGAAAATTCCAACAAGCATAATGCTGAAAATGTCATTAAAATCGGATCTTAAATATTTATTCATTACCAAATATCACTGTCAGGTACAATTACAAGGAATAGTACATCACATATAAACAAAACATTTGGTAATTGGAGCTAACATAATAGCAAGATAATAAGTAAGGTATGACATTTTCAAGGTTCGCTTTATTTCACAAAACAGTTATATGCATTTGTGTTACGGATCCCTGGGCTCTTAAAATTAGTTCAATGTCAAAACAGCTGATAAATCAAACCTGTACTGTTAGAGATTTTGTGTCTCAATCGGCTATCCATAGTTAAATCACAACTTTACTCAACATTCTGATCGATTCCGACCACGCATCTCAAATTTGGGTTTGTTGATTTGAACTTGGAGGAAACGCTTCCTTCCTCTTCTTTCTCTGTACCAAGAATAATTATGGTGTCCGAGAAAAGAGAAAGGTGGAGGGCACTTTGGAAAAATCTAGAACGAATTGACCTTTTGGTATGAATCCCATGGAGACACCTTAAAAGCAACATTTGGACAGGAAGCGCTCTACAGGTGATTTCTGAAGGCCACAGCTAAAGTATTCAATATTCATAGCCTGGCGATGGTGGCGTCGAGGAAGGGGTGCAGGGGGTGACGTGTGCCCCTTCTCGTCTGAAATGGGGTTCGGTGGAGAGTGACGCGGCGGCTGAGCTGTGGCGTAATGAGCCAATATTTTGAGGGGACATAATAACCATGGCTTGCGAGGCGAAACTTCTAAAAACTCGCGAGAGAGCCGAAATGTGAACCTTTTTAGCTAAAAACCTATTTTGCCATAGATTTTGATAATGAATATTCAAAAAAACAATATCAATCACCTTTTTTCCTTATTTTCCTTTTCAATTTCTTGATCGTGGAACTTTGGGACTAACAATGCCAACCCCCCCCCCCCCCAAAAAAAAAAAATATATATATATATATATTTAGATATCCCTTGCGCGCAATGGAAGCACAATAGAAGGGATGAGAGGAACATAAGCAGGGAAGGAGAAGCAGCAAACAAACAACAAGGATACAAACAGAAATATTGACCGAGGAACAAACAAAACTTGGGGGGCTTGAAAGGGGTTTGTAGGCCTATAACATATCGGAAAGGGGTGAATGCAGCCCCCCTCTGCATATCAAGACAAGGCTGTGCCACAGTATTTGTACAAAGGAAAACAGCTCTGATAAGAAGGCAGACAATATCAAATATAATATTTCAAAGGGTATCACTTGGGATTTGGATATTACGGAATTGACTGCACAAAAACTCGTCTGTTATTACCCCCATTCCTTTGAGTGGGTGTCTCTCTCTCTCTCTCTCTCTCTCTCTCTCTTTCTTTCTTTCTTTTTATTTAAATAAAATTCAATCCTTTTTCAGGTTGACTCGGTATTATATCAGAATGCAAATTAATAATGCATTTGAATTTGTTGGACACACCCAGTTGCCTACAGCTACATCGCTTCATCCAGGACCCGATCGAGGATTATTAGTCTGAGGATAACACGCGTTAACATACTAATTCTGATAGCTTTACTTCCCGTAATTTCTGACAAGGAGAAGGACGGCGCCAAAAGAATCGCAAGTCAAGACAAAGAGAAAAGAAAGTAAGGTGTGTTATTGGTGAAACAACAACGGAAAATTGGGATGGATTGAAGATGTTTGATGCCTCAGACTTTCGCGACAGAAGTTGTTACAGTATCATTGGTTTCGGGTTTCAAGTTTCAAAATTTATTGATTAAAATTCACACATATTGGTTCATTTTCAATATAACAAATGAACACCTTTATGGACAATTACATTGAAACACAAAGTTACAAATCAATTACATAATAAATATAAATATGACATACAGAGAGATATACATAGTAATATAGAGGCCCTTACAGATAATAGTTAAGAAACATTTTAAAAAATACTTGTCATATACTTGACAAAGGGGGAGTATATATGAAGTATAATAGATTGGTAATAATTGCCGAGAGGGATTGATGGGACAAAAAAGAGAAAATCGTTTGAATTAAAAGAGGATGAGGAGGGGGATGATAAGAAAGAGAATGAAAAAAAAAGAACAGTAAATAGAAGAAGGGAAAGGTGATGACGGGTGAGAAGGAGGAAGAAAACGGAGAAGAAGTAGGATATGAAGAGGATGAGAAAGAAGAAGAGCAAGAAGAACAAAAATCGATCAACAATAAGTTGATGATGGTGATCGTGTTGTTGTTGCTGCTGCTGCTGTTGTTGTTGTTGTTGTTGTTGACGGTGAAAATGAAAACAACAAAATAACAAGAACAAGAAAAGGTCGAGGAATGAGAGCTAATAAAAGGAAAGATGAAATCTAATTCAGATACAGAAAATTGTATCCATCACCTGCATGATGTACAATGCTTTAGGATAATTTTTATAAAACTAATTAAACTTACATAGATGTAATTTGTTTCTGCCTTGTGGACAGTTGCACGTACTTGCACCTGCCGTGCTAAATTTAGCGCCTATAATTAGTGCAAGTTCTTTCATTTTACTCTGTGTGAAGCAGAGGAAATATGTGTTAATCACAAAATGCAGGGTGAAAATGAAACATTAATGGGGATTTCTAAAACGAAGGGGAAATCGATCTGCGCATGCTCTATCAGCAGAAATTATGGAATGGGCATGCGCAGAGTAAGTTCTATCTGAATCTGCTCAATTCTCTTCGATTTTTCGAAAGTGCCCTTTTGCATCTACGGACAGATTTAAGAAACGGCCCATGCACACAAACGAAAAATCAAGGCATTTTTTAAAAAATGGGCGTGGCTATATCCAGGGCATACTCATTCCGTCACTTCATTATAAAGTGGACGGTATTCTAAGGTTATCTCTACTGAAAAGAACGCAGTGTCCCACAGTGTGTGCCACAGTGTGTTCACAGTGTGGAACACAATGTGAAATCACGTTCACACTGTTAAATTTGAGCATTGCAACAGTGGGAATCACATACTGTATTCACATAGTCGAACATGACTGTGAACAGTCACACTGTCGAGGTGTCCACAGTGCGAAACTACCTTCACACTGTTGAATTTGAGCGTTTGAACAATGTGCATATTTTCACATAGCTCACTATTTGAACACACAATGATCGCACTGTGTTTTATCTAGCAGGGGTTATATAGGGATGAAGTATTCGGAGAAAATTACATCAGCGCAGTTTATCCACCCCCCGAAAAAAAAATGTGAAATTACTGACCATAAACTATAGACTATATACGTGATTTACGAGGATAATTAGGATATTAGAGGGATAATCACTTTATACCCCCCCCCCCTCGGCGTACCGTGGGTCAAGGCTTTGGGAGGGGGCACCAGCAAAATTTTTGAGTCACTTAGTGAGCGCGCGAAGCGCGCTCTCAGTTACCAGGTACACCGACCTAATAGAGACATTTTAAGGACAGTACCATTAAACGGATATGTATCGCACTGATCAAATAATGCGAGCGCAAAGCGCGAGCTGAAAATTTTTGATATTCAGACCTAAAAAGGGACATTATAAGCAATTTGTTTGTAATCATGATACGTATATACCTGTCTTGCTAAACAGACAATGCGAGCGCAAAGCGCGAGCTGAAATTTTTGTACATATTGACCCTAAACAGGAACATTTTAAGGACTATATTTAAGGAATCCATTGAGAGTATACATATCTCACCATAGTCATCTAATGCGAGTGCCAAGCGCTTACTGACTTTGTAGAAACTACATCTAAACACATGAAGCACTTTTTGAAGTCATTGTAATCATGACTTTCATACGCATCTCACTAATCAAATATTGCGAGCTCGAGCTGAAAATTTTGGAAATTCAGACCTGAAGAGGGGCATTCTAAGGCTTGTTTGTAGGAATTCACTAAGACAATACGTATTTCACTAACCAAATTTATAATTATAATTTCAGGAGTATTTCATTTCATGTCTATATCGATCAATAAAATATGGA
Source organism: Lytechinus pictus (assembly GCF_037042905.1). Classification (NCBI taxonomy): domain Eukaryota; kingdom Metazoa; phylum Echinodermata; class Echinoidea; order Temnopleuroida; family Toxopneustidae; genus Lytechinus; species Lytechinus pictus. Next base: position 13,246,167 of record NC_087260.1, read on the forward strand.
TTTCATCATAATTTGGCTTCATATTATTATTTTTTTTTAATGATACGAAGCGCGAGTTGAACATTTTTTATATTCAGATCAGAAAAAGTGGCATTTTAAGGACTGATTTTATGAATTCATGAAGAGCAGACATATATCACTAATCCACTAATGCGAACGTAAGCACGGACAGGAAATGTTTTATATTAAGACCTTAAAATGGGGCAATCAGTTTAAGTAGTCATGAAAAAGAAGCATATGTCACTACATAAAACAATAATAACTTGAGGTGTGATAATTGACTTGAAAACGGGAGGTTTTATTACAACAGGATTATAAATCTCGTTAAACGGACAATGCGAGCACCAAGAACAATAAAGACATAGGCCCTGAGCAAATTATGTTTCATAAAGTTATGAGAAAAAAAATTTCTTATGTAATATAACTTAACATAATTATAATATAATATAACATTATAATGAACAATAATTCTTCTTTCCCGCTAACGTTTCTCTTCCCTTTTCCCTCTTCTTCTCCTTTTCCCTGATTTTTTTTGCCAGCCGATTGGGGGGCACGTGCCCCCCATGCCCCCCGTAATTACGCCACTGCCCCCCTTATGTTTATGCACCCGAGACTCCAATCAACAGCATTAGTTTGTAGCAAAACCAGGCTACAAACTGTTACAATCGTTTAGGTGACTCTAGTCTCAGGTGCTTCCCTTTTTTACCCAACCTAAAGAGAACCCTAAAAAGAACGCCACCTCTAATACACTACCATGACTACTAGTATTTAATTGCGGCCAACGTTTGTCGAGAACGCGTGTGATTGTGAACCCATTTTTCTACGAACCCAGATTTGAGTTTCCTATCCGATTCGTGTCTAGTGATATTCAAGACTGGCAGAGAAGTGTTATGTTACCAGTCTTGTCACCCCATTCCTTGTTATCACAATGAAAGGCTTGTATTCCGGTAATTTAATTTGTAATCAATTATACATTCTATTACCATTATTACACACGTTCAACGGATTAGAGTTGGGATGTGGATTGAAAACTTGCTCCACTCTCCAAAACTATTGCCTTCAGTTTATTTTTTTTCCTTTTGTTTTTAGTTATGTTTTGTATCCGAGTAAAAGGAACAATCTCATATCATAATGAGAGGAAAATTGAAATATTTGCCACTTCCAATAATAGAGTAAAAACTATGTCGTGATGTGCATATAACTATTTGTGAAAATAAATGTAAAAATGTTTAATATGATAATATCTCATTTTACTTCGAATTCGAAAACATTTATATGTTGTTTGATTTTTCTCTTTTTTCCAATTCAAATGTCTATTGGTCTTTTGGTAATTCGGTCTTGACCTTACATAAAAATTAGCAAATAAGCATAGCATTATAGGGGGTGAGAAACCAATATCGTTAATGTGTATTATATACACTTTGAGGCTTCTATATCGCGAGGGACCGATTGTATTTTTTTACGTTATGCATCTCAATTAATTGTTTATCATTCATCCATATTTATCTGTTTCTTTTTTATATAAATGCACACATTCATCCAATTCATGCTTCCTTTTGCATGTTTATAAAAATTGTAGGCCTATGTAAATCCATTTTTTTTAAACTTCCATTCCACCCTTTCTAATCCACATTAACAATTTTATTTCCTTTTTCAATTTCACTCGACTTGGAGGGACAGAGAATGGGCAATCTAACATTTCACATCTGATGTCCGGCCGTTGCACCACCTCCCCCCCCTCAAACCCCCCCCCCCCCCCTTCCTCTCCCTTGGACCGGTAAACAAATCATATGTTCTTCATTTCATGGCGTTAAAACATTTTCTGGCCTGTCTAAACATTGCATGTCTTCAGCAATGTCAACGCACTCTCAAAAATCTAAACTTAGACGAGAAAACACGAGGAGAGAGATGCGAGAGTCGAAGAAAAATATACCTCCAAAATCCTCGGGTAATCCGCGGCAAAACAAACGTGCTAAGGATTTTCCCATAGATCTTATTCTTTTCAAATACATATTTCTCTCATTTTTTTTTTAAAGTCTGTCATGATGTATTCTAAGTGATTTAATTTTTTTGTTTCTGAGACAATGAAAACGAGTGAAATGCTGGATCTGTTTTTAGGGGGAAGCCTAATTGTGTACTGTATTCATTGCTAGCTTAACCATCTTTCGTTACTACTGTAAAAATATAGGCCTAATTAAAAAAAAACTTTCGCTATGAAGTTTTAAATATGCATGCAAAAGTATAATATCGAAACTTAAATATATAATATGATAACAAAACTGGGGGGGCTCTTTTCTGTAGATCATCTGTCTTCTATGAACCCGTGTCGTTTTTTTCCCCTTAAAGTCTGGGACAGTTATTCAGATTTATATATTTATACATTTTTTATACGTATACTGTAAGTTACGTATGGGGGATGAGATGCTATACCAACATTGTGACGTCACCGTTGGTATTGCTCTATAAGAACACCTGCGTGTTTTGATTATACAGATATGATAATATTATTATTATTTCTGTATAATCAAAACACGCAGGTGTTCTCTTCGTTGGATTCGCATGTTTTTATCATGTTATTTTGGTAAATCATGCTTGTTTATATGCTTGCTTACTTGTTTTCTTTTGTTCGTTCGTTTGTTTGTTTGCTTGCTTGTTTGTTATCTCTATACATTCTTATCTGGTCTCCGTATCACGCACTTGACCAAGGGAAGAGAAAAGACGATGACGAAAGGGAAACCAAAGATGGAAAAAAACAGAGGGAGTAGTCTTTGAAATTTGGTATTCGGAATGGAGGCGATAAAATTATTCAAATTCACTAGAAAAACGCATGATTTCTCCAATTATTCTCATGAAAAGATTCTGGAGAAGTATCAATTTCTTACCTTTGGCTAGTAGTAAATTTCTTTGAAAGTGATGTCTTGTATTACATCAAATATCCGATTACCCCCGGCAATGATATCACGTGATCACACATCAGTCCATGTCACACTTTTAAGGCACATTGAAAACAGTGGCGTAATGAGTCAAAGATTTTAAGGGGGCTCGATCTGGCGTATCGCGTATTTTTTTGTAAGTTGCGAGCGAAGCGAGCGAGCAAATATTTCAACATTGTTATTCTATAAATCAAAGTTCGTGATAGATATTGACATGAATTTCAGAAATAATATCATATTTCATCCTTATCCCTTTCCTTTTATTTCCTTTCCTCTTTTCTTTTCTTGGTCGTGGAAATGGGGGGGGGGCAAGAGCCCCCCAAGCCCCCACCTGTACGCCAGTGATTGAAAAGGCATCGGTGTTACATTAGAAAGGTGTTTGCTATAGGTTATCAGGTAATATGCTAGGTTCGTGGTCTTGCGCAGCATTTAAGGACAACGTGGGAGCATGGATCCTAGAAGGATCCATGATGGGAGCGTTTCCTCCACATTTTCGTCTTGACAAGTTGTCGGATCTGACAACTGTCTTGATTTTGATTGGATAAGAAGCACTGTTACTATGGTAACTGTCGGATAAAAACGGGACAAAACGTCCGACAAGTCCTTTCATGGAACGGTCCCCTGAACTGTATAACTAACCGAACAATTAACTATACATTTTAACCGAGTTCCAGCCGGAGGGACGGTTTCGAAATCGACGCGGGTTGACTTTCGAGTGCGACTGCGGGTATTCGGGGAGAGAGGTTTTTTAAGTCCTGACATATACATGCACAAAGTGCGGATCTATGGGGGTTGGAGTTTAACCCCCCCCCCCCCCCCCCCCCGCCCCACCGGGTTGCCAAGTAAAAAAAAAATGATGATGACCTACATTTTGGAGCCACCCCCTTTTTTTTTGCTTGTAAAAAAATTATCGGTACCAAAATGACCTTCATTTGGTAGTGAACCCCCCCCCTTTTTTTTGGGGGGGGGGGGCTTGTCAAATTTCTCGGTCAAACCCCTTCTTGGAAAAAAAAAAAGCTAAACCGCCCCTGGTAGGCCTACATGATAAAAATGCGGGGAAAACACCGCAAAATTAACCTATTTTCGGCGAGGTAATGTCTGCTGGTCAAAGTATAATTGAACCTCAACTAATCTCTTCGGCATTTATCAGAAATACGATCCATTCGTATTAATTACACAAGTCCTGGAAGTATCAAAGCTTATGCATCATTTGATTTAACTTTATTTCCGAAGCAGTAGGTGCAAAAATTGTCTTGGTGACTTTTTTTTTAAGATCTGTAAAGTAGGCCCTACTCTTTTAATACAAAATGTTATTCATTGTCCAGTGCTCAAAGTTGCAATTTTGATGCCTTACAGATTGATGAAATAGTACATACACACTTAAAATGTTGGGCAACATACTGTCCGCTGTGTTGGGTAATGTATGTTGGTGAAAAAATATAGATATATTCTGGGTAATTATTATCCAATTTAGCAAATTTATTACCCAATTATTAGTTTTTATTACCCAATTTGGCCAGATTTTAACCAATACATGCAATAGCTGTGTGGACAGTATGTTGCCCAGGGTTGGGTAAAAGTTGGCATTTTTGCTCAACTATTTTAAGAGTACAATAATAATCGAATTGGGGCGTTTCTCATTATTTATATTTGGGGAAAATCGGTAAAACGCAAGAGGGGATTTTCGAAACCAAAAGGATAAATCAAGACATTCAAAATTTTATATAGTAAGCAAACCCTGTCCTCAATTTCAAATCATATTCAGAAATCAGAATAACGACTAGAGAGAGGCACGCACATTCGAGTATTTCGTATTGTTTAATCAATCGATTTAAATTCGAAATGAAATGATCAGGTATACTCTCTGATAAATGAATTACCACCAAGTCATAAAAATACACAATTAATAATAATAATGATAATGAAATGCAACATTCATATAGCGCATAATCCAATATAAGCGCTGCATGCTATTACCCCGGCTTTAGCACGGCTACCCTGATCGGGAGCAACGAGCATTCAACATGTTCAAGGAATTCCTTCCTACCGGGTACCCATTTACTAAACCTGGTGGAGAGTGGCAAATGTAGATAAACGCCTTGCCAAATGACGCGAGTGCTGCGGTGAGATTTGAACCCCGGACCTTGTAGTTCAAAGTCAATAACTTCTATACCTGTATACTATACATCAAGGTTTGACAGAATATAATGTAGGCCTTCACCTGTCTGGTATTATAAGTACAATTAACTGGATGAAATTTTAGGCATATCATACTTTGAACATGAAAGAATCTTGGACAAGGCAAAACAAAAGAAATTTAGAGCTATATACCGTACTTCAAGCCAACGCGTGGCTCGTACTTTTCAAGAGAGTTTTATTCAAATTTGAACTGCGACGTCAGCAGAAATCAGATAATAAGGGTTCGTTACTATTAATGCTTGGCTACGATTGCAATCTAATCTATATGTCTTAATCCTACATCATCACTGCACATGCTTGTAAGAATATTGGCCTTCAATGTCCTTTTCATTAGCACTTTCCAGGGGGCGCGAAAATTGGAAATAAGGGAAGTTAGGAGAGAGAAATAAAGATATGATTATCATGATTACATAATTTTGATTATTAATATAATGAACAGTCGAATAGGCCACATTCGTTCGTCAAGAGTTGCGGGTGGTTTCATTAAAACACTTGCCCTATACAGTGCGTATCAAAAAAAAGTTTACACTTTGAAAAATCCCTGGGAATTAAAAAATATACAAGATGTGTGTATTTTTTTCACATATCATGTTGGATTTGGGTCTCATCTATCCAATAAAAGTAAAAGTTTTGACAGAATGTTACACTTGAGTGAGCACTGTCCATTTTTGTAAAACTCGCAGAAATCTGTTTGCGCAGAAATGCTCGTTTTCACGCGAAATCAAACTTACCCTGCGAAACATTTCTCATACAGTTCCCTTGCACTTTTAGTCAATAGAAATAAAATGGATACATTCAAGCATATTGTAACAATTTTGCCACCCAAATTGAAATTTCAACACTTAGTAAGCACAAGCTTTACCCTTTTTGTGCCAGCTGGATCTGAGGACATATCTCCAGCATTGTTTCACTAAGTTTTTATCATTCAAAGTGGGTTTACATTTCATTTTTCCTTTAATACTTGTTTCTCCACACTTTTTCCAAGCTTGACAATGATTAACAAAATGAAAATCAAGCCTAAGCAATTTTATGTAAATGACAGCTCAGTGTAAAGCAAATGTGGTCAAGATGGCCTCGATGTGTGGGGGAGTGGGGTGGGGCGCAATGCACTCTCCGAAGTGTTTTGGGCAAGGAAACAAGTTAAAAAGGGTAAAAGATATCTTCAAATCAATTTTATTGGTTAAATTCCACGTGTTCTTCATGATTAAGGTCTCCTTTTATCCGCATAACTATTTCAAAGTTCTGCGCAAATCATTTTTCATGAACTTTTCAAAAGTAAGTGGTAATCACTCAAGCGGAAATATTTTTTGACAGTTATATCGTCATTTGCTTAATTGGATCTGTACCAATGTTAAAATGTGGAAAAATCTTCAGGATATTACAAATGTATAATTTTACAGGATTTTACAGAAGTGTAAAAAAAATTTTTGATACGCACTGTATAGCGTCGTATTGGAACTGCGCTTAATTTTATTGAGAAATATATATTAAAAAATTAATCTTGATTGTTGCGGATTTTAAACACTTGTTTAAATTGTTTAAACAACTACTGTAAGGTTCACACAGTAAATAACGTTTTATGAAAAAAATAAAATAAATAGTGTTTTAACTGTGAAGAGCTGGGTCAAGCGCCAGTAATTAAATTGACGTTATTATGATTATACTTTTACCCAGGGTATGAGAATAGTATGCCGAGGGAAGACACTTTTTTCAGATATTCCAGTGAGGAATTAATTTATTGCATAACATAATACTTGACACATTCAATCTAGTGGTTATGACTCTCGTCTTCCAATCAGAGGGACATGGGTTCGAATCCCAGCCATGGCGTGTTTTCCTTCAGCAAGAAATTGACCCACATTGTGCTGCACTCAACCCAGGTGAGGTGAATGTGTAGGCTACACGGCAGGATTATTTCCTTGACTGCACCAAGCGCCCTTTAAGGCCTGGCCCAACTGGCCGACGGAAACACAACGTATTCATAAAGGACACGGCGGACGAGCAAAATTCCGTTTTCATCCACTCCAGAAATTGACAAAATGAGTGAAAAATTTGCGGAAACATAACGGAAAATAACGGACGTTGGTAGTATTTAGCGGAGTTGTTAAACGGATGTTCATCGGAAGCCTCGCAGATGAAGCGGATGGAAGTGGATGGCAGCTCCGAAGGAGTTACGGGGGGTGAATACTTTATATATAATACGAGATGCATGCACTTATATGCATCCTTTCTATTTCTGTGCTTCTAACAATTTATAGACGTCCCATGTACCTTATCTTTCCTCCCTCTTTCCGTTGTTCAGCTGCAGTGGATATGAGTTGCGAGGATACCCAGAGGATGCAGATAGAATACAGCGGACGTTTAACGGATGATAACGGATATGGGATGTTTGTTGCTCGTTTATATTGCGGATTTACATCGTACACGGCGGAAAGTTCATCCGTAATCTAAAAGTTTTGTGCAGCTCAAAACTTTTTGCGCGGATGAAATCACGATGGACAGATGCTCGATGGAAAGAGCGTATGTAACACGTACATAGCGTTTTCCAACGGATGGCAAGATTTGTTACGTTTTACTTCCGCTTTGCATCCGTAAGTGCCGTGGAACCGGGCCTTTAGCAGCTGGAGCTAAAGCCGGAGTAATAATACAGCGCGCCATTGAATAGGCAACTAGATAATCGGCGCCTCATAAATGCTATTATTCTTCGTTGGGAAATATGCGTCCAGAGATGAAAATCAGAAGCACGTGTACGATACAACATGAAGTCCGATAACAATCATTGATGACGTGCACGATTAATGAAATTGAATCTTGAAATCTTGAATCACGATTAATGAAATTGAATCTTGAAATCTTGAATCTTGCAAATGAATCTTGAATCTCGATGACTATGACGACGACCATAATATAGCTGTGACATAATAATCTTCCAGCGGCGCGCTTGTCTATTGTAGTTACCAGGCGGGGCCCAAATGAGGCCACTCTTTCCTCCCAGATTTTCTGACAATCCCCCCCCCCCAAAAAAAAAAGGGGGGGGATTAATATTACAACATTTTTTGTTTATTAAAAAAAGTTACCACTCCAACCACCCAACCTTTTCCATCATTGATACCACGGGGTAAACAAATTTATACAATTACACACTTCTCGTGAATTAAATAAATATATATATCCTCCGGGACCACCACCTTCCCCTACTACCACTACTACATTTTTCCCCATCCCTTCCCGCCCCTTTCACACCACCCTAGTTTTTCGCGTACTTCTACCTGCTATCAATGTCACTTGATGCATGGGATCTCATGAATCAATGCCTACTTCTCCGCTCAAGCATTTCTCCTCACGTCCTCTGTCCGTGCTATTTGAATCGGTGAGCATGGCGAGTGATATGTCAGGAATTTTAAAGATAAAGTTGATCCTAGAGCCAGAATTGTATTGTTTGTTTGTTTTTTTCAACGCGGGAAGCAATGGAACGCCTTGTAGATCTAGGTGGCGAGAGAGCCTTGCCCACCCCAATCCACACAATTTTTTTGACATTATATAAAAAAGGATTTACCGTAAAAATTTCTTCGTGAGTGTGAAAGTTGTGCCCTGTCTACCCCCTCCCACCCTCTGGTCATTTCTTAAATACCCCTGTAATAAAATTGTATTATTTGCATATTTTTCACCATGTATAAAAGACACGATGAGATTCACTCAAATGAAAAGTGGACAATTTAATACGTGACAGCTATATCATCCAACATGCTCAACAAATAAAAATCTAACCTGAAATATTTCTTGAACCAATCCCGAAGATGATCGCGTGCGAAATACCAGTTTAATTTTGTGAATTTTCCTCAAATTTCACTGAAATGTGGTAAAGTATTGCATTTCAGGTATTTGAGGCCACTCTGCTGGTATAATATTCGATATCATGATTCATGAGTGGAAATATTTCATGACATACCTATGCAGAGATGGAGAATACGAGCATGTTTGTATTTTACTTGTTTTGGGGTGGGGTTATATTTGTCCTCTCCCCCCTCCCCCCCCCCCAAAAAAAAAAATACAACTGCAGTAATCGTGGAATATACTCACCCCAGCCCCCCCCCCCTGGTTCCGTGGCCCCTTTCATTTTCCTAATGCTTTTGGTCAACCAAGGGACCGATGAACTAAATGGTGATTTCCACCCTACAAACTACTGGTTTTAATAACATTTTGCTGAAAAAAAATCACAGTGAAATATTACATATTTAATGATTTTTTTTACGAAAGCCAATCCAAAAAAAGCACATAAAAATACTTTTTGTGATGTTACATAATGGGCAGCTGCATGTATACAATAAATATTCAATGATATTCCGACTTTTGAATATTTACTGATATTATGACTCATAATGACTGACGCGTGTTTTAAATAATGTTTCTGATGAGAAACTGAATGCGAATATAAATTGATTTCCAACGGTCTGAGAAAAGGATATATTAATATTTCTAGCATGTGACGTCACGAAAAAAAAAAAGCATCACTCTGTTTATATTGTTCTTTGATGACTTGCCGACAAACCACCGATTCATGTTGTTACTCTAACAAAATTTATTTAATAAAAAAAATAAAACTGCTTCTTATATACGGGCTTCTTCATTTATTGTACAGTGACGCTTCATCAAATTAATCAAATCGAAATCACTCCAACCAAGAAGAAGAACCGTTTTAATTTATGTAATAACAATAATTATCACTTAAATGTGTCTCTTTTACAAAGTGCTTTATCGTTGTTTTAGCGCCAGTGATAATGTCATTTCAAACTCGAGAGCCTCAAGGCGTTTCTAACATCATGTCAAATCGATTTTATGAAACATTAAACATAATATTTCACATGAGATAAAGATAATTATTATTTCCTACAGAGAAAATACAAAAACGTTTTCTTCATTAGTTGAACGATTCGGAGCTTTCATTTAGGATCCACCATGTCTGTAATAGCCTGAATTCTAGTTTAACTTAGACCAGGGTTCCGTAACACAAAGGTTATCAATAAATCGTATGCTTGATTTTTACGACTGATTGTACATGGTAGTCAATGGAACCAATCGTAGAAAAATGCTCTACGATCACCATGATCATTGCTAAGCTTTGTGTTACGGGCCACTGGTCTAACGCTGTGCTAAAATTATTGAAATCCAGAGATGTAAAAAAAAATCTTTACATTCCATTTTTTCTTCTATTTTCTCTGAATGATGAAAATTTGTTTCAGTTTTATGAATGAATTGATCATCAAATGAGCTGACAAAATGAACCTCATTATACTGTTTGAGGTTGTTTTTATTTGTTTTTTATCGGGTGTTCACAACTTTAGGCCATAGTTTAAAAAAAAACGTGTTCAAAATACGAGCAAATGGCTTAATTTCGAAGGTTTACATGGATTTTGGTATACTAAGAAAGTAAGACACTGGTAGTAAGCACGTAGGGGTTCATTATTACACCAACGCCATATTTGAGTGCGTCGTGGTGAGTGGTTCTGACTCTCGCCTTTGAAACAGAGGGTCTTGTGTTCGAATCGTAGCCGTGGCGTGTTTTCCTTCAGCAAGAAATCTATCCACACTGTGCTGCACTCGACCCAGGTGAGGTGAATGGGTACCCGGCAGGAGTAATTCCTTACATGCACTGAGCGCCTGTGATGGTAGCTCGAGCTAAAGCCGGGGTAATAATAGCAGCGCTTTGTATCCTCTGGCAAAAAGCGCTTTATAAATCCAGCTATTATTATTCATATACGAACTTAACTTACAGATTTTACATGTTTCACGTCCGTTTGTATTATAAAAGTAACTTGCATATTGAGCCACTGATACGGTCCCTGGCGATGCATTTGGTTCAGTCTTCATTGGCTTGATTAGCATAATTATCAAAAATTATTTTTGTCAATAATTGGTCAAACGAGACCAACTGACCATTGGCGATTATATTATAGTGTTTTCCAGGGTTAATTGGTGGTCACCATGACCACCGCTATAAACTGTTTTTTAATGGTCGACAATATGACCTACATAGCCACCGGCAACTGCCAACTACCAAATCGAGAAGAGAAGAGTTACCCCCCCTCCCCCCCCCCCCTTATCTGCTCACACAGACACAACTCCCTATTCAACAGACAAGGTTAATGTCACAGACAATGATTACCGGTGGAAAAATTTGAAATCGATAATAGCGATGCAATTATAGCGACGAGTTCCAATGTTTTCATTTGATATACCAGTTTGGGGTGGACGAAGAGTTAATGGCCGTATCCAGGTCAATCGATGGTTTATTATAATGGTCAAGAGGTCAAAACGGCGAATTGGTATCATATCCAAAGAAATAATTTTATTACACGAAGTTGAAGGGGCGAAATAAGGCGCTAAGGTCACACATCCCCCCCCCCCCGTCCATCTCCATGGCGCGTTTATGGAAAAGGAAAATTCAAATCAATATCAAAATTCATTCAATATTGGTGAGAATGTTAAAGATAGATTGACTCTTCCTTTTCCATGGTAATCAATAATAAAGCGTGAAGAATAATTTCCTTCAGACGACTGAACATAAAACAATAAACAGATATGTTACTAACATCCTAAGTTTAAAATGACTTTCCACCCCCCCCCCCCTTCCATCGTTTACCCCCAACTCTACCAAAAAGTACAAACAAAATACCGGGGCCCGTATTCTGAAGTCAGGTTTAACTTAAACTCAGGTTTAAAGTTGTGGTTTAAGTATGGATAGCCAATTGTTACATAAATCACTAACAGTAGATATATCATATTTCAGCTCATTTGACTCTCAACTCACTTATAATCGTCTAGGAAGTATAAATAGATTATTTTCTTCACCATCGATGAATCAGGAAAGAGCACAGTAAACATAAGAAACATACAACGTAATAAAAATGTTGACACTTTTGGCTTCCCATAATTTTAGCACAGAGTTAGACCATGGTCTAAGTTAAACCTAACTTCAGAAAACGGGCCCGAGGGTTTAATGAATTACGAAATCTCTCAAATCTCTCAAACTGAGGTTTATTTTCATTCAATTCAATTAACTCATTATCAGATTGCCTTTTTAAAATGAACTGCATAAACGAGTTTGAGAAATGAACATCATCGTCATAATCATCATCATTATTATTATCATCATCATCACCATTATCATCATCATCATTCTCAATCATCATCATCCTCAATCATCATCATCATAACCAATCATCATCATCACACGACCATTATCATCATTATCCTCCTCCTCCTCCTCCTCCTCCTCCTCCTCCTCCCCCTTCTCCTCCTCCTCCTCCTCCTCCCCCTCCTCCTCCTCCTCCTCCTCCTCCTCCTCCTCCTCCTCCTCCTCCTCCTCCTCCGCCTCCTCCACCTCCATCTTCTTTTTCTTTTATGAACATAAACAAACTAGCACCAACATTCTCAACGTGTTCCGATGGGACACAGTTACCGACTATTTCCACAACAACACAGCTTGTGTCTTGTGGCAGGGGGAAATCCCCCATTTTCAAATATTGTACGATATACATAATATACAAGCAACGGAGTGACTCAACGTCCCCGGAATGTCTTCCGAGTGCAAGTTCTCAAGTAACTTCCATGTATCCCGGCTCCGTTTACGGGTCATTGACCCATAAGTATAGCCTGCGGTTTCCCGACATATTACACTCTGGAAAGCATAGATGGTCAGGTTGCTTGAGTTCGTCAGCTATTCTCTCATATATACATGTATATATGTCCATGTTTGTGTATAATTATAATTATAAAAAATATCGGACGATGGTAATCAAATGATTAAACACGATCGAATAGCTTAAGCTTAATACAGTTCACATTGCAGTGTGGCCGTATTCAATAAAACCTGGATATATTTTGAATTGTATGTTGAGTCCTGTTGAAATGGCCAAGCTTGAATATCCTCGGGATCAAATTCCATCATGGCAAATTTATCATCTTCATCATGTACAGTGTATATAGGCCTACATGCAACATGACATCATCGGATGCATGCCGACTCCAGAATGGTGACACAAATTTGGCAGTCGTTTTCATTTCACAAGATACATATTAAAAATCTTGTTTCTAATCCCAGGTTCCAACCATCCTCTTCATTATCTTACCTCACACCCGACCTCCCTCCCCGGATGCGATTATGATGACCCCCCCCCCCCCCTCGCCAAAAAAATCGCTTCCAGGCTCCCTTGCACAAAAGAGAGATAATAATTTGGGGTAATATGCAGTTCGGTGTCGACGGCGTTGCTATGACGGGTAATAAATGTGGAACATCATTTAAACTGGCAAACAGCATTAAAAATTCAGACCAAATCCTGTATAAGATGAGGTCGTGAATATTGGCATTTTCTCACTTCAAGCTTTTTCAGGTTTGAAAAGAATCACTTACCCAAATCAGATGTATTTGTATGGACCCGCAGGCCGACACGGCGCCGGAGATAAATAAGAGAAGATCCGTCCAACCCGGCTGTATAGTAATGACAAGAAAAATTCACTTCGCTCCGTTTACATATTATGCATGATATTAACATGAAACTCCATCACGTGTGGAGAGAGACATTCAACGACATGTAATGTTCATCCATTCCGTTAATTCCATATCTTTCTCCGCGTTGACAGACAAAAAGCAACAAGAAAAATGTTATAACGAAGACTTTGTCGTCTGCTGATCAAATTGTGCCGGACTGTGCATTGAGCGTGCACGCGTTTTCTCTCACTCACTAGCAAGTACATCAATGCATTTACGATAATGCACCCCCAACATAACTATGGAGCTCAATGGTTTTAGAGTTTGTTTTCGACTCTTTTTCTTGCAAATGCTAATAGAGTCAATGAAGATGCGGTCATCTTTGTTTGTTTTGAAGGCGACAATGCAAGGATTTAAAGGCAGCTTTTTCGCAGGAAGTATAGAGTACCTGGGTAAATTTCGGACTGCGAGTCCTTAAAAAGATCCTTTTCAAGACTCATCTTACTTGCTAAAAGACGTACATCTTGCAAATGTCTGTACATGTGCTTTAAGTTGTTTTTTTTTTCTTGAATTTGATACAACGAAAATAACTAAAAGTAATCTAGCTTTTACTTATAAAAGGTCGTTGGTTGGTAAATATTAATCTAGAAAAATACCATGAAAAGAAAAAGCACAACTGACAAGATAGAAAGCCATCAGCATTTTCATTATCAAAATGCAGTTTCTTTAACGAGCAGAAGCTATTGTCATGATTATTGTTTACTACTTTGTTATCCCATGTGCGCAGTATATTTTTGTGAATTCCGCAGAAATATCATTCGATTTGAATACATTTCTTCCAATTTGCAACTGAAATGTAGCTAAAATTATTATATTGACTGTTAAGCAATTGCATTCGACAGTAAAAGCATTTTTTTTTTTCAGAATATACCTGCAAATACGATATTATTCTAGTTCATTGTGGTACGAAGGTGTCGTTCGTGTATAAGAGTTTTTTCTAGCGTTTAAACCTTTGCAATAAACACGTAATTTAATAAGAATTCTGACTTTTAATACATGATATGCAAATCATATATATCAAGAGAGAAAAAAAAGAAAATACGCTGACAAAGAAAGCATGAACACTTTAAACTTTTCTTTACCGTTTAAATGCATCTATTTTTTTCTATCCATTCATCTATTTATTCACAACGCTCAAATATACGAATCACATGAATCCGTTCGAATTAGCTAAATTATTATTTTTAATGCAAAAAATGGAGAAGATAATATGATAGGCCTTCAATACATTAAGCGATAAAATGCTTTTATCGTAGAACTTTAATACTTTAACGTGTTAGGCTGCATTTCGTAAAACGGTTTTAGTAAACTGCTTTTTTTTTCTTTCATCATATTCATGAAAAGTTTGTTTAAATACCACTTACATAACACATTTGTTAATGCGATTTAGATTTTAAGAACTTTTTTCCAAACAAGACATTAAGTAGGAATAAATCCATCCATTATAGATTGTTTGACGAAGATCCTTGCAAAGTGACAACAGCAGTTTTAACAGATATAAAGGAATAAAAAAGAAATGTATAAAGCCTATATATATCTTTGGTGAAGGTTCAATATTGTGACTTGAATGAATCATTCTCCACGTACTTAGAATGTTGCTGTCCGAAAGCCTATCCCGTGTTTGAAAATAGACTTGTTTTTTTTTTTTTGGGGGGGGGGGATAAACGCAGATATTTATGTTAATGAGGGATGTTTATTTTATACCTTAAAGATCATAACTGTTTTAGAGCATGCACATTCATAATGATTTGTATAGTCTACTAATTGGAAGAGTATTGCCCTTGCCATGCACGAGAAATGCCAAACTTTGACAAAGGATTCTTAGGCTGCAAAATTTGGCGTTTAGTGTGGCTGGATTCTAGCATTAAGATCATTGGCCCACCTAGAAACGGGGCCCCTACAGGGCTTGAATCTTAAATATATCTTAAAAGTATAAGAGAGTGCCATTGGCCACTGGCCCCGAGACCCCTGCTTTTGCCTGTCACAATTTTCATTTTGCCAGCGATGACGTAATTTCTTGCCAACCAATCATTTTTTTTTTTTGCCGAACGAAATGAAACAGATTCTTGGTGGCAGAATGGGCCCAATTTATTGGTGAAATCGTGGATCCGCCCCGGAGCCAAAGTGATCTGTAGCTAGCTTCTCCATACTGTTCTATATTATACTACGAAAGCATTCATTCGTCTTGGAACGCTCACGTACTATACATGTAGCTACTAACGGATTAGTAGCTCCATGGTATATACGTTGTTATGTGCGTTCCTAAGATCTTGGAAAGGGATTACCAGAGTAAAGTGCGTCCTTAACTTGATCCATGAATAAAAGGGTCTTTAAATCTCCCCCGTTTCATACGCAAATTAAAGCCCCTAGCGCGAAGAAGGCGATGCGTTTATAAAACAAATTCCACAATGCTGAGAACAAAATGGGGACTAAACCATGGAGATTTATCCGCGGATTTAGTAACGGAGATGAAAAGGAGGTCCGTGGAAGTAGGACTATACGGGGATTTAGGATTATGTTCCTAAAATAGATCATAGCGGGATTTTGTTTTCAATTTAATGTTAATAGGCTGTTGCGTTGGCGGCCTGTTTGTAATCTGCAAGCACTAGCTGACTCAAATTTGATACTTTGACCAACCATTATATGTCTACAGTGAAGACTAGACTCCGAACTTTCTGTCTTGCATGGTCTGTGTCAAGTAAGGCAGCCACAGAACATAGTGAATCTAGTCTCACTACTTCAGACCCTGCATTATGTACTTTATGAATTACAAAAAACAAGGGTCTGTGCATGCAGACTACCTTGATTTTAAAGTCGGAACAATGGGGTAAGAAATAAAACAAGAAAATCATTGATATGATTCGATGACTTCGATATAAATTATATTCGAGGACAGATTATAATCGCAAAACTGCATCAAAATTCAATTCCATGTTGAAATATCAAAACCACAAACAAATTAATAAAAAGGGGACTGTTGTCATCATCATCATCATTATCATCATCACCATCATCATTATCATCATCACCACCATCGCCGTCTTCGTCATCATCGAGACGGGCTCACTGGTATTTGCGTCTGCCTCTTAAATGGAAGGTCCTGGATTCAATCTTCGACCGCGTCTTACAAAAAAAAATCGACTTTCTGCCTGTAATTACTAGATCCGTACAAGATGCTTGAAAATATTCGGCGTGTTTTATTTAGAATGAAGAAGGGTATACAAATTGTATTGCACGGGACACGTTAGTAGAAAAACACTTTTAAAAGTGGCTACCCTGGATATATAAAATTCATTGATTTTGGAAAGGTGAAAATTTATCACCATCACGCTCCCTTTTTTCTGTAATGAAAACTTACTGTTATTATCTTCCCATCGCAGAGACCGCCATCAACATTATTATCTTCTATCTTCATCTTAGCGTCTCCATGGCAACGAGTATGAGAGCAGAAGCTCAAGAGTGCGAAGACCTTCCTTGAAGGACCGTGATTGTCTCAGCTTTCCTATCGATCGATTTCTTTCTTGACGAGAATACTCTTGGGACTTAAAAGACAATGGGAAGACAATGAATACACGATGCATGTAATATCCATTGTCGCACCGCCCTACGGCTGATGACACTGCTGCCAAAGGACGTTTATCCCGAGACCAAACTTGAGCAGATATGCAATCAAATCAAGAAGAACACGCAGTTATTGGACACAAAAATACTAAGTGGTACCGTGGTAAGACCGAACCCCTAAGTGCACTTCGCAGAAACCCATCAAAAACATCAAACAAATTCTTGAAGACAAGTGTCTCTTCTTCCAATTTTCAATATATATTTTCCTGTATTAGGTTCATTTTCAAGCTTCTTGGCGTGAAAGCCACTTATCTCTCTTTTAATTTGTTTACATACTAAAATGCGTTAAGTGTATATAATGGTGCTTTTGCATTTCATATTATTGTTGAAGTTCTGAGTTTTATCTCGAAAAGTTCAACGACCAAGAAAAACTAAGGGAAAAGGGTAAAATAAGATTCTACTTTATCAATATCATTTCGGAATATCTCACGAAATTAGATTTTCATTTCAAAAAGATGAAAAAATGGCTTGCTCGCTTCACTCACTCAGATCTCGAGGATTTGTCTGGGTTGTATAGTGCTTATTAGGGCAAAAGTAATTCTAGCTTGCCCTTCATCAGTTTATTATCAGTCCGATGTCTGCCAAACGTATTTCCGATATCGGTTTTATTTATTTATTAATTTATTTATTTATTCATTTATTTATTTATTTATTTGACATCTTTATACAGGGTAACCAATTCAGCTATACACGATAAAAACATTAACAATGATAAAGAGCTGGTTTACAAATGGGTCCTGTTAATTAAAATACATACAAATTATAATGATAAATATATACAGTACATAGTATACAAACTAGACAAGAAATAAATCTTTAAAAATCCAAACCTTCTGTGCCGTCATCAGATTCATCAAAAACACACAGAAGCACCCAAACCCCCACACACACTCCATCACATACTATGGCACATTCTTTGAAGTGTTTATGGTCCTTATGGTCTAACTCTGTGCTAAAATTATGGCAAGCCAAAATGTTTATAATTTGTATATTTCCTATGTCTACGGTGCTCTTTCATCATGCTTTAATCGTGAAGAAAACCGTATTTAGTTCTCGGGGGGGGCCACTTTTCGGGACCCCATGGTCGCGCATGGTATCCACTCGTCAATGGAAGTGCCCCCCCCCCCGGGATTTAGTTTTCAGATGCTTTTGAATTTTTTGATTGTCAAACGCGCTCATATAAATTGAACCTGTACGTTTAGAGATTTGGGTCACAATTGGCTATCCATAGTTAAACGGCAACTTTAAACAAGAGTTTAAATTGAACCCTACTTCAGAATACGGGCCTGTCGGTTACCTTACGATTGGTCTGCGACCCGATTTTAGAATAAAATGTAGTAGAATTTGATGCTAATATTGAGACTTGGAATTTCATACTGTGAAATGTTCTAAATCATCGTACGAATACCTATGTTCAAATCTGTGACTATGCTATCATCCTTCTTAGAATAAAAGCGAATTTAATATCTAGTCGTAATGACGTCATAGCAGTCGTACGATTGGCTACGATTTGAAACTAATTTGGCCTTTACTCCGAAATAAAGGCTTGCAATCTTTCAAAATGGTTATATTAGTATCCTTTCAATTAATCTAAACTTCAAATAAAATTATATGTTCCATTCACATTTTCAGAAAATGAGCAAAATGCGATTTGTTCCAAAATCGGATCGCGAACAATCGTAAGGTGTGCAGTGGCCTTTAGTCACATCGGCGAAACCTACTTCAGACCGATCCATGCTATTACATTATCACCAATGACATACCATCAATCGGTTTGGAGTCTGTTTCGTTGGTGTGACTGTAACCCTGTACCTACTACATTTCTCCCATGTTTGGCAAAGGTGTACTAAACACCCAGCTAATTCTCAATGTACGCTTGGATCCTCTCAAGAAAATAAACCCAAACACCCTAAGAAGGGGCATACAAATTGGAGCTCTTCAGATGGGCAGTTCACAAGGTGATGTGAATAATCAGCGACCGACACAAGAAATGGGTGTTTCTTTCAATACTGTTTGTATCTTATATTTGTTTAGACGAACACAATAACAGTAGTTCCTGTTATATATTTCACACCTTCAGACCGTATTGGTTTCCGCGCTTATAAGAGATTTTTTGCACCTCGGCGCAGAACGCTTTAAAGAACATATAAAATGTATTGACAATGGCTCTTCATGACACTGGAGCAACCAAGAACTCTTTGTGGAAAATTGGTGAATCAAAACAGCAGTTTAATTGGTCCGTGACTCTGGATAAACGACATAATTTAGAATTTGTCGTCAGCTACGAACCTGCTGTTTCTGTTAGCCAATGAATGAATGAATGAATATGAATGAATGAATGAATGAATATGAATGAATGAATGAATGCATAAATGAATGAATGAATGAATGAATACATAAATACATGAATGCATGAATGAATGAATGCATGAATGCATGAATGAATGAATGAATGCATGAATGAATGAATGAATGAATGAATGAATGAATGAATGAATGAATGAATGAATGAATAAGTGAATGAATGAATGAATGAATGAATGAATGAATGAATGAATGAATGCATGAATGAATGAATGAATGCATGAATGAATGCATGGATGATGAATGCATGAATGAATGCATGAATGAATGCATAAATGAATGTATGAATGAATGAATGAATGAATACATGAATGACTGACTGAATGAATGAATGAATGAATGCATGAATAAATGAATGAATGAATGAATGCATGAATGAATGAATGAACGAACGGCCGGACGGACGGACGAACGAACGAACGAATGTATTGACGAATAAAATACGGAATTGTGAATTAATATATAAATGCGACATGCAAGAATGTAATGGTTCAGCCACTATTTTTTCATTTCCTTTCATGTCCCCAACTAATATTCCTTCGTCTTCCATTTAAAGTGCATTTTCAAAAGTAAAATGCAAGGTGAATGAATATGCAACTGTTTATCGCGCACTTGAATCGAGTAAATTTCATTACTTTTCAATTCTGCGTGATATATCTGAGAATATGATAAACTGCAAATGAACAGATTTTATCTCTGTATAAACTGAAACAAAGCTTACCTCTCTCGTAAGGCGTAGAAAAGTATTATTATCCCCCCGTCAGTCTACTAGACAGCAATTGTTTATTCAAATCGTCTTGTGGTTTTATTCTTGGTGCCAATATAAGCAGCAAAACACAATAAAATAATCGATCGTTTCCCTGCCAGACTGCCAGTTTTCTACGATAAAAAAGTGAACATGCATAATAATAGAGATTGGCAGATACACCCATCGGATTACTAGTGGGGGCGGAGACCGGGCTGGGGGGAGGGGGCTTTTAATGCCGCCCATGAAAGGATATGTCGGATGTTTTATCCGCTCGAGACCCGTTTACCACAGTAACTTGTCTTTTTTATCTGAACCAAAAAATCCCCCTGATTTGGGGAAATCAAGGATCTAGCACCCGGATCTAGCACCTCCGCTGAAAAATCGTCCCCATGGTCTGAACAAGTCCTGTTTTATCCGACAGTTGCCATGATAACAAGTGCTTCTCACGGGCAATCAATATCAAGGAAAGTTGTCAGATCTGACAAAAAGTGTCGGAATAAAAATATATTTATGAAGCAACAGTTGTCAACATTGACTAATTTGTCTGCTCAGACATCATAAGTGCGACCACTAGCGTGCAGATGACGGGGGGGGGGCTTAGAGCCATGCTCCCCCCAAATAAATAAATAATAAATGAATAAATAGATAAATAAATAAATGAATAGATAAATAAATAAATGAATGAATGAATTAATTAATTAATTAATTAATTAATTAATTAATAAATAAATGATTAAATAAGTAAATGAATGAATGAATGAATAGATAAATAAACAAATAAATAAATAATTAAATACATAAATATAAACAACAAAAAAAAGTTTCACTGCCAAAAAAATGAAAAGGGAAAGAAAAGGAAAGGGAGAAAGTGAAATAGTATATTGTTTTCTGAATATCATGTCAAGATCCAGCTAAAATTTGAAGATTTCTATTTAAAGGGTCTACAGTTTTGCTCGTTCACTTTGCTCGCTCGCATCTTTTTAGAACTTTTGCTTAATCTGCCATAAATAAACCCCTCAAAATGTTTGACTTATTATGCTACTGAGCGAAACTCTTTGTTTTGATGGGCTGATAAACACTAGCCTCTGACTGTTGCTATGGTAACTGTCAGGGAATTATAAGTTTTCAGTGTTGTCAGGATTCAAACTTTCAAGAATAAGGTAAGCCTACTGATATTTGAAAAGAATAAATGTATTCTATTTTAAAATCACAATTTTTATCATATAAATTTTCCAGATTATCCGATTCTTTTACATTGTTGACTGCCAAATTGTATAACAAAGTGAATTATATATATATATATGCTGTTGTTCTCTGACTCGCTTCGTTTAATCACAAATTTTCAGGAACTGCCGAAAATTCTCAATGACCTCCATTGTTCGGTCTACTTTTGTAGAGTCTGATTTTGAAGCTATTTTCTAGGTTGCACCAAATGACTTACACTACGCTAGTAACCGTGCTTGCTTCCAACGTCTCAACTTCATTTTTTTTTCACATTAATGCTGCCTGCTCGCAGTCTTTCTAAATTTAAACTATAGCCTTGGAGACGACTGAAATTTGATTAGTTGTTTCGTGTAACTCAATCTATTCATGTTACTTAACATGATGAAATTAGAAGTCTACATTGCTGAATGTCACAATGGCGGCATGATATGTATTCTGCAAGAGAGTAGAAGGACAATTTTCTTGACTTCGTAAGGCACTATGTAAGCCTATTTTGCGTCAATGTAACTCAAATAGAATAACGGTGTATGATGGGTTTATCAATACGTTGTCATGGTAATGTAGGAACTAAATTTTCTTTTCAATGAATATGAAGGATGACTCTAATAAGAGGATCCGTTACTGTCGATTTCTTCAAACTGAGAGGGCATAATTATATTCTCTCATCAAAGTAGAACATTCTACCTTCTTCAATTCGTTATACTGGCTCCAAAATATGGAACGGAATTCCGGATTACATAAACAAAAATCTCTGTCAACAACGAGAAAAAATGCTTTTGTCATCATATATATGAATATTATCCATCTTTCGTTTCCTTTTGGTTTATGAACCATGTACAATTGTTGTTGCGGCATTTATATTTTCCCTCATACATTATTTTGTTGAGCACTCTTATCTTATTAAGTAATTCATGTCCTACTCTTCTTTTCTCTGCCTTTTTCCGTCCCTTCGTCTTTCCTCAATATTGTATTTAATGTATATACAGGCGTATCAAGCCTTTGCTTTTAGGGTAGGCCTATACGCCTTCTTCTATAAACCTATGTACATATTTATATTTTTCATGACAAACTGATTTTTGTATGAATTTATGTCTACGAAACATGCAGAAATTTAGGAAATGGAAGAAAATAAATGTTTATTTGTATTGAATTGAATATTTGAGGGTCTTTGTGTGGGGATGCCACTCGTCAAAGAGGAATGAGAAATTCGTGCAACGAACAAATCATAAGCATAGGTATCTGACATGAAATAAATCGTTTGCTGTATGTCGAAACTATCGGAGTGTTTCATTCATTTCATGAAATTGATAGTATAATGTGTTGTCGATGAATTTGAAAGAAAGAAATTGAGAAATCGAAATAGATTGAAACAAATGATTCAATAAATAAACGGGTGAATATGAATAGAAATAAAGAAATGAATAAAAAAAATAATGAAAAAGGCGATGAATTCATGAAATAATCAAGTTTGTATCAACTACTTGAATCTACCCCCCCCCCCCACCCTTATTAACGTTCTATACTCTCGGGCCCGTATTCTGAAGTCAGGTTTAACTAAGACCACGGTCTAATCTGTGCTAAAATTATGGGGAGCCAAAGATTCTGTTTGTATGGTATCTTTGTTATGTTTAATATTTTGTCTCCTTTCACCTTTATAATAAAGGAAAATACTTCAGTCGTCATTCCCAGATAATTATGAATGATTTGAGTGTCAAACGAGTTAATAAATTGGATGTGTACTGCTAAGGATTTGTGCTCCAATTGGCTCTCCACAGTTAACTTTAAACCAGTGTTCAGAATACGGGCCAATGTGTTGAAACAAGATACACGATTAAAGGAAAGTGAAGGGAAAAGAATCGAGGTGGGGGGGGGGGGGAGAAAGAATTATGTAACATCGAAACAAAATGATAAGTTAGTCGGTATAGCTCTTAAAAACTGGCCTAGAATTAGTACGGACACGTAATGGATTGATTCATATGGGAAATGAACACATTAACACATGGCCCTGGGAAGCTGCTGTACTGAAGCAGGCCCCTAGATTTCCCTTGAGGTGCTGCGTGTATTATTCTCCATAGGCAGCACCCCCTGGAATTCTGGTAGGTGTTTTTTTTTAATGGAGAAATGTAACCCCCAAACCCCCCAAATATGTGTAGTAAAGCCCTTTTTTCTTTTTCTGTTTTTGCTTGTCGAATTTCTCGGGAACAAAATAACATTCATTGTGTATATATAGTGAAACCCTTTTTTCTGGTAAAAATTTACATCAGCACCCCCAGTAAAAAAAGTTGTGTTCATCTATTTTCTCCTACTCATCATCTTAATCAACACATCATCTTCACCCGCCTCCTCTTTTTCCTCCTTCTCCCCCTCCTCTCCCTCTCCTCCTCCTCCTCCTTCTCCTCCCCCCCCCCCCCTCCTCCTCCTCCTCCACCGGGCCCGATACTCTTCCTCCGCCACTATCCTCCCCTTTCTCCTCCTTCGCCACGCTCTTTTGCCTGTTTCTCCATACCACCATACCATCGCCACGACCTCCCATTCTCCTTCTCCCCCTCCCCTTGCCTCCCTCCTCCACATGGGCTCCTATATCCCATCCTCTTCCTTCTCCTCCTTTATCCTATATTGTTCATTGTTTTCTTCCAAATTCGAATTATAACAAATTCCGTGCAACTGTTATTTTTGTACCACATTGTAAGACAAGATCTGAAGAGACCTTTTTTCCAAACCCATGCATAATTTATACAAGATGAATTCTCCCTTGGGATTCTGTTTTTTAACCAGCATCAAACCTTGATTCTTTGTAATTTATTCACCAGATAAATACCGCAAAATGCAACGCCAAAGTAGAACGACACGAGACCAAGAAACTCGAGCTTTTAACCAATGATCAATACGAGGGTTAAAAACAAAGCACCGTATCAATGAAACGGCCTTGGTGATATGTAGGGCATAGAGGTCACTCATTGTTTCACAATTTGACCGCAAAACGTTATATACAATCTTCAAAGTTGTCAACATGGGGTTGCAGGCGTAATGCGTCCCACTTTCTCCTTTAAAGGACAAGTCCACCCCAACAAAAACTTGATTTGAATAAAAAGAGAAAAATTCAACAAGAATAACATTGAAATTTCATCAAAATCGGATGTGAAATAAGAAAGTTATGACATTTTAAAGTCTCGCTTCATTTCACAAAACAGTTAAATGCACATCTCGGTCGGTATGCAAATGAGGGAACTGATGACATCACTCACTCACTATTTCTTTTGTATTTTATTATATGAAATATAAAATATTTTGATTTTCTCGTCATTGTCATGTGAAATGAAGTTTCATTCCTCCCTGAACACGTGGAATTCCATTATTTTAACATTTTGTGCTTCAGGCAAGGAGGTCCTAATCATCAAATTCGTAAAAATTGAAATATTGTATAATTCAAACAATACAAAACAAAAGAATAGTGAGTGAGTGACATCATCGACTCTCTCATTTGGATGTAACTGGCTCGTTCATATAACTATTTTGTTAAAAATAAGCGAAACTTTGAAATGTCATAACTTTTTTTATTTTACATCCGATTTTGATGAAATTTTCAGCATTGTGCTTGTCTGATTTTTCTCTATTGATTAAAATCAACATTTTTCTGAGGTGGACTTGACCTTTAAGTTAATATATTTACAGGCAGAAGCGTAAGGAGCCAAAACAATGTTGAGACATGGCGTGTGGGGCAAATATACTAAAAAGTTGCGAGAAAGTGAAGCAAGAGAGCAAAAACTTTGATCTTTTTAATACAGATCTAATTTTGTGAGAGATTTTGACAAAATATTCAGAGAATAAGATCATAATTCACCCCTTTTCATTTTCTCTTCATTCTTTATCTTCTTCTTTTTTCTTCTTCGTGAAAATGTTGCATGGGGATCCAAGGCCCCCTCCCGTCTGTACGCCAGTGGGATGATGACAACCTTACTACTGTAATATAAGTTTTATCAAATTTTAGGCCTGACATTTGCGAGGAAATCAGGCACCTACACTCTTTAGGTCACTACCTCCCACATAATTTTATTTCATGCATACAAATAAACATCTCTTTTTTTAAATACATCATCATTTTGATTTTCATAAATATGATTTATTTCAATGTAGTATTGCGTTTACAGGAGGATTTGATTTAAAAAAACAGATTTTTTTGTAAACAAACATCAAATTAACTTAAGGATCTTTTTGTAAATCTGTCCATAATAATGATATTGCCGTTTTAATCCTTTTGACCTAATTTTCTTCCTCGTTTTTTTGGGGGGGCTTGTAGGCTACATTTTTTTTTAAATTGGCGAACAACCTGATTATTTAAACGGATGCAGCACAATTCGATATTTATTCCGATAATTTGCATATAACTGCAATCCGTAACTTTCCAGCTTAGTAGCTTTAACCGGGGGTGTTTTGGGTGACAACAGCACTGGTTGTATTGGTGTCTACAAATTAATACCCCCGAGTAACCCTATTGGTATCCATCCGCAACGTCAAAATAAAAGATATAATAGGATTAACATGAACAGTGACCCTGGAGAAAGCCTCATCACCGCGTATACGGACACTCATATCCCTACGCCATCAAAATGTTCAGACATTGAATTATCATTTAAATACTTAAAAGAAAATAAGGATTGATTTTAAAGATACATATTGAGATGATATTCTTCTAAATTTTCGTAAACCGCGCCCGGCTATATCAAAGATATAAACATGATAAAAGCGGAAGAAATTTAGGTACAATTTTACAGCAATCGATTTCGGTTTTCCAATCAATAGGCCTATTTAGACCCCTCCCCCTCGAGGATGGAAGCTTTATGGAATAAAAGAAAAGGGGTAATCACTATTGTTACCAGACTTTCTGATGGACTATTGTGTAAATACTTGTACAGCTCGATACAGTTTTGACAACATAATATAAGGCAGAATTGTTGTTTGGTGATACAGAGTTGTAGCCTTTCATTTAATTTCATCTCATCAGCATATTTATTTCTAAAACCCATTAAAATATATATGCATATGATAACCCCACATCATAATAAATCTTACATTGCCAGCTTTTTGACTGCTTTGACAAAGCAAAAGATTAAGATTACGATCTTTTCCCCGCCCACTTCAGAAGTGGAATGTGCGATTACAAAAATGAAAAAACCAACAAATTGTAATTTATAAATCAAGTCACTATTTCAAATGGGCCTTTATAACTTAACCGTTCTTCTTTCACATATTTATAAAGGGGAACTTTACTGTACAAAAAAAACATTACGATACATTTACAATCACATCAGAAAAAAAAAAAATAATACAAAATCTTGGTGTATCGCCAGACGTATATGAACGATTCTTGCAGTCATTTTAATTGCATTTACTGTTTTTAAGATATTAGGCATATAAGTGTATTCTAGTTTGTGTCGTTGGAGTTCCTTTATCCTCTTTTATCCCATTTTCATCTTCATATTGTACATTTATATATTTCATTCTGCATTTTTTTATGCCGATTGTTTTGTTTTTATTCTGTCTGATTTTTTTTTATTCGGGCTCCGTCCTGACTGTTAACTTGGATTGTACCACCGTTTCAATGGTCTCTCATATCAGGGGTCGAGGAACTGGGAGATGAAACTGCCCCCCCCCCCTCCTTTCGCGCTTCAACAAATTTATTTTTCCCTGTTCAGCCCCCCCCCCCCCCCCACACACACACACTCTCAACACGAGCATCCAAATCGTTCCACGACTAATAATTTCGACCCAAACAAAACAGAATTGAAAACGGTTTTTATTTTAAGACCAACTTTGATGATTTTTAACAATTTTTTTAATCATACTGGTATTAACCACATTGATCGAACTATCTGAACTATAAAATTACCATGTCTTTTCTTTGACATACCTTTTTTATGCAATCGTGGAATCGTCGGCCTTTGTGAAACATGAGCCAATTTAACATCTAATCAAGATAATTTCTTGACTATTCATTCCGTAACAAAATTGCATCCATACATTATCGTTACACATTAAACAGGGCTATATGTATACCTGATATAGTCGCACTGCTGCCATGCAGCCAACTCAGTTTATAATCATACAAATAAACACCCATCAGACAAAAAAATACATACAATACATACATGTGTATGTAGGCCAACTAATGGCGGGAGAACACCTAGTGCTGTTGCCATGGTGACGTCTCATCATTACCAATTCGCACGATTGCCGATCCGTGTTTTTGTTTTTCTGTTTGTCTGGAGATGTTTTAAGCCGGGATAATTATGATGAGATTCGACGTGGTGATGGGTGTTGTCTATAATGTGTTTTAACGACCTTGAATTATTGATATCTAGGTGATGGCGAATGGTATTTTTTTTCTGAATCCACAAATTATGGACGATGTTTGATTATCGTATGGTAGTCCTTCTCTGGCTTCGGTTTAGGTTCAACTACAGCATCTAGAGTTTATTCTCGATTTCTTTAATGTCATTTCTCATCATGTTATTCCTAAATGAATCGTTGTCGTCTTTATTTTTATTTTTTTTTTGCCCTTAACGTTATATTTTTAGATAGCGTCATCCGAACACATGACTTCGAAAGATCAATGAATTACAATATCGTTAATTTCAATTGTTAACATTGAGGCGACAACTTTATGTCGGGTCAGCTTATATACACTAGGAGTTCCATGCATTCTAATACTTTTGAAAACAAAATACTATTGTTCTGTCTGTAAAACTATGAAAACCTCTAAATCACCACCACCACTACCATCATCATCATCATATCGTCATCATCATAATCATCGTCATCATCATTACTATCATGATCGCCATCATCATTATTATAATCTCCATCATCATCATCATCATCATTATCATCATTATTATAATCATCTTCATCACCATCATCACCATCACTATCATCATCGCCATCATCATTATCGTCTCCACCATCATCATCATCACCATCATCGTCATCATTGTCGTCGTCATCATCATCATCATCATCATTGTCAATATTATCATCATCGTCATCATTATTATCATCAACATCACTACCACCACCACCACCTTCATCAATCGTTATCATCATCATTTTCATTTTCATCATCATCATCACAATTATCATCGTCATGGTCATCATCATCATTATCGTCGTCATTATCATCATCACCATCAACACCACCACCATCAGTGACGTACAGATGGGGTGGCTTGGGGGCGATTGCGCCCCCCCCCCCCCCACGACCAGTTTAGCATTTCACGACCAAGAAAAACAAAGAGATAATAAAAGAAAATTTGATTTTTAAATTAAAAATATCGAAATTTTTGCTCGCTCGCTGGAAACTTGTTATATTTTTTGCCCGATACGCCCTGCCTGGCCCCCTCAGAATTGACTCACTGATCACCATCACCATTATCATCGCCATCATCATCATCATCATCTTCATCATCATCATCATCATCATCATCACCATCATCATCATCACCATCATCATCACCATCCATCGCCATCATCATCACCATCACCATCATCATCATCATCATCACCATCATCATCACCATCATCATCATCATAATCATCATCATCATCATCATAATCATCATCATCCATCATCATTATCATCACCATCATCATCATAATCATCATCATCATTATCATCACCATCATCATCACCACCACCACCACCATCACTACCATTAGTCATTTCGTGTTTCTAATTTCTAAAATGTAAATGATTTCTTTGTTAATTTTGGGGGATAGCAATACAGGGACCGTAGAGGGCGAAATATATGGTTCTCGTCAGTGCTACTAAACGTTTTGAATTCCCTCCAATGAAACAAAATAAAATATACATCATTGCATGTCATCATCATCTTCGTCGTCTTCATTACTACCAACATTGTATCCTTTATCATCATTGTCATCATCATCACCACCGTTATATAATTATTTCTTACCACTTTCATGATCATAACCGCATTAGCTTCAAAACAAGAATCATCGTCATGATCATCGTAATCATCATAATCATCTTCATCACTTGGTCATCACCACTCTGATCACGTCACTATCGCAATCATCAATTTGTTCTCTTTCTCTTTCTTGTTCGCATCCTTTCGTTTTCAAACGTTGTACGCATCCATAAACCTTTATTTTAAAGGAGAATGAAACCCTTGAAACTAGCTGAATCCATATCAAAGAGAAAAATCTAAGAAACATATTGTTGAAAGTTTGAGGAAGATTGAATGAATAATAAGAAAGTTATGAGCATTTGAATATTGAGATCACTAGTGCCATGTAGATCCTCACATCGGCAATGCGACCAAGATCTGTGATATCACACACGTACAACTCCCTCATTACTTTAGTACTTATTTCACTTATATTCTCATTTTTTATAGAGTCTATCACAAGGTTAGGTGTTTTCTTTATGAGATGACAAGTACAGAGGTTTCACAACATTATATCATTGATGAATCGTTTGTCATATGATTAGAATGAGCAAAAAGAGATGTTTTGGGGTATATTTTCAGTGTCCGAATGGGAGAGTTGTACGTGTGTGACATCACAGATCTTGGTCGCATTGCCAATGGGAGGATCTCCATAGCATTAGTGATCTCGACATTCAAATGCTCATAACTCTTTTATTGCTAGTCCTATTTTACTCAAAGTTTTGTTGATCTTATTCTTTGATTTTTCTGCTTTCACAAAAGCTAACTTGCTCCAAGAGTTTCATTCTCCTTTAAGAAATAGGTTCCCCTCTTATTACTCACTCGTCGCCCACGCCCCTATCTGGACGTTGTCGGTAGTGACGTGCGCCTGTAATTCAAGCTATGTGGGGGGTACAAATTGATGCAGAGGTTCGAGCCCTGGTCACGTCTTTCGGATGGTAACGTTAAAGGTCGGTCCCAGACGTAAATAAGGATTGATACACATCTGACAAAACTCAAATACACCATGGACCTATACGCACACACACCCCTATCTATTTTTTTAAATCCCCTAATGTTAGTTTTTCAAGACAATTTGCATGGTCCCTAGTTATAAATCCGAAATCCCCACTGTGTGAAAAACACTTTCTAATGGAGTAGTATAATAAAATAAACAGGCTCCTGACTTTGAAACTGGGCGATATGTAAGCTGTTCCACCCAGTTGAACTGAATAAAGAAAAGTAGATCATGCGTGATTTTTCGTCGAGAGTCAGAACAATAATACTCTAACGAAGATTGTTGAATGATCAAAGAATAGTGTCTTTCACTGCCTGGTCGATCACTTAATGACCAACCTATTATCTGTTGAATTTTATCGGTGGCTTAACAAAAAGCGTATATTTTGCAGGGATCATTAAACTGACAATTTCATTAGAATTGGGTGTATTGTCCGATCTTGTTTTCCTAATCCCTAGCTCAAAACAAGAAGTTTTCTATGATCAAAAGTAAAATGTCTCCCAAACCCGAGATGTGAGACAAGAAAGAGGTCAGACAACCTTTTCCTATTTTTTTTTCATGTTGGTTCACTAGGTTCAATCTGTTTGACTGGAACAGCTGATTGACTCAGTCGTGGTAGTAACGATGCCGTGAATAACAATAGTCCTTTTTTTACTGCTTGGTAGGAAGTAGTAGTAGGAAGTAGTAGTAGTAGTAGGAAGTAGTAGTAGGAAGTAGTAGGTAGTAAGTAGTAGGTAGTAAGTAGTAGGTAGTAAGTAGTAGGTAGTAAGTAGTAGGTAGTAAGTAGTAGGTAGTAAGTAGTAGGTAGTAAGTAGTAGTAGTAGTAGTAGTAGTAGTAGTAGTAGTAGTAGTAGTAGTAGTAGTAGTAGTAGTAGTAGTAGTAGTAGTAGTAGTAGTAGTAGTAGTAGTAGTAGTAGTAGTAGTAGTAGTAGTAGTAGTAGTAGTAGTAGTAGTAGTAGTAGTAGTAGTAGTAGTAGTAGTAGTAGTAGTAGTAGTAGTAGTAGTAGTAGTAGTAGTAGTAGTAGTAGTAGTAGTAGTAGTAGTAGTAGTAGTAGTAGTAGTAGTAGTAGTAGTAGTAGTAGTAGTAGTAGTAGTAGTAGTAGTAGTAGTAGTAGTAGTAGTAGTAGTAGTGATGGTAGTGGTAGTGATAGTAAAAGTGGTGGTGGTAGTAGTAGTAGTAGTAGTAGTAGTAGTAGTAGTAGTAGTAGTAGTAGTAGTAGTAGTAGTAGTAGTAGTGATGGTAGTGGTAGTGATAGTAAAAGTGGTGGTGGTAGTAGTAGTAGTAGTAGTAGTAGTAGCAGCAGCAGCAGCAGCAGTAGTAGTGGTGGTGGTGGTAGTAATAGTGGTAGTAGTAGTAGTAGTAGTAGC
This sequence comes from Lytechinus pictus, assembly GCF_037042905.1. Classification (NCBI taxonomy): domain Eukaryota; kingdom Metazoa; phylum Echinodermata; class Echinoidea; order Temnopleuroida; family Toxopneustidae; genus Lytechinus; species Lytechinus pictus. The sequence goes on from NC_087260.1 coordinate 13,278,133, forward strand.
AGTAGTAGTAGTAGTAGCAGTAGCAGTAGTAGTAGTAGTAGTAGTAGTAGCAGTAGTAGTAGTTGTGGTAGTAGTACTAGCAAGTAACAGTAGTACCAACGTTGTTATATTTGCGGGAGTAAATACCATTATCATTACCACCATTATTTAAACCAATGTTTTATCATTAACCAACAATATAAATTATCATCACCATTATCATTAAACACAGGCATCAACACATTGATCACAATATTCACCAGTCATCACCAGTCAACATTACCAGCACCAATTCAATTTGACCATTACCATGATAAATATAATCTCCACCACACATTACCATCATCACTATCACCACCATCACCACCACCACCATCACCGCTATCATCGCCATCACCATCAGCATCATCACCACCACCATCACCATCATCATCCTCGCCATCATCTTCACCACCACCACCATCATCACCATTACCATCATCTTCACCATCACCATCAATAAAGTCACCACCATCCTCATCATAACCATCACCATCACAACTATCACCATCATTAAAATCACTAATCGCTATGACTACCTTCATCACATTTATGTTCATTGAAGCATGCATAACTAGAGCATGCTGTATCAAGAAAAGTACTTTTTTTCTGTAATATAATCATTCCTCATCCCATGCCATTCACGCTTAACCCAAGAAATCTACCTCCAGAAAATAAAGAAAACAATCGTTTCAAATTGTTTTACATTTTATTCAAAAACTTGCTTTAGACTATATACAGGTATTTTTCAAAAAGTACATTTTTTGGCCATCATCGAATCATACTCACTTGAATTCATCTTTTTTATTCATCCTCTTCAAATAAAAGTACTAAATCTATAGAGCTGCGTAACTGAACTGCCAAATTATCAAGAGGCAGAAAAAGTGTACCCTTTTTTATTCTGAAACAAAATACTCGTATCCACCTTCTACATATATCCACAGGCCCATTTCAAGAAGCAGGCCATGAAGGTACGCACAACTTTACGAAAGACTTGAATAGGAAATGCTAAACTGAGTAACAGAATCTATTCCCGAAACTGTGACATAGTAAATAAAATTTTATTGTGCAAAGATTGTAATTTTCCCCAAAATGTGTAATAGAGGACTCTTGATTAGCATCTGCATATTCCAACTTTAGATGAAATAAAAGACGACCCCAGAAATCAATCTGACTGCCATGTTGCAGTAATTTGTAAAGTTATGCATAACTTTATGTACAGTTTTATGAAACAAAGGAGAGGTAGAGAACTTATCAAGAATACACCAAAAACTTTTGAATACTTTGGTGTCTCCTCAAATCATATTTCCTTTGAACTTCTCTCAATCTTTCAGTCTTTCATAGTGAGATATCACTTTGTACATTCAAAGGTAAATTGCCAATTAGTCTACTGCCAACTTAACCACTCACCACATGGTCTACTTTCATTTAGTCTAATGCCATTCCGTCCATGAACATTTCGTCTAACAACCATTTGATCCAATCATCACTTCGTCTAACATAACAAGCATTTGGTCCAATAACCATTTGGTCCGATCATCACTCCGTCTAATCACCATTTCCTCTCATAGCAAGTTGGTCTAATACCCATATCATTTTCATTCATTTTCCATAATTAACACTTGGTCCAATTAGACCAAATGGTATGGACTAAATGGCTATTGGACCAACTGGTTATTAGATGGAATGGCATTAGACTAAATGAAAGTATATCATGTGGTGAGTGGACGAATTTCATTGAAAAAACAAAGAAAGACATAAGAAATTGCAAAAATTGATCTGATGTCACAATTTTTTTCATATAACCTTGCTGAGAACACCACAAAGAGTTTCTATGCCAAAAATTAGAACATTTGGAGCTTTATTTAGGGAGTTAGAGGAAAAAGTATGATTTCACATACTAATTACGCATAAATTAGCATAATTACTTAATAACAATTCGCATGAAATAAATTACTATACAATTTTGTAGATTATATCCCAGACTACCTGGGTGCCAATTTTCGGCGCGATCGCATGGTCGACGGCCGAGATCTTAAGGGGGGCCTGGGAGGCCCCCCCCCCCCCCCGGCCATATGAACTCCCAAAATACCCCGGCCTAGATAGGGTTAACACTTGGTCCAATTAGACCAAATGGTATATGGACTAAATGGCTATTGGACCAACTCGTTATTAGACGATATGGTGAGTGGACGAAATGCAAATAAACCATGTGGATCGTAGACGAACTGATGGTTCACCAAATGACAGTAGACGAGTTGGCAATTGTATTAACTGGCGTTAGACGAATAGTAAACAAACCCTTTCAAAAAAAAAAATTTCAAAAAGGAAAGAAATGCCTCGAGACTCCACCTTGAATAATTTTGGAATGAACAAGGACAGGAATAGCCACTGTGAATACTCTTTGGCACATGAACAATAGATTTCAAGTGTCCCAATCTCCTTTCGCACGTTATACCACGCTATACAATTAAAATAGATTTTAAATACATGATGCAACAAAGAAAGTGGGCCAATATCCTGAAAAACTTTGGTTGTGTACTACGGATGCTACATAATGTAAGAAAATAAGCTAGAGAATAAACCCTTTTTTGTACACAAAAAGGCATTTCTACGGTTGAAAATAAATTGAAAAATAGATTTACATTCATCTGAACAGTTTAACCTCTTTTCATGAGGATTTTGAAACAAGGATAAAGTCACTCAGTAACAAGTTCTACCAATCACCCAAAGTGGACTCGAGCTTTATGACCAGGGGCTCATTGCATAAAAGTTACCGTTATGGTAACTTTGCCAGCCAATGGTATCCTTTCATGGAATCCTTGATTTTGATTGGCTGTCGAGCATCGCTACCATGGTAGATACCATTGGAGAGCAATGTTACCATAATGGTAATTTTTATGCAACCGGGCCCAATGGGGTGTTTCACAAAGAGTTTAAGTGTGACTTAGAGTCATGGTTAAATGCAGACGTGCTCATGATATGCGACACGCAAGAGAGACCCCTCAAAGAACTCTGAAAGACTGATGGATATTTCTTGTCTTACTGGTCTTAGAGTAGTCTTACAGAGATCTTTCAATGGTCTTTCAGAGATCTTTTATGCAACAAGTGATCTTTCAGAATTCTTTCCATGGACTTTGCCTGGTCTTTCAATGGTCTTTCAATGATCTTTCAATGATCTCTCAGGAGTCTTACAGTGATCTCCGCAAAAATCTTGAAAGACTGCCGAAAGATCATTGAAAGACTATTAAGACCTTTGAAAGTTCATCGAAAGACTGCTGAAAGACCGCTGAAAGACCATTTTCTTGTAAGACCGTTGTAAGACTGTTTTGAACCGTTTCAAAAAGTTTTGGAGCCCATAAAGACCACGAAGACCGCTGAAAGATTGGTCAGGACTCGTGTAAGACCTCAAAGACCATTGTAGGTTCATTGAGAGACCTCTGTAAGATCGACCAAAATTCATGGTCTTTGAAAGGTCTTTCAGCGGTCTTGCTCTCTGTGGGATGGCCCCTTTAATAATCGCAATACCGCGCATCCTCTTAGCACGATTTGACCAATGCGTCGATGCCTTCTATACCGCATGCAACTAAAATTTAACTCGGACTCTACTTCACGCTTAAATCTTTGTGAAACACCCCCAGTAGCAATCATGTAATGAACTGTACATTCACCATAATGATCACCATCAGGATTTCCCCCACCACATCACATGGTAAAGTCACACATCACATCACATGGCTCAAGAATGCACAGAGGCGGCCAAGGGATGTCAGTGGTAGGACAATATGACTGGCCGAGCCCAAAATAATGTGAATGGTGATTCTGGTTTATGAATGAGGGTACATTGAAGGATCTCAATTAATCATTGTTATTTTGTGATCAATTGCAAACATCTGTTTTACAGAGATCAGAGGACAGTGAAAGCAGGTCCTTTCACAATTTGGTGAGCATTTCACCAACATTTGTCATCAAACAAGCTGTTAAGATCTGACAGCTTGTCTCCGTTTTGGTTGGCCGAGTCGCATCACTGCTATAATACCTGTCAGATAAAACATACTTCGTTGGATAAAACGCCTATCAAGTCCTTAAATGGAACGCTCCCCTGAAGCAATACCTCCCTGAATCTTCCAAATGCAAGGTAGTGGGTGACCTGCCTCTCTGGCACAGTTTGTAGAAAAATAAAAGAATGTTTTCTCAGCTGTCATCCTCTGCCTTCTCCTTCTTTTTCTTTTTCTTCTTCTTCTTTTCCGATGATGGGGTCTGCAATGCACAAAATAAAGAGAGAATTTTTTTTTTATATTTGAAAATTTTAGAGTTACAAAAATCTAAGAATCCAACATTATTTTTATATCCGTCACCTCTCCGTATCCATACTTGCAACACAGGGAAGGGCTCTCTGTACATCTCAATAATTTTGATTTGGGTAAGTAAAGCCTGCCTCACACTATATGATCCAACTAAGACTCTTTTTTTTTTACAAATCGCATTTTGTATTATATAAATATTTAGGTCAAATAAAGTAAAATGATTTAACTAGTAGTTCAAAATAATGCTGGGAATACTGAAATATAAATTCTCATTTACAGCAAGCATTGTGGTCAGAATTAAATCCAATCGGCTTCAGATAGCACCTCATTGCTAAGATGTCACTTTGATTTGGATTTAATTTGATTTTTATAACTACAGGGACACTTAGCAACAGAGAGGCATTTTGATGTCAATATTCCAACCGTTCACTCTGATCGTTATGATTATACAGATTTTGTCCATTATCGCATAGCGAATGGATCGTGTGGTACGCGCCAGGCTTTGGACTGCAGAGGAATTGGGAGGGTTTGTCAGGCTGTTAAGTTCACAAACTCACTTGGACCAGGGAAATATTGAACCACAGTCTTACCTCAACTACTGTTTCCTGTGATTCCTCCTCTTCTGCCTGTTCAAGTTTGATCTTTTTCTTTTTCTTCTTCTCTGATTTTGGTGTCTGCACAGAGATAAAAAGAAAAGCAAGTTTGTTAAAGAGTACATTTTGTTACAACAGTCTCTCAAATAAGACACAAATGCCACAATTACCAGTGATTTATTTCAAATGAATCGCAATCAATCATGATATGTTATTTGAAAGATGGCAAAGAAAGTGCATCAATGAAGGCTGTAAGATGCGAAAGCCTACAGGTAGTATGCCTAGCAATAGTCTTGAAACTCTTGTTGGAATGCTCCCCAGAGAGTGGAGAAAGTATAGATTGTGTGCAGATTGTGTGCTAGTATGCCTAGCAATGGAGTCTTGAAACTCTTGGTGGAATGCTCCCCAGGGAGTGGAGAAAGTACATAGATTGTGTGCAGACCACGGTTTTAACAATTACAATGTGAAGCACTTATACACAATATTATTAAGTGCTTTAACTGAAACTATTATTTATTCTTAATTTTCTTTAGGTTCTATATCGAAGTTACGTAAGAATGAATTAAAATGAGGTTGGAATTGATTATTTTACTGAATTGCCAAGAAACATACTAATGGTTAATGGTTTCAAGGGTTTCTTCCAATTTTCAACTGTTCTAATCCCAAGAAAAATAATATGAATTGCTTCTGGTTATTCTCACCTCAGCTGCTGTTTCTTCCACCATCTCCTCCTCCTCTGCCTCTGGTTCAGACTTCTTTTTCTTCTTCTTTTTCTCTGATTTAGGCGTCTGGTAAAGATATGAATGGCATATTACAAATATATGTATTAAGCTGAAAGAAAAATATGTGTTGGGAAAAGTACACAATGCTTACCTGTAACAAATGGACAATTTCTTAATGTAGATATCCATAACCATAATATTCAATTTTGAGGGAGCATTTATTCATTAATGAAGGATGCCATTTCAATTGCACAAATCATTGGGCAAACAAATGCATCATAAGGTAGATTTTGAATAGTAGATTCACAAGCCACATTTCTGAAATTGTCAATGATTTTCAAAAAATATCACAAATTTGGCAGCTCCGCCAATGAACGAAGGAAAGTTTTTTCATCTCACCTCTGCGACTGATGTTTCCATCGTCTCCTCTTCCTCTTCTACTACTTCTTCCTTCACTTTCTTGTCCTTCTTTTTCTTCTTCTTCTCTTTGACAGCGGACGCATCCCCACTGGGAGTGACTGGAGGAGCCTCGGTGCTCGAGGTACTCGATTCTCTCCTGCGCTTCTTAACGGGCGTCTCCACTGCAGGCTTCTCTTCCTCCACCGCCGACTCTTTCTTCGCACTGTCGAGGGGGAAAAAATCATTAAAAAAATATATTTATGAACTGAAAGGCAAAGTCTTTCCAATCATCAAGTGGATTTGAATAAAAGAAAATCACACATGTGGAACAGAAAATTCCTTTAACATGTATTGTTTATGACGAAAATTAGATCATAATTAAATTGAAAAGTATGTAAACAATACACTTCGTAATAAATACGTATAACTATGTTAATGGGTATCAACACCACTATGTTTCAACTGAAGCTGAATAACAATGAAAAATAATAGATTGCACCCATAAAATTTAGAGGTCATGGCCAGCCGTTGGCCATGGCGCAAGCATAATACAGTCATTACAGTGACAGTAACCCATTAAAGTGATTGGTTAACATTGGTTTGACTTTTAAAAAATCTGAGCTAGAAGGTCACACTTGTCACCTGTGTCTGTGATATGTTACAAAAATGAAGCCCAGAAAAAATCGCGTTCGAAAATAATTATTTAGTGCTTCGAAAATAATTATTTAGGTCTTCAAAAATTGAAATATAAAGTGACCGGAAACACCATCTTAATTTCATCCCATACACTTATGTGTACTATTTAGGCGTCTATAAGACGCCTATTTACAAAATCGGGGTTTGCCTTGTAGTTTTAGCTTTTCATTCTCAATAATGGTTGTTTTCAGGGTTTATTAGTTCTAATACATTTACTTGTACACATGTTTCATCTTGGTTTGATAATTTTTTAAATCGGCTGCTCACAAAGTTAAACAATACCTTTAAGCTAACCATATGTTAGCCATTCAAAACTTTACAAACAGCTTAATGAAACATCCCCCTGGTTTATTTTCTCATGCATTACTCTGAACTTTCAAGAATGATACTGACCTGTAATCTTTATAGCCTTTGACCCAATCCTTGGGAGTGTCTGCGTTTGGTTTGCCATGCTTGTCCAGCTTCCCTTGCTTGATCATCATCTTCTTCATGCTCGCCTGAAACGAAGATAATTACAAAATATATGTAAAATCCATTTGAGACAAATGGAGGGGAGAGATTAACCTGGTTAAAATAGCACAATCAAGATAATGAATTATGGTACATGTTCTACAGGCACGGTAATCAGGGTCTTTTTTCATAAAAAGTTAATGAGCTATGACAACTACCATGGTAACAGTTCTCACCAGCCTATCAAAATAAAAGTTTCCATGATATTTGCTATGATGTCAGCGTTACAACAGTAGTAAGTCTTTCTGAAATGGACCCCATATGACCACTTTTCGGAGGGACTGTTTTTCTCCACTAAAGTGCATCAATTGTCTCGGAAGGGTTAAATCGTACTTCTGTTATCACAAGAAATAGATATCTCAATGTATATAACAACCTTCGTGACTTTTGACATTGAAAACCCCAAAACTAATCAAGGGCCTGTTTCATAAAGAGTTGCAACTGTTGTAACTTTGCCATTATAGCAACTACCATGGTAACCTTGATTTTGATTGGCTGCTGAGCCCTGTTGCCATGGTAGTTGCCATAATGGCAAAAATACAACAGTTGCAAGTCCTTTATGAAATGGGCCAAGATCATTGTCACTCCTCTATACATAACTGGACCAAGTTTGAAGTTGATCCGTCGAACAGTTCTTTGCTATCGTGAGATAACCACCATTGGGTGGGCTGAGGCATAGAAATATGTTCCAAGAAAGCTTGTTACTTGGGCTCAGACATCCAAGGAAGGACATTCAAGCCATCATTAAGACTGAAAAGTCCTTATGGTGGAAACTGCGAATGATTGGAATAAAATTCATCATTGCCCAAGTAAGAAGTACAAAAATACAAATCAGTTACCAATGAGGATATCGTTAGTTGCTTCACACAAATTTTATGCAAAAATTCTGCAAATTCCTCCAACAGAATCATCAAAGAACCATTGTGAAAAGAAATGCAATGCTTGAATATGACCATCACATGACAAATAGCGAGACAGCATCAAATACGGCCAACATTAACATGCCAGAACATACCTTTGGCCCGAGGCCCCACTTTCTGGGGTACACGTCCCTCTCCATGATGACCCTCTTCAGCTTGACCACCAGGCCATGGTCAACTGTTGCCATGGTCGCTGTGGTCATCAATGCGATGCCAAGAGCAATGGCCTCTCCCTTGGTGGTCATCAGCACCACCTCCGAGTTGATCTCGATGCCGTCCTCGAAGCGGAGGACGCCGGGAAGCATGACCTTGGCACCGTAGCAGACAGAATTCACCTGAGGAGAGAAATGGGCAGTGAAAACAAAGTATAATAATCACTATCACAATATACCAGTAAATTGCGAATTGCCTCTGAGCGGCTGAGACTTATTTGAAGAGATTTGATGCCTCCATATAGAGACCAGAAAAGATTGAAAGGACATGGTGCTTTCACCGAAGGCAAGTTTATAGCCTAACTGAAGCAATAAAAACTTATGACCTATCAGTGGTGGAGCCAGGCGTGCATGAGAGGGATGCTTTAATACCCCTTTATATTTAAAATTGCCCCATGAAAATACATACTCATCTAAGTAAATAAAAGAAAATTTGCCATCTACAATTTTCAAATATTCTCTTTCTTTACCAGGTGACATTTATGATGTGACAGCGCAAACACTTATAAATTTGAGTGCAGCGGTTGAACATAACAGTAGGCAAATAAGTGCATTTAGATTGGCAAGTACAGCGCTGGATCTAAATTTGTGTCCAGGTTGGTCATTTGGGGAAGGATCCACCTCGACTGGATTTAGAGGGTGAGAATGCCCCGAGCCCCAGTGTAAGTTTATTCCTCTATAAGTCTAAGTAAACTGTGGATACAACAAATAAACCAGGCATTGTTTTCAAAAGTATATTGGGAATTATTAATCCTCTGATGGGCTGGAAAAATAGAAATTGCCAGACAATCCGAGGATGAATAATTTCCTCTATACTTTCTCAAAGCATGGTATATTATTATTATTATGACCAACTTACTGAGCTGTCTTTGAGTACTATTCTCTTGTGACCCGTAAGCAAGGCTTCCATCGGCTTGATGACTCTCCTGAGGTAACCTTCATCTTTATGGTTGTCGTGAACCCACTGGGCATCCATGACATCGTGCATCGTCACCAACCCTTCCTGAGGATACAAAAACATTGACAAGACAAGAGATGATGATATTCCGCTTTCATAAAGTGCAACTTGGGCGATACCGCAATGCTATCAATTATGTAGGTCCGACCGTCTATATGTGGAAACGTCCTGAAGTAATCTCTCTCTGTTTATACATTATATTCTTGTTTATATGAAAGGTTGTATGTATTACTATCAAATTACTATGACTTGAGCAGTTCTCAAAGTAAATAAGAATGGACAAAATAATATGAAGATTGAAAGTCCAAAATGACAGATTTGCAGACTTGAATTCAAACTTAATGAGGATGCAGTTCAAACGAGCGGAGCACTATAAAATGATCTCAGAAGTTGCAAACAGTGTACTCCCAAGTGTTACGATGACCTAATCTATCGCTTACGATGTTCACCTCTTGGGAATGTGCCATAGATATGCAAGGACATGAATTTGACAAAAAAACAGTCATGAAAAATGAAGAATGAGAGCAGTTGTCTAATGCATGTGAATAGCTACACTTATTGCTCAATAAGCATGCCCCAGGAGTTGTGTTTCAAATTTAGAGCTCCCTATAGTAACATTGGAAATAAAAATAGCCCACTAACCTTTTCTGACTGAATACCGGATCGCACTCTCCTGAGTTCTGCCATTTGACCTCCGACCCCTAACAGGAGTCCAAGATGAACGCATAGTGTCCTGATGTAAGTTCCAGCTTCACAGCTCACCCAGAAAATACCTGTCATAAGCCAAACGATGGAAAAGTAGAGTAAGCATTCATACTATGGTAAGATTTTATATAATAATAATTGGCATTTGTATGCGCTTATCAATCTACGACTGCTCAAGGCACTTCACAATTATTATTATCTGGTCACTGGATTCATAGCATTTCAAGCAGCCTGTTAGGGCGCACATTTGCTAAACCAACCACAATGACGGTTGTTTCCTACCGGTACCCAATTAGCACTTGGGTGAGAGTGGCAAAGTGTGGATTGACACATTGCCAAAGGACAATAGGCCATGGTGGGATTCGACACACGACCCTCTAATTACAAGGCGAGAGTCAGAACCGCTACACTCGGTGCTCCTTTTCATCATTGATAACTCCAGCAATTTTTTTTTTTCACTTTGTTCACAAAGATGCTTATTGCATGTATTTTCCTACGTCAAAAAGGACATCGCAAAATCTGACAAATCTGAGTGAATTTTAGGTACAAAAATCAATCACAAGTCATACAATTTATTTAAAACGTGCAATTAATTGCCATTCTGCTCCTTAAATAAAAAGTTATCTGGTTTGGTTGTAACTGATCTATCGGGAATTTTCAATTGACATCCACACTTGATCACAAATATGTTTCTCGCAACATCCCCTCAGACCTTGTAATATTATGTTTCAGAAATTCACCATCACCAGAGGATTTTTCCTGACTAATATACTCTTTGCGTATCAGATGCAAGGATTTGTAGTAGCTATTAAAAATAATAGTCAATTGAAATCACTATATTTTTCAATGAAATGCTCTAGTATTGGAGGTGAAACTGAAGAGCATATCACTCTCGGGGATTGTTTAAGCTTTCCACCTACCTAAATGTCTTTGTGGGTCGTATTCAAGGAGTTTGCTCTCGTATATCGTTCTCACTCTAAGTTGTCGTTTGACGGCCGATATTAAAGGCGGTCTCTGGAACAGTGCTCCTGTCAGTGTCTCAATAGCCTTTACAGAAATAAAATTCAAAGATTAAATTATCAATTTGAACAAAGCATATTGTGATAATAACACACACACATTCTCAATCTACAGTTCAATTGAAATGTATAAAGAAGTTTCATAATGAGAATTAAAATATTTGATACGAAACAAAAGAGGCTAACAAAATGCTTGTATCTCTGCTGTGCAAAATCTTGGTACTTTTGAATAATGACACATTCAATGGATTGTATCCCCATAAATAAGACTAGCTCCATACTCAACTAGAACTTAAGTCCACACTTCCATCAAAAGCCAGAATTCATCTTTCAAACAATATTATTGCCAAAAATATATCTACCAAATAATTAATTTAAATTTGTTTCAAACTTAAATTTCCCAACCTTTTTATTCCTTTTTTCATATCTTAGATAGTTTTTCCATGCAAGATTACAAAAATATTTAGTTCAATTCAATAACTTGAGTAAGCGGCAACAAGCATTCCATAAAAGGATAAAGTTCACCTAGGATTGACCTTAATCAAAATTGTATGAGAATAACAACCGATATATCTCACCTTGGCTAGTTTTGACTGGTTTTCAATAGCTTCATGTAACCTGACAATGCAGACATATTCCTTGCCTATGGACAGAGAGACAAGGCATATCATGTCAATACAGGTGCTTAATGATCAGGCAGAGCTGCCAAGTTGTATTTTGCATTTTCAGTATTCTTATCCCCCAAAATCAGTATTTTGACAAAAAAATCAGTATTTTTACCGTGTGAGATAAATATTTTGTATTTTTCCCCAAAAAAGTGTATTTCATAATAAAATGCTTGGCGCACTAGCCCATCACGGCGCTAAAGCTGCATGCAAGCTAAAATGTGCACTGCTCTTGCAGATGAAAAAAAAAAAAACATTGAAACTTGTGTATATCTCACCCTGGTTTTTACAAAATGATTGAAAAAAAAAAACAAGTTACCTGAAATCACATTGATCTAATAACCATATTTGTGTACGTTTTATGAAATAGAGACATATAGAGATGATTTTTCTCAATAAATTTCGATTTTGTAAAAAAAAAAAAATTAAATACAAAAATTAAATACAAAAAACGTATTTTTTAAAGAAAGAACGTACTGCCGTATTTTGGTTGCAAAAACGTACTAAATACGGAAAAATCGTACTACTTGGCAGCTCTGATCAGGGGACCTTGTCTTACAAGATGCTTTGATTGACATGACCAATCACAAATAGGGAAATTCAGAAGCACTATCGAATTTAATGCATGTGCATCCTGACCTGATTTTTGCAGTACAGATTGCACACTGGTCCAACCAACATTGCTTCTCTTGTTTACAAAGGATCTATAGTTCAAATGCCTCATCGATATGAAGAATCATGAAATCAATGATTTTCCAGTTAAGATTGATCAGATCAATCACAACTCTTGTAAGACAGTGCCCAGAAAAAGAAAACAAACCAAAATATGACATTAACATTACATCTTTTAATACAGAATACAATAAGTACATCACATTTTTTTCAGAATTTCTAATGTTTCACCATTAGACAATTTAGGGTTGCATAAACCTTTTACTTTCTATGGATGTTAATCTTCATTATAAAAGTAATGTGTAAATCCTGAAAGCTGAAAAAAAGAACTAAAATAGAGAAAAAGCAACATTTCTGATTTTCTACATACAATTCAAGATCATCCCACATATTTACATGTATACAAGAGAATACAAAATAATCAAATTGATATATCTTTTTTCCTTTCACCAAAGATAAGACGTTTCTGATAAATTTAGACAGTTGGGACGAAAATGATAATTAATCCTACCTGCACTCTGCTGTGATTTGACCAATCGTGTGGCTCGTTCTATACAGACAATGAGGCAACCGGTGACCTTGGGGTCAAGGGTCCCACTGTGACCCGTCTTCTCGACACGGAGAATCTTCTTGATCCACGACACGACCTCATGAGATGAAGGATTGGCGGGCTTGTCAAGGTTGATAAAACCACTCCTGAAAATTTTAAATGAAATTCAATAATTCATGAAAATATGATTACCTTTCAGTCAGTATAAGTGGAAAAATGTGAATAGATAAGTCAAATATCACAATCATCCAGGGGGCTCAATACTAAAAAATAGCCCTGGACAATAGCAAAAGACCCCCAAATTCCACATTTGCTGCAATGTTAAGCTTATCCAACATTGGAGAATTGGGCAATTCATTGTGAAAAGTAACCCCCGAAAATAAGTAAGTGATTTTTTTTGCCTGTGAAATTACCTTCATTAGAACAGTGAAGGAGAGATTTTTAGGGCAGGAAAGGACACCCATAGTAATAGCCTCTGTAACCTTGGACTATGCAAGACCTGATCACGACCCATCCAGAAAAGAAGTCAGGTTTTCTCTTTTGCTTGTTGTTTGCTTTTTTTTCCCCATTCAAACAACCTGAATTAGTGTTTTTACCACATAACTCTTCTTTGCCAATTTGATGAGTAATGTTGTGTAAAAATATTTAAGAATAACTCTTTTCTTTGCTCAACTTCTACCCAACTTTTACCCCAAAGTTGCTTCTCTCACTCTCATACCCATAATCCTTTTCAGGACAAAGTGAATGAGTGATACCAAAAGCTGTACGATGTACACAATCATCCATGGAGCTAGAGACATTTTCTGAAGCGCAAACCAACCTTTTTCAATGATAGGTTACTGTAGGAAGATCTTAAAAACTCGTTAGCAAGTCATTCCTTAAAAAAGTCCAAGATAGCATACTCACGAGACATAATCCTTGATTTCCCTTTTGAGGGGTGAGCAACCATTGGGTAATGGTGTATAATGCCCCGTTCTGATGTTTAATTTATCATAGTTCTTTAGAAGCAAGGGCCAGTGGGCCGTCTCGAGTTTGGCTACGGCCGATTCCGGTTTGATCAGGAAATCTGCTTCATGCTGAATATCCTATAATAAGAGAGATGAATTTATTGACATAAGATTGATGAACAATTCATCTTCAGATGCTAAGTAATTTAAAATGATTCAAAGTTTTGTGACAACTTCAATTCTACATACAGGTGTAACTACCTGGGAAAAAAGTAAACTTCACAGTTAGTGACTCTGGCTTACTGAGTAAACTTCACAGTTTTTTACTCTGGACTACTGAGTTTGGAACAATATTTTCCATATTGACATGACTAGTGACTTCAACCTTTTTTAAACCATCAACAATAGTAATCGTATATTCAAACAAGTGGAATGCCTCTGGCCGTCTCACCTGCATCACGCGATTCAATATAGCAGCAGTGCTGATTTTGAAAACTACTATAACTCGCACAAGATGTTCAGTGATACTTGGTTACTCTTATTTCCACGTTTTATGAACTAGACCAATACACTTATAGAGATATGATGGCAATTCAACAAATACCCCCAACGTGGCCAAAGTTCTTTGACCTTACATGACCTTTGACCTTGATCATGTGACCTGAAACTCGCACAGGATGTTCAGTGATACTTGATTACTCTTATGTCCAAGTTTTATGAACTAGACCAACACACTTTCAAATTTATGGCTGTAATTCAACAAATACCCCAATTTGGCCAAAGTTCATTGACCCTAAATGACCTTTGACCTTGATCATGTGACCTGAAACTTGCACAGGATGTTCAGTAATACTTGATTACTATTATGTCCAAGTTTCATGAATCAGATCCATAAACTTTCAAAGTTATGATGGTAATTCAACAGATACCCCCAATTCGGCCAAAGTTCATTGACCCTAAATGACCTTTGACCTTGGTCATGTGACGTGAAACTCATGCAGGATGTTCAGTGATACTTGATTAACCTTATGTATAAGTTTCATGAACTAGGTCCATATATTTTCTAAGTTATGATGACATTTCAAAAACTTAACCTTAGGTTAAGATTTTGATGTTGATTCCCCCAACATGGTCTAAGTTCATTGACCCTAAATGACCTTTGACCTTGGTCATGTGACATGAAACTCAGGCAGGATGTTCAGTAATACTTGATTAACCTTATGGCCAAGTTTCATGAACTAGGTCCGTATACTTTCTAAGTTATGCTGTCATTTCAAAAACTTAACCTCAGGTTAAGATTTGGTGTTGACGCCGCCGCCGCCGTCGCCGTCAGAAAAGCGGCGCCTATAGTCTCACTCTGCTATGCAGGTGAGACAAAAAGTAAAAAATTATCAATTAAATCAAATTATATAAATTCAAGTACAGAGTATATTCAAAAAAGTAAAAATTATCAATTAAATCAAATTATATAAATTCAAGAGCAGAGTGCCAGTTTGACTGCATGTATTATAAAAAAAAAAAATTTTAATAATGATAATAATCTTGGAGGTGCACCCTACATACCACAATGTCAAAATTTCTTCTCATCAAACAATATTAATTACCATTTTCAACTCCATGAAATTTGAGTTTAAATTTATCACTTTCTCTTCATAATAGATGTTTCATCATCCACTCACTTTACCCAAGGTACATTCAGTATTGATGAATTTAGTTTCATTTTTAATTTAATAGGTAAATGTAATTGATGCAACAGTCAAAGTCTAAATTGTATTTCACTCAATTATAAAAAAAAAGTCTGAATCATATTTGTTACAATGATCAGAAGTTGTCAAATTCTTGTGGGATTTTTAGAGAAAGGAAGGGTTGGGGAAAACAGGTAGCGTAATAAAAATGTCTTACCCCAAGTGATTTGGACTCCTTGCTCTTTTTACTCTTCTTGCTTGATCCTTATTAAAGAGAAAAAGAAAATTTTTACAAAATCTGTTTAAACAATACACAAACAATCACAGCACAAATTTGGTGGATAGTTCACCTCATGATTTATGTTGACACGAAACCAGTGCGTACTTAGTTCATGAGAGACTTTCTCTAACATTCAACCTTTCCCATTTTTATTAGCAGAAGCACTAACCCTTCTCAAATGAAGATGTTGCATGGCATTAGCTTTCCCAATATATTTCTGTAGAATAAGGCCTATACCAATGCCCGAAGATCAAAAACAGCTCAAAATATTCCTGCTTTAAGTTTTATACTTCATCAAACTCCCGCGTCTCGAATGGACTTTGTTTTCTCCAATTACAATATGAACTGCAGTTAGCCATGTTAGCAATTGAAATTAATGCAAACATTAGGCTTCAATTTACAATCGCACAAGAAAGAAATTGTCAAATCTTGATGATTTTCAAACGATACTTCAGCGATCGGATCACGAGCCAAGACAATTGCAAGTGCGGAAAACGAGGCTGGATATCATTATTTATCACTATCGATACTTTGAATATTTTTTCGGCCAAATTATTTTTTTGGCCACGTGACCATGAAGTGATCTGCGCGATGAACTAATCAGCGGTCTCCGAATCGCTGCCGTGAGCTGTGCGGAGCTTGGCTGTTTGTGCCACACAGAGTCAATGGGAAATATTTCGATGTGTTTCTTTCAAAATCAGGATAAACTGTCGGTTTTTTTAAACAAGCAAAATTTCAGTGATTTTTTCTATTGAAAATGAATGTGAAAAATCATGAACTTTTCATTAAAATATAAGCATTTCTTATTCCAAACATTTTCAGTTTTTCTCAGTAATATTTCAAACAGAGATTACAGGTTTGTAAAACATACATGAACATGATTCCACTGACCAGAATATACTCTTTCACATCCAAACTTTTAACAAAATATAATCACGAACTGTCAAATTTGTGTTGAAAAAGGGGACAAAACATGGACCATTTTGGGCTCATCATTCAGCACAAACTTGGACAAATCTTACTAATTACTAGTCAGTAGAGGCGCACGGCCAATATGGGAGACTCTCTCCAATAGGGGAGACAATCTCCCACATTGGAGACTTGCTTTGCAAAAGGACAAAAGAAACAACACCAACAAAAGCATGATTTTTTCAACCCAAAATTTTGTCTCACTGAGGTCAGAAGCCCATTTGTTTTGTGTGTGATTGACAACAAAAATCCTTATCAAAACAAAAGTAGACGGTGAATTTTCAAAGTAGACGGTGAAAAGGGGTAATTTTTTATGAGGAATCTGCTTAGGCCTATCACATTTTTATTTGCCGCCAAGTTAATCCTTTTGCAGCAAATGTAAACAAAGGAAATTGGACTCCAAAACTGGAGACTGTCTCTGAAATCTGGAAATTGGATACCCAAATTCTTTACAAAAGTCTCTGATATTGGAGATAATCTCCCACATTGGAGACAGTCTCCAAATAATATTGGCCGTGCACCTCTACACAGCGAACAATTGTGTACAACGGATAGCGGAGCGTGAACGTAGCGGTCGTGTACATTTTTGCTTATTACATGACGTCATCCAGCCACTGCCGAGAGCCAATTTATGAATGAAAATATAGTAAGCATGCGCAGTGCAAGCCTTCCATTTCCCCACACAGTATTCCACCAAAACAAGTGTGCAATTCTCTATCACCTCCTAGCAAAATCGGCCTAGAATTTCACTTTCCTATATTTTATATGAATTATGAAAGGTATTTTCGGAGGATCTATTTTCTCACCCATACCACACAGGTAAGTGAATTTCGATTACTTCTTGCTTTTCCGTCAAAATCTTACGAATTAGCGTCTGTATGTCATTGTGTTCATTGGAATTTGTAGAGTCTATCGCAACGTACTCAAAGTCAATTGGCTTCCGGGTTTCGGAGCGTCGCGTGAATATGCATGAAATTGCAGAGTTTCGATAATTTTCGATCGATACCGGAGTGATCCGATCACGGACCAAGTCCATTTTCCGTGTACACAACGTGACCGGATATCGTTATCGCTATCGATACTTCGGCACACAGTCCGAAGGAATTATTTTTGGGACCAAGTGGTCATGACGTGGTCTGCGCGATTGACCAATCAGCGGTCTTCGAATCGCTGTGCGGAGACGATCTATCCGTTGTACACAGTCTATGGACAATTGTTCGTTGTGCTCTACTGCTAAAAAGTGCTAGTGACTATTTTTTAATTGGTAAAAAGAAACCTAAATTGGCAAAAAAATGACAAAATTAACTTAAAATAGTTAAATGGAGGTGTGGGGCTGGCAAGAAATTCAGAAAATTAATGTGCTTTCAGCATGTTCAGTATTGTATCACCATGCAATTGTGCCCGCAATTGTTAATCAACAGCATTATACCAAACAGTCCACCAGTTTATGCAGTCCCCGCCCGCTCCGCTGGCCCATCCAAATTGAGCCATGCAGCGCAGCGGGTACTCACGAAGCCACGTGCGCGTGGTCGACCGTTTTTCACGTCCACGTTGATCACCAAAACCCACTCGCAACAATTTATACAACATACTTCAACAACAGAACTCATACACAATTCATGATAATGTTGAATCACATCAAACAACTATAGTAATTCGTATATCATACAATGAATAACAATTTAAGGCATTTTTAATTGAATATTCACCTGCACTCCCATCCATGTTTACCCTCTAGTGCACTTCAACGGAGAGGGCGTGATCATCGAATTGAAGCTGCGGGCTAGAAATATCGGTGATGAAAGAATACATGGTAGTTTCTATTTTATTTTATTTCCTTTTCTTTTCCTTGTTTTTTTTTGGGGGGTAATTTGATAGCAGATTCTTTTATGAATGATATACTTTAATTCCTCGTGAAAATTATTACCTTATTTCTCTAAATCTATATTCATAATCTTCTATGATTTGTGTAATGTATTATCACTCAACCTTTTTACGGTATATAAATTGCCAATTCGTCTATTGCAACACAATCGTCCACTCATCACATGGTCTAACTTCATTTAGTCTACTCTAATGCCATTCTGTCCATCAACATTTCTCCTATAACAACCATTCGGTCCAAAAAACATTTGGTCCAATCATCACTAGATCGTCTGACCATTTCGTTTAACCATTTGGTCTAAAATCCATTTAATTTTCTTTCATTTCGTGCAATTAACATCGTTATATATTCCAATTAGACAAAATGGTATATGGACTATTATTTTGGCTATTGGACCCAGTGGCGGACCGTGACCCGGAGGAGACAAAGCATTGGAGGGGCACAACATTGTTCACAAACAATACAGTGCCCCTCCAATGCTTAGTCTCCTCCGGGTCACGGTCCACTACTGATTGGACCAATTGGTTATTAGACGAAATGGTGAGTGAACAAAATGGCAATTAGACCAATGCAGATAGTGGACGAACTGATGGTAGACCAAATGATAGCTAGTAGACGAGTTGGTATATTTATGGACGATTTGGCATTAGACCAAGTGATAATACACCTTTTTTACCCCCTTCCCCCCACAACTCCTCACGGCATGCATACCGTTACGCAGTGGAGTAACTACGCGGGGGCACGTGCACCCCCCCCCCCCCCAAGCTGGCCAAAAAAGGAGAAAAGGAGGGAGAAAGAAAGAGAAACGTAGTGGGGGAGAAGAAATTATTGTATATTATACTATATTATATTATATTATATTATATTATATTATATTATATTATATTATATTATATTATATTATATTATATTATATTATATTATATTATATTATATTATATTATATTATATTATATTATATTATAGTATAGTATAGTATAGTATAGTATAGTATAGTATAGTATACAAATATACTTTGCCTTGAGAGTTTCTGGTTAAAACTATGGGCAAGAGGTGACTCCAGAATAGTACTATTCACTGAGGGGCGCAGCCCCGAAGTGAATGGTACTATTGGAGGCACCGAGGCCCATAGTTTTAACCAGAAACTCGAAATTATGGCAGAGTATATTTGTTTTATATTTTGGATTAAAAATTTTAAACAAAAGGAAAAAACAGAATAATGGCTTACCTTTTATCCTCTCTTGTCACTCTGATGGTCTTGTGCTCTTTTCTTAAATAATATCAAATTTTAATGAAATCCAAGTTTTAATAGTCAATGAAAATGTCTGAAAAAGTCAAAGCATAAACTGTAGTCTAAACATTAAAAAACGTAGTCGCCACGTCGCGAGAGTCGCCCATGGTAAGCACTCGAGCTCTCGTATACCCCGCTGAATGTTGGTGATTTTGATATCACGCGCATCAGGCGTATGGCGCCGTGACGTCATTTCCCCAAATAGTTTTACTATTTGGGGAAATTACGTCACAAAAATGACGTAATTTTCCCAAATAGTATGCCTAGCTGCCAACATTCCAAAATAGTTGAAAATACACATAATCACGTGAAGCTCTTTGAGCCAATGACCAGAGGATAAATTTTTGATCCAAAATATAATATAGTATATTATTGTATTGTATTGTATTGTATTGTATTATATTATATTATATTATATTATATTATATTATATTATATTATATTATATTATATTATATTATATTATATTATATTATATTATATTATATTATATTATATTATATTATATTCTATTCTATTCTATTCTATTCTATTCTATTCTATTCTATTATATTATATTATATTATAGTATATCATATTATATTGTATTATATTATATCATTATCATATCATATCATATTGTATTATATTATATTTATTTATATATATTATATTACTTTTTTTTCATCCTTTATGAAACATAATTATTAGAGCCTGGCCTTCCTGGTGCTCGCATTATCTGTTTAATGAGATACATAGTCCTGTTCTACTAAAACATTTCGTTTTCAAGTCAATTAATATACACCAAATATTTCCCGGCACTTACAGTTATTATTGTTTTATGTATAATCATGGGCGGAAATCTGTCCCGAAAGGTAGGGGGGACCACAGGGGCGGATCCAGCCTTCGCCAATAGGGGGGGGGGTTCAGCCATATTTTAATCCCCGATTGGCCGCTCGATGATGATTTTTGTTTGTTTCATTAAAGGGGTAGTCTTCGTGGTCACTTTTTAGCTTTATTCTTATAAATCAACATAAATATATAATATCATAATCAATATTTATATAATGCGAGCGCGAAGCGCGAGCAAATTTTTTTTTGGTTTTGTTTAGGGGGGGGGGGGTTTTATGTATTTTTTCCTAAAATTTTGAACATTCTGGGCAATGTTTGCTATCCTGAAAAAGATGTGTATGTAAATGAATAATTACTACGAACGTGAAGCGCTAGCAGAAATGAACTGATGGATAAGGTACCTGTTACAGACTGCTTGTAGTTAGCCATGAAGACGTTACATATTTCAACAATTAAATAATGCGAGTGCGAAGCGCGAGTTGAAATTTTTTGACATTTTTACCTAAGGAATGAAAATTCTAAGCACTTTTTGTAATTCAAACAGATAGGCATATAATTAAACAATTGATGCGAGCGCGAAGCGCGAGCGGAAAAAAAAATCGAGATTTAGACCTAAAAACGACACACTCTATTCATGTTTTGTAAATCATGAAAAGAATGAGTAATAGGGGATCTTCCTACATTAATAATGCGAGCACAAAGCGCGAGCAGAGTTTTTGATATTGTGATCTGAAACTGGATAACGATTTAAATATAGAACAAGTTGAGTATCTGAATAAACATGCGCGGGCGTGTTTCATATTCAGACCTAGAATCTAGGCATTCTACACATCTTTTATTATGAAAAATCAGAGCGAGCGCGAAGCGCGAGCTTAAAATATATGATATTCCAATCTGAAAAAAAAAGTTAATTTCAGCTATTTATTTCAAGCACTTTGTAGGAAAATCGTGAGGTGGATATGGATCGTACTTAATAAAGAGCTGATATTTTTCATTATTATTTGAGATTTGACATAGGACTGGGACATCCTTAGGACATGTCATATGAAAATGATGACTATCTTACTATCCCTCTTGCTAAGCGCGAGATGAAACAAAAGGGACAATTTAATCATTAAATTAATATCTTATTTATTAATGCCTAATGAGGGGGGGGGGAATCTGATGATATTATGGCCTGAAAACTGGACATTTCAAGCACTTTTGTAATTCTGAATAGAATGCATCAGTTAAAAAAAAAATTTTACCATTAATGCGAGCGCAAAATAATAGGTACTTAATAAATCGAAATTTGCGAGCGCTCAGCACGAGCAGAAAATTTCAATATTCAGACCATAAAGCTATCATTTTAACAGAGCACCTTTTAAAAATCAGTTTGTTAATCACACAAAATAATGAAAGTTCGATTTCCGAGGTGAAATGTGTAATGTATATTGACTTCCAAACTTGATATTTAAGATCCATGTTGAACAATCACCTAACAGGCAATGCGAGCGCGAAGCGCGACCGAAAATTTTATATAGTGACATGAAAGATTCTTTTTATTTTCCAAGTCTTCCCCTCATCTTATTTTATTCACTCTGGAAAATTTGACAAGCAAAAAAAAAGTTTTCACCCAAAATGTAAGGTCATTTAGTTCAAAAGACATGTATTATTTCGAATGTGAATGATGCATTTTTTTCCATCATAAAAGACCAAAAATAGTAGGGGGGACATTTGATATTGTGTCCCCCCTACTATTTTTGGTAGGGGGGACACGTCCCCCCTGTCCCCCCTGGGATTTCCGCCCATGTGTATAATAGTGACATATCATGACTATACTTGAAGTGATTCCCCCTTTTAAGGTCTATATACACATAAAAAAACATGCACAGTCTAGGCTTACGTTCGCATTAGTGGATTGGTGAGATATTCTGCTCTTCATGAATTCCTAACTGAAAACAGTCCTTAAAATGTCCCTTTTTCTGTTCTATTATCAAAAATTTTCAGCTCGCGCTTCGCGCTCGCATCATTGAAATATGTATGATCTTAGTGAATTTTAAGCCCAAAATGTCCCTCTTAAATGTTGCATATTCGTTCATACCCAAGGATGATAAAAATATAAAATCATTACCTATAACCTTTTGTGACATGGTGGTAAGGTGTTTCTGTTTATAGGGCAATTAACTTTACCTGTATCCCTACATTGGGTAAAAGTTTCAGTTTCCACATACCTGTACGCTCTATATTTTCAATAACATTGATCCACCGATATTATTCAGGACTTCAGAAAGCCTGTTTGTGAAATACGGCACAAAATAATAACAGTAGCGTAAGTATAAATATTTGAGTGGCCAGATCGATATGATGTATCAGATAAAATTATAACAAATTGCGAGCAAGCGAAGCAAGCTAGCAAAAATTTAGACATTGTTTCCCAAATAGCCGATTTTCATTGTGATATATATATATATTGTCAAAATAGGCCTACATGTCGACCTATACATGTAGGGCCTAATCTATTAAGCCATTAGTTTCACCCTTCTCTCTTTCCCCGGTCTCTTTCCTTTTCTCTTCCTTTTTTCTTGGTCGTGGAAAATTGGGGGCAAGCGCCCCAAGCCCCCCATCTGTACGCCACAGATTTCATATCAGTTTTCTGAATATATCATAGAGATATATATCTCTATGGAATATATACATATGTCAGGGGCGGATCCAGCCTTCGCCAATAGGGGGGCGGAATTTTTTTTCAGCCACATTTTCCCCGATCTGCCGCTCGAAGTTAATTTTTGTTTGTTTCTTTGACGAGTAGTCCTAATGGTCACTTCTAAGCTTTATATATGTATATACATTCATATAATATCATAAGCCTTATTTAAAAAGTGCGAGCGCGAAGCGCGAGCAGAAATTTTTAATATATGCGTTTTGATCTGATAAAAAAAGGATCTGTTAACGGCAGCTTCTTAGCCACGAAGACGTTACATATTTCAACTATCAAATAATGCGAGCGTGAAGCGCGAGCTGAAAATTTTGACATTTTTACCTGAAGAATGAAAAACGATAAGTATATAACTAAATAATTGATGCGAGCACAAAGCACGAGCTGAAAAAATCTAGATTAAACCTAAAAATGGGACACTCGATTCATATTTTGTAAATCATGAAAAGGATGAGTAATTGGAAATCTTCCTATATTAATAATGCGAGCGCAAAGCGCGAACATAATTTTTTTTTTTTTTTTTTAATATACGTTTTGATCTGATCAAAAAAAGGATCTGTTAACGGCTGCTTTATAGCCATGAAGATGTTACATATTTTTAGAGCGATCTGAAAATTTTGACATATCTACCTGAAAAATTGAAATTCTAAGCACTTTTTGTAATCGTGAAAAGGATAAGTATATAACTAAACAATTGATGCGAGCGCAAAGCGCGAGCGGAAAAATTCTGGACACTCTATTCATGTTTTGTAAATCATGAAAAGGATGAGTAGGCCTAATTGGAAAGTTTCCTACATTAATAATGCGAGCGCAAAGCGCGAGCATGCAGACAATTTTTGATACTGTGATCTGAAACTGGATAATGATTTAAATAGAGAACTAGCTGCGTTTCTGAAGAAACGTGAAACGCGTGTTTCAGATTTTGACCTAGAATTTGGGTATTCTAAATACCTTTCTTATTATGAAAATCAATAAAGTGAGCGCAAAGCGCGAGCTAAAAATATATGATATTCCGATCTGAAAAAGGGTCAATTTAAACTCTGTATTTCAAGCACTTTGTAGGGAAATTGTGAGGTACCGTGGATATGGATCACAGTTTAAAAAGAGCTGATATGTTTCATTATTTTTACTTTGAGTTTTGACATGGGACCGGACCGGGACTAGCATTTTTACAGAGCACAAAATCTGTTAATAGTATGGCCTGAAAACTGGACATTAATTTAAAGCACTTTTGTAATTATGAATAAGATGCATTAGTTAATATCTTTCAATAATCAATGCGAGTGGAAATCGGTAGCCGAAATTTATGATAAACGGGGATTTTAAGTAGTTTGTTTTAGAATTAATATTGAGATATACATAACTATATAACCAATCAAAATGAGCGTGCAGCGCGAGCTGATACGTTTTGACAATCTGACTGAGCTGAATAGGGATATTTTGATAACTTTATGGAATACAGAAAAAATCATAGGTAACTGACAAATAAAATTTTGCGAGCGCAGCGCAAGCAGAAAATGTTAATATTCAGATAAAACAGACATTTTTACAGAGCCCTTTTTAAAAATCAATTTGTAAATCAAACAAAATAATGAGAGTTCAATTTCCGAGCTGAAATATGTGTTGTATATTGACTTCAAAATTTGATATTTTAAGCTCCATATTGAGCAAGATATGTAAACTACCTAAAAGGCAATGCGAGCGCGAAGCGCGAGCGTAAATTTTATATCCCGACATGAAAGATTTTAAAATTATTTTCCAAGTCTTCCCCTCATCATATTTTATTCACTCGTCTTCCTCCTCTTATGTTTCTCCTTCTTTTTTCTCCTCTCTTTTCCCTTCTTTTTCTTTTTTTTCTTTCTTTCCTCCTTTTTTTCTTTTTTTTGCTCCGCCAATAGGCCCCCCCTGGATATGATCCGCCTATCTAGGACTTTTACTTCTCAAATATAACAGACACCATGTACGGTAATCTCTTCTTTTTCTTTACTGCTAACTTCAATTTATTTACCTACATGATCTTGCGCGGCTGAATTAACTGTTCTTTCTGTGAAATTCCACCATTTATAATGAATTTAGAACGATTTCGAAGCTTAGTCCGCTGTTATATTGATAAGGTGTGTATAATGATTTATTATAAAAGGGAATGTTTTTGTAAACTATTGAATAAGTAGGCAGAATAGTAAATAAATCTCCCGCGGCCGCCGCCCGCTCGAATCCCCGTATTCTGCAGCGTGCACGGCCGAAGCCTCGGGCGGGGGCCGGGGCAGTAACTCTTGCCGCGTCCGCGATCCGGCGTCCAGACCAAAGCAAAGACTCCAATCCAGGAACAAGCCGCGCCTAGCCAGGTCCCAGGAGATTAATGTCATGTGTCAGTGATATTATCACTGACATGCTTAATCTCAAGTCTCAAGACTCAACGGAGCCAGGGAAAATTATCTTTATTTTGGTCCAGTTCTTTTTACTTTTTTTTAGGCCAAGCCCAAGGCAAGAGAATGAAGAAAGTTTTAGATTTGCGTCCACCGCCCGCATGCTCCAAAACCGCCTGCATGAAAATGTCATTATTTCGAAAAAATTTCATTATTTAATAAAAAAATTCATTACTTTACGAAATTACGAGTTCCAAATCATCGCAGGGCAGTAACTAAAGGTTTATTCACGCACTTTCTGACGTGCATTACTGCATACGGTATACCTGCATGCAGTGCACCTTCGATCTTCGGATAGACCGTCTCGGCTCAGCGAATCGGAGATCGCTGATTGGCCAATCGCGCAGATCACGTCATGACTACGTGTCGCCAAAATAATTCCTTCGGACTGCGTGCGAAAGTATCGATAGCGATAACGATATCCGGTCACATTGTCTACGCGGGAAATGGTCTTGGTTCGTGATCGGATCGCTCCAGTATTGATCGAAAATTATCGAGAGTCCGCAATTTCATGCATATTCACGCGACGCTCCGAAACCCGGAAATCAATTGACTTTGTACACGTTGCGATAGACTCTACAAACTCCAACGAACACGATGCCATATCGACGCTAATTCGTAAGATTTTTACCGAAAGCAAGAAGTAATCGAAATTCATTTACCTGTGCGGTATCGGTCAGAAAATAGATCCTCCGTGAATACCTTTCATAATTCATATAAAATATAGGAAAGTGAAATTCTAGGTCGATTTTGGTACGATGTGATAGAGAATTGCACATTTGTTTTGGTGGAATACTGTGTGGGGCAATGGAAGGCTTGCACTGCGCATGCTTACTATATTTTCATTCATAAATTGGCTCTCGGCAGTAGCTGGATGACGTCATGTAAATAATGAATAATGAATAATGAAAAAAAGCCTCATGTCATTTGAAAGATTTTTGGACGCAAATCTAATACCTTACTTCTCATGGCCTTATATATTTTTATGAAATGAAGACAAAAATCAATGACCCCTGTCGGGGGGTTTTTCTTTTGCATTGTTGACTCCTTAATGGCGGCTGCATGATCACAAGCCGTCTGTGTACCATGAGAATTTAAAAAAAAAAAAAAAAAAAAACAGACGGCTGCCAGCTGTCTACATCATACATGGTCTTAGACCAAAAGCTTCGGTCTCTGTTATATGTTGGTTGTTCAGCTGAACTCTGTTGGCTTCACTCACCAAATACAGAGACCGAAGTTCTAGCGCGATCTGTATAGGGGACTCAATGGCCATATGTTTATGTGTATTAAGTTCGGATAAAACAGGGCAGTGAAGTTGCGCGACAGTCGAGGTAAGTCACTGTTTTTGTTCCTGTTAACTTGATTTTCCCCGTTTTAATTAATGCCAAGGCAAGAGGGAATATTAATTTGCATTTCGGTCGCGTTAATTTTCAAAAGTTTGATTCATTAAAGACAAAAATTGAAGAGCCCCGACGGGGGGATTTTGCATTGTAAGTCCCCTAATGGTGGCTGCACGATAGCGAGCCGTCTGTGTATGAGGAGAAATGTAAAAAATAAAAAATGTTAAAAAACTCCTCGAAACAGACGGCTGCCAGCTGTCTAACATGGTCTATGCCTATGGCCTCATCAGCTCTTCCATTTTGTTTTATCTGTCTCTGTCACTCTCCCCCCTTCTTCACACTACACGTACAGTAGATCTACATCATTGTTATTGGCATGATTGCAGGGGGGGTAATTTTAAAAAAAATGGAAATTGAAATCAACAACATGATGATAGATAATTGGAAGTAGAATTTATAAGAAAATAACTGTTTTATCTTCTTTATTTCAGCATCAATATGACAGTGCAGTTTTCTGGGCTGACAAGGTTGTCACAATGTCAAAAGGTAAGGACAACATACAAGATAGATCTAACGTTAGATCTATTCTAATGCCTTTTTATTCAAACAAAGGCCTACCTAGATCTAGCCTATAGGTATTGGCTCTACATCGTCTTGTAATGGGTGTAGGTCTAGACCCTATGGCCTGTATTCTGAAGACAGGTTTAACTTAGACCATGGTCTAACTCTGCTAAAATTATGGGAAGCCAAAGTGTCAAAAGTTTTATTAAGATGTATGTTTCTTATGTTTACTGTGCTCTTTCCTGATTCATCGATGGTGAAGACAATAATCTATTTTCTAGACAATTGAGAATGATTTGAGAGCCAAATGAGCTGAAATATGATATCTCTACTGTTAGTGATTTATGGAACAATTGGCTATCCATACTTACACCACAACTTTAAACCTGAGTTTAAGTTAAACCCGACTTCAGAATACGAGCCTATGTATTGTAATTGCATTTTCATTCAGGGATGAGTCAATGCAAAAAGCGGAATGATGATATAGATCTAGGCCCTCCTAAATTAAATCTGATTGTGAAACACCTCGAACCATGCCACATCTTATTAAAAGCCCAAACCTTCAATAAAAATCAGTTCTCCCAATTTGATTTAATAGCTGATCATCAGAAGGGTCTATAAATGTGCCAGGTCATGGCCAAATGATTTGTCTCGATGGACAAATTAAGAAGAATTTATTCACATTGCATCACATTTCCAGCCAACAATGTTAATTTTAAGATTTAAAAAGACCCCCTCTTCAAGAAACTGATTTTTTTGTGTTCTGCGGTATGTGTAGAGATTTTGGCTATTCTTTTTTTTCTTTAGTCACTCGACGTCATCAGAATCACCTTCACCATCATCTTCTTCCCCATCATCCCCATTATCATCATCAGAAATACAAATATCATTCATCAACTTTATCATCATCACCATGTCCATCATGGATTTCATAATCATTATTTTCATTGTCATTACCCCCACTATCACCATTTTCATCATCATCATCATCAACACCATTGATGTCATCATCATTATCAGCAGCCGCATCATCATCTGTACCATTATCATCATCATCATACTCATCACCAACATCATCGATGTCATCATTATCATGATCACCCTTATTACCCCCCCCCCCTCCCATCATCATCACCAGTATCATCGTCAACCCCACTACCACCACTTTCACCACCACTATCATCAACTCCATCATCTTCACCATCATTTCCATTATAATCCCCATTATAACCTCCATCATTCTTATTAATTATCATCATCATCCATGTCATCATCATTCTTATCATCATCCTAATCATCATCATCCTCATCAACATCTTCATTATCATCATCACCATCGCCACTATGATCATGATCATCACCATCATCATCTTCATTGTCATCATCGTCACTATAATCATCACCAGCACCATGATCAGTGTCATGACTCACCAACACCTTTTCCAACATTAACCACCACCACCATTATCTTTTTTTTAGTTGTGTCAGAAAAATCCACATTTCTTGTCAATAAATTCTAAAAAAAAGAAGTATATTTTCTTGTTTTCTTTCTTCCAGGTGATGTTCATGATGTTTACATGTTGGCTCAAAGTCTTTACCACACCAAACAATACCACAGAGCTGCACATCTCATCAGGAACAGAAGATTGGATAAAGTAAGGTTACTCTCTATGTAGAATTGTTGATTACATCCATAAAAACTTCAGACTCCTTTCAAGAATTCCTTTTGAAATGAAATACTTTATAATCACATGTAGTTAAGTTACACACTTATTATCTTATTAGTTAATAAGTTTATTTTTGCTTTTGTTTGAATGTTTAAATGCATCCCCTTTGTCCAAAGGTAATCTGTATTCTTAAATGACAAGATATTATCATTAATATTGATTGTTAATAAGTTTATTAACTTATTGTGTGGGCACATTGTGGTCTAGTGGTTCTGACTCTGGCCTTTCAAACAGAGAGTCGTGGGTTCGAATCCTAGCCATGGCGTGTTTTCCTTCAGCAAGAAATTTATCCACACTGTGCTGCACTCGACCCAGGTGAGGTAAATGGGTACCGGCAGGAAGTAATTCCTCAAAAAGCTGTGCGCACCAGAATCGGTAGACTAGCTCAGCCGGGGTGATATAGGAGCGCCTTGAGCACCAAGCAAGGTGGATACATGCGCTATACAAATCCTATATTATTTATTTATTGTTGAATATCAACAATCAATGATTAATCAATTAATTAATAAATTGATATTAATCAATAATTGGATCAATTACCATATTGGCAGTGCCTTGCAGCAAATGGCAATTCTTAGGTGCGATATAAATAGCCTTTCACAGTTTGAGGCATTTTCATAGATCATTCAAAACAAAGGCAAGCATTAAACCTTATCTCTAATGCTGTTCCAGTTGGAGTTATGGAACCAAATTACCCTGTAACAGGTGACAATTTTTTTTGGATGATCCATTAAAGTTACCATTTGTACATTACTATGTATGTGTAAATTCATATTGTTGTATTGTTTACAGACACACAAGGCTGGAAGATATTTAGCTGCAAAATGCTTAGTAAGTGTACATACACTTTACTTGACTTTACATTACATTTGCTATCCCACTTTAATCTTGTAAATTATTTTGTGTAACCTACATATAAGTAACAAGCCAGATTAACTTATATTTTAATCTCTCCATAATTGTTGATTTTCTAAGTACAAGGCCAATGCTTCTCTACTTTCAAGATGCACCATAATGGTAGCTCAATGGGTATGATGGGTTTGAAGCCTTATACATTTTGGTAAGGATTTCTCTCAGAGAGGATTTAAAACCATGGTTCCCTTGCTTCTTAGCAACATAAATTTTGAAGCTGTTCGTTGAAATATCCACCAATGTACCAGTCACGATTCTTTGAATCACTATTAGGTACTTGTTTCAACCAGAGAACAATAGATTCTGTCCACTGAATCTATTCTCTGGCTGAAACAAGTAATAGTGAGCCAAAGAATTGTGACTGGTAGTGTACCACTATTGCCTCATTGTGCAAGGGGGGGGGGGTAACTTGAACAGGTCCTTACCCCACCAGGTGGTGTCTTCCCAACTCTAAATAATGCCCCAAATATTCTGTTTTCAAGGCAGTTGAATGCTGTACCCCTTTGTTCCTGATTTTGGCCATTTTGATACCTACCCTTTTAACTGTACATACGTGTATCATCCAGTTTTGAAAAATAACCCTTTTTACTGATATTTTGTTTGAGCAGGGTGTCCTTCTAATGGCAGTGCCCCTTCCCGGGTCATTACGCATCTCTTCAGTGATTTGTTGTTATTATTATTATTTTTAATTTTAGGAAGCTGTACAGAAATGGGAGGAGGCCCTGAATGTCCTTGAAGGATGTGACGAGAGTGACATCATGATCTTCCCACCGAGGATTGAAGAAATGAAACTAGATGACCAAAAAGATGAGCTGGATAGGATCCCATTACAAAATGTAACTATTCTAAAAGTGCAATAAAAAGTGTTGAGTAGACTGGGAATATGGTGCAACAGTTCTAATGATGTCCTGTACCCTGTAACATAAAGCTTAGCGATTGATCATGGGGCTTGTTTTAACAATTGATCATACACAATCAATGCAATCTATCTTAGAAAGAAGTCCAATAGCTTCATGTTACAGCCCCCAGGGGAATATTTCACAAAGATTTATCATTCAAGCGTGACTTAGAGTCGCACTTACATTTAAGTAGCGTGTGATATAACTTTGGTCTGATCATTGGTCTGATCATGCGCACGGGACTCACATAACGTGTATCCATTAATTAGATTTCGCATTAAATAACATGTGCACGTTGCTGTTTAAATGTGACTCTTAAAGTCACACTGAACTCTTTGAGAAATACTCCTCATGTTTAATGAATCAGAAGCAACAATGATCTTGATTGGTTATTGCCATTTTTTTAGATTGATTGCAACATTTGTGTTACGAAGCTACACCGTGCATTATCTACATTGCGTTGCCTCACAAACTGGTGGTGGTTTCATAAAGCTGTTCGTTAGTTTTAAGCGACTTTACGAACGATTTGTGGTCCATTCTTGTGGTAAATTATGCACACCAGGGGCCCGTTCATAAAGAGTTACAACTGTTGTAACTTTGCTATTATGGCAACTGCCATGGTTACGAAAAAAGCTTTATGAAACACCCAACAGGTTCCATACAGATTTCACCAATATTGACCGCTGCAGAATTTACACACAAAGTCAACGGGAAAACCCGGTAGAGAGAAAATATGGTATGATATTGACTTGTGCGAAATCAGAGAACAAATTATGGAAAAATATTGCCTTGGAAAAGCAATTTGTTTGAGAAATAATTATATAATATTGACTGGTCTTGAGGGGAACATCAAATATATTGCCAGCAAAAGATCCAGCGTTGTCTTTATTATGACGTAGATCGTTGGTGCGCGGAACATTATGAAGCGTATCACTTCATTCGCATCCTCAAAGGCCCGGATGTGAGACCAGGGAAAATACAAAGGTATATTTTGCGTCGTCTCTGCATGCAAAGTCAATACGCACATTGAGACCGAGGAAAATACAAACAATATACCTATCCCTTCCTGATAATAATAAAATACAGGGAAATACGGTTTTGTAAATGACCAGCTCAGATGTCTGATACGGGTGATAATAGATGATCTTGCACATATATCTTGATATTTAAGGTGGGTAGTCTGAAACTATCTAAAGTCAGTTTCAAATCAGCATCCATGTTGCTACCAATATTTCTCGTGAGCTTTAGAGTAGTGATGATGATGGTGATGATGATTATGATGATGATGATGATGGTGGTGGTGGTGATGATGATGGTGGTGATGATGATGATGAAAATCTACAGCATTTGTATTACACCATAACTAGTGTATAGGGACTTGATATCATTTTCAGGACATTACAGGAAAATCATTTATTTTTCTCAATATCTTTTTATATTTTCTTTATTCCTTGAAGGTTGATAGCTCGATGGCACTGTTGAGGGGTCAGATCTACTCAGCTCTTGAGAATCGTATCCAGGCCTCAGAATGCTACAAACAGGCACTGTTTGAAGACGTCCACTGCTACGAGGCATTTGAATTACTCGTCAAACACCAGATGTTGACTGCAGAAGAAGGTTCGTATTGAAACGCAGCAACAAATTATCTCTGAGTTCTTGTTTAACACAGTTGGTCTTTTTCCAGTTGATGACATCACACTTTAATTTCTGTATGTTTTACAGAGAAAGAACTCCTTCAGTCATTACCAATCAGTGAACAGTGTCCTGGGGAAGATTTGGAGTTTGTCAGAAGTCTTTATCAAAGTCTTCTAAAGAAAGTAAGTTATGCAACACATATTAATGATAATGATATGTGATGATGATAATAATAATGATAATAATAATAGTAATAATAAAGGGTATTTGTATAGTGCACATATCCACCTTCTTAGGTGTTTAAGGTGCTCCAATATTACCCTGGCAAAGCTAGTCTACAAATTCCGGTGGTCGCAGCTCTGTTGAGGGATTACCTCCTGCTGGTACCCATTTACCTCACCTGGGTTGAGGGCAGCAAATTTTGGATGAAATAGAGTGGGATTAGGTATGGGGGATTCGCTTGATATATAATCTTTCAGTTTTAGGGTTGACTGAGAACTGGTACTGGCTCTACAGTATTAATTTGTGTCCTATCGTATTTCATAAATGAGTGTTGTTATTTGCTGAAAAAAATTACACATAGTTTGGGAGAAATACCGAATGCAGTCCATTTTATCTCTTTAATTCATGTTGATTTGTAGTCATGGAAAAAGCAACCAACGTTTGCTTTGTCGACTTAGTTACTTGCACACTGTTAGACTACATGAAGGCTGCTAGGCTCATCATCAATGTTGTCATCATGCCGGGAACATATCCTAGTCAGGCTAGAGCAATTTAAAAATACCTTCATTTTCCTGCCCATCAATTCATCAATGTTCCACCGGTGCATTCTGGTTCACGAAATGATCGATGGGACTCGGCCTATGCCGGAGTCAAATGTTTTAACCCTTCCTTTTCTCCTTCCCTCTCATTAGTATGACAGGCCCGTATCAACAAAGTTAGCAGACTCTTTGACGAGCCTCAATACCAATCTAGATATACAGACCAACACGGCAGAGAGACACTACTATAACTGTGATTTCAGGACCAGTTATAAAATCACTTGCAGGTGGGTTCTTCTTGGGGGTGTTTCTTGTTCTGAGCCAATCAGCTGCAAGGATTTTGGTAGCTTATAACAATTTGTTTCATGAAATGCTATCCAGTTCTTGAAATACAAATACATGTACCTCAATTTTTGTGGTGTACAATGGGTCACAGTAAAAGGGAAACCATGTTGCTCTGTTATTTTCTCTAGCATAAACACAGAGCTGCCAACCATTACGTTTTTGCCGTAATCATTACGTTTTTTCATTCAAATTACGGCATTATGGTTTTTCTTTTCAAATTACGTTTTTTGACAATTTTGATAATGTGTGTACATAATTGTATGTATGTGGAGTGCGTGTTGAGCCCACTGAACTAGAAATACGTATTTCTAGTTCAGTGGTTGAGCCCGAGATGAGCCTGGTATTTGCGCGTGCGTAGTCGCCCGCCGGCCGGTTTTCCAACGCACTTTAATAATTTGATAGCGTGCACGTACATATACGTTAGTTGAATATGCGAGCGGCATGCATGGTACGAATCGCGATGTATAGCGACTGGTAAATACGTCTGTAAGGATGATGACGTCATCCAAGATGGCAACTTACGATGACAAACGAAAGGATCGAGGATGATTATGTTTTGATCATCATTTGAAAGGAAATAACAGTAACTGCGGTCTAAGGTACGATATTTCTGAATTTTATATATTTTATCTTAAATTTGCATGTAATTTCTTTCCTATAAAGTGATGTTTTATGTACAAAAAAACGATCCGAAAATCAGATTTCAGAATTTAGATCTAACGTTACTGCTAATACGTTGTCTTTACGCACGGGCCAACACTCTTCAGGTGATCGAGCGAACGTTTGTTCTTGCAGCGCAGAGCGAGGAGTACGATGAATTGGGTAGGGTAATTCCCAAATGTAGTAAGAGAAGAGTCCATTTGTAATGGAGGGGGATTTGGAGGTTTGAGGGAAATTATTATTCCATTTGCAAAATTTTACAAAAATACTCATCATATATATTAAAGATTGAATCATCAAAAGATATTTTTCATATACTTTAAAATTAATTGTTGTGATAAAGAAATGAAATTTTGAGGCTATTTTCTTGAATTGATTAATATCAATTCCCTTCGGATAACGGTACTGTCTGGTTAATTTTCATCAACTCGTAATCGTATCAAACAAATATGATGAATTCGGCTTTGAAAAGACCTGGAAAGCTCTTCATTGTCCCTTGAAGTAATAATTCTGGGTGATATTCCACATTTATTGATAGTTTCACATGATTTATACTAGAGAGATGTCCTACTGCCTTTGGAATTCATTAAAAAAGTCGGCACTTTAGCATTCAGTTTAGCAGGAATGGGAAGATTTCTTCCCCGGTTCTGGCGGCCTAGATGTCTGCTCTAGACTATAGTGCCGTCACTGCTGGGGATGATTGAGTGTGCGTGCAGTGTGATTGAGGCTGAGCTGTGCACATCGTGAAGTGATTTACGATGGGACTTTTGTGGAATGATTTCAACTTCTTATCTATAGATCTATTTGAATTTTAGATTAGATTGATTTATGAATAATTTTTATATATTTGTGGAATGTTACATGTACACTTCCATTTTATGACACTTTAATTTTAAAGGGTACTGTTTGGCAAAAACAATGTTACTTGGGAAGAGAAGTCTGAATTGATGTCAACTTTTTTTTTTTTTTCTCTTAGTCTACAATTTGGTAGTTTTGTCAGGAAACTCAACATAAAACAATTAATTATTTTAGAAGTGGAAAGGAAGCCCCAGAAAAATGGGGCCCTAAAAATGTTCACCAGAACTGATTTTGGTGCCCCTGAAAGAATTTTTTCTCGACAGATCTTCACTTTGATAAGTGGCGGAGTAGGTTGCACTACAAAATGAAAGGCCTACTTGTCATTTTTAGAAAAATTTGCCTAGGTGCCCATTTGACTAGAATAAAAGTGGCCTTCATGTCCTTTAGAATGGCCTTGATACCCCTTGAAATTTTGGGGCATCCAAGGCCACTTTGCCGGTTGCCCCAAGCTGAAAGTGCCCATTTGAAAATGGCCTTGCCCCTCTCAATTCTTAATTCAAGCCCTGCTACTGACTTAATTAAAATAAGGGTCCAATTTGTAACGCTCCGTTACTTAGCCCAGACTAGGCCTAGAGATTAACTTTTTTTGAATTGTTCACTGCATACATACTTTTTGCATTGGATGTTTGTCGCATGTCGTTTTAAGGTTCGTTTTAACACATTCCTTTTTTTTGTTGGAAATTCCTTTTTTTGGCCATAATGATTCCTTTTTTTGCTTGCACAAGGTTGGCAGCTCTGTAAACAGCTGATTTATGATATTTTATTCATGCTATTGTAAATTTAAACTTGTCTTTATTTGGTACTTATATATATATATATATATATAATATGAAAAGTTCATGTAAAGGAGAGCAAGTAGAGTTTGAAATTCCAATGTCAAAATCAAGATTTGCCCCCCCCCCCAAAAAAAAAAATTGTATGACTATTTGTGAGAAAGTGAAGGCTCATTAGCATTTCTTTTGTGTTCTTTGTTATTTTTCTTTCACTGAAAGAATATGTCTCAATGTTTAGATATTAGAATGCTAAACATGTCTTCATTTTAAAAAAAGTGAGGAAGACACATCTGACATCGAGCAGATAAAATTTTGCCGCACAATTAGGACTCCTTTTTTTTTTCATTTTCAAATGTGGCAGGCCTGGTTACGTTGTCTTGAATGTATTTCACGTAATATATTAAATTATAAGTTACATTCATTGATGATCTGATGCTATGGGGTCTAAACTTTGAAACATTCTTGCAGCAAATCATTGACCTATTTGAAATCAAGATGTACCTTGTGTATTACTCATGTGTATTGTCCTTCATTGACTGGTACCATTTCTCACTGTGTATCATGTCTTCCATTACAGTGTACTTGAATCAGATCCATTCCATGAGAGATGTTTACCAGTCCATGTAGCAACATTAGTAGAACTCAAGAAATCTAATGGTAAGAGTATAATTTCTATTCTTTGATCATGATAACGTTGGCCCCTCCCTCACCCTTTAATTCAAAAGTAAACATATGTTTTGATGTCATGCAATGACTCCCAGTTTGTGTTTTTCTCTGTGTGTTTGTGATATATACGGTTGCAGAATAAAGAAGCAATAAGTTTTTTACCAATAAGGTTTTTCAAAATTGCATGAAATTATGACATCCTAACATTCCTGTATGAGTATTTGCAAAAAAAAACAAATATGTGTTTTGTTGCATCGTTGTCATTGCATACACTGGCACTCACCTATATATTACATTTAGTCAGACTTAATGATCTGTGAAACCTCCCCCGGAATCAATTATTTATTGGATCAGGGGTCTGTTGCATAAAGAGTTGTAATCAAACGCAACTCAAAAAATCTGATACAACTTAAATTTTAACCAATCAAAATATGAATTGGGACTTACTCTACATTTGTTCAGTAACTCTTTCTGCAATAGACCGAGATCACTATTTTGATAGATATGAAAAAAAAAGGAATTACATTACCTGGAGAAAAATATAGAGAAATTACTTCAAATTTTGCAGAGCTCCAAAATGCTGAACAAATGTTTCTTAAATATTCATTATTTTACAGATTTTTTGTTTACCCAGCTTATAGAGGTTGTTACTATAGTGGAGAAAAACATTGAGAAATTACTGCAAAGGTAGCAGCAATATTTGATACAATTGATGTCATTACGCCAAAATGCTATTAAATGTTCTTTAATTGTTGTTATTTCACAGACTTATTTTACCTAGCCCATAGATTAGTAGATCTTCATCCTGATAAAGCAGTATCGTGGTTTGCTGTCGGTTGTTACTCTTGTGGAGAAAAAACATTGAGAAATTACTGCAAAGGTAGCAGCAATAATTGATTAATTGATGTCAGTCAGCCAAAATGCTAAATGTTCTGTAATTGTTGTTATTTCACAGACTTATTTTACCTAGCCCATAGATTAGTAGATCTTCATCCTGATAAAGCAGTATCGTGGTTTGCTGTCGGTTGTTACTATTATCTCGTAGGGAAGAATGAACCAGCAAGACGGTTTCTAAGGTAAAATAAATCAGCCCTTCCAATCCATTCAAGCAAATTTTCCTCTATTCACAATCAATTTGATTTGTACCTTGTGAGCTTTCGCCTACTTGTTTCTCATGGACTTCCGCGCTGCTGATACTACCCTATCTACGGCGAGTCAGCGCTAGTCTGAAGAAGCCTGCAGACGGAAACGAGTAGGTGAAAGCTCACAAGGTAAAAATCAAATTGATTGTGAAAAGATGAAAATTTGTTTGAATTGATTTCTACCAATCAGATGAAACTCATTACAGGGACCTTCCAATCCTCTTACTTTTACAGGAATATGCTTTTTGTCATATTTCTGCTATTCCGAATTTTACCCCAAGTTTCCAGTAAATTAAATGTGTCAAATATCTTGTATGCTACATTCATGCATATTGCAAGTGTAAATGGCTTGTTGCTGTTGTGTTGATAAATATTGTAGTTGCAACATGTTTAGATGTAAGCAAGAGTAAGATCTATAGGACTATCGGTATCTATTTTTCATGAAACAACATTTTTCTTTCTCATCAGCCAAGAACATAGCATCATTTATTTATGATCATTTATAATAAAATAAGCTTTCGCGCAAAAAGGAATGAAATTGGCTCTTCATGCATTTTTGCACGAAAGTGACATTAGTGCTTAAGTAAAAAAAAACTGTAACACAGAATATATTATTATTTCAATTTTCTATGAAAAGTTGAGGTAGCCCCCACTGGGAAAAGACCTTTTTTTTTAAATAAAGTAACCATTGATTCTACTTTGTCATCAATTGTAACTAACTTGGAACCTTGATTTTGATTGCCTGTTGAGCATTGCTACCTTGACAGTTATTATTAATAGTCAGTTTATGCAACTATCTCCATATTCCTCACTTAAATTTAGTCAGTTTATTGTAAACCGGCCCCAAATTCCTCATTGTAACTCAGTCAGTTTATTGAAACTGACTCCAAATTCCTCACTGTTTTAACCCTAAATAGACTGGGCTATTTCGACGCCTAAGAAGACTGGGGGGGGGGGGCTGATTCAGTCCCCCCTTATTATCTCGGCCGTCGATCGCGACGAAATCGCGACGAAAATTGACATGCACATTACCCATGGCATTATCTACAAAACTATACTATCAAATTCTGCGAAAAATCTCATTGCTCATTATGATAATTTATGCGTAAAATCATAAGTTTGCTCTAATTAACAAAATAATGCCCCTAAAATGCTAATTTTTGTTTCACGTACTCCTTATAGGCATCTGATTAAATTTATTTATAAAAAATGTCAAGATCACATTTATTTTTAATGTATTTTATTGTTTTCTAAATTTCATATGTATTTCTTTGTTTTTCGACTTTTTGTTTATTATTGTTTTTTCAATGGAAATTATCGGAGACTTTATTTTGACCATAAACAAGATAAAATTAATTGATTTTAAGCAGTGAAAGGAGAAATATGATACATTTTATGAATTTTGGCTAAAAACACTATTTGCATTGGATTTGTACAATTCACATTTTTGAGCAATTTTGGGTCTTCATGCACTTACGAAATGTTGCGTAATTTCAGAACCGCGTACCCGGGGTTCACAATTCTGGTCTCAAAAGTTGCGCGAGACTTGCAAGTAAAAAGTCAGCAAATGACACGGTCAAAAAATTTCGCGCGGCAGATTTATCGCGAAAAATGTCAAGGGGGGCTAATCAGCCCCCCCCCCACCCCGTCTTCTTAGGGTTAAACATAGTGCAATACCATATTCTATCAATCTCCTAAATAATTGCTGAACTGCATATTTTCATTATATTTTTATAATTTTACATTATAATGTACAGTACTGGATCCTTTTTTTTAATATACCATTAGTTTTGTCATCAATACGTGATTGTTTTCTGCTACATTGTCAAATTATTTTACTTCTGTGAATGCATGTGAATTATGATATTATGTGAATGCATGCATTTCAGGTCTTTTAGCTGCAATATGTGTATGATTTTTTTTTTTACTTGCAATAGATAAACCATGTAATGAAAAATGAATGAATGAAAATGGAATGTCTTTCACATTTCTGTTTTATCCCCACAGCAAAGCTACAGCAATAGACC
The DNA here is from genome assembly GCF_037042905.1 of Lytechinus pictus. NCBI lineage: Eukaryota > Metazoa > Echinodermata > Echinoidea > Temnopleuroida > Toxopneustidae > Lytechinus > Lytechinus pictus. The sequence goes on from NC_087260.1 coordinate 13,318,397, forward strand.
GTCTGTACGGTCCAGCGTGGCTAGCCTTTGGCCATTCCTTCGCAGCTGAAGGAGAGCATGACCAAGCGATGGCAGCTTACTTCACTGCCTCGAGACTTATGAAAGGGTTTGTAAATCTTCTTCCTGGGTGGGGGGGGGGGGGGGTTCAGCCTCTAGAAGTTCAAGGGTTTTTTTAACTTATGCAGCGACCTGAATTCTATTTGATTACTTTGTTTGAGTGAATGACCTGTATACATTTGTACAACTCGTAATTCTATCTCTATTGTATTGTATATGATGGAAATTAAAAAAGAAATTGAACATGGCTACCTCTCCATGATAATATGAAATCAAGTCATTACCAATGCTGTCATCTAAAGCTAACTGTTTTATTTTCAGTTGGATAACATTAATCTTTATGGAATTTTCTTGGAGCTGATGAAGTTCCAAGATTCCATAAAAAAAGGACTCATGATTTTAGTATGAAAGACCAATATTCAACTGGCTCATTTATATTAATTACCTCCATGGGAATGTGTGCATATAGTTGAAAAAGATCCTCTTGATTTAGCAGTAAGTCTTCTTTCAGAAGGTAAGTGGTGTATGATTAAATTTCTCCCCTCCTCTTGTAGATGTCATCTACCCCTTCTGTACGTTGGATTAGAGTATGGTCTTACCAAGAACTTCAAGCTAGCCGACAAGTTCTTCATTCAGGCTTTAGGCATAGCCAGCAGCGATCCATTCGTTCTTCATGAAATGGGTGTGGTGGCATTCCATAATGGAGAGTAAGTAATTTAAATCAACTCCCAAAAATGTTGTGAAGCTTCCAAACACTTTCGCTGCTCAAAATGCGAATGATGGACTTTGCCTTTACATTCTTATTCTTCACAAAATTTGTTTGAGTCCCTTGAAAATCACTCTTTAGATATGATGAAAGGTACATGTATTCTTTCAACCCATTTAGCCATATACCAGAGATAGCTAGGGCTAGGTTCTGTCAACGGTTGAGTAATAATTATTTCCGTTGATATTTTTCTCTAGCTAAAGGATGTATTTTAACTTGTGCTTTAAAGAAAAAGACACTATTACCTTGTGACTATTACTGTTATTATTAAAAGCACGGCTAAGGCATTGGTAAAGGGTCAGAAATGTGAATTATATTAACGTATCATCTAACTTGCAAAATTTGGATTTAATTATTAAATTGTCAGATTTAGCACTGATTCTCATCACAGCCAAGATCTTTTTAGCATGAAAATCCATGATTCTGGTTCCATTTCTAATTAGTTTAGAACTGGGGAAGAGCTATGTAGGAATTTTGATATTCTGTAATTTGTTTCCTTCTATATATTTGTTCCTTAGTTGGGAGACTGCCGTCACGCATTTCAACGAAGCCTTGGATATAGTGCAGGACATCAGCAAACAGACGCTAGCTGACAAATGGGAGCCGTTACTGAACAATCTAGGGCACGTCTACAGAAAACTCAAGTAAGATGATATAATGAAACTGGAGAGATGGAGTTGATGTTGATGGTGGTGTGAGGATGATGAAAGAGATGGTGGTAGTGTGGTGATGGTGATTGTTGCCGTGGTGATGGCGTAGTCTGCAAGCACAGACTCGTATTTGACACATAAACCAATTATATCATGTCTAGAGTGAAGACTAGACGCCAAAGGCTCTGTTTGTGTGGTAGAGGCAGCCACGGTACATAGTAAATCTAGTCTCACTACTTCAGACATTATGCACCATGCGAAGTGTGCGAAAACCAAAGTTCTGTGCCTGCAGACAAGTGATGGTGGTTGTGATGATTGTAGAAGTGGTAGAGGTGATGGTGGTTGTGGTGATGATAGTAGTGTTGGTGGTAATGGTGACAGTGGAAATGATTGTGGAGGAAGTGCTGTTGATGGTGGTGATGATTCTGACAGTGATGGAGGTGGTGGAAGTGATGGTGATTCTAGAAGAGGCGGTGGTAGTTGTGTTGGTAATGTTAATGGTGGTAAGTGATTGGCTTGTGATTGTGGTGGTGGTGGTGATAGAATTGGTGATGTTGGTCTTGATTGTATTGTTTTGTGATGGTGATGATGGTATCTGTGATGCTGCTGTTGGTTTGTGACGGTGATGGTGGCAGTAATGGGCTTGTAATGGTGATGGTATTCATAATGGTGCTGTTGATGAGTGGTGATGGTACTTGTGGTGTCGATGATACAGTTGATGGTGTTATGGTGACAGGGCTTGTAGCAGTCACATATCATTTACTTATATTGTAGCACCACATATGGCATAAAAATTAGCATGTCTTGGTAAATACCACATACATGTACTAACAAGAATACAGTATCATAATAAAGATAAACATTTAACCTATTGTCACTATTCCATCCAGTTTAGTCTGTCATTCACATCAAACACCTTTCTTTTTCTCACCATAGGAGGTATGAGGAGTCCCTGGAGTACCATCGGCAGGCGTTGATCCTTAGTCCTCAGAATCCCTCAACATTCTCAGCCATCGGTTACGTATACGCACTCATGGGCCAGTTCTCAATAGCCATCGACTACTTCCACAAGGTTTGTAATGATAGATTGATCCCCTTAGAGTTTAAGCCGCTAGGGTGTTTGGTCCTCACAGTTTATGGTGTATATAAAATACTAATGTGATTTTTACGCTGTAAATTAATTGAATTGAAAATTTTAATCCTTTCTGTCACATAAATGCATTGATAAGCCTTTGTTCTTAATGGTTGTGTAGCATGTAAATTTCAATATATTAGGGCAGGCTCACTTTACTTTAGTGCATATTTCTATACTACACCTCTAAATGAGAAAAATTCATATGAGCACACCCCCCCCCCCCCCGGCCAATGGGAGGGGCAGTGAATCCAATCAATTGGGCTTTGGGTGAAATTTTTTGTGTACTAAGGATAACGATTCAGGGTCATATCATGTTCTAATTGTGTTTTCCCACTCATTGGCATTTCGAAATCAAATCCACAAAATTTTTAACAGAGTCCTGCATTCCTGTTTTACCTGGATTTTATAATACAAAAGTAGCAGTAATATTGCTGCAAAACTTGCAATAGCCAATTAAATTTGGAGTTGCATCGGCATTCAAAACCAATCATGATAGTTCTGTGGCAGTTGATTTCTAATGCTTGTGTTACGGCGCCCAGGATTTTTGAAGGGCATCCCTACTACCCTTATCAAAAGATGGACCAGACTTATTATTTAATTCTTACCAAAAAAAACCCAGTATTATACTGGTCAATATTTAACGAGATTAAACAGGTAATTCTGCCTCGGTCTATTCTTTTTCGACTTAAAAGAGGTAGACAACACATGTTTTGCATTACCTGGAATCTGGATAAAATAATTGCTTCGACTTGGCTTAATATTTGACTTTTATTTGACTTATGGAAAGTCAAGCTATATTTTACATTTCTTGGTTTCAGGAATCTTTGCCAGTCACACGCCTTCATTCCTTGCATCTGTTTTCAATGTTGTACATATGTGTGCTCCATTGATGAGTTATGTGGCCCGTTTCATAAAGGACTTACAACTGTTGTAACTTTGCCATTATGGCAACTACCATGGAATTCTTGATTATGATTGGCTGCTGAGCCCTGTTACCATGGTAGTTGCCATAAAGGCAAGGTTACAACAGTTTCAAGTCCTTCATGAAATGGGCCCATGTTGTGTGTGTATTCTCTCTAGGCTCTTGGTGTGGGTCGTGATGACACATTCTCAGTGACCATGTTAACTCACAGTATAGAGCAGTACATTGGAGAGATGTCACCTTGTACAGGTAAGACCTCCTTTCCCTTTCACCCCCCTCCCTTTCTCCCCCTTCCTTCACAAATCTCGCAAATTTGCAGTTGATTACAGCAGAATCCCATGATATGTTACAAAGATGAAGTGATAATTGCAGATCTTTTTCAATTGACTACAAATTAGTTTCCTGCAACACCCATTTCTCTTCAGTGAGATGCAAGTCATTGTAGATATTATATGTCAACCAAAAACAGTATCTTGCTATTTTTTCACCAAAATTATGTAATCTTTTTTTTTTCCTCCACTTTGCACGCAATCCCAGGAGGAAGTGAAACCGTTCCCGACCTGGAAGCAGTCGTCAAGGAGGAGGTCGTTGCTACGACGGAGAAGTCAAACTCAAGTGTAGACATGGAGGTGGAGATGAATCTGGAGGACTCGCCAATGCCACAGAAGATTGCAAAATAGGATCTTACCATGGACAGTATCTGTAATGATGCAAGAAATGTTAAGGCAAGAATGTCCTTTATTGGATGTAAGACACCTATTAGTGTTAACTTCAGAATTATCTGCCTCATCAGCTTTTCAAAGCTTTGCAGACGATACCGCATAGACGATCTCTGATGAGGCAAGAACTATGAAGGCAAGAATGCCGCCCTTTATTGGATGTACGGACACCTATTGGTGTTGACATCGGATTAATCTGCCTAATGGACTTTTTGAAGGCTATTGCAGGTGATACCTTCTAAAGACGCATTTGATGAATGCACCTAGGTAATCTTGACATCTGTTTCTTGTTCTGAGGAATGATCTTTCTCATTGGCTTTTCTAAGACTTGCAGACGATACCAAAAAGATGATCTCTGATGATGATGCAAGAACTATGAAGGCAAGAATGTCACCCTTTATTGGATGTAAGGACACCTATTAGTGTTGAAATCAAAATAATCTGCCTTGTGAACTTCTTGAAAACTATTGCAGGTGATACCTTCTAAAGACACATTGGGTGCGAGAAACCTTGGTAATAAGTGTGGATTGATGCCATGCCAAAGGACGCTAGGCCACAGTGGGATTTGAACACACGCCCCTCTGGTTACAAGATGAGTCAGAACCGCTACACCATGACGCTTAGGTGCAAGATCAAGAAACCTATGTAGTTTTGAAATTGGTTTCTTTTCCTGAATAATCTGCCTCATTGGGATTTTTTTTCAAAGACTCTTGCAAAAGAAATTGCAAATGTCCATACATGTAAGGCTGTCTACCAAGACACCAATCACTTGTTTCACTCTGTACTCCTTTGAGAAGATGTTAACCTAAATAGTATGACTTCCCCCAAAACTGGAATTGTGCTTTATGCTCCTTGTCCAAATCCGTAGCATTATTTATTCTGAACATAGACCCATATTGAGAACACGGTAGCGTTTCATGAAAGGACTTGTCAGATGTTTTATCCGACAGTAACTATGGTTACAGTACCTCTCAGCCAATCATAATCAAGAAAAGTTGTCAGACCTGACAACTTGTTGGACGAAAATGTAGATGAGACACTCCCCATGTGTAGGATTTTCTTGCAGGCAGTCCATCGACAATCAATTACCGGGTATGCTTTTAGTCAAGCTTGACATTTGGGTCCAATGCAAAGACATGACTAGGGCATTGCAAGAAACTTCTGTTTCATTGCAAAGCAAGCATAGGCCCCACAGATCAAGGGTAATAAGGTGTTTGGAGCTGGTGGAGTTGCTGTTGAATGCAAATCAACTACAAATTTGCATTCAACAGGACTTGTGCTTTATGTGGGGACTTTTGCTTGATTTGGAATTCATCGCAATTTTCTTGTGATTTGAAATTATATATGTCACATTTACTCAATCACAGGGTTTCTTACAAATTTCTTTTTGCAGATATCAAACAGCAAAATGCACAACTTTTTGACAATGGCAAATAATGTCTGGTATTGATATTTTCACGTAATACAAGACTTTGTTAACGGTAATGAGTTTGATTCAAATTGTACTTTAGCTATAAGCATTACATGTCTTGACCTTATTCAAAGCAGGGAGAAAAACATTATATTATCTGTACTTGAGCTAATATTCTTGTTCCTTTTTCATCATGAATCAGTTTTTGTATTGAGAACAAAAGTAACACATTGGGGCTATTTTGCAACTTTATGGGGTATTTATATAAATATCACTCCATCCCTCGGATAGGATGTTAAATGGAGGCCCCCTTGTAGAGGAGAATCAGCACCTTTGCACGTTAAGACCACAATGCACTATTTGTATAAGTGTAGGGGGAAACCCCGGTGTAGTGGTCCACCTGCACTCCCCAATCAGTTATAATGGGAGGAGAGACCTGCGGGTCATAGTGATTCAGTTCGCTTTTCGCCACCCAGGCACAGGTGCCGCCAAAACAATCATAATATCAGGGGCTAAATTGCACTCGACTTAAATATATTTTTCACTTTTTTTTATTTTTTTTTTATTTCAAGGATACCAATAATATTGTGAAAATGGTAAAAGATTGTGAAGATTGTACTGTTGAATTATATCATACACGATGATGTATACATTTTTGTACAAATATATGTGCTATTGCTTAGCATATTAAATATAGTCATGATTTTATATTAACATGAAATACAGTCAGTGAATTTTTTTGTCTTTCTCAATGAATATGGCAACAATGAAATCATGAGTATTCTTAAAAGACTAGTCATCATCATCATCATCATCACGGGTACACAGCAACAGAACGAAAGTTCCATGACGCTGTGGTCGGGTGCAGATGCGACATTGATTAGTTTAGAGCAGCCTTAAATTTGTCAAGGAATTGCATTGACGTAGTGGTTAAGGGAAGGTTGTTCCAGCCCCGTATGGTTCTGGGCAGGAATGAGAACAGGTGCCTATCAGTTCTGGATTCGATGATATTGTAGGCATCTGGTGTGAAGTGTCGACTTGGACGGCTGGAGTTTCTAAGGTGGAGTTTGGTTGACGTTACTGGAGATTCCCCCTTATGAATTAAGTAAAACTGGCTCAATCTGGCATTGAGTCGTCTGTCAACAAGACTTTCCCAACTCTAATTGTTTAAGCATCTTGGAAACACTGGACTTACGACTGTAGTCGTTGATCACAAAACGAGCGGCTCTTCTCTGAACTTTATCTAACATATGAATGTATTTAGCCTGGTAGGGATCAGTAATAGCAGACGCATACTCCAGGTGTGGACGAACAAGAGTTTTGTAAGCTTTACCTTTGGTAAAGGATACCAAGAATCTTATTTGCTTTGCTGACTATTCGCTGATAGTGTGATTTCCAAGTAAGATCAGAAGAAATCGTTACTCCAAGGTAGGTATGTTCATGAACTCGATCCAGAGTTTCTCCGATCATGGTGTACTCATGAAGGAGTTTCGATCTCATCAGACCCAGGGACATGATATTACACTTCTTAGGGTTAAAGGTCATCTGCCACTTAAAGCCCATTAACAAACAACGTCAAGATCCTTTTGGAGCCTGAAACAATCTTGAACACTGGAGACGGTGGTGTATAAGATGCAGTCGTCCGCATCCAGTCGTACATTGCACTGAAGCTCTTCTACAATGTCGTTGATGTAGATTAAAAATAACAGCGGGCCCAATACAGTCCCTTGTGGGACCCCGGATATTACTGGGTGCCATTTTGTGGTTACTCCATTGATGACAACACGTTGTTGTCGCTGGGTCAAGAACATGTTAATCCAGTTCAAAACTTTATTTCTGATGCCATAATGGTGTAATTTTTATTTGAGCCTTTCGTGAGGCACGCAGTCGAAGGCTTTGGTGAAGTCCAAAATTGCAGCATCGATTTGTTGCGAGTTGTCAATTCCTTCCGTCCAATCATTGACAACCTGAATTAACTGAGTGACACATGAATGTCCCTTCTGAAAACCATGTTGCAACGGGGTCAAGATTTTATGCTTATCAAGGTGTTTGCTGATCTGAGAGTGAAGTCGAGTGTTTCACAAAGATTTTAGTATGACATTTAGTATGACTAGTTTCACTATTTTGACCACCACTGCAACTCCCTAGTTGTCCTCTAATTCATCAACTCCCATTTATCATCCATCTTTGTTCTGCTTATCGTCTAAATCATTTCTTTATATTATCTCTTGCTTCTACAAAAATTGACAACTTCAAGTCACATTCACCTAACGGCTTCTCTCCTCAATCCATCCATCTCGTCTCGCTTCCACTTGAGGATATTCCTTGCGCTCTACACTCCACACAAGAATGTGATAAATGACAGCAAAAACTGTACTCATCATTTTCTTGATTTTTTTATTTTTTTAATTTCAGGATCTTTCACCGATGATCAATTTTATACAATCAATATTCAAGCAATTCATGAACTACAGATTGTTCTAAAAAATCTTTCAACAAATTTAAAAAACAAAGAAATGCATCAAAAGATGTGACAAGGAAGATCAAACCCTATTATTTATCATGCGAAACACCATATTAATGGCCTGGATTCTGAACTCTGGTTTAACTTGAACCATGGTGTAAAGTATAAAGTGGTTCAAAGGTAAAAGACAGTAGTTGCAGCTAACAATTATTTCATGGGAAAGTCTTTGTAATCAAGTTTAATTGTCAAAACATCATACATCTAGATCTGGTACATTAATGTACCGTAAACTTATCTTGGTAAAGTCATGAAATCTTAGCTCAAAATCGATAATTCTGATGATCACTGACACAGAAAGGCATATGTGGGACATATGTACTAATATTGCTTCGGAAAATACCTGCCATTTGATGGAATTCCATGCTTATTTTGCTCATTTCTCAGCAATTACACATTTTCTTCCAGAGCTACATGTATTTGGCACATAATTTTCATCTATACAAACACTTGGTGGTAGTTTCATTGGATTCTGTTTGAACTCATTTTGAGATCGTTACCACAATTGGAAATTATTTTTAACTACGGGAAGCCACTGTGGCATCAACTTCTGGAATTAGGTAATCGATTTATCATCACATTCTCGCATTCAAATCATTAACGAATCTCTCAATTTATAAATACAATACAATAGTTTCCTTCCTTGTTAAAACATGAGAAGATTCCTAAGAAGCATTACAGTGTAAACAAATTCTGGACACTCATGGCTTCCCATAACTTTAGCCCTGGGCCCCCGTCTTACAAAGAGTTACGATTGATCCAATCAATCTCAAGTATATGGAAATCCATCAATGTCATAATTTTTTTTTCTTTAGGAATTTTGCTTCTTGTACTTTGTAAACAAAGAAAAGCATACTGAATTTTCCAAAAAACAGTGAATGTATGAGTATGTGTCATTTCTAAAAAATATTTTGAACAAACACGTATTTCATATTATGACGTTGCTGGCTTTCCATAGTTGCGATTGATCGCATCGATCGCAACTCTTTGTAAGACGGACCCCAGATTTGAGCCATGATCCAAGTTACACTGGACCTCAGAATTCAGGCCGTTAGAGTTAGGAGAACAATTTTATTTCATAAGGCACCTCAATCAAACCAGGCATACAGAAAAATTTTCATTGATACTCAAAGTGACGCTTCTCATTCTGTTTCAATTGTGCAATGCTAGAGAAAATGTATGTGTATGATGAGCAGAAAACCACTCTGTAACAATCCAGCCTCTTGTATACAACTCTTAGAGTGGAGAAAACACATGTGGAGGAATATATTTCACAAATAATTCAGTGTGACTTCAATGGAGTGTTGCAAGAAACTTGCGATTGATTTAAAGTCAATTTCATGTCCCCAAATCAATCGCAATTCTTGTAATTGTTTGCAAATTTGCAGAACTTTGATTGATGGTCTCCGACTTGTATCAACATGCATAAATCAATTTGCTTTAGTTGAAATTGATTGACCTTGACCCCTTGTAAATTAACAGAAACACTAGCAATGTGCATTATTGCAGCTTCAATTTTCAGATTTACCAGATCACTTCATAAAATCTTCCAGTATATTCGTACCAATATACAAACAAAAGGAGATGCAATAAACTACATTTAACTATAAGAACGACTTTAGAGAACTTTTAACATACAATCATAAATACTACAAAATTTCAGCTCTACTGTTTAGAAGACGTGGATGCAAAAATATACTGTTTTGAATTTAAAAGTATTTAGATATCATCTTCTGTCAATGTTACATATTAGTTTTATTCCCATGACATAACATTCAAAAATATATATTGGGTGTATGGAGTTTGTACCAAGACTACATGTATGTATACAAATGAGGACAAATTATCAGTCTTAATTAAATTTAAATTCAAGAATTTATAAAAGAGTGTAAGTTTTATTCTTCATTGCACACTTAATGCCACCAACACTTGTCAAGATGGCAAAATAAATGCAGAGATAAAAAAAAACTGCATACAGTTGCATGATAAAGTACATGTACATTATTCATACCCCAATACCCATATTTCAAATACACAATTTCTACAAGATCAACCCGTCACTTTAAAAAAATAGATTCTATTAATTCAGATTTCTGCTATAAACACTCACAAGACCTCTGGTTTCAAGGACTTTCATTCTTTGTGGCTGCATCGTAGGACAAAATTATTAATAGGATGCCACTAATTCGACTTAACACAATATTTCATAGCGGGATTCTGCTTTAATTCCACCCATTGTGTAAGTACCTAGAGTGACTGAATAAATAACATAACTTACATATAGATCTTTTTTAATATGTTCTTATACGAAACTCCAATCAATAGTTCATTGCAATTAGAAAGAATATACAACTTTTATACCTGATTATCAATTCAGTAATTAAAAAAATTAATTAATAATACTTTAAAACTTCAGTGAAAGGAGACCTATATATGCCAGCATCATTTAAAACGATATTTGTATAGTTATGCATGACTTTATGAACAGCTAGAGTATGGGGTGCCAAATGGGATACCAACACTTTTAATGAAACTTTAATAAAATCTTATCAAATCAAAGAGATATATTTGGGTCTAGTCACACAGAAGATAATTTTGAGACTAAATGTAACTACTGGTTTATGGTAGATGTAAATCATGCACAAAAATTACAATTGATTGTAAATACTGATTGTATCTAGTTAAGGACCCATCTTACAAAGAGTTACGATTGATCCAATAAATTGTAAATCTCTGGAAATCCATCAGTGTCATAATTTTTTCTACAGGAAATTTGCAAAATGTCCTTTGTAAACAAAGGAGAACACACCAAATTCTCACAAAATCAATGAATTTATGGATATACATTCATATCTAGAATTTTTTTTAAACAAACATGCACTTTATATGTAGACTTTGCTGGCTTTCCATAGTTGATTGATTGGATCAATCACAACTCTTTGTAAGATGGGCCCCTGATGTATTAATAACTTATCTGTTATAGATTGTAAATCTGAGTATAAAGTTCAAATGAAAATTCCCTAATCAAATTTAAATAATAAACCAAATCCAACCGAACATGAAAATGATTGAGCATCAAACATTGTTTTAGAGAGAGAGATGTGTTGACACACAATGCAAAGAAGAAAAAAAAATAGAACGCAAGTCCGGACTGCGTGGTTCTAATTGGTCACAAACCAACTTGAGTTTGATTGCAAGTTTTTGTGAAAACTAGCCCATGAGAGAATCCATGGAATATTGTTACATAGGTTTACACTCAGATTTGAAGGGGAAGGGAAGTTTACCCTGACGAAAAGTTAGTTGTAAAAATACCAGAAAAACTACAAGAAAATATTAATGAAGATTTGAGGAAAAAGTAAGAATTTTAAGATTTTGATTTGTGACGTCATATATGAGCAGATGAGACAAATATATGTGATATAAAATTCATATATTTCAATTTAATGTTTCATCCTGACAAAAAAAAAGGTCTTTCAGGAGCAGGTGGGAAATGATGTCTCTTGATATACTGAAGATACAATTAACAACTATTTTCATTTTTTGGAGATAATAAAATTTCACTTATTTTTTCTACTACACGATATAAAAGGAAGCTGCTTGCATATGACATCACAAATTTTAAAAATGAATTTCCATCATTTTTTTGTCTTTGATGGATTTACCTCAAACCTTCAATATGGTTTCTTGATTTTGCTGCTATTTTCACAATAATTTTGTTTTGTCAGGGTGAACTTCCCCTTTAAATGCTCTCATGAAGCCAAGAAACAATGCATCGTCAAACAGTGTATTCTGCACCCATTACCACAGTCTGGGGATAAGTTTCAGTTCAAAACATGATTGTATTCATGCATATCTTCATATGAAGTATGATCAAGAATGTGAATGTAAACAGACCAAAAATGTGTTAAAAAGTCAGAGATATGTAAAATTTCATGGATTATGTATAAACACCATTCGGGGCCCTGCAACATGAAGCTTGGCGATTGATTATGGAGCTCATTTTCACGATTGATTGCATTGATTATTATGTGCGATCAATCGCAGAAATCAGCCCAAGAATCAATCGCTAAGCTTTATGTAATGAGATCTAGGAAACATTTCATCAACATTTTTGTCCGACAAGTTGTCAGATCTGACAATTTTTATTCATTCAGGGGACCGTTTCATCAACACATTTTCGTCCTATAAGATGTCAGACCTGACAACTTTCCTTCTGACTGACTGAGAGGCACTGTTACTATGGTAACTGTTGGACAAAACAAGTTGAGTTTTAAATGAATATGATGTCATTCTCTAGCAGGCTTTCAATGGTACACATTGACTTCTGGTTGAACTACACAATCTTGAGATCAAATTACAGTAGTGTTGGGGCTCGGAAGGAAAACCTGGCTTGGCCTGGGGCAAATTCCCCAACTCGCCGGGCTCTGAGTTCCAGCCCTGCCCAGCTCCCAGCATCAATTACAGTGTCCAAGAAAAATGATGTAATTAAAACATTATGTTCAAAACAAACTGAATGAAGGCTCCTTTTCACAGAATATGCATTACAAAATATTTGAATCATGATCCAGTTTAGTTTCTGAGTAAAAAAAAAAACTTGTGTAAACACAGCCTAACACTGCAAGGTCAATCCGAGAGAGTAAAATAGCAGAAAATGTAGAACAGAAAGCTACGAGGAAGTAAACCTATTTCCTACTGAGACCGTATGGTCTCTGTCCAAAGTCTGTGGGAATTATAGAATTCGGTAGTCGATGGGTTAAGACAATGTTCGCGATGGTCCACGCTACTCGCTTCCTGGTATCTGCTTGCGTGAGTTGGGTTGGAACGTTCCCTTTGTTGCGTTCAGCTCGTTCCTAAAGTACTGTATGGTTTTTTCGAGCCCGACGTCTAATGGAACCTGGTGATAGGAAGATAAAGGCCATTAAAGATGGGCTGAAATTATTTATTTTTGGCTGAATAGATAAGGATTGAGGGAGATAGGTGAATATCAAGAGGATGATCATTTAATGGCAAGTTAAATCTGACATATAGTCTGTAATAAAAGCTTGAGAAAAATGTGAGAAAGGTATCAATAAAGAATTAGTAAAAATCAATCATAGGATAACTGAGTTATCCTTTATCCACAGATTCAGACAGAGACTGGGGAGGGCAAATGTACTCCTATCACTAAAAATTTACAATGCGCCTTCCTTTTTTGAGAGCTGCCTCCCTATTTTTAAGTGATAACCCCCCCCCCCCCCCCCCCCACCTTATTTTTTAACTTGCAATTCGCTTTTTAAACATGAAGTGGGCTTTTTGGTAAAGATACTTTTTTTTAATATGGTCTGAAATTTTTTTTGAAGAAATCTACCAAATTTCTGTTCTGTGCCCTGTAATTTATGAAGCCCTGGATCTGTACCTCACTTTAACCACCACCATCTGCATCAACATCATCATCACCTCCACCATCATTATTACCATCAGAATCACCAACACCATCAAGTCATCAACATTTTTTTTTATCATCATCATCCTCATTATCATCGCCATCATCATTGTCATCAGCACCATCACCACCATCATCATCATCATCATTATCATCACCATCATCATCACAACCATCACATTACCATCGCCATCTTCTAATCACCACCAACAACATCATGATAATAATCATCCTCATCATCACTGTCATCACCACAACAACCACACCAGACTGCTTACCTTAGGTTCCCAATTTAATAACGACCTTGCCTTGGTAATATCAGGTTTTCTCTTTTGAGGATCGTCTTCAGCAGCTTGGACATGTGAGATTAAACTCCCTCCCCCTGAGAAAAAAAAACATACAAATCAGTGATTATCAATATTGATGATTAGAAGGAAGAAACGGGATGGAGGGGGAATATTGAGAAATGGGTAAGGGAAAGGAGGAGATTGGGGTGAAAAGGTGGAGGAAGAGGGGGAGGAGCATAAAATGGGAAAACCAAACATAGGGGAGAAAGGAGAGGGGAGGAGAGGAAAGGAAACAGAAAAAGAAGACTATCACAAATAAATTATTTAAAAAAAAAAGAACAAAGGGATGAAGAGGGTGGAAAAGAGATCAGATAACAGGTAAAAATACACAATCGGGAGAATAAAAACAGAATGAGCAAGATGTAGGTGTAGATGTAGGATTTCAGTAGCTTATAACAATCGTCAGTGTACATGGAAATCAGTTTCAGGAAAATTTTCAAAGGTTGTGTATTGCTTGAAAATCTTACCTATTTTACTTTTTATTATTTCAGCAAATTCAAGAATTGTATGCTCCTCGGGATTACCCTACACAAGGAAGAAAAAAAAATATTGTCACTTTATAATGGTAATCATCATCATCTTCATCATCATCATTAACATCATCATCATCTCATCACAACCATCATCATCATCATCACAACCATCATCATCATTAGCAGCAGCAGCATCACCATCATCATCACCATCATCATGATTATCAACATCATCATCATCTCATCATCATCATCATCAACATCATCATCTTCATCATTTATGCAACATTTAAAGAGCACTTAATAGCATGTTTATATCCTCTGCATACTATTATTTCAGCTTCAGCACAGCTACCCTATCAGGTGCTCAAGCATACTTTTCATCACCTACCCATTTTCTACTACACCTGGGTGGAGAGTGGCAAATGTAGATCTATACCTTTTACTGGGGTATGGTAAAACAACGGCCCCAATCAGAATCAAATTTATCATACATTTAATTAACATAGACAAAGCTCCATTGCAGATAGTTCTTAAAGATACTATTTCATTTTCAAAACAAGAACAATATCAAATACATTGATGACGACTTTGTCAGGGAAGTAATAAACACTCATTTAAAAAAAATGTGCTTGTAAATGTAAGTCACAAAATAAATTACAATTGAAGAATGGAAAGTCGAAACTTTGCATGTGAGAAAGTCATGAATTCATAAAAGCGGATTAATATTCTCATTGTCAACTTGCGATTTTAATATAAGTATACTTTGTGCAAAATTTAACTTGGATTACTGGAAATACAGAAATGACATATCACAATTTTGGCATACCATTTGGCACTTCATACTAATTCAATTTATTCAGAGAGCCACACAAAACCTCACAAACAACCTTTTGAAGCATTCCAAGGTTTGCAACTTTGCTTTAATAACAAGGTGACAACATCCCCCACATTGGTTTACAAAAGGGACATTAAAAATGCGACATACAATAGAGACATTCGAATGTCTCTCACAAAAATGTTTACTATTGCTTTATGTAGAAAGGTCGCCCCCAGGGTGCTGCACATTCATACAAAGCCTTGGAATGCATGATCGAGGGTGCAAGGTTGTAATAAACCTTGGTGTATTCTCTCAAGAAGTTCAACATGACAACCCCATTGTATGATCAATGATTACATCAAGGCTATATCTCATGGATAACACTGTCGTCAATTTGACATTCCATTCAATCTTGGTGGGTTTTTTTTTTTCAGTACATGCAAATTTCATTGCAGAAATGTAGGTTCATTGCTTTTTAAAAAATATCCATTTAACTTGTGTTATGCTCAAGTTGTCATCTATTATACTTGATTTTTGTTTTTTGGGGGTCTATACTATACAAGAATGGTTTTAATAACAGGCTACATTCTACAAGCTCCCCTTTTTTAGCAGTCTCCGCCATTCCCATCCCGTTTGAATGATAATCTCGACTATAATTATATTGTACATAGAAATTTACAATAAGTTTATACTGTTTATATCAAGATGTACAAAAACAAGCATTGAATTTTTGAATTTTAAAGATTGTTGGAAATGGAAATAAACACAATGAAAACTGAGGGGGAAAAGATAACAACTAACGTTGAAAATTCCCTTCTTCAAATTGTTGAATTTCTTATTGCAATGTACAAGAAAAATACACTGCATAGGAATGTGTCAAACAATTGCTTGATAACTCATGCCTATTACATCAGATGTCAATGCACTCTATTTCAAACAATACTGCATTGACTCATGTGTATAAAATACAATGACATATAATAGCATTTAAAAATGAGTAAACACATAACTCATTATCTGTGAGTTTGTCACCATGTTGCCTGGGTACAGTTTAATAGGGAAATCCCCTTGGCTGTACCTCATCCCATATTTTTCTTTATTAAACAAAAACTTAAATAACTTTATAAACCAATATGCAAGTTTTCAATATCACCTCATTATGAAAGCATTTTATATGGTATCAAAAGGACAGATTTATTCACCACATTGAATAAAAAAATTCCTCGAGATCATAAGAATTGAACAGAATTTGTTTGCACTGATAACCTTGAACCTTCCAAACCCAGCCACGCCCCCTCTCCCATTAGCAGACAATTAGGAAGAAAATATCAAAAGCTCCATTATGTATACAATATTCTCACGACAAGGGAAGGCTCAAATCAGACAAAAACCTGTACAAGGTCATTATAGCTGTGCAATTTTTATCACCAACTGATGGTAAATTTGTCTTCCATTTTGAATGCCAGGAATGAGATGCATGGTAATTTGAATTGTTAATATTATAAAGGGAAGACCTGCCTAAATATATGTTTGACTCTTTAAAAACAGAATATAGCAGGCTTTTCAAAGATGCTTGTTTTTCAAACTTCATCAGATCTATTGCCACCATTACATCATCATTAACTACAAGCCACCACTGCCGTCATCCTACATGTAATTATCTAACCACCAGAACTGTTACCACCACCAGCACCACCACCATCATCATCTTCTTCTTCTTCTTCATAATTATCATCTTTATCATCATCATCCTCATCTTCTTCTTAATCATCATCATCGTCATCATCATCATGATCTTCATCATCTTCATCATCATCATCTTCTTCTTCTTCATAATTATCATCATCCTCATCCTCATCTTCTTCTTAATCATCGTCATCATCACAATCACCATCACCAGCATCATTATCATCAACAAAAACTACAAAAAACATAATTTTTCTTCATTGCTGTAGTCATCTTCATCATTGCACATTTCATCAAGAATCAGTTAAAGGTCAAGTCCACCCCAGAAAATTGTTGATTTGAATCGATAGAGAAAAATCAAACAAACATAACGCTGCAAATTTCATCGAAATCAGATGTAAAATAAGAAAGTTATGACATGTTCAAGTTTCGCTTATTTTTCACAAAACAGTTCAATGCACAACTCAGCGATATGCATATGAGAGATTCGATGATGTCCATCACTCACTATTTCTTTTGTTTTTTTATTGTTTGAATAATACAATGTTTCAATTTTTACAGATTTGACAACCAGGACCAACTTAACTTAACCATAAACTGCTAAAATAATGATAATTCCACATGTTCAGAGTGAAATAAAACTTTGTTTCACTTGACGAGGAGAAAATTAGAATATTTCATATAATAAAATACAAAAGAAATACTGAGTGGGTGACGTCATCAGTCTACCAATTTGCATACCGACCAGGATGTGCATATAACTGTTTTGTGAAATTAAGCGAAACTTTAAAATGTCATAACTTTCTTATTTTTACATCTGATTTTGATGAAATTTTCAGTGTTTTGCTTGTTGAATTTTTCTCCTTTTTTTCAAACCAACTTTTCGTTGGGGTGGACTTGTCCTTTAATATGGGAAATACCCTGTATTGAAAGCATCATATACTTACAATATTTACTGGCGATGAAACATTGCTATTCATGAGCGCAATAAGACCGCTCACAAGGTCACTGCAAGAAAGTCAAAGGGAAAGAAATGAAATTAAGAATTACGTCAGAAGAACACTTCCTGACACAGTTTATTAAAGCAAAGTATTGTTAAACAATAAAACCACATGTAGCTGAAAACACAGTAAGCTGAAAGTCACTACTACAAAGAAGCATACCAATCATAGACAAAGAGAATGCAATGTTTTTGGCAGGGTATCTTCTTTTATTGTTGCTAACTATTGAATAATTATCAATTTTCTAGGACTTAGGCAGAATAACTATGCTCGTCACAAAACATATGAAGACTATGGTAATGTTGTGGGATTTTATAAAAAATCGTTTTGCGACCGTTGCGCTATTAAGGAATAATTACCCCCTTTTCTCCCAGAATCATTCTGCAGTCTGCACATATACATACATACTATAATTTATAGGTTATTTTGTTGGCTCTTGTCTTAATTTTGTATTCATCAAAACAATTATACTTTAAAGAATCGTTAAAACAGAGTGAAGATTGACTGATATTTGGACCCTGAACTTCTCATTTCAGATCGTTCCACAACCACTAGACCACACACATCTCCATCATCATTACCTGACATATTGGAAAGATCGTGTTTGCAGTCCTTTCCCAAATATCGTGATTGGTTCATCCTGGAGAGCTTGGAGAATAAAATTACTGACGACCCGGCCGTCATTCATGTGCATACGAGGTCCAAAGGTGTTGAAAATCCTGGCAACTCGGACTTCAACTTTATCCTGGAGGAATGATAAATACGGGAATAGGGTCATCATTAGAAATATTGTTAAGGATGATGATGACAATGATGATGATATGATAGTGAGGAAGAATAGGAAGAGCAAATGGAGTAGAAAAGTGGGAGAGCAAGAGGAGCAGAAAGAGGAAAAGAATACGAGGAGGAAGAGGAAAAGAAGAGGAATGAGAAGAGGAGGAAATAGAGGAGGAAGAAGAGGAAGATTGAGATTAAGGAAAAGGAAACAACTAAAGGATACAATGTACAATTGCCATAATGATAATGAAGATAACGATGATAATAACTTTAACCTCTCAAATAATTCTTTCTCAATCATTATTTCCTTCTCCCAACCATCTACCTCTCAATCTTCCCTATTTCTTCACCCCTCTCTCCCCTCAATTCATTCTCTTCCCCCATTTATCAATCTCATGTCTCTCATTGATACGCCCAGCATGACAAGCAGCTCTGCCAATGTTTCTTCCTGTTTATCCAACCAATGATCTATTATCATATCACACTCTGACTATTCCCCCTTGTCAAGTCTGGCTCCTTTCAAATTTCCTTAAATCAAACTTTGCAACCCTGGGCTTTGATATTTTCAGCATTCATTCGATGGCAGTTCATACTCCTGCTTGGCACGTAGTTCAACTTCTTCATTGTATTATTCCTCCTTGCAGTGAACCATAAATCGACAATGAGCAGCCAGTCTCATTGTATTGGTAACCCAAATACCATCTCAGTTCCATTGTCATTCATTTTTATCTCTCTGTGCCATCATATCTTTAAAAACATCGATCAAAAAGGTTGTTTACTGATGTGCCGATCACCTGATGAAGACGAATAACAAAGCTATCTCATCTTTCAGTTTGTAGAATTCTACAACAAGTCACGAAATCATATACAGTGTAAAGCATTTTATCATTATGAATCAGCCATGTGCATACGATCATAACCTAAGCAAAGCAATCAAATATAGAAATACTGCAAGATCATGATGAATATTCCAATTTGAATCATAAATCTATCAAACAACATTACTTGGACAATCTGAAATATGAGAAACAGAGCGATAACATCAATTGCTGTAATGTGGAGAGCTGAATCTTTAGAATCCTGTAGTTAATTACATTTCATTATCAAAAGAAATTTCTCCTTTACAATTGGGGGTGGGGGAACGAGAAGTTACATACCTCACTGCACGTATAAACAAAATGCAATCCTTCTTTCTGTGTGTTTTGATAGCCCTTCACAAACTACATTACATGTAAAATATTCACCGATAAGTTTTGAAATCTTACCTGCTTTGCGTACGCGTAGCACATGGTTTCAGCAACTCTCTTGCCCTCATCGTAACATGCCCTGGGACCGATGGGGTTAACATGACCCCAATATTCTTCCTTCTGCGGATGCTCTTCAGGATCTGGGGAGGGGGAACAAAATATTTGTAAAATGAAGAAAATACTGCATCGCATACAGGTAACTTGGCCTAAGTTGAATTTATTGAGACCATCGAAATCTGTTCCATATAGAAGAAAATTTGCCTCAATAGTATATTTTTCGTAAATATGGTTAAAAAATTGCTTCGCCTTGGGCAATCTTTAAAAAAAAGATATTTCAACTGACGTCAATAATATCACATTTCAGTCTCACACATCTCACTTTTATTGTCCTTTCAAATGTACATTCAATCACTATGACTTTTAGCCTTCTGAAATTGCCTCAGAACAAAAGCTCAACTTTTTTCAACACATTTTTCTCCAAAGGCAAAAGCTGTTCCTGTCAGCTCAAAGACAAACCATCTTAAAACAGGTTCATGCAATTAATGACATCATAAACTCACCTCCATATACTTCTGAAGTTGACGCCAGAAGGAGCCTCGCCCGTACCCGCTTGGCTAACCCCAGCATGTTTAGGGTCCCTAATGAACTTGTCTTGATTGTCTTAATAGGGTTGTACATATAGTGTGGTGGAGACGCAGGACACGCCAAGTGATAGATCTGATCAACTGCATAGGTGAAAAAGAGAAAAAGGAAAAAACAATTACCTCTCTAAAAATCAAGGTCATTAAAAAAAGAATTGGGCACTAGTATTATTGCTGTACAGACAAAGCATTACCAAGCACCTAAAATATCACAAGTTTTTGCTTGTACACATGTACATGATGCATATACAATGTACATTGTAAAAAACAAAAATCAAGAGATTATGGTAAAGACTAAAGAGGGCATTTCTAAAACAAAATGGCAAAAATACAAGTAGAAGAAAAAATCTATGAACTAGGTTCCCCAGGACTGGTCTGGATAAAGTGCCACCAAATATTCCATGATTATGGACCTGTTGTACCTGTTTAGGAGGTAAAATATACCAATATCACATGAAACTGCATATTTAAGTACATAAGGCTGGATGAAACACTGTACTGTACATGCATGCGTCAGGATAAGGCAATATAGTCAAGTGCCCCATCCCCATCTTCCATGTTTTTAAATTCTAAATGATATTTGCATTACGAGTAATCGTTTCACTGCGGATCAAATACATTAGTTCCGCATCTTTCAGAGAGTGTAAATGTACATGTAGGTCACGTTGACGAACCCTTAATACATGTGCCATTGTTTAATTTTCCGCAACTCGAACACTTCTCATTCAAAAGTTCAATGGTACTCACATTTCCAAGGTCATTTCAAGAATTCAATTTCAGAAAAAAAATAGAATGCAATACGTTTTATCAAACGGTAATCATAATCTTAACGGTACAGATTACAGATAATGTGCACTTTGAAAAAAAAGACAGAAATACTGTCACGTATGTAGTCATTTTGATGAATCAACAAGTATGTGTAATCACACTCAAGAGCTTTACTCAAACTTTGTGAAATTCATTCGCGTGCTAGTTAGAGTCTGACTCTACCGATTTCAATTGCAAAGCCTTTCATAGTTCAACACAAGGTAAATATGAACATTAATGACAAGGATATTTTTTTCAACTTGATTAAACATCTTCATGGACTCCCATCCACTGACAAAAGGAAGCGACTCTTGGATTTTTTTTTCAATATTGACTTTTCCTTTATTTGGAAACTTGTCTGTATACTCCTTTTCCCCCAATTTCTGAAATATACGACAAGTACATTGTAACTCTATATATTTCCACATATCAATGACACATTTTCCTCATTTACTTTTAAAGAAACTCATTCCACAGAGTCGCTTCTTTTTGTCAGTAGACGGCAGAATACAATGTAGATTGTAGATGCATGTACAGTAACATATCAGCAGTTTGGGGGTAGCAGGGGAATTAAATATTGATTTTGCACATTCTTTATACATGTACAATCATGCAGTAGGAAATGTTCCACAATTATTTGGGCATTATCCTGGTTTAAGTCACAGGTCCATTCACTGCCGTTTATTTTGTAAGCGCTGGTGACTTCTTTCCTCCCCCTTTTACACGAGTGCCCCGGGGGGGGGGGGGGGGAGGGGCCAGTCAAATATTTTGCTGTACACACGCGCGACCAAAAAAATGCGTTTAAAGGGGTGTTTTTTCAGTTTTGGACGCGGTCCGCACGTGGAATCGTTATTAAAGGGTATCAAAAACACTGATTTTCAAGAAAAAGGGTGGTTTTGAAAGACTGGTCAATGGTCAATCGCGGGGTCCAAAGTATTTAGGGTAATTTTTTTCTCCAAAGCTTTTTTTTAAGACTAGCCAAACGTGTTTAAGGTATGTTTTCCCCCAAGCTTTTTCCCCGAGGTCATATTTTGGCGACAACTCGTTTAGGGGTCAAAATGTGTAAATAAGCACACAGAGAAAAACTCGTTTAGGGGGTGTTTGGAAATTGCTTGGTCATGCGTGTGTACAGCAATATATTTGACTGCCCCCCCCCCCCCCCCCCCCGGGACGAGTGCACACACACCGACACACACAAGAATTTCACGATATTAAAAGGCCATTAATTGGATGAAGAAAAGAATAAGAGTAAACTATAAAAAGAAAATAAATAGAACAGTCTTATACATGTACATGTAGGTGTAAAGCAAAGAGATTCAATTTCAGTGCGATACTTTTTAATATTTATAGACTTTCTGAATTCATATTTAATATCTAATTGAGATTTTAGTATTTGATTCTCACCATACCTGTCTTTGCATACATGTGTGTTTAATACCAGCGTTTCATTTTATTGATTTTTACGACTGGTGCTTTAGAAAATCTATTCACATTTGACATTGATTTTATCCAAAAATTAACAGCGAAAAATGACAAACTACATTCAGGACGCTCAATCATACTATGAACATGTACTTGGTAGAGTAAGAGATAATAAGACCAGAAAAAGGAATTTTCCCTAATAAAATACATGTAGAATTGGATATAGTCAAGACACATTTCACTGGTTTATTTTTTTTCAAGTTTAAAAGGTCGAGCCCTCGCCAATAAATACTGATGGAATAACAAAATGCAATCAAATGAAGGGGTAGTGATCTTGTGCGTTTATGAAAAAAATATTTCCAAAATATTAAACCTAGCTCATTCAAAATGCTCAATCGAGCATGAGTAGGGGTCAAAAGAATTTTCCTAAAATATGCAGCTATTATCCTCAAATATCATATCTAGATATGAAATTATCAGGAAGAATGTTTTATTCAATGGAGACAGCAGAGTTGGCAGGATTCCAAGATATTTTTTTCCACCATTTAATAATCGCTTCCATGCAAAATCTACATATTATGCATTACGTGTATCTTAATCCGATCCCTAATCTAAGCCTAATCCCTGCATTAAATCATACTCATACCTATGTACACTGTTTGTGTTTTGAACATTCATACACCATACTGATGTTGATATTGTATTATGTCATTACAATTGTCAACATATTATATTTAAAAGTTTTATACTCCAAAGTCATTTTGTATGTTTAATAGAAGGTTATTCAAAAGTCATGCTTTTATTATTTAGATGCATACTATACCAAAAGAGTAAAAGTGTCAATGAAATTTGGCAATTTCTACTCTAAAACTATATTATAAATAAAACTATAATTGTACCTTACCACTTAATGAAATGTGTAATACGGTTTTTCATCATATTTCAAATAATCATTTACGCAGCAATATTTCAGGTGAAATTCAATACAAAATAGCATAAAGTAAGGCCAAGTATTTAAGAATATTTGAAGGACTTTGACCTAAAGACATACTGCTTCAAAAAAATATAAAATACCCCCGTCCCTTCACAATTAATGTATAAATAGCAAGTTACTGACCCATGTCAATTTAATTCCTGTTTCCCCTGAATAGAACTATTATTCAAGCCATTTCATTGCAACCAATTCACCACACCCTTTTGAATTTCACGATTCGCTTTTGCACTCACCTGATAGCGAGAAATACCTAATGTTTTATTCGCCGATATTCCTCCATTAATTTTTAAGTTTGTGTGTATTCTGCCATCATACCTTTTTAGTCACATGATATTCAGATCACTTTGACATGTTATGTTTCAATTTCAATGGAATCGGGACAGAGGACAATTGCCATAATTTTTTTTTTGTTCTGTCCCCTGCTTTCCAAGGATATTAATGCATTACTTTGAATTTGAATTTGTATTTTGTATTTCTTTTGCTGAATGAAATAATGATATTGTTATTTCGGCACTTATAGTACTAGCACATGCAACAGGTGTCGACTTTTTCCCATGAGGCATTGCAAATTTCGGCCTGTCCGCTGCAAACGATAGATGGCGCACCTATTGTGAATCCAGTGAATTTATGGGTATTTTTGTGATGCGGCAAGTGTGAAATAGACGATCATAGTATTCTATATCGCTTCATCCTTGGAGGAAAATAACCTAGTCTGTATGCCTAAAAGCTTCTTCTTCCTCATAATTGTAACCATTTTTCTCATGTCTCTCTTTTTTCAATAAACTTTCCAGATTGCAAGGTAACCGCATAACAATTACTAAAATGATATCTAAGTAGGCCTATAATAGAACAGTTTTTTCAATCCTCCTTTTAAATAGGAGCCCACATTCATGCATCCCTAGCTTCAATTTCGCAAGTAGTTTTTACAAAGTAGGTTTAAAAACTATTAATGCCTCTCCTTTTCACACTTAGCTGTAATCTGATTGCAAGCTTTCTTTTCATGCTTATATCTGTTTATATCTGTCTTTATCTCCCTTTCCTATTCAAAATTTAATCCAGTTTTGGATTCAATCATGATTATTATTTGATGAGAACCGATCTCCAAAAACTGTTGTTAGAATACTTTTTGTCAACACTAGAATCCAAGGCTTTATATATTTTACTTTTTCACCTATCCTTGGTGGTTTCTGAATTGTCTTGAATTCCTTTTCTGTAGAACGAGCCCAAGTTTCTCATCCCTTTTCATGAATTTGCCCTCAAAAAGTCCAGATTCAGTGCAGGTCAGAATTTCGAGCTATTAAATTAAAAAAGCTATTAAATTGGCAGTAAAAATTGCCTTCATGAATTCAGAAATAATCCATATTATTTGAGAATCCTGTCAATGAATCCAAAGATGAGAAAAAGGGCAGATTCAAGTTTGGATTTAGTACTCCTGAGAAATTAGAAGTTGTTTAATGTGGACATGGGGGTTTATTTCTATTTGGTCTAATGCCAATTCATCCAATTACCAACTTGTCTATTATCATTTGGTCTACCATCAGTTCGTCCACTATCCATTTGTCTAATAACCAGTTGTTTCAATAGCCATTTAGTCCATATACCATTTGGTCTAATTGGACTAAGTGTTAATTGGGCAAAATTAATAAAAGAAAATGGGTATTAGACCAACTGGTTAAGTGACGAAATGGTCGTGGTGGTGATTAGACGAGTGATTATTGGAACAGATGGTTATTGGACCAAATGGTTGTTAGACGAAATGTTGATGGACAGAATGGCATTAGATTAAAATGAAGGTAGACAATGTGATGAGTGGACAAGTTGGCAATAGGACAATTGGCAATTTACCAGAATATGCCTACATGTATTTCAGAAACATGATTGTACTTTCCATCATAAACTGCATGTTAACAGTGTCATCTTTAATTTGACTTCATAAAAAATGTGATAGAAATGTTTTTTAGAAACATCAGGATTTGGGGGTGTTCCTTCTTTGTTATTTTTCAATTTTTCAATTTCCTCTTCCCCTCCCTTTTTTTTGGGGGGGTGGGAGCCCGGGGACATCCAGCCACAACAAGTTGTGTGAGAAAAAGGCTGCTAGGCAGACAAGCGTGAGATTTTACACTTGGGCATGATTCTCACGCTGCAGGCCTCAGACACCGAGGGCCTGTATTTTTATTGTGTAAAGTAGGTGGTGGAAGTACATGAAACAAATGTTTACAGGCACAAAAAAATAACCAAGGGCAATATTCTGAGGTCATTTTATCTCTAAAATATTTTATTTCATCTTTTAAAATGAAGAGCACATTTTATCACTAAAAAATTTTATTTCATCTTTTAAAATGTCAATGGGATTCTGAGAGCACATTATACGTGTATCTTTCAGATAAAATATGAAATTTTATCTGTGATAGTTTTTCATTTTGCGTATCCAAAGATGATATGCAGCAGAAAAGTTCCAGCATAGACATATACATCGCGTATCTAACCAGTGCAATACAGATTATGTGCTTGTACCCATGTTTGAAGAAAAATAAATAAATAAATTTAAAATAGGGTGGGGGCTATTATATTTCTGCGAAGTCCCAATTTAGCAATATTTCTAGGCGAGTTAGCTCAAAATTTTTAAGTAAAAATAAAGGAAAATGAAATAATAATTGAGAGTAATGTCTTAATATTATTCCTGTAGAATGTAGAATTCTTTCATAAGAATTTGTTTGTCTATTATTGTCTCTGAAATGATGCTTCTAATAATGGGATATCGACATCAAAAAAAAAGAAGATTAGAGTAGTGTCAAAGACCCTATAAAGACGTGCTGGAATATTGTGAATGCACATTTGAACCAACGCAATGACACTCCTTTGCCATACCTCCTGGATGAAAGGACATTCGATGGTTGAATAATGAGATAAGTGACTACATGTATAACACAGCCTTTCTCATTGGATATTGAGCACTTCAAAAATAGGTGTGTATTACAGAGATAAAATGAAGATAAAATTCTTCTCAGAATGCCAATTCGAAGAGATTTTACAGATATATTATCTCATAGATGTTAATGGAGATATTTTAAAATATCTTATTTTATCTGAGATAAAATGGATCTCAGACTCAGAATACTACTTCAGGTTTTCTCGACTTTCAGCTGACTAAATTTTTTTTTAATCTTTAAAATTAAGAACGAATTAAGATTCTAGATTAACATAATTCACAAAATTAAGCAGAGTTTGCACACAGTTCTATGCTCAGCACTTGTTTGATTGTGCGTGTATGGATTATTACAAAAGTGCAAATGAATAATACGCATGGATGGGCTCATCAATGACATAATTTACAGTTCATTAAGAGCACAATTCAACTGCAATTTTCCTCTGAGAAGTACAACGGTGAAGCTCTTTGTCTGACACAAAGCAACAACAGGGAATAATTCATGAAGATCAAACCTGCAGGTAAAATTTGATGAGAAAAAATCTAATTCACAGAGAATGTGATACTGCATGTGTTAATTTTCAACAAATTTCTCTTGCATAAGATTTTTTTATTGCAATATATGTCGTGTTCTGCTGTATATAAATGTTAGGCCACGTTTCCAATGGTTTTCCATGGTAACGTGGCTCATACCTGATCAAAATCATGGTTTCCCTGGTAGTTTCCATAATTGAAGCGTTTTAATATAAAGGTGTTTTCATGAAACCCGGATCTTAATATTTAACTAAACATGTACATGTACGGATTAAAGCTCAATCTCGAACTTGTGTGTTTATTACTGTGTGTCAAGTGATCACAAATGCTTTACTTGGAAAAAAGCAGGGTCATTTGCAGAAAAACATCATACTTCAAACCCATGATATCTTTTTGGCCCTAAGACTTCAAAGAAATTACAATCTAAATTAATACAGGGATTTGACATAAAACAATGATAGACTGTAGTAATTGACAAATTGTTATCTGGATTTAATATCCTTTGGCAAGGCGTTAATCCACACTTTGCCACTCTCGATCCAGGTGCTAAATGGGTACCCGGTAGGATGTGAAAGTCATTGTAGGTTGTCCAGTACTGTGTGCGCCTCACCGGCGACTGACTGGAATACTCCCCAGGGAGTGGAGAATGTACACACATTGTGTGCGGGAATGACTGATTGAATCCGATGACCGGGGTAATAATATATCTGTAAAGCGCTTAGACACGTCGTTCCGATGTATTAAGCGCTATATAAAAGCGGATTATTATTATTAATATGAATCCTAAAGATTTATTTTCAAGTTTAAAATGATAGTCAATAAAATCTTTAAGCTTCAAAAACAAAATGTTTATCCAGTTCTTGACCGATCAATGACCATGGTCGATCTGGATTTATTGAGTATTAAACAAAAGCAATTTTAGCAGGGGAAAATTCCTATCAAGTCTATACAACAGACAATATCTTTCTTTTAAAGGACAAGTCCACTTCAACAAAAAGTTGAATTGAATAAAAGGAGAAAAATCCAACAAGCAAAACACTGAAAATTTCATCAAAATCGGATGTAAAATAAGAAAGTTATGACATTTTAAAGTTTCTCTTAATTTCACTAAACAGTTATATGCACATCCTATTCGGTATGCAAATGAGGAGACTATGACGTCATCCACTCACTATTTCTTTTGTATTTTATTATATGAAATATGAAAAATTCAAATTTTCTCCTCATTGTCATGTGAAACAAAATTTTATTCCTCCCTGAACATGTGGAATTACCATTATTGTAAGAGTGTATGGCTAAGTCAAGTTGGTCCTTATTGTAAAATCTGTAAAAATGGAAATATTGTATAAGTCAAACAATAAAAAACAAAAGAAATAGTGAGTGAAGGACATCATCGACTCTCTCATTAGCATATCGTGGAGTTGGGCATTTAACTATTTTGTGAAGAATAAGCAAAATTTAAAAATGTCATAACTTTCTTATTTTACATCCGATTTCGATGAAATTTGCAGCGTCATGTTTGTTTGATTTTTTCTATCGATTCAAATCAACAATTTTCTGGGGTGGACTTGACCTTTAAAAAAAAAAACTTTCGGCTTGAAAAAAAGTTCACAGGTTTTCTCAAATCTGCTTACCTTCGATCATAAGAGAATTAACAACATCGTGGTTGATCAGCTCAAAGTTCGGATGGCCAATCCAGTGCTCAATATTTCTCTTACGACCCGTGAAGAAGTTGTCGACAACGGTGACCTCATGACCTTGTAACATTAGCCGATCGGCGAGATGTGACCCGACGAACCCAGCTCCACCCGTAATCTGATACAGGATGATAATTAAAATGAAAAACTATTATTAAGTCTCACATGAAATCTGAAGAACCTTTAGCTAGTTCAATTTGAAAGAACACCTGCTATACAGTGCGTCCCAGAAAAAACGAAACCGAGATTTAGCTATGATTTATCATAACTTAATCACAAATACAATAGACAAATGACCTACCAATGTAAAGCTTAGAATCTCCTCTTTCATCTGATATTACTTAGATTATTCCTCATTCACGCATGAGTGAGCAAAAACAATTTGAAGAAAGGATACCAAAAACTCATTTGGCGGGGGTATCTGAATTTTAAAAAGAAAATCACATGCCCAAAAAGTTCAATATCTGCTCTTTAATTTGATACCTTAATCACAAAAAATGGTCAAGAAGTAAAAAAGTTACGTTCCCTCAAAACAATGCTTGTATTTCCATAATTTCATTAAATAAACGTGTTTTCACCGGTTTCCCACAGAAGATGTCGCATGGTTAACAAAAGACTTCATGCATGGCTGATCGTCAACAAAACGGAGTGTCGAGTGAGTTTGAACGCTAGCCTGTAAAACATCTTCATTTTATGAAATTATTGAAATTCAAGCCTTATTTCAAATAACCAGAACTTTCTTATTTCTTGACCATTTTCTTTAATTGAGGTATCAAATTAAAGAGCAGATATTGAACTTTTTAGAAATGTGGTTTTCTTTTTGAAACCCAGATACAGCCTTTTGGTATCCCCTCTTCAAATTGTTTTTGCTCACTCATGCGTGAATGAGAAATAATCTAAGTAATTTCAGATGAAAGAGCAGATTCTAAGCTTTACAATGGTAGGTCATTTGTCTATTGTATTTGTGATTAAGTTATGATAAATCATCGATAAATCTCGGTTTCGTTTTTTTTGGGACGCACTGTATAATTGGTGCCACTGTATTTCATTATTAGCACCTAAACATTGTCTATTTAATACTGCTCTGAAAGCATTTCATCATTGCTCCCATTTTATGAGACACAGTAGCCTGTAGTTTAAATGCGCATTTGCCAAGTGAATTGAAACAGACAGGCAGTCCTGGATGGTTCAGTGAGTATAAGAAAGGGCCTTTGGGGCAGTTTTGTAGGTGCTAAAGAGTTAATAGAAAAATCTTGACTTGTAATGTATACCAGTATATGGGTAGAGCGTATGCATATTCCCTGAGGTACAACGATCACAAATCCACTTAGGGGTCAAATTACAGACAAGACTGGTAAAACCATTTTCGCATATAAAAATTATATATACCATCATTTGAATTGCGCATTTCAAATTACGCTGTTTTGCATTCACACGTTCAAACTGCGTCATTCGAATTATCATCCAAGTGATGCAAAATGCGAGTGTGAAAACCATCCAGTTCCGCAAAGGTCACATACATGTACAGCATTGGATGCCCGACTCCTGGCCTAAATGCCCATCTCATCGGCCTGGGATAATTTTTTGTCTTTTATAATTGTGTTGTATAGAAATATGCTCTACAGAAAAACGACCTTGCCTATTAATTTAAGCTATGGCCCATTAAAATAACATTTATTTTGTTCAAACAGATCGGAGTACAGTAATATGCTTTTCACATTGCATTTCCTTAACCCCATACTATTCTTAACCTGGACCATCCTTAACCCCATACTATCTTTTTTTGGATTCACACTGTCTTTCTTAACCCCATACTATCTGCTTGGCTGGGGTTAACGCCTTAACCCCAGACTATCCCACAGCTCATGAATATTGATGATTTTACCATACAGAGTGTGATAAATGTGCAATTTCGACTTCTGTGATTGGCTTTTGCTTAGCCCCACTTTTCCTTAGCCCAGTTTCGTTTCACACTGCATCTCTTAGCACCGCAACTGTGGTGCTAGCACCACAATAAGCCGGCTTACCCTGCTTTTTTGCAGGGCCAGATAGTACCGTACTATTTACCGTGCTAGCCCACTTTGCTAAAACGTAGTGTGAAAACGAAGTGGGCTAAGCTTAACCCCGGGAAATTGGTGGGGCTTAGGCCCCCCCTTAGCCCCACCAATTTCTCGGGGTTAAGGAAAAAAAGTACAGTGTGAAAAGCATAAAAGTCTGCAAAAGCTGGCATGAAAGAAACTGATAAACCTCGCATTGTCTCAAATTTAACAAATGGATTGGATATGTGTGAATATCTCAAATGGGGATGATGACAGCTATCAGTATATTTTTCCTTACACTAGGATGCTAGAACCCAAATTGGTTAGGTGCCCAAATAGCAATGACAGAACTTAATAAACACAACCATCATTTTTTTTTTAGGGGGACACTGTCAAAAATTCCCCATCTTACAAAGTTCCATGCCACATTTTGAGGCAAATACATACCTGTAATACATGTACATGTACTTCATTTATTTATCAAATCAAAGTAAAATTTCACTTTAAAAATGCAAGATAACAGCAAATAAATGACTGGCGAGGGATGTTTTAATACTCCTACGACATTATCCACTTAAAAGTAAAAAACAACCCGATTATTCAACCAATGAATCAATTTACTTAGCACTGCAACAACGAGATCAGCAAATAGCGGCAACATTTGCACAAAAAGGTATGGTATACTCTTATCACTTCAAAGCAGCATATTCTACCAATGTTTACCAAACATGGTAATATTGACATTTAAGCAGTACAAATGCTTTCTTTAAAACACCGACAGTCTCCATTTTCTTATTAATAAAGGAAAGATAGAAAGAAAACGTCTCGTGCACTTGAGCAAACACTAAACTAATTTCTGGTGTTTGGAGAATGATGTTGGATGACAATGTGAGCATTTAATATCTGGAGCAGACAGAATAATTCATATCATGAAAAATGGAGGTAGATCAAAAGCATTCACGAATTGAAATTGGACTGAATGTTTCCGGTTTCAATTTCAAACACTGATGTCGTGTAAACATACGTGTACTTCTTAACACATATCAGCCACAATAATCATTGTTATTTAATTTTGATAGAGTTTTTATGATGCAAATTATTATTTAGACTTATATTCAATATTCAAATCCTTTGAAATTTAGTGAATATTTCATCATTTTATTGACTGATTCTCTGTTGATCTTTGCATTTGACAGTTTATATTAAAAACTAAAGACTATCTGTAATATTCATGTACATGTACCAACTTTTTTAATAATGGCAATTTGAGCATTTCTTCAAAAGTTTCTGCATACAAAGAACCAACATATCAAATATTGTATCCTGAAACTTTATAGGCCAATGTCACAAGAAATACCGTAGAAGGGGAAATGGTTTCAAAACATTGTAATTGTAATTTTTCCCCATGAATATCACATCTTCTGTTTAATAATATTTACAAAACCAGTATGTACATGATTGTTTACATTCAAAGTTGCAATATACTACATGTATACTTACTAATATTCTCATTCTTGTACTCTCTGGTAAATAGGCAACTTCTGGATATTTTCGTATCGTTCTGAAGGGGGAAAAATGGATATTGAATAATGGTATAGTATACAAATAGCGAATAGGCATGAGTGCGATGGTGCGAGATTTCGCATGAGGTGAAAGAAAGATGCTCTATTCAACGAGGCGTGAGCCGAGTTGAATAGAGTGTTTCTTTCTTTCACCGAATGCGAAATCTCGCACCATCGCACGAATAAAAATATTCACTATTTGTGTTGTACAACGCCTCGGAATTTAGCGAAAATATGAAAAAACAAAAGAGTTTATCCCTATAGTAATCTATGAAAAGGGAGCAAAAATACCGAAAGCAGAAAGCAAAATCCCACAAGCGCACATGACCTTGGGCAGCCTTGCGCATTTAGCCAGCTGGCTTATACGCGCGTATTGTTCATTTTTACCGAGCGCAATGAATTAAATCGTATCGTGACGTCACCTCCTAAAGCCGTGCAACGGTACATTTTGGATGGTACGTCTTTTGTGCAACGGTACGAATGTTTGACATTCAGCCTCCCATTTGCTCGCATACAACAAGCTAAGTAGGCGTTGTACAATATTCAAAATTAAAATAAAGGAATGTATACTATAACCTACATGTATTCAGGCCAAATCAGGCAATACAGTACTGTAATAAATTAATTATCAGACACCAAAAACAGTGTAAATTTTAATAATAACAATGGAACCTTTCAGTTTTTTCTTCCTCGACAGGTGGAATCAAATTACAAAACAATGAGGTTTCATATTAAAATTAAAAACAGAAGTTATCAAAGATAAATAATGCTCAAGCTACTATGCATGTTTCTCTCATAATAAGACAAGTGTATTGAATGATGAGTAATGAAAAAAGTGCAATCCACAGTGAATGTGTCATTCTGCAATGAATATTTACTACCAGTAATATTGATATTATGTAATATGAATAATAAAATACAATACATATTTTGGGTAAACACAGAGTATAAAAGAGGAATCCAACTTCATATATGATTTGTGTAAAAGGATAAAAATTATTTAAAACACAGAATAGTGAAATTTGAAGAAGAAAAAAAATGTTGGACAAACAATAAAGTCATATCTGCTTCAATTTAAAGTTGAGCAGAGGACAAATGATAAAGTTATAAATGATTTTTAAAAATTGGAGTATGTAAATATCAAATTGATGACTTGGTGAATAGATTGTGACAGGTGGCAAGGACCATTGTCTCATTTATCATGTGCTAAACTATCCGGAAAATATGGTTTTCTCCTCAATTACCTTTTCCCTTAGGACAGTATTAACTGAATAAAACACGCATGTAGATAGCATGTTGTCTTCATAATATAACGGATATAATTTAATGGAAAAAAAGGGGGAAAAATAAAACTTGGGTCATTTTGTGCATTGGAGTATAAAAAGGAGGAGCTTTCCCTATCTCACATCACCATTAGTCTGCAGGTGCAGACCCTGATTGAACCTGTGATCAACGAGTGGGTCTTCACATAAGACTAGCACAAAGACAACTTGCAATTTCAATTCCTGAACTAGAGGACGGGGCCTTCTGTAGTGTACAGAAGTCATTGGAAGGGATCATAGGCTGCATATTACATTTAGACCATTTTAACTCGAATTATAAAGGATTTGCACAGCAGACTACATCACAATAGAATCACCAACATGTATGGGGCAGATTGGGAAATCCCCATCTAAAAAAGTAGATTACAACTTTTACAACTTTTAAAAATTCAAATACCTTTTTTGCTTTTTGTTATTAATAAATAAATTATATATGACAAAAAAACAGAAACTTGAAATGTTGAACTTACTGTTTTTCTATGGCATCTATTCTTTGTTCAAGTGGCTGTACAGCCTGTGACAAGGGGGAAGATGAACAGAAAAGGGCATTAGAAAATTAGAATTTCATATCAATTTTCATGAATATTGTTAGTGCTGAAACAATTATATACAGTGAGTATGAATGAATTGTGTTTTTGGCCTGTGCCATTTTCTTTCTTTTTTATTAGATATTATCTAACCCAAGGTGAGATCTCTTTAATAAAGGAACACATGTTAGATTTGCAGAATGTTATGCCAAAGTCACCAACTCCAGGCCAGCGACCTAATTTATTACTTTTATTCCTAGACATGGTATAGGTCGATTCTGAGTCAGTTGTAATAGTGTGCCTGTAGGCATAAAAGTGAACTACCGAATTCACTCAATATTACACATGGCACTCTAGCAGAGGTTTGAAGACAAAAATATATTTGGTATCCTGTGAAAACCAATGAAAATCCGCCATTTTATTCTTCTTTTGATTTATTTCATTTCCAGGCAAGATGCTAACAAAAGTGACAAAACACAATGGAAGCAATACAAGATTAGGACTAGGAGGAAAATGAGCACCAGCCAATGCCTGGGGATCACCTAAAAATAATTCAAAATTCTTTCGAGACTGAGGTTCTCCACATTTTGTTGAATTACATCTTATTTCAGGACTGTATACTGACTTCCCTTATCCTAATTGGTCACTCACATTTTATGGTGCCATAGACAAATTAAGATATTTAATTCTAAAGATTGGCCAAATAAACGCCATCTAGGTAACCCTTGTGTCTATGTTTCCAAGTGCACTGACCAAACAAGGTCTGCTTCAATGATAATTTACACTTACGATAATGGTAACCTCTACAAACATTTGCCTCTCGATCTGCTTTGTAACTGAGTGTGCGTGCTATTAAAGAGAACTTCAAAATGCTAGATTCAATAATGCCATTATATACACAAGCACTTGAAAATAAAGGAAAACACTTAAAATAAAAAAGGGCAAGGGTTCAAGATCTGGGTTAAATGCCATTTTTGTTCAGGACAATTGCTCGAAAAGATCCCAACCCCCAAAAGGCAACCCATTATGCAAGTTGATTCATTATACCAGGTAGCAAATCTATCATATTGCCCTACTTTGACAAAAGAAAGCAAGTGACATAAATCAAATGGAGATTTTAAGGTCTTTATATTATACAATATGATTCCTTTTTCCATGCAAAAAAAAAATGATGTAAGTTATAAGATATGGCTGGTTATATCAGGATGCCAAATCATTTGTGTAAAATTACAGATGCATTTTGTTCTTTCACAGAGAATTGAACTGCTGTTACTATAACAACTTTACAGGTCAAGTCCACCCCAGAAAATTGTTGATTGAAAAGGATAGAGAAAAATCAAACTAGCATAATGCTGAAAATGTCATCAAAATCAGATGTAAACTAAGAAAGTAATGACATTTTTAAAGTTCGTTTATTTCTCACAAAACAGTTATATGCACAACTCAGTGATATGCAAGTGAGAGTCGGTGATGTCCCTCTCTCACTATTTCTTTTGTTTTTTACTTGGTCCTTGGTAGGATTCTTCCAAAAGACTCCATAAAGGTGTTTAAACTGGAGGTGTGTCGTGTGTGAGGTCACCAACTTAGGCTCCAGATTTTACTTTTAGGGCTTTTTGGAGCGCTGACTTAACAATTTCCCAGGGATGGTTGGAATTGTTTGAATTATACAACATTTAAATTTTTACAGATTTGACAACAAGGACCAACTTGACTTAATCTTAAACTGTTAAAATGATGATCATTCCACACGTTCAGAGGAATAAAATTTGGTTCACATGACAATGAGGAGAAAATTAGAATATTAGTTTTTCATATAATAAAATACAAAAGAAATAGTGAGTGGGTGATGTCATCAGTCTGCTCATTTGCACATCGACCAGGATGTGCAAATAACTGTTTGCAAAATTATTAAAGCCAAACTTTAATTAAAATGTCATTACTTTCTTTAATAATTCACATCCGATTTCCATGAAATTTTCAGTGTTATGCATAATGCTTATTGGATTTTTCTCCTTTTATTCAAATCAACTTTTTATTAGGGTAGACTTGTCATTTAACACAATGAAACTATATTAAACTTTCTTTTGTCAAAGTAGAGCAGTGTAAAAGACATTTACCTTTTCTTGCTATCTCCTCTATAAGTACTTTACTTTGCATATGTTATATTGGAAGTTCATGGAAGTTATTTTTTTAAATCAAAGAAGATAGATTAATTAAGTAATAAGTAGGCAGTATACAAACATTGTAAACATTTTTGATGAGTTTATAAATGTTTCACTGACCTTTCTAACTTGGCTTTCTACATCCATATCAGCTGCTCCTAATTTAAATAATCTGTTCATCAGGAAAAGGAGAGAATAGGTCATCAAATAAACAAAATGAATCAATATGATTGTCATTATATTCATGAACTACAAGTAGCACACCATTCACCATAATGTATAGTCCATTTGAGAATATTAACTGCCTTTACATAATGTTTTATTTATCTGAATGTTGTCATATTAATATTTGCATTAATATAAACAAACATTTTTTCCAAAATCCTATTGAATGAAATCCTATATTAGATCATAAATGCCCTTCCAATTTCTTGCATCATACATGTATGAATCCTGGAAAAAATATAATGTTCTTTCAACTTTAAAGTTTTTACATTCAACCCTCTATAATTCAAGTCTTTTAGATGAGCCTTTTATTGCTACAGAGTAAAGACGCTGTTTTAAACTTTTTTAAACAGCACTATTTACTACATGTACATGAACCTTACAGTA
The DNA here is from genome assembly GCF_037042905.1 of Lytechinus pictus. NCBI lineage: Eukaryota > Metazoa > Echinodermata > Echinoidea > Temnopleuroida > Toxopneustidae > Lytechinus > Lytechinus pictus. The sequence continues at coordinate 13,355,596 of NC_087260.1, forward strand.
GTTGTTCAAATTGTTTTAACAAGTGTTTAAAATCTTAAACAACAACGTTTCTTTTCTAATACTTGATTCTCAATAAATTAAGCATGGTTGTTTAAACTGTTAAACAACTACTTGTACTGTAAGGTTTATACAGTAAACAACATCGTATAAAATTTTATACAGCGTTTTTACTATATAATAGAAAATGGACGAAGAAAATTCAGATTATACTCACTCTTCTGTCTCTTCTCTATGACCCTGACCCCAGACACCTGTTAAAAAAATATTAAAGGAAACAGATCAATTCACAGAGGTCAATATCTAATATTATTTCTTTGGCAGGCAATGCGTATAATATGCATAAATCAAATTATAACCTTAGAAAGCCATTAAAAAAAAATATATTACCTCACGAATTAACAGAGGTACATATAAAACTTATATAGGAATGGCATGAATAACAAGTACCCAAGCTCTCTGCCCAAGAGGTACAATACCTGTCCCGTGTGCAATAACTGAAAGGGGTACTCCAAGCTGAAAATATTGATATCTAAATAACTACAAAATTCACCGAGCAAAATGCTGAAAATTTCACCAGAATCTGATAAAAGTTGAATTATTTGATTTTAAAGTATAGCTTTATTTTGTGAAAAAAGTTACATGCACATCATCATGAATGTTCGTGGACAGGTCCAAGCTATTTGACTTGTGACGTACGGGACATTTAGAGACTTTAAAGTTGTGTAACATAAAAAATAAATGCACAACAGAGGATCTTTTATGGATTTTGGAAGGCCAGTTGTGCCCTCTTTATTCAGTAAAAAAGTTGGTGATCTACAATTCCATTAATGAGGTAATATTTTAATTAATATGCGTTGTGACGTACATGTACGGGACCAGACAAAAGCTGATTTTTTTTGAAAAAAAAGTTTGTCATTAAAACTCTGTGAATTGGAATAAGCTGGAAATCTCTCATCATGTTTTCATCTTGTATCTTATCAAGTTTCATTAGCCATGAATGAAATGATAGAACTCATTGTTGTTATTATGTAATATCTCAAAGTATAAACATCCGCACTGTGACGTACGGGACATGTGACGTATGGGACATTTGTCCATGTGCAAAACGAATGGGGAAAATGAAATTTAATAAAAATTTATAATTAACTTGATGTAAACCAAAGTAAGTTAAGTTTTACATGGATTATCATGATTGATATAGATTTCTTTAATAGCATACACTGAAACAAAACATAGCAAACATTTTACGACCTTAGAAATATTATAAAAGATGTCTTGCAAATAATTTCATGTGTTAAACGAATGGGGAAAGTGAAATATCATCAAAATTTATAATTAACTGGATGTAAACCAAAGTAAGTAAGTTTTACATGGATTATTATGATAGATATATATTTCTATTACAGTATGTGATTAAACAAAACATGAAAAAACTTTATGACCTTATAATATTTAATTAATGACATGTTAACGAGTCTGCTAATATATGCACCCTTTTTATTTATTAAAAATCATGACTTGATTATCAGCCTTTTATCAATATTCAACCACTGATATAATATCATTTATCTCAATTTACTGTATCTTTGCTCCTAATTGAAAAATAACCCTAATTAGAATTACATAGAAATCCTATGTATAAAGTATTTTGTGTCCCGTACGTCACACATTTGTCCCGTACGTCACAAGGCTTAATTAGCTGATATAATTAAACATGAAATTAATTCAGTAAATTCACTTGAATTTTTGGATGTATAGTAACATAAATTAGAACTCTCCAAAGTGTGAAGAAAACTGTTCAACTTTTCCTTAATTAGAATCTAAAAAAACATATCCTAAATTGTGACGTACGGGACACTGCCTGTTGGACACCAGATAATTAACTTAATTAATTAATTTTCAAAATCATTTTTTTTCTCAAATGTTTGCATTAACTTAGCACTACAAGTCCCCACAAAAATATTTCAAATATATAATTTGCATTATCTGCAGATCAAAAAATGTGATGTCCCGTACGTCACGCTAATTAATGATTTCTGAAAATCATGACCTTGGCATTCATTAACTTTACGTTTTCAGAAGAAAAAAAAAAGGGTGAAAAACTTCAGAGTATAAGCTTTAAAATGACATACAATATATTAGATTTAGGCAAAGATTTAATTTTGGCTTCAGAGGGGACAATAGCTTGGACCTGCCCTCATTAGGTATGCTGATGATGTCACATCCCCACTTTCCTTTATAACATGAAATTATAATTGTTTCATTTTTCATAAATCTGTGAATCATACATTTATGTCTCTTTGTACAATTATGCAATATTCAGCAATGAATAGACAATATTAAAATCAGTTGTCAATTCATCTTTTTATTTCTTGGAGGCAAAACTTGAATAACCCTTATTTCATGTAACAAAATACAAAAGAACCAGTGGGGATCCGATATGACATCATCAATTGCTCATTGGATATTCATGAAGACATGCCTATAACTGTTTCACTGGAACAATGCAAACATTTCAAATATCATAACTTTGTTATACTTATTCCTTGTCCAATTTTGATCAAATTTTCAGTGATTTGTTTGTCTGATTTTTCTTTATCTGTTAAAATCATATTACTTTCAGCCTGGAGTATACCCCTTTAAGAGCTTGCAATCATGTGACATTTAGTACCATTAATATAGCTTTCTCAAGATGATCCTGACTTTCATATCTAAACATTGCATCAATGAAATCAAACCATGGAAGTGCGAATGCCATGTTGATTACTTAATTTTCTTTTTTAGATCTGTTGATCCCCATATGGTTTATTTCTAAAAGGGAAGTTCACCCTGAAAAAAGGTTTCTTGTAAAAATAGCAGAAAAATAATAAAAAATATTGGTGAAGGTTTGAGGAGAATCCATTGAAGATTAAGAAAGTTATTAGAATATTAAGTTTTGGATTCGTGACGTCCTAAACGAGCAGCTGCCCGTATATTAGCACTATGTAATCAAAATTGCATAAATTTCAAGTTTTTAATGGTTTATAATGATGACTTATTTTGTTTTGTTTTTTTAGGAACGGGTGTGAAATGATTTGTGTATTGAAAAACTGAAGGTACATTAAAAACCATTTGCAATTTTTTGAGAAAATGACATTTCATTGATTTTTTTTGTACCATACGATATGTAGGAAAGCTGCTGGATTATGATGTCACAAATTAAATAATTAAAATTCTAATGACTTTTTATTCTTTGATGGAATTTTCTCAAACCTTCAGCAATATTTTTTATTATTTTTGCTATTTTTACAATAAACTTTTTGTCATGACGAACGTCCCCTTTAATGGTGCGGATTGCAATAAATCTCCATGCAATGAACCATGATGTCACAAAAATGTCGTCAGGTTTTTTTTTTTTTTTTTATATCTTTGTATTTTTAATCAGAACTGGCTACAGGTTTGTTGTGTCATGCTTCTATATAGAAACTAACTTCTCCATGGTTTTAGCTAACACTGGACACTTCTATAAAGGGAGCACAACTAGTACAGTTTTACAGCGTACACATATATCCTGCTTCCCTGGGAACTGCTGCTTCAAGGGGAAGTTCACCCTGACAACAAGTTGGAAAAATTAGGAAAAAAATATTGGTGAAGGTCTAACGGAAATCCATCAACAACAACTATCAGAGTTATGGATTTTTTAAGTTTTGATTTTGTGACCTCACAGACGAGCAGCTCCTTCATACAGCGTACATACTGTATGTCACGTGATCCTGGGGGGCCACTTACATTGAGTGGATACCATGCGCGACCAAAAAAACAAGTAAAAAAGATGTCTTTTTCAAGATAGGGCACGTTACGTACGTAACGTAATAAGGGTGTCAAAAACACTAAAATAATGAAAAAAGGGTATCTATTTTCGATAGGAAAGCTACGTGTTTAGGGTCAGATTTGCGAGGGTTAAAAAATAAAGACTAAAATTTCTTACAAAGGATGCACTGTACTTTTTGCCCCAAGAGTCAACACTACGTGTTTAGAGTACGATTTGCGTATTAAAGTGGGGCTGTACTAAACCCAATGATGTAGGTAAAGGTAAAACCAACGACCGACGTCCATGACATAACAATTGAAATATCGCTGTACTTGTTTAGGGGTTCAATTCAGGGAACTCTTGCCAACAGTTTCGTTTTGTTTCCAATAATTGTTAAGGGTAGGGTTTCACACGCCAATACTTGTTAAGGGGTGCATTTTCAGAGTATGGAAAATATGTGTTTAGGGTGCTTTTTGAGACCTCATGGTCACGCATGGTATCCTCTCGTCAATGGAAGTGCCCCCCCCCCCCCCCCCCCCCCCCGGGCACGTGATACATTCCCCATTCTTTACATTCTTTGAAAATTGCTAATTATTTTGATCTGTGCAGTGGATATTTCACCAGATACATCATTTAATTACCCTTCCTATAAATATATTCATTCATTATATATATGTTCTATTAAAAACTTGAAATTCATATTACATGATAATTGGGGAGCTGCTAGCATATATATGAATTCACAAATCAAAAACTTAAAAACTTCATAATTTTCTTTAATATGTGTTGAATCAACAGATTTTCATCAAACCTTCAGGATTCACCAATGTATTTTTCCAGTTTTTCTGCTTTTATTAAGACCAATATTTGACATGGTGAACTTCCCCTTTAATATATTGAATTACATTCAAAGTATAAATTACAAACCAACATCTGGGCCCCGACTTACAAAGAGTTACAAGTGATTGGATCAATCGTAACTCTTGATCCAATCAATCGTAACTCTATGGAAATTCATCGGTGTCATAATTTTTTTTTGACAGGAAATTTGCACGATGTCCTTTGTAAACAAAGAGAAGCAAGGTGAATTTTCAAGAAAACAATGAATGCATGAAAATACATCATAATATTTTGATCAAACATGCATTTAAGATGTCGACGTCGCTGGGCATCCATACTTGTGATTGATCGGATCAATCGCAACTCTTTGTAAGACGGGGCCCTGGTGGGTGTTTCATAAAGCTGTTCGTAAGATACGAATGACTTTACGCACGACTGGTGATCCTTTCTTATGCTATATGATTGAGTTATGACCTAAGAACATGTTCCAGTCTTGCGTAAAGTCGTTCGTAACTTTACGAGCAGCTTTATGAAACACCCACCTGGTCTATTCTCATACATTATGTATACCAATAATACATGTATATCACACTGAACTGAAAACATTTCATTCCTGGGAACTTTAAAAGCCACAGCAAAGACCAAAACAAGAGCATTCAGGTTCAATTGTAGGGCCTGGCTGCAACCTATTATTGTTTTGTCACATTGAATACCTGTGCATGTACATGTATATTCTTTTGAATGATTTGAACAAAACATGCTCTTTTTAAATGATCTGAACAGAGCGTTTTCATCTAATTCTCTTTCATGATACAATTATTAGGAGTGTTTGCTCACAAACTTTCTTCATAATCATGTAAATGTACATTTGTGATAGCTACATGTATGCAAATTATAATAATAGAATACTCTTCTTAGACCCCGTTCTCATTACGCATTCTAAAACTAGTTTACTGGAAACCGGTTCAGGAAACCAATTTGGAAGATCGCTTTGCTAGCGTTCCCATTTGACTAATAAAGGTCAGTGCTGTCGTCGTTAAAGCGGATGTGACGTCACTCCGCCCTCGCCTATAGACTACAATGTATCATTCAATTGAAAAGAAGATCCAATTTGATCCTACAACATGAAGTCACAAACCAAAGTACCTTAAAAAGACATTTACCTACAAGATGCATGATCAACATAATCTTTAATGGTTCTTATTAGCATTCTTAAAACACTTAATACTTACAAAAGCAAGAATATTCCAAAATTGACAAAGATAGCTTAGAAAATCCACAAGCTTGCAATAGGTTATCACAATTTCGCACTGAGACTGGAGGCGTGTATAAAGACACCCAAATGGACACCTTACATGTGTACAGGTTATGTAAGTTGGTGAATTTGTGCATGTACACGTACATGTAGAATTGCACAAAAATGCGTGCAGTGGGTGTGGGCTTCTTGTAATGTTTATTCAACCCAAACTCTTACTATTCAATATGTTTACATATGCAAGTAAATGGGAAGGATCATAACTGTCTGTTTCAACATAAAAACTTGTCCCCTCAGTGACCGAAAACTTTAATGAAAAGTGAGATAACTCTTAAAGTGAAGATGGGTTATGTAACAAATCCTTTCTGTTTTATGTACACACACGAGGGGGAAAAACAGGGAATCCCTGGTGAAAGGGGGGGAATCTGATCTTATTGTTATGTTCTGTTTACATTGTCTCGGTGAAAAAGAGGTATGGAACTCCACCCAAAAGTACTTCCTAGTCTATTTCCTAAACACAAAATACTAGAGATGATGTACATATTTCAAGAGATGTGTAATGTTCACACGGCAAACAGTAAAATTAAAGATGAATTCATGGCTTTTCATGATTTAAAAAATTGAAGATTTTAGCATCAATAGGTCTTATAGAAAACAAGACCGTACATGTACATGCACTTAATTTTACCTTTATTGTAGGATCCTACACTGTATACTGCACTAGACTCGTCTGGACTTTCTGGGGAGAATTGGATGATCTCTATTATCCTACCCTATCATATTTCACCAATATCTTGCTTTTGAACAATTTTGGAATCGTGAACCCAAAGAATCATCTGAAAAAAATCACAAGCTTTGTTTCAAACTTATGAAGATTTCACTTTTGTACCAAAATCATCTTGTATAAAGGGCTTTGGGGGAATTTTCAGTGTTGAAACTCAAATTATGTTTCTCGTATTGCACCAATGACAGTCCTACATGTAAACCGAAACAAACCTTGAGGTATCCAGTATCCACACAAAAAAATATTTGAATGAAGTGACCTTGCATACCTGTACATTGCATGAACTCGGCATCGTTTTGAAAACTGAAATTCTGTTCACATGGTACGGCAGTCATGAACTTGAAAGCTATTGTGATTGGTTTACAACTTTTTGTGGATTGGTGAATGAACTATGTGTGGTTTGATACATGGATGGATTGCATTGTTATGGTTATCATAACCACCTTTTTTGTCAGAGACTATTAAAAGGGGCCTAGTATGATAATAAGCAAGCATGAACTAGTTTCAGGACTGGCAACGGTTGAAACCTGTGCATTATAATATATCCCCGTTTTGTCAAAGCATGCTACTGCCGTCTGAATGCCAGACTATCACAGTCATGTACTGTATGAATCTCAAAGCACAGTATTTTTTCACTTGATTTTAATAGACTTCTCTTCTAACAAACTATTGATTAAAACTGCCAATTAGGATGTGTGACTGCAGATTAGACTAGGCATAAACAGTCACAAGACTTTACAAAGTTCAGTATAAAAATTATCAGATGTTATAGAGTACGAAGTGTGACATTATCATAATATCAATTTTCCTTTTTTGGAAACCATATTTTTGTAGAGCGTGATTAAATACCTCCAAAACCCAAATTTGGTGGAATCGGGCAGTGTATCATTGGCCTGGTTCCTAACATTTAGAACAAAGCCAATAATACATTAATTTTAATGGGGGCTAATTATGTATTCATGAGGTCATTTCTCGGGCCCAGGGTAGGAAATAATTTTCGTTTTTGAGGGGCTATCTTTTTTTCCACATTGAGGTAATTGCAGAATTGTAGGGGCTATACCAGCAATTACACAGTAAATGCAAACATCATTATTCTGCCATAGTTATAGAATACTGATTTTCATATAGTCTTGAAAAACTGAGACAGATCTTGTGGTGACTCTAGAAAGAATGGTCATCCCAAAGCATGCATTTTGGTGGATTTTTTAAAGGCAATTTAGGCTGTAATGAGGGCAAAATCGGCCGTCGCCCTCATGTATTTCTTACCCCGTGGACTGATTCCCACCAATTTTGGGTAGTGGAGGTATTTCATCATCATGCTCTACCACTGTGGTACTACTGTGGTATCAAAAATGCTGAAATCAAAATAAAGTTTTTTGTGATGTCATCACTTCTACATTGTACAGGTACTATATTAAACAGGAGCGCTACTTGCAATTGAGTGCAAGTTTCCCAAATCAATTATATCAATTGCTAGTTTATCATATAAAATTACAATGATGTCTCAATTTGTAAGGTTCTTGAAATGATGATGGTCCCTGAATATTCCAATAGGGTGGCACAAGACCTACATGTAATTCATTCCACAGATAACAGCAACTTTTAAGGTGTGAAAAAGGGTATGATCCCCAAAATTAAAAAAAAAACTGATGTGGTTCTTCAACATCAGCCAAAATTTGTTAATCGCAATTTTCTAGCCAAATCATCCCTCATCACCCCTCCATGTAGTCTGCAGTCACAGACCCCGATTGAACATTTCTGAATGGGAGGGGCATTCTATACGTAAACCAGAATCGCAGTTGGTCCTTGTCAGGGTTTTAGGCTACATAATCAGAGGGGTGTTTCACAAAGATAAGTGTGACTTAGATTCGCAAATAAATTCCCTGTTTCGTGCGATATAATAGTCAAATCATGCTTATCATGCTAAATCATGCCCCCCCCCCCAAAAAAAAAAAAAAATCTTAAAAACTGTCTCCATCAGTTAAGTCTGGCTATTCTTGCTTCAGCACTGAGCCAAACCAATGGATTTGAGGACATGTATAAAGGGCAAGTCCATCCCAAGTTGTTAAATAAAAAGAGAAAAATAAAAATTTAAAGGAGAATGAAACCCTTGAAACCAGCTGAATCCATATCAAAGAGAAAAATCAAAGAAACATATTGTTGAAAGTTTGAGGAAAATTGAATGAATAATAAGAAAGTTATGAGCATTTGAATATTGAGATCACTAATGCCATGTAGTTCCTCCTATTGGCAATGCGACCAAGATCTGTGATGTCACACGTACAACTCCCTCATTACTCTGGTACTTATTTCACTTATATTCTCACTTTTATAGAGTCTATCACAAGGTGAGGTGTTCTCTTTATGAGAGGACAAGTACAGAGGTTTCACAACATTATATCATTGATAAATCGTTTGTCATATGATTAGAATGAGCAAAAAGAGATGTTTTGGGGTATATTTTCAGTGTCCAAAAGGGGAGAGTTGTTCATCTGTGACATCATAGATCTTGGTCGCATTGCCAATAGGAGGATCTCCATAGCATTAGTGATCTCGACATTCAAATGCTCATAACTCTTCTATTGCTAGTCCTATTTTACTCAAACTTTTGTTGATCTTATTCTTTGATTTTTCTGCTTTCACAAAAGCTAACTTGCTCCAAGAGTTTCATTCTCCTTTAAGCATAACACTGAAATTTTCATCAAAATCAGATAGAAAATAGGAAAGTTATGACATTTATTAAAGTTTCACTTAATTTCACAAAATAATATCCTGGTTATCATATGAAGAAAAAAACTGTAGGGCCTACAGTACTAGTAGTTTCCACTCTTAATTTCACGATAGCCAAACAAATATGATTTCCTTTTAATCATAAACATTGAAAACACAATGAAACCGAAAGAATAATTTCAGAGATATTTTGTTGAGTTTTTAATTCATTTTCCCTTGAAATTGAAAAATAGGCCTTGGCGGCATGGCCTTCGGTCAACCATGCCGAACAGGTGTAGATCCACACCAGTTGGTTGTGTTGTTGTTTCCACCAAATTTATTTGTTTTGAAAACTACAGTTTTCTTTGACTCTTGTGAAAAGTCCTTGACTACTGAATGCATTTCAATATTGTTTATCCACGCTCTTTAGAAAATAGGTCAGAGCCACTGCAAAGGTCAAAGACAACTGGAGCAAATCGGAGTCGTGAAAGTTGATGGAAACAAATCAACATTCTGGCTGAAAGAGAATAACTTTACAAAGACAGCTTGAAGCTTGAAGTTCAACTGGACTCTCATTGGGACCTTGGTAATATAGGCCTACATGTACATGTACCTACATGAGCATTAGTAGCACTATCAGGGAAAAAATATGCAGGGGCTCGGCCTTGGAAATTTCATGTTCATTAATGACAGGGTGCTACATAAGCACTTGCCCGAATTGGGCAAGCAAAATTCTAGTAGTAGAATGTAGAATGACAGTAGAATTACCAAACTAGGGTTGATATGAAATATTGACCTTACTTTTGGTCATTGTAGGCAAGATAAAATCGCTTCAGATAAAGAAATGCAATAAACGAAGTAGATCAGTTCATGTCCAAAGAGAGAAAAAGGTCAATGGTTTATAAAACCGCAAAACTTTCTTTTGAAGAGGTAAGACTTTTTTTTCAATTATTTTTTCGGGAAAGTGAAATAGATTTTTGGGCAAGTATATTCCAACTATTTAAAAATTTACTTGCCCGACTGGGCAGGTGCTTCTAGAAAGTTATGTAGCACCCTGAATGATAAAGCTTTTCAAACGTTGCAGATTTAGGCAGTAAATTGTGGAAGTAGCACCCCAAAATAAAAAAAAATATTGTTTTGCCTGATGTACATGTATGTCTACATGTATCTTTTCCCTCTTCATTTCATTTCAACCTTTTTTTCATACAAAATATATATATATATCAACATTAATGAGTTTCCACAATGGCAAAAAGTGTGTTACCAATGCAATCAATTCACACAAAAAAGACAACCAACAAAACTCTCAATTTTTAATAATTGGGAGTGACTTTTCCTCTTTTTTTAAAGAGATGGTTGGGTTTGCATTGAAAAATAAAATACAAAAACTTGTGAGTTTGTACCATGTATCAACTACACTATAAAATGACCATGTTTTAAAATGTAGGACATGCAAGCCAGACACTTTATTCAATCTATTCTACAGTGTATCTTTACACAAAACAACATTGATTTATGTCTGGCTTGCCCAATATTTTTGAATACCTGCTCTGCTTCCATTGTTTCCTACGTGGATTGAATTGTATCAACCTGTATGAGAGCATGTACATGTAGTTCATTCAAGATTAATTGATCTCCAGATTCTGAATAATGTAGGCCTATAGATTATACGCCTACACCCTTTTCAGATATATTCATACACGTAATCTGACTGATCTCATTTTTTTTCAGTTTTGAAAGAATAAAGTTGAATGTGCTATAGGATACTTATAATAAAAAGAAATGTCAGAAGGCCCTGTAATAATAGTCTACAGGCACAGACCCTGATTGAAACTTTAATCAACAAGTGAGTCTTCACATTAAAGACTAGCACAGATACAACTTTCTGTTGGGGAAGTTGGACGGGTGGGCCTTCCGTATGCACATGTAGTACATAAGCCATTGGCAGGCTTAGGCTGCATTTTCACTTGTTCAGACAACTTTCCTCGAGTGACTACATGTACACTGTTTGAGGTTAATAGTGGCCGTGGGTTCACTTAACATTTTTTTATACAGTGTATGTACTGTATTTAACCCCCCCAAACAAAACCAAAAAAAATCATTGAATGCTGAAAACTTTACCCATCACCAAAAGAATCATCCAAAATCCATCAAAGATTTAAAAATTATTAGAATTTTTTTTATTTTAGATCATGTCACATGCCAGCAGCTCCACACGTGTCGTGAATTTTAAAAAATCAATGAAATGTCATTTTATCAATAAATTGAGAATGGGTTTTATTGTACCTTCACATATCAACAGACAAATTGTTTCACACCCACTACTGAAAGAAAACTTTAAGTCATTATGAATCATTAAAAAAAATTGAAATTTATGCATTTTACATTTTGTATATTACATAACATATGGAGCAGTTGCTCGTATAGTATGACGTCACAAATCATAAACTTGAAATAATAATTTTCTAATAAGCTTTAATAGACTTTTCTCAAACCTTCACTTTTATTTTAATCATTTTTTATGCTATTTTTACAATAATCTGTTCGTCAGGGTGAACTTCCCATTTGACATGGAAATCAAATACCAACCAGCACTATGTCTATTGTACAGTGGAACATATCAATTATCAGCGAGTTAATAGACATCTACAGTGTATGTAGCTCAAATCACTATTTGAAAAAAAAATTGAATCTAGTCAATAAAAATCTGCAAAACTTTTCCAAAGCACTTGCATGGATGGTCCGTGCGCCTGTTTGACTAAGTACTTTTCTAAGAGATGCTCCCTATTCATTACATCTTATTGCATTTAAAGGTAATTCAATCCCATTTGTACAAGTACTTTCAGTCTATTGACTATCCTCTATTGGGTGGGGTAGCTAAAATCCTCAGCCCAATAGGCCCATCCTAACCGCATTCACTCAAAAATTCCTCCCCTTTGAAATCTTTCTTTCCACTGCAATGCAAATCGTGCAATTCAGTTTATATTCGAGAGAGGGTGATGAACATACATGTACATAGAACAGCGAAGCGTTTCATCAACTCTTATTGAAGGCTAGCTTAAACACATACATTACCTACAGGTGCATACATGTATTGTTTTATATTTAAAATGTAATTTGCAGAAAAAAATATACTGTATTAAAAAGACCACATGCAGGCACTAGAGCAATACTTTATAACAGAGGTTTACTATCAGATAAATCCAAGAGTTTCAATTCTATTATTGTGTTGTAAGTTATATATAAAAAAAAAACAGTATTCTACATGTATTTTATACAGTATGTGTGTATGAGTTTTTGAAATATTGACAGACCAAGGAGTTACCTCCAGGGGCAAACATTTATATCAACAGAATCCAACAGACTGTCATAATGCACACACCAACATGAGTTCATCTGTGTTGGCAATTTTCAGTGCCCTTGCCAAAACCAGAACAGATCTACATACATGTACGCTTGATATGGGAACAATAAACCTTGACTTTGATTTTAATCTAAAAATTCAATGACTTACTCTGGTCATGCAGTTTAGCAGGATATCATTAGGATGTCATATCATGATGCCAACTACAGAATTCATGTGCACATCCATCATAACTACATGTATGTGTATAAAAAAATGTGATGGTACACCCCCCCCCCCCCCCTATCGAAAAAATATATAAACAAAGGATAGTGTTCGGAAACTTCAGATCTGCCTCAGTAAAGGCATGAACTGTTCCAAAGAGAGTAAAACAGCATACAGTATTTAAAAAGCTAGCCAGGGCTCGACATTAGCGGGGTAACCAAAAATGAGAGTCGGGCCGCCAAAATTCTGTATTAAAGCCCACACTTTGTGGCCCAGTCTGGCTACCAAAGTTTTTGATAAATTGTAATGTTTTCTATTATTGTTTTAGGGCCACCAAGAATATGAAATTGATGATTTTGGTGAACCTATCGGGCCACCAAGAAAAAGGTTAGTGTGCCAGAGCCTTGAACTACATGTTGCTATTGTAGACCTACATGTACATGTTGATTTTCATTAGTCTACCCATAAATTCCATATGAATTCAGCTACATGTAGCTGCCAGGCAGTGGAAGGAAAATAACTTCCTCCCCCCCCCCCCCACCGCCCCACATATACCGTGTAGTCATGTACAGTGTACACTTGTATCCCTATCCCTGTGTGTTTTATAATACATTCTGATTCTAACCTTGTCCAAGTTGAGTATTTGACCTTGTCCCATGTGAAACAAAAGCTTTCACATTGTACAATGTAGCTTTTCAAGTTCCCATCCTTTGTTTCAACCCCTCTATTATCTTCTACTAGACTATTACAGATTCATGTTGCACTGGCTTCCTGCATGCCTCAGTGATTTGAGATGAATGTGAGAGGTGACTGTACATGTAATTCATATACCAGAGACAGATTAACCAGACATTATCAGTTCATACTGTACTAGTCTGTAGTGTAGTTGACTATCCTGGTGGTATTTAGGCCTGATATCTTTTATTCTGGTGTTCTGGTCCATGCACTAATCATAAATTTGTGGAAGTGCCTACATGAATAAATCAACTAAAAAATTTGGCATTGATCTCTCCTGGCCTGTTCATCAGAAAATGACATAAACTACACAGCACATGTACAGTAAGGTTACTTTTCTATAGGGCATATTTTTCTACTATCAGCACATTTTATATGTTCAGCACAACTGGAAAATTGGGCAGAAAAATATCCAAGGCCGCTATATGAGTACTGAGAGTAATCAATAGGACATGTGGCCTTTTTCCAAGCCCTAATATTTCTCAGTGAAGAATAAATCAATAAAGGTGATTACATTGTGTACCTTTCATTATAAATTAATGTTCAAGTCACTCAATAGACATCTGATCATGATACACCCATGCTCCCAATGGGCAACCTTCCTGTATTATTGAGAAAATATGTTAATCCTTTTAGCTACATAATTCACAGTGACAGGTATGCATTCCACCTCAAAGCTTAAAGGAGAATGAAACCCTTGAAACCAGCTGAATCCATATCAAAGAGAAAAATCAAAGGAACACATTGTTGAAAGTTTGAGGAAGATTGAATGAATAATAAGAAAGTTATGAGCATTTGAATATTGAGATCACTAGTGCTATGTAGATCCTCCCATTGGCAATGCGACCAAGATCTGTGATGTCACACACGTACAACTCTCCCATTTGGACACTGAAAATATACCCCAAAACATTTCTTTTTGCTCATTCTAATCATATGACAAACGATTCATCAATGATATAATGTTGTGAAACCTCTGTACTTGTCATCTCATAAAGAGAACACCTCACCTTGTGATAGACTCTATAAAAGTGAGAATATAAGTGAAATAAGTACTAAAGTAATGAGGGAATGGTCGCATTGCCGATGGGAGGATCTACATGGCACTAGTGATCTCAATATTCAAATGCTCATAACTTTCTTATTATTCATTCAATCTTCCTCAAACTTTCAACAATGTGTTCCTTTGATTTTTCTCTTTGATATGGATTCAGCTGGTTTCAAGGGTTTCATTCTCCTTTAATACATGTAGTTCCTGGTTGCACAATGCAATAATCACTGAGCACTAACCTGGTAATTTATCCCTTTTATCAAAGCAAAAGCGCATGACTTGATAGCATTAACAGGAGAAAATTGAAAGAAATTTGCAATCTGAATGGTCATTAATAATCAAGCAGGCCTCCATAACACAAAATTTACCAATTGATCCTGGAGCACTTTTTAAGCATGATAGTTTTAATATAATCATTATTTTTTTTAGTAAAAAATATATTCATACAATCAGATGTTAACCTTTGTTTTACAAATCCAGATCAGTTGTACTTTAAATTTGAACTCACGTGACCCAATGTTATGCAATTACTATTACAACCTGTACATCACAGTATTTAAAGATAAAAATGGTTTTATTAGGGTTAATAAAAATTTACTGTCATCGTATGTAAACATCTTAAAACATGCATGTGCACTGAAATGTAATGATATCCAATCCTACATAGGAAGGTTGGATCATTCCTACAGACACTTCTTCTTCTTCTCTATAAGTACAGGCCACCGTCTGGCGTATTGTCGTACTGTTCTGGCACTATACCGAAGTGATGACGTCACAAAAAACTTTCTTTTTAATTTCAGCTTTTTTTATATTTTTGGGTAGAGCATGATGAAATACCACCACTTCTAAAATTTGGTGGGAATCGGTCCATGGGGGCCTGAGATATGACCTCATGAATACATAATTAGCCCCATTGAAGTCAATGTATTATTGGCATGGTTCCTAAATTATCGAACCAGGCCAATAATACATTGACTTCAATGGGGCTAATTATGTACCGGTATTCATGAGGTCATATCTACATGTAAGGCCCCCATTTACCGATTTGTTCCAAATTTCGGTAGTGGATGAATTTCATCATGCTCTACCAAAATATGGTATTAAAAATGCTGAAATGCAAATTTGAAAATTGATGACATCACACTTCGATAGTCTGTACTCTATTCCGACCGAGGCACAGGTTCTCTCTTATGAGTATCATCTCCCTCTCAATCTCTATATCAGACTTTCTTACAGTGAGATCAGATATCTATGGCACTGCCGAATCAAATGCTACAAAGTCCCCAGACAAATTATACTCTACCCTACAAGCAAAAAATATTAATAAAAAAAAACAGTAATGATTATGAAATAATTTGTAATTGCAATAAAGAATTATAATTCCAGTTTAAAATCCTCAAGTAAAAACTGCAGTGTTTGTCATGGCGAGCAGTTGCTCAATTTATTTATCAATGGGAAGATCAGTCAGCTAGACAATCTAGACACCACATGGTTTTAATTGCTTACATGTATCTGGTGATCAGCCCATTGATTATACCATGTTATACAATAGACGTGTATTATTTCAAGCATCGCGATCGGCCAATATGCGTCACATGACATTCAACTTTTTTGGTGCACTGCACGGCAGTGCAAAAGGTGAGCAACGAAAATTGATATTGCATGCTCAAGCAAACCAGTGCAGTAGAAGTCCCAGGAGAAGTCCAACAAAACTGTACTGTAACTTTTCAAGAATTTGTTTCTGTGTTGCTATTTTATAAAACAAATAATGCACTTGCTCTGTCGTGCGTAAAAGTAAATGCAGAGAAAGCTCGGTTTCTTCAGATGGTGCACACTGGGCACTCGCCGCCAGCGGCTCGTGCACAGTGCGGCACCTATCTAAAGAAACCTCGCATGCTCTGCATTTCCACTAACGCACTCGGCTGCATGCATTATTTGTATAACATAACCTTGTCCATTGAATGAGTGCATTCATTGCACATTAGGCTAATTGTTTTCCATGACAAACACCAAGATGGCGGTGTAACCATTGACAATTTTCTTGCGTATCCTCAAAAATGTAGTATTAGCAAATGGCAATTTATAATATTTTCACCCAAAAAAAATGGGAAATGATTTTGAGACCTTGTTTAGATCTTCATGTGGTTATTATTTGCAACATGCGACTCATACAAAAAAAGGGTCAGGCATCTCAGAGAGCTGAGACAAGAGTAAACTTTTCATTAGGCCTAGATAGATAGATCGAGATCTAGAGTCTTAGAGAATGATTTTTTTTTTATTCTACTCTAGACTCGACTCCAAACGTCTCCTGGCTAAAACTTAACTTAAGGAATTATTTCTTTTTTATGTTGTGCGACGTTGCACTTTCAATCAAATTTTATTGTCAGGCATCACTAGAAAAACCAGACAGACCAAACAAGAATAGAGACATGAGAATGAATGGCATCTGCAATTTAAAAACTTGGCTCACCGATTATGATGCAGAGAACTCCGACAATCACAAAGATCACTCTAAAACGTTTCCAAACCGTCATGACTGATGCCCAGTTCATACTTGGTCTCCTTCTAAACCACAAATTAGTCCTTGTTTTCCCGTTGTGTGTGCAGGGAGACAAATCAGAAAGATCTCTGCCTGCTTTGGAAATGCCCAACCGATCGCACCAGCTGCGCGACTTCGTCCCTTGTCGTGAGTGATGCGCTGAACCGCTAGCTTCCCGAGAGTCGTCCGGCACGGCTTGGCCGTGCATGCCAAGCGGGATTGTAGCTCACCAAAGGAACAGCAAACAGGGAAATCCAGTCGTCTAATTCATTAAGCAAACAGTCGTGTTGAACAAAGTCCATTATTAATCTCCCTTCTCCTTCATCTCGTAATGAATCAATTTAATCCTTGTATTTATCACTCTTAAAACCACAAAATGAAGACATTTTAAGAATTTGGCACGGGTAGCAGTGGCAGATCAATCTTCTCCATGACTAACGATAATAAGGTATCCCGAAATATGAAATGAAAGCAGATAATAGTCGATCGCGCTCGCTTGACGTGTACAAAGTGACGTTTACACTAATTTTCGCAGAGAAAATTAACAGCTAGTACATGTACTAGAAATTAAAGTTGGTAACTTGACTTTCCTGATTTCTAAGAGTTTCCAGTTTTTAGGTTTTCAATTATTATTTCAAGCGGAAGTTTATTGGACTAATAATCAAAACATAGTTTTCTATAAAAAAAAAATTGGGGGGGGGCCTATATAGGCTGAGATCCATTGATTTGTTTGGGGAAACTTGGTAAATAAAATTTACCAGTGATAATTAATCATAAAATGAGCTCAAATTGTCTGCCTGCACTGGCCCTGTTCACTGATGTTTGATCTAAACAAAATATAGAGCATATATAGGTGCTTATAGTTTCAGTCAAAATGTAGATCCAGAGCCTTTCAAAGAATGGGGGCGATGTCAGCGGCTTTCTGCGCCTCGTAGGACCCGGGTGCGGTGTTAAATCCAATGGTCGGGGGGGGGGGGGCGTTTCATCAAATGACTTGTCGGATGTTTTATCAGACAGTTACCATAAGAACTGAACTTTTTTTAATTCATAAAATGTATTTATAAAAGGGGGCCTTCACCCTACAAGCTCTGCTTTTTAGTGGTCTCCTTCCCTTTCGATTTAATGGTATTATAATTGATTCAAATTGTAAATATGTATATTTAACTATCATTGTAAATTTAAAAAGATTGAAAGAGGAAAAAAAACTTCTTGGCCAATCAATATCAAGGAAAGTTGTCAAATCTGACAGACTTATTGTCAGATTCATGTTGATGAAACGCTTCCCAGTGTTTGTACTTCTGATAATCCTTGTCTGGGGCATAAAGACGAAAGTGCAAAACGTGTAAAGCGTTGGGCCTATGAGGGGCCGCATAATCGGAGATTGGGGAGGCTTCATCCACTCAGCCCCCCCCCCCAACATATTTCAGTAAACATGTAAAAAAAAATAGTAAATGACAATCAAATTGTTATTTTAGGCATGGTGCCCCTCACTTTAGGATCAACCCCCCCCCCCCCCCCATGTTATTTTTTGCAATAAGTGGGCCTTTATACAATGGTACATAAAAAGGATGTGGCCTTTTTCTGAATAATGAAATGACAAGAAAACATATAAAGAGCATCGCCACTTACGGGGTGTCGAGGATATATCTGCCATTAAAAATCAATAGGGCGGCCCATCCAACAATATAGTATGATTCAAATAAAACTCATAGCAATAAAAAAATCAACATCTACCAAAAATTTGATGTAAATATAAATTGAACATTTTGAAAGTTTGCATAAATTATTGGGATTTATGAAAACAAGGGAGCCGAATGACACCCATGTGTTTATTTTATAATGAAATGAATTATGCGATATCCAATTTTTTCTCTTCCACAAGACAGTAAGTAAATCATGATTTGACTTTTCACCGAACATAGGCAATCAACATTGTAATTCAATATAGGTGATTTTTATCAAAATCTCCAAATGTGAAACATTTCTCAGAATGAAATACTGTACCTAGCTCTATCAGCTCTCTAATATGCGTGATAGAATAGCTCTGCTACGCAAAACACTGTTTGGTGAAAGCAAGCTAAACTTTTAATGTCCCCTAACATTATTTAACTCAAAAAATTTAAATGATTTCAGTATTATGCTTGTTGGATTTTTTTTTTCCTGGGGGGATGGTGGGTTCTGTTTATAACGAATCAACTTGCGATCCGGATAGACTTGACTTTCAAAATGAATTTAAAAAAAAATTGCCTGAAGGGAAACGGATAGCATCATGTTTTGTTTTGTTTTTGTTTTCAGTTTGGGAGCAAGCGAAAGAAAGAAATGTTAGGCTTACTGCAATCTTGAATTATATTCTTGTATGCCACTTCATGTGGAAGAAAAAATGAAAAAAAAAACAAGACTTTAAAGTTTAAAGAATTTAGATGAGATTACGAATAACGACACCTAAAATAAACTCTGCATGATGTCTCTGAAGGCCTAAATAAAACTTTGCAATCGGACTTTTCTGCCTTGCCTGTGCATTCATTCACTTGTGATATATCCAACTATAGGTATATTCTTTAAATAAAAACTAACAAAAATGAGATTAGAAAAGAGTTTATAAAATCAGTCATAAACAGATTTACTGAAAAGGTATGTTATATTGTTTTTAGTATATATTGGCAGGCAGATTAAAAAAAGAACATCAAAAGTACGAGATGAGGAGGATATGATCTGAAGGGTAAATAAGTTGTGATTACATCAATTTCATTTCGCGTTCCAATTATGAATTAACAAATTTGAAAACATAGCTGAACTGAAATTTGAAAAAAAATATAGCTGAAACGTAGGCCTATCAACAGTTTAAAGACCTTAGCGATGAAGACAAATTTATATTCATAATGAAACTTGATAATGAAAACATAATTGATAATTTCTGTAAGTTCATCAAAGCCATAATGAATAAGAGAGGTGGGCTTTAACATCAACTACATTTTTTTCTTTCATTCAAGCTATCTAAAATCCAATGTGCACTTACGATATATCTCTATCATTAAATATAGATAACTTATGTATTGTGCTTCATAATATTGCATTATGCTATACTTTCTGTGTGTTAAATTTCAATATGTCATTTATCTTTGTATATAAATGTATATATGCATAATAATTGCAAATCTATGGAAAATGCATTGATGTTTTACTAATTTATACGACATATACAGTTATAAATATTTTTGTTTATGTTATCATTGTATGTATTGTAAAACAAAATGTTCATGCCAAATGAATGAAATTCAAATTCAAACCAAAGATTAAATATTTTGTTTATTTATTTTGCAATAAATCATGATTATTTTTTTCCTGGGAAAAGGAATTGACACACTGTATACCGTGATTTATCGATTTTTCTTTACAAAAGTTTTGTGGTAAAATTAATGTGAGTAAATTGTTTATTGTGAATAGACTTCTAACCTTGATCGGTTTTTCTTTTCAATATATTTTTCCGGAAGGTGATTCTTGGGTAATTATCGACAAGGCTCATGAAGTTGTAAATCAACCATTCCGCTGTGAATATGTCGATCTTAACACCTTTTCCCGTCCACGTAAAAATCCCATAATTCACCTTTTAGATAGATGCTGTAATTGAACAAGAAGAGATTGATTCATTTACTAAATTAATGTTTCCGACAATGAAAGCTCCAAGCTAGATCCCCGCCCTCCTGTACATCATGGACCATGTGTATACTCCAAATTGCTTCCAAATTATTATCATTAATCTCCCCTAACGTTTGATGTAGGCCTAGTCATCATCACCATGATCATCATTAAAATCATCATCATCATCATCATCATAGTCATCATCACCATCAGCACCATCATCACCATCATGATTATCATCATCATCATGATCATCATAATCATCATCATCAATCATGATGATGATGATGATCATCATCATATCAGCAGCATCACCTCCACCATTATCATCATCAGCAGTAGCAGCGCAGCATCATCATCGTCATCACCATCATCATCATCCTCTTCCTCTTCATCAGTCACCATCATCCTCGTCATTATCATCACCGTCATCATCACCAAATAAATTCAAGCCTAAATACTATGATTTCAAAACAAAATAATAGAAACTTTGGGGGCCAAGCCATGAATTATGATTATGTCTCTTCTACATATTATACATCCAAAAAGGGTAATTAATAAAAGTCAACAAGAAAACACAATTAACACAATTTTAAACTTTGTACAATATATTTTATTACTTCTCAAGGTGCATACATATATACAAACATATATATAATTATCATATGAACATACATTTTCCTTTATTCTAATATGATTTGCCTAAATCTGAAGGGAAATTAAATGTATTTGAATTAAATCATGAGAAAGGTTAAGCAAAGCCGAGTGTATAATGGAAGGAAATATTTGGATTATATCATGTTTGGATGTACCCTTCAACAAAATAAGAAGCTTAAAATACCAAACCTCTGTGAATTTGTTTACAGCATAATTCAACTTATAATATGGAAAATGTAAAGTACAGATGAAAAAGGTGAGGTTATTATGATTAGATTGTTTCATATTGACAGAAATGCACTCTCCTTGGAACAAACATTTCATTCCCCTCAATTATCTTTATGAAAAGGAAGAGCGCCCTCATGCTTCAGAAACATGTACATCCCAGGGTCAACCTGAATGGTATCAGCTCCTGGGCCATGTAACGCAAGGCTTGGTATTTGATCTGAAGAGTTGATTTTTATGATTGATTACATTGATAATTGCATGCAATCAAGCATACAAATCAAATATACAATTAATCCCTTAATACTAGTTCTCTGTAGGTTTCAAGCTACACTGACTGCCTCCTTCAATCCTGAAGATTCTTGCAGTATTGTAGTACCGGGGACCGACAGGTGCAATACACCGGGTGAACACCCTACTCTTTGACGAATAGTGTATTGGTTTTAACGTGCATAGGTTGTGACTCTCCTTTACAAGGGACCAACATTTGCGTCCTTCCCGATGGACGGAGTGTTTTCCAACTGCATTCACACCTGCACTGAATACAGTGGTGAGGCACGCTTACACACAACGCTATAGCATCAGATTTTTTGTTAGACGCGTTTCGGCATGAGCGGGACTCGAACCCCTCACGTTGAGATCTACGATCTTATCCGAAACATGCGCTCTAACCGACTGAGGGGGGGGATAGGAAAAAATCTGAATAGAATGTTGAAAATTACTCCAAACAGAAAGGAATATCACTATACAGCAGTATTAACAGTGTGCATACGCTTTCAATATTGCTGAGTTTTCGAGGTATGCATGACTCTGAACAAATAATTATATCAAAATTCATTTGGATTATGTGAAATATAAACCATTTCATAATTACCTAGATAAAGAATTTGCATACAAATGAAAGTGAAGCTACTATGGACGGAGGTTGTCATCTTGAAAACACAGTTCTTTTTATCGAATTGACCTACATATTAATATGTACTACATGTATAGTCTTCATTGTCACACAATAGTCACTTATTTTGGAGTTTACAAAAAGTTACAGTTCATGGGCATTATTTTTCTGAGCAAAGCCACAAAATGCATATAAATTCACAATGTTCTTTCATAGATTACAACTATAATAAGACACTATACACAATAGCTATAAGGACGGAAGATCGCTGGCAGGATGGCCACAGATGTGGAGTAGTTTTGATAAAATTTGTAAAAGATATTCAGATCAATTCTGAAGAACAGAACAATCATCATAAACACAACTATGGATATCACACATAAATAATGGATGTGATCATTGCAAAAAAAATATCTCTTAATTACTCTTAAATACTACTAATCATCTCAAAACTGACATAGAATCTGTTCGTATAATAATAATAATAAATATAGAGATATATTTGATTTCAAAATACATGTAAATTCAATTGTGCATGCATGAAAAGCAAAGACTGCAATTAGAGTCTGAACGTAGCAGTCTTCCAGGCAGGATTAAACATAAAGACCAATGACGTTCGCATTATCATTTCAAATCTTTTGATAATAAACTGCCTTTCAAGTCTGAATGCATCAGTCTATTGGGTAAGATAACACATAAAGGGTACTGACATTAATCGTTTCAAATCTTTTGATAATTAACTGCATCATTGGAGTCTGAACGCATCAATCTTCCAGGTTGGTGGACAAGGTCAACGATGTAGGCCTTGGGAGGAAACTTGGGATTCTCTTGCTGTATGAAAGAAACGAACAGATTTGTTTATTGGAATACAAATGCTTTTTACTTTGCATGAGAAGAGTATGAAGTATTATCATCTAAAATTAATATAATATATCTGCCAGTTTGATTCTTTTATAACTGATTGACTGACAAGAAGAAATGTGCTAATTTTGCTATGAAAATCATTTGCTTTGCTTAAAGGAAAGCAGTCCAACAACTTAAATTAGTCTTACTTAAAGTATACATCCAAAGAAAATTCACGAAAGTGATGATTATAGACAAATTATATATGAATGGAAAGGTCTTGTCTTTTTATACACAAATATGTCACTAAAAAGTCTTATTGATGTCGTGGAAATGCAAGAAATGAAATTATTAGAGACCATTCTAAGCCCCCCAGCCGCCCCCAGACCGACAGTTCACGCAGTGAAAACAGTCGAGAATAATGACGTCACACAATCATCGAGCTCATCATCCCTCTGTGCATAATACACTGAATCACCTTACTGACCTCTTCAATATCTTCCGAATTTACCGTTTTCTTCATGTAATGTGACATCCGAATTCTGTTTTCGACAACTTCAGACTATAAGGGAACCAGAACTGTGTTATTTTGCCCGTTTTTTATTGAATTGTGAACTGGAAAGATCGATTTTGTCCACTCGACAGTCTTCGTTGTGTTGCTCTACTAACTATTGAAAAACTCCAAGCTGCACACACAATTTAAACGAAAGAACAATTTTAATGTTACTAGGGCATTTTGCGAGAAATGTTATACTCAATCACACGTCCCAAATCAAGGGTAAGTCCTTTGATTAAACATGTAGTTGAATTGCGATTGAAACTCGACCTTATTACGCTTGATTTGCAATTGAACATAAGTTTCGTGCAGTGCCCCATAATTATGTTTTGTTATCAGATATTTAACGTGCTGATTTTTCTCGAAAGGTATAATATATTTGTCCTTTTAAACGGTATTTGAATATGGGTACGCCTTTTATTTGTTTTCCACAATATTTATTGCATGTATGAACAGAAGTGAAATATTTATTGTGAAGCACTGTGAATGTTGTGTGATGGTTCATCATTTTTGTTATAAGACTGAAAGCCTGGTGGATGTGAGGAAGTGGCCTGGATGAAAGAAAAGTGAACATGTGTCCAATTACTGATTTGCATATTCTAAGACAATTTTGTTTCTGGATAAATTTTGCTATGTATTCCCTACATTAAGAGTAAAGGAGAAGTCCACGCAATCAAAAATTCATTTGAATTTAAAGAAAAATAACAAGATATTGCAGGAAATTTCATAAAAACTTTGATTCAAATTTATATAATTACTATTTTAACAGTTCCGTAAATATAACCTATTGTGATCAGATGAAGAGTTTCCTATCGTCAAATCTGCAAAGAATAAAAAACAAAATGCCACAAAAAATAGAAACGAATGTGATGTGAGTGACAACTCTAATTTGCATATCATTGTTTTGTGTATATGACTGTTTTGAGTAAAAACAACAAGGGAAATTACTCTATTCAAATAATTTTTAGTTGATGTGGACTTGACTTTTAACTCTACCCCTCCCATCCCAAATAAGAGTAGAAATAATCTAATCAAGAACTTGAAAATCAAAAGCAGCAATTAAGAAGCAAGATTTGATAAATACAGGTCTGAATAGAATTTCACAAGAAAATAAAAAGAGAAAAAAAAGATGGGTAGGGACGGGGAAGGAATAAAAAAAAAATACCCAGAAAAAAAAAATCCGAGTTTCGAACCAGGGTCCTCGCACATGACAAAACAATGGCCAACGCATTTGGCCACAGACCATCGCCCTAAAAGGAAGGCATTTTAAAGATATATGAAAGAAAGTCCGCTCGCCGCTGTTTCCTAATAATGCTTCGGCAATTCAACTGCAATTTCAGTCATTTCGCGATGGATATTGCCGTGTTTTTTTTGTGGCTCCTGACTTTGCTACTTAATGAAATTTCATAATTTTTGTTCAGTCATAAAGAAGAATGTCTATGCTTTATATTGACTATAACATTAATGTGACGCAAGTGTGATTTCTACGTGAAAATATGCTTTGTTTATTCACATATATTTGAAAAAAAAAAAAAAAATTCTAAGCTAAATATTGGTTACCAAAATACGTTAAATGTGCACTTTTTTTCACTGTTCAGTAAATTCAAACTTTTATCTATATAACAAGACCAATCTTAAGAGGAATAAACAATTCTAAGAGCAAAAAACGCTGATTGGAAAGATCGTCTCCAATGGGCTGCTGTCAGCTCAGCTGCTCACTGCTCATTGTGTGACGTCACTCAGCTGGAGCTCGCAAGAGGACCGGTGGAAGGCAGAAATATGGCATGAAAATAAATCATTTTTGAGAGCTGATTTCTGCAATCTCTGATCACTATTTTGAAAAGTGAAGTTATATATCTGATTAGTAATATTTCCCCTTTACAATGATGACCACATAAAGTCATTATAAAATACTTTTGATTCTTTGGATGTATACTTTAAGTTATAGTAACCTTCTTCTGTGTATACATATTCCGCAAATTTGTTTAAACATTATGGCCACTAGTTTCTCTTGTACTTCAGATACCGAAGAAGGCCTGATTATGGCCGAAAGCTTGTGATTAAACTTGATGAACTGAACCCCGGCTACGTCTCATTGCTTATTCTCGCTGTATTTATAGCATCCTCTCAACTACATATTAGAAAGCACCTTGCAATTTATAGGTCCCTGCTCCTCACAATATATACATGTATATACTGTATATAACACATTTGATTTATATAGCACACTTTCCACATAATTAGGTGGTCTGTCTATGACAGATCACCTCTTATGTTTGTCCGAATTTTCTTTCTTTATTATTTATTTATTTTTATTTCTTATTTTTATTTCCTCCATTTCTTGTGGACAGCAAATCTCAGAAAGTTCATATTCAATAATCATCAAAATATCAGCACATATCAACATCAATAAGACCTCAATTCTGCAAGAATCTTAATGTCATGACGTCATCATGACGTCATCTAGACGCCATTTTGTAAAATCACATTATCAATCATATCTCCATTATCAATTATCAAAAATAAATCAAATTCACATGACATAAACTTCAGATCAAGGGTCATCAGGTCATGTCATCAAAGGTCACCTGAAGGTCACGACGCGCGCGTACGCGCGCGTCAAAATTTTAAAATGCTAAAAATCACTTTTTGACCAAAACAGAGTACGTTTTAGGTCATTTTAAGCATTAAGCGCGTAACGCCTTGAATGCAACTCAGAAACACCGTTTTTTTTATTTCATTGCATTGATCATATAATTTTGAGCAATTTGATACCTTGATCAACCTTCTACGACCATTAATAAGGAAATTAACACCCGTTAAAGTTTGCAGCACGTGTGCGCGCGAGCTCTCACTATAGGCCATATATGGGCAAAAACATGCCTATAGAAAATCCGCTGTAGCTCTTCAGAACGCATGGGGACCCCCAATTTTTTTTTCATATTTTGATAGAGTATGAACTAGAGATATAATTTCATGTCTCATTTGACCCTCAATTATATTATGACGTCATCAAAATGGCGTCGGAATTCAAAAAATCCATTTTGCCTATTATGACGTCATTATAATTATGCAAATCTTGCTCTAACTCCGTGAATATTGGTCAATTTTCACCCAATTTTTGATATGTTGTAGCTTAGTTCTTACTCTTTCTGAGTTATTGCCTTTATTTTTCATTTTGATAGACAAATCATCCTCAAAAATTGCAAATAATAATGGCATGTCATTTTTACTCATTTTGCGTGTAATCTCTATGGGACATGACTTTTTCTCAAAACTAGATTCTACATTCTTCTATTTCGTAAGCCATATCTCCAATTTTTGTTGCTAGTTATCCCTGAGCTTTTAGTATGTTGTAGCTGAGATTCTAAGCTTTCGGTTGCGTTTCCTTCATTTTCCGATCAGATGTCGGGATCATGCCCGTAATTCACTTGCAAGATTGGATTTGAGATTCTGGTGTTTTGCTTACGTGTTAAGTCTATGGGAAATATTCTAGCTCAATCGGTTAGGCGTCAGACTTACTTCTCATTCCATCATGCAGGCAGGGGTTCGAGTCCGCGGGTGAACATGATTTTTTTTTTTTTTTTTTTTTTTTTAGCTATCTTGCCCACGATCAATTATAAGAATTCTAACAAATAATAGCTAAAATATTGCAAAATAAAACAGATTATAATTACTTTTTTATATCATATCTATTTATCTGTCTGTCTATCTACCTACATGACATATCTATCTCTCTGTCTAATATATATCTTTCTGTTTGAATACGTCCCTCTCTCTCTATCTATCCATATGTCTGTCTGTCTATCTACCTACATTGTATATCTATCTGTCTGTTTATCTCTCTCTCTCTCTCTCTGTCTAATATATATGTATCTATCTGTTTAGATATGTCTATCTATCTATCCATCCATCTGCCTGTCTCTATCTATCTATCTATCTATATATCTATCTATCTATCTGTCTGTCTGTCTCTCTATCTATCTATCTATCTGTCTATCTATCTATCTATCTATCTATATGTCTGTCTCTCTATTCATCTATATGTCTGTCTCTCTATCTATCTCTGTCTCGATCTCTATCAATCTATATGTCTGTCTCTGTATCTATCTATATGTCTATCTATCTATCTATCTATCTATCTATCTATCTATCTATATATCTATCTATATGTCTGTCTCTCTATCTATCTATATTTCTGTCTCTCTGTCTATCTATATGTTTGTCTATCTATATGTCTGTCTATCTATCCATGAAGCTATCACGAGAAGGAGAACCATCTTCCAATTTCTCTCTTAATCCTTTGTTATCGCTTCCTTCGGGCGAAGGAACGATATCTAACATCAATTGGCGAGCCGCCAGGCGAAAGTTAGAGCCCGCTTACATAACGCGATAGGACCACGCAGCATGAAGCTATTACGAGATAGCTCGTAATAGCTTCATGATATGTCTGTCTCTCTATCTATATATATGTCTGTCTATCTATCTGTCTATCTATCTATCTGTCTGTCTCTCTTTCTATCTATATGTTTATATATGTTTTATTAATATAACCACCAATCATCTCTCTATCTATCTATATATCTATATATCTATCAATCTATCTCTCTATCTATAAGTCTGTCTCTCTATCTATCTATATGTCTGTCTCTCTATCTATATGTCTGTCTCTCTATATCTATCTATATATGTCTATGTTTTATTAATATAACCACCTATAATTTATCTCTCCATCCATCACTCCATCCATCTAATATAATTATCTTTCTTGTATGTATCTGTTTGATTATGTAAATCTGTTTGTCTATCTATTTTTCAATCTAATATCTGTTTAAATATTTTTTTCCTGTTTATCTATCTATACGACAGACCACCTAATTCGTCCGCATGACGAATTAAAATCTAGTTGGATAATCAAGGTGCTTCAGAACATTTTTTTGTGTAAAAATAGAACACTGGTTCAAAACTTGAAAATGAATGTATATCGACAGCCATAAAAAAAGTCTTATGCATGCATCACTTTGCACGTTGAGGAAAAAAAAATTAACAAAGAAACTTAAAACATGATAAAGCTACATCTTCGTTTCTATGTACTTAAACACTATATAAAAGCAGAATATATAATTATTATTAATCATATGATTATTATCAGGTAACTTACCAAGTCTTCTTCGTCTGTGAGCATAACTTCATTCCAAGCTCTGTTATAGTTGCCTCTCACCAACGAACACGATACACCAATCCGATCAGCGAGGGCCTTCGTTAAAGATATACAAAAACATGATAAGAAGAAATCAGTGATCAAATAGTTTTGATAAGAATGGGATAAACTTTTATAAATGTTTCTTGAAAATGTTGAAGGAAAGGCATCAATCTAAAAAACAGAAAATCAGCAAGAATGTAGTCATTGACTTTGGGTTTAATTGAAACTTTGTTCTAAAGTTATGGTGTAACTATGGATAGCCAATTATGACACAAATCTTTAACAGGAGAATTTCAATTTGTAAGCATTTTTGGTGTTTGAGTCATTCATAACTGTCCTGGAATAATACCTCAAATAGTTTTCTTAAATACTTAATTACGGGGAAATAAGATTAACATATAATAAAAAAACATACAATGTAAAAAATGTATATACATGTATTGACACTTGGCTGCCCACAAGTATAGCACAGTGTTATCCCATGGCCTATAAGCTGATTGAACTTAAGAATATTGGCGACATAAGTTTGATTGGTCTTCTCATGTCTTTGCTCTCTGCTATTTCCTATAATACAATTCCCAAGAATGTTCTGTAATCTGAATGATCCAAATCGGAACACATGATATTCAGCGAATTGCACTACGCCATCCAAAATGCACTATCCATCACTTTTACGTCAGAGTGCAGGATAGTGCGAGGTCTGCACTGTGGCACGACGTACGTAATGATCAGCTCGGCACAATCTAGAATTTAGATCAAATATAGCATTCGGGGCGACTCAGTATGGAGGAGGGGTTGTAAAAACAAACAATGCACGCATTCTTGTGCAAAGAGGACCTAAATAATGAACTCTATGCTCGACTTGCTAAATGGACATACGGTACTTGGTCCTGTGGACCTCGGTGAGGTATATCCATTGACTCTTCTCACACATCGTCCATTATTTGGCCCTGCATGCACGCACTTACGCGCATTATTTGTATACATGTACTATCTTTGGTTGTCCTTTATAAGTATATACCTACATGTATTCTTCACATCATAATGTGAGTACAAGAATATAAATTTTGTTCAATAGTTTATTGTTATTGATCCATAACCTTATCTCATCAAGTATCAGTCAGATAGCTAACATATCCCTTACTTCATCCACAAGCCAACAATCAAATAAATTAAACTATACTGTAATTAGGGCCAACAAATATTGTTACAAAAATTCCTGTAATATACCCGAGGGCCTGTATTCTGAACTGGAATTTAATTCAAACTCTGGCCTGAGGTTGTGGTTTATTTATGGATAGCTAATTGTGACAGGTTTCTCTAACACTATAAGTTCAATTTGTCAGCTCACTTGACACTAATCATTCACAACTGATTGGAAATAATTACTGACATGGTTTTCTTCCACATCTAAACATGAGAAAAGAGCCAAGTAAAGATATGAAACATATAGGCCCGAATTCACAAAGGTGGTTTTTAAAACCATCGGTTGAACCCAAGGTTTATGCAGATTTCCTGTATAAATTACGCTTATTTACCGCGTATATTAAAAAATGTCCAATGCTGATGCGCGCTTTTATCACAGTGCACCAAATTTACGCCTGTTGCCATGGTTAAGTATGCTATTTTATTCATGAGTCCACTGTTTGAAGAGTGGACTCATTAAATCAAAACAGTGGACTCATGAATAAAATAGCGTGGATAACCACGACAACAGGCGTCAACTTAGCGCACTATGACAAAAGTGCGCATCAGCATTGGACATTTTTTAATATACGCGTAATTTATACAGGAAATCTGCATAAACCATGGGTTCAACCGATGGTTTTAAAAACCACCTTTGTGAATTTTGGGCCATAATGTAAATGCAATTGTGAAATTTTGGGCTTCCCATAATTTAAACCCAGAATGAGACCATGGCCTAAGTTACACCAGTCTTCAGAATATGGACCAAGGACAATTATAGCAGACCTGCCAACCTCTGGGAATGAAAAACTGTTTTCTGTGATAAAAAAAAGTGCATTTTCCCAAAAAAAAGTGTATTTCATAATAAAATACTTGGCGCACTCGCTCATCGCGGCGCTCAAGCTGCATGCAAGCTAAAATGCGCACTGCTCTTGCAGATGAAAAAAAAATATAAAAACATGTGTATATCTTCACCCTGGTTTTAACAAAATGATTGAAAAAAAACAAGTTACCTGAAATTACATTGATCTAATAACCATATTTTTTTTTTTTTTTTTACAAAAATCGTATTTTTCAAACAAAAAACGTACTGCCGTATTTTGGTTGCAAAAACTAAATACGGCTAAAACGTACTGGTTGGCAGGTCTGTTATAGTAGACTGGAATTGACTTTTCCATGCTACTAAAAGTGCCCCTGACCTCGCCAACTTGAAAACAATGAGTAACTCTAGTAAGATTCAGTATCCACAAGACACGTATCTCCAATACTGGGAGCGCATTTGAATACCACTACCTACTCCACTGCTCCACGTGAGCAAGTCAATACTGACCTTAAAGAGCAGAGCTCTGTGGCAATGGATACCCCGATCGATCCGACCAATAGGGATGATATTGCTCTTCAGTTCGTACTTCAGTTGACTAAGGCTCAGCTCGTAGCTGAAGTTAGCCATCTCTCCCTTCTCGATCGGTCCACCCATCTTGTTGCTGACGTACCTGGGAAGAGAGAGGGGGGGAGGGGGGAAATATTGTAAAGACGAAATGGTGTCACATTCTTCTTTGTTGTAGTTTACCTTCATTACTAAGAAAATTAATGGTTATTATTTCATGAAGAATCGTTGGTTCTCTTCTGCAAAGATTTTCATGATTAATACATTTGCTGTATACACACTGCATGAAATTCTAACTTTGGATGATATTTTATAGTGTAATTTTCAATGGTCTATTAATTGCCACTTCATCTACTTAGTAGCTCCATATTTCCTCTAAATGACTACTCAGCCTTTCCTCCATTTTTAGAAAGGTAAAGTGGTGTCGACCAATTTAATTTGTCACATTTAAAAGAATACTACAAACCCATCCTTTGTTACTTTTTTAATACATATAAAATGTGACATAATGTACCCAGTACAGTACTTTTTACCTCACCTTAGTATCCTTACTATCATCAAACAAACAAAAACACCCCTAGGGGAAATTAAATAAATTGGTAACAGGTGTAATCAATTTTCAGATATGTATTTTTTTTTTCAGTACACTGAATCTGCAAAAGTATGTATATGTTTTTTATTCAGTAAGCTGAATTGGTTGTTAATACAGGGGATTAAAGCAGATGCAAACAACAGACATTAAATGAATTTGGATAATACAATGTGGCAGTTGAGCAGTCCTTGAAGGTATTGCTAACATGCATTGCAGCATTTTACAAAGTGGATACTACTTACTGCGCAATGGTGATGACCTGTTCTCTTGTCGTCGGAAGACAGCTGACATCATTGAGCATGTCGCTGATGCAACCTTCAAAGACCGGATCGGCAGGAGCCTCGTACTGAGGTGGCTGCTGGGAGAGCAAGGCCTGCTGCTCGGCTAATCTCTCGGCTTCTAGTCTCTCGCGAAGCTCTCTCTCCTCGCGTTCCTTCTTGCTCTCTCTCTTTGACCTGCCAATACAGAAGAGCATTTCATCAACATTTTCGTCTGACAAGTTGTCAGATATGACAACTTTCCTTGATTGTGATTGGCTGAGAAGCACTGTTATTATGGTAACTTTTGGATAAAATGGGATTTGTCAGACAAAATATCTAAAAAATCATTTGATAAAAATGCTCCCCAGTTTCAGATCATGTATGAAAGTGTACCAATATCAGCTGAAAAGATTGAATAAAAAAATTCTCCTGGCATTGTTTAGGTTAGCGGAACAAGGTTTTAAAGAATTTCAAAGAATACATAAACCCGAGCTGCTTACAGCACAAGCATCTGGGTAAACATTACTATGTACTGTATTTCCGCATTTGTGTGCAAATTGATCACAGTATTTAGGGAGAATTTCTACTGATATTTGAAACAAAATTATAAAGTTTTTTTGCATTTAAAAAAATTGCAGGTCATTATTGCTTCAATACGGTATTAGTTGAATATTTTGCTGTGGTCTCTTTATCATGAATTTTACAAAGGAAGTAACTGCAAAAAAGTTTTCACTTACTGACAAACATATACTGAGTACCAGTAAATGAAAAGGCAAATAATCATGCATACATACTCTCATGAATGTCCCGTCTTGAAGTAAAATCCCAAAATATAACGGCGTATGCGACAACATAAATACGTACCCTTTGACGGACGATTTTGACGATCTGATGTTGGACTTGGATTCCTGTTTGACGTCTAGTTCTGACGGGATTGTGGGTGCAGGAGTGACAGGTGGGCTATAGAGGGAGGCAAACAATTTGTGAGCGTGCCATGCACTAATAAATAAACAGTGACCTGATAGTAATATCGTGATATTTCACAAGTGAAGACTGAATACATGGTAAATAATGGTAGTATTCTAAATTAATACACACGTAATATAATGTGATGTGATATTGTTATATTGTGATATTCTATATTATGTGAAAACATTCTGTGTAAATAAATGGTACACGTATATGATAGTAGTATTTTATATATAGTGCGCATATATGATACGATGCTTGATACTACACAAACTGATGAATAAATTTGTTTCCCACTGGAAGAGAATAATTCTTTCTTACTGATACAATGTACGTGGAAAGTGGCAATCATAGATCAATGTGTTTGCACAGTGTATACACTAAGTGTTGAGGATCAGTGGAGAAGTCACTCTATTTTAAACAAGGCCCAAGGTTCAAATCTTACTGCAGCACTATCATACTAGATTAAACTATCTATAAATCTATAGAACATACATCATTCTAACAAATTATGTTACCAATAAAACTTGTAGGCACATGACACCATATCAGTTTACAAAAATAAATATATGTGCACACATTAAGAACCTTTGTCTATAACTATATGCTTATAGAACTATATACATTGAAACAAATTACATACACACTTAAAATTCAGGTGAGAGTAATGTTTAGTATATACATGTAGGAATATATATAACAAAAGCAATGTGCTCATTTATGAATTTTTTCTACTACTTTTTTTATCTCTAAAATAAAACTACTTTTTTTTTCATCACTAAAATATCACATATATAGAAAGTGCAATAAAACCATTCACAGATAAAACCTGATCAAATAAATCATGCAATATAACAATTGCACAAACAAGTATATGTACACTGTATGTGAATATGTACATATGTGATATGCAACTTTCTTGTGAACCATACTTCAGTGAATACCATCTCTGAATTCAGAAACTTCACCTGAAAATAGGTGTCCTTGATTGTGACAAGGATACATTCCCTACCTCTTAGAAGCTCCACAATTGACAAGTAAGATCGGCTTCTTCTGATTGACCTCCTGCTCGCTCAATTCCTCCAAGGTTGCAAATTTGGATTCTGGTCGGATCTAAGGAAACGAAGAAGACATTCGATAACACAACAGAGCTTTTTATATTTACAAATCCTGAACTTTGAGGGATAATGAATGGATAATGAATTAAAAAAAAACAGCCAAGAAGAGAGGAAAAATCAAATATTCACAGACAATTTCAAGATATTTCTAAAGGTATATTACTAAAAAAAAATTATCATTTAATTTCTCTGAGGATATTAATTGTAAGACATATAGTTCATGGAATAAAACGGATATTTTCCATTTTGTTGAAGCACTAAATAATGATTTTCGGGTGCAAATCATTCAGGGCTTCATTTTTACAACATATTACACACATTGGTAACCAATGGGGCCTTTTCAAAAGTCAAAACAATGTTCAGGTGCTTGATAATAACCAGAATTTTAATATTGTAGTTCAAACATCAGTCAAAGGAAATCAAAATAAGTGACAATCTGATTGAGCACTAAAAAAGGAAGCCAGCCATGTGCAAAGTTATGCCTAACACGGATACAGCTTTAGGAATCTTGTTGTTTTTGTTTGTTGGGTATAATGGCAACCAGTCATGTTTGACTATTGCAGCCAACTTGTTACTATCAGCCATCAACCATCAGATTTGTTTGTTTACCTTGCCGGCATCATAGAAGCCATCACAGACGATATCATTAGGTCCCAGGAACCCCATTAAGCTGTATTTGGCTGGTAGCATACTGTCTAGCAATCTCTCCAGGGCCACGTCACTGAAACCATTCTTTCGGGTCGATGACTGCTGGATCTCTTTTAAGGTGTCCAATCCACTATAGAAAATGATAAAAGACAGATCACATAATAAATTCTATCAAAGTTATGCAAAAGACACGTTTGGAAAATCAACAAGATATTTGCACCTCATGTAAGATTTTTATCTTTTTTAGAAAACACTGTCTAGTAACCTGTCGAAGCTAGGCTACAATATGGAAACCATTATTTCTGGTTGAGGACGGAGGGATCTATTTTAAGGTGTTCCTGCCACTACAGAGATATACCATGAATCATAGGGGGAAAAACAAGTTTAAGCTGTAAAAATACATATTTGTGGTATCAAAATATACTTTTCTCCCTTATCGTCCCATGAGATTTCCGCTGTCCAATTGGTAAAGTGTTTTTTAATCTATTTTATTCACCATTTATGACATTAAGTAGCCACTTTTGAAAAAGCTACATAACTGCTATAAAGAGTCAACAATATATTATAAAACAGTTTATCTGCCAATTGTTCTCCGGTAACAAGTATTCCCTCCAAGGATTAATGTCTACCGAAAGAGAATATGGCATTGGTTGTTCTACCAGTTATACCAAATTAATTATCACATCCCTTATAACAAAAAAAGTCATTATTCCACTGATTATAAAAACCTTAAAGATCGTTAACATCATTCATGCATTCGAAAATATTAAATATGGCCTATAAAAACAATGTCTACCAACCCGAGCTTGCAGAGTTCTGTGGCAATGACGGGATCACTAGCGCAGACAACCAAGGCCCAAGATGCAGCTCGTCGCACGTCATCATTACTGGACTGAAGAAGCTTCAACAACGGACCTAAACCACCTAGCCCTCTCAACTGATAAAAGAATAATGGAGAGATTTGTATGAGTACACAGAACGTCAGGGTGTGAACAAAAAGATCCATGATAAATTATTCTTATTACTCATTATTACTTATTACTTATACTGCACTTTAGGCCCAAAGTGCTTACAACAAATTAAGTAAATGGAATTATATAATCTACAGACTACAAACTACAAAAGACATTGGTTTTTATTAATGCCTTTCTAAAAGTTGCTAGTGATGGAAACCGTCTAAGTGGCAAATCATTCCCGGATTTTGAAGCGAACAGAGTAAAAGTTCCAAGAGTTAATGAATAAGTGAGACAAAGAAACTCACCGGCTGAACAAACAAAAACAAATGATAAAATAGTACATCAGCAAGAAGAACTACAGAAACGATGGTATATAATCAAGAATAATGGTGAGAATAAGAACACAAAAACCAACAACAAGTATGTTGTTGCTAAACCAGGATTTGAACAGAGAAACAATACAGTATGGAAAGACAAACATACGTTCAAAATAAAATGTGAACACATATTAGAATGATTGAGTAGTACTTCAACACACAAAATCATGGAAAAATAGTCTTTTATCTAAAAGTGATACGAGGTACATGTAGAGTAGAAGGTAAACATAACGTTTAGTTAATCTAAATGCTGTGAACACATATAAGACATAGTTAAACTGTACATAAACAAAAACTATATTATTTTTACCTGGTTTCTTGATTCTGTATCACAGACAAAGGCAGCCAGTGCCATGGCTGCCTTAGTTTGAACAGTGGCATTGCTGAATATAGGAGAAAAAAAACACATGTATAAAAAAAGATAGAGAACATTATAAGGTTTCAGTAATTTCATAGAGGTAACATTTAAACAATTATGTTTCTTTAACTTTGCTCAAATGTATTCCTGCATGCACTGGTACCAGGATATTTCTAAATATTTCAAGAGGACGTTATCAAGCATCATGGAAAGTTTGAAAAGATTTGGTAATTTCAGCAAACACAGCTTAAAATAATGAGAATAGGAAAGATTTGAAGAAACAAAATAATATTCAATCTGGGCCCCGTAACACAAAGTTTAGCGATGAATTGCAAATATGAGAAAACACCTCTGATTGGTTCCTGGTCAGTATTTTGAACCAAATGAGTGTGTAACATTGATACTGATTGGTCAGTCCATTTAGCGATTGATCGCTGATCTTGGTTACAGAGCCCTGTTCTGTAAAATAGAAAATAGGGACTCAATTTTGGACAAAAAAGGGTGATGATAATAGCTAAAATGCACGGACCCACCTGGAATGTAGGGGTGTGAGAAGAGCTCCAACAATTCCTCTA
This sequence comes from Lytechinus pictus, assembly GCF_037042905.1. Lineage (NCBI taxonomy): Eukaryota > Metazoa > Echinodermata > Echinoidea > Temnopleuroida > Toxopneustidae > Lytechinus > Lytechinus pictus. The sequence continues at coordinate 13,393,310 of NC_087260.1, forward strand.
GACTGGATGTCCGCCCTCAATATTTCATCCGTCGCCATGTTGGTCAAGACCTGAGCTGCATTGGCTTGGGCGCCCTCTCTTGATGAGTTTAAGAGACCGATAAGGGGCTCGATGCCATTGCGTTCAGCGAGCTCCACACAGTTTTGGACGGTAGCAGATGTGAGGTTGGCCAGAGCGAGGGAGCCGTTCTCAGCGACATCTCCGTTTTCACTGCCGAGCAGTTTGACAAGAGGTGCTATGCCATCTAACGATTGGACAAAAAACAAAATTGATGAAGTTTTGTACAATTTAGAATTCATAGGCCCGTATTCTGAAGTAAGGTTTAACTTAGACCACAGTCTAACTCTGTGCTAAAATTATGAGGAGCCAAAATTTCAAAAATTCTGTTTATCTTGTATATTTCTTATGTTTACTATTTTGTTTCCTTTTGCTTTCATAATGAAGAAAAATACTTCAGTTATCTTTCCCAGAATATTAAGAACAATTTGGGTGTCATATGAGTTAATAAATTGAATGTGTACCAGATTTGTGCTCCAATTGGCTCTCCATACTTAAACCACAACTTTAAACCAGGGTTTAATATAAACCAGAGTTCAGAATACGGGTCATAGTTTCCAATCATATCAATGAATTTATAGATGTGTATATTGAAGTATACAGTACCTTGCCATTTATTTTGTTTAATTTCAAACATCAAAAACATTTCCTTTTTAAAGCCCTTTCTAATTTACGTACAAGCATAATATGGATTTAACCAAAAATGAACACACTCAATTTGGTCCAATCTAATTTCAGTTAACATTATCAGTCACTCATCCAAATGTCAGCACAATGTGACGTAACATAATTCAGGCCGTTAGAAGCTCAGTAAAGCATATTGTCGAAACCCTGTAATTTGAGTTTTTCTTAAGCAAAATACTCACATGTCAAACAGTTTATATGCATAAAACTTACACTCTTGTCCTATGTAGCTTGTAACATGTCACTTTTAGCTTCAGTCAGGGTCTTTAATTATTCTTTTTTATATTCCAATTTCAATGAGTCATAATAGCCTACCATATTCAGCAATCGTCTGTCTACAGAGGGCGCTCTCTGCCATGATGGCTAGGGCCTGTGCTGTAGCGGCTTGGACTGGTGCGCTATCAACCTCGAGGAGACAAACCAACGTCTTCTCTCCCTCTTGCTCATGAAATATCTTGCAGTTCTCAGCTACAAAGGGAAATGAAGAATGTGAGGTGTTATCAATACAAAAAAGGCATTTATCTCGGCACACAGTACAATTATTTACACTGCAGTATTTGCAATCTGTGAAATCAAGCTTGTGAGATCAGGATATAGCTAGGACTTCCAATGAGTGACGCATAATTGTACACTACATACTCGTGAATGTTTTTAACTTTTGCATAGTGTAATTATAGGTTAATTTGTAGATATATCTATTTTTTTAATACCAAGATAACTCTTCGCTATGACTGTGTCTTTGGACGGTGCCTGCGCTCTATAAATCCACACCATTATCACGATTACTATATCTTTTGTCTCTTGTCTTGTGATGAGTCTTAAGAATGCATGATAGGAGTACTCAAGCAACCAAGAATGATGAGAGGCCTTCAACAAAAGAATGAGGCTGGTGAAATATTTTCTAAACTTAACATCCCCTTCCTATATTTATCAGTTAGTATTTCTCATGAAACAGCATCAAATTCCACAGGTAACTATTGCACTCATCTACAGCTCATGCAATTGTGGCCCCATCTCATTTAATAAGATAAATGTTGTATTCCATTCACCACCATCCAATATACTACTAGTACAACTTATGAATATGCTGCTACGAAGAAATCTATACGGTGATAATCCACGGTAAAAGTACAGAGAAGTGATACAATTAAAATGTGTTGCATCTTCACTTGTTTTTTGAATAATAATGATTATGAGGATGATGATGATGGTGATGATGATGATGGTGACGATGAAGATGATGATGATATTATTATTTGGTTCTTTTACAATGCATCTCACAAAGCAGATGGCATGTCCCTATGCGGTAAAAAAGTATAGGAAAAGTATAAAGTTTTAATTAATTGGTGCTTACGATTCCTCGCAGCCCTCGCTATGGCCTTTGAGGCATTCTCCTGGACCTCTGATTTCTCAGACTCTGCGGCGAAGGCTAGGAGCTTCTGAAGACCTCCAGTGGTTTGAATGAGTTCCATACTCTCGATGTCTTCCAAACAATTAGAAAGAACATTCAGGGCATGGACATGAAGGTCTTCAAACTCCTGAAGAGAAAACAAAAAAGGAAAATACAATTGCAGATCAAGACAGGTGTGGAAGGGATGCACAAACCCTCCATTTTTAGAGAATCACCCATTGTAAATACATGCATGAATATAATGTAGTTAAATCTCTGAAAGCTGTCGCCTACGTCCCCGTTATTTTCAAATTTTCTCTTCCTAATTGCTCTTTGCTCCCCTCTATTTCAAAATCCTGGATCCACCACTGAAATGTATCAAACTTAAATAATAACTTTTATTTTCTCTGTAGGAATTCAAAGTTCATGGGAACTCTAGGAACAATAATGGCTTACTTAGCACTCGTGAGATATTTATAACAGGCAAACTTCAAACTGAAATTGTGTATACCAGGCGGTGGTAAGAAGACGTCTAATTGTACAGTATCATAACAACATGATGGATTCTCTATATGAAAAGTCATGACAAGTGTTCATTGATTCAATGTCACCTCTTAAAAGATTTGATCAATAATTCAAATTTTGTACCATTAAACTAAATTGGCCTCTGTTGACTGGACTGCCTTTATTGAAAGGAAAAAAATATATTCATTTAGAAATTTGACTTTAAATTTGAATGGAAAGTCATAGTTGGAAAGAAAAAGATTTTTTTTTCTTAATTCTAGCTCATCTTACTTTTGTACCAACAAAGTCGACCAGTCTTTCCAATCCCTCTAGTTCTCTTAGTGCTTCTCTGTTCTCTGCATCTTGAGTAGAAAGGGTCAAGCTCTGTAGAGCAAGCTCCTGGATCACCGGGTAGTCCGACTTCAAGAGTTCCAGAAGGGGTTCCAGACCACGAGCATCTCTAAGAGAACAGGGAAGATTGGAAAAAAGGAAATGAACCTCTTGCCTCTGTAAACAAGACTGTAAATCATTGAAATTCTAATATATTTCTGATTTTACATGAAAGCCAAGTGAGGATACCAATTTGTGTGCAATTGGGACCAAAATTGTGGTATTCATATTGATGTATCAACAAAGGGATTTTACAGAAACAGGGAGGAAACCTTCGTGGCAGCTTTGTGAGAATGAACAAAATCAATGAACTAGACTGAATACTCATTCTATGCATGCATTCATGGATGTTGCAGGACTTTGCATCCTTAGATTTCATATTATTATTAGGATTAAATAGCACTGGTTCTGTAAATAGACTGTGTGATGCACCTCAAGTATATCTTGCTTGCAACAAAAAATATGCATATCATACATTGTGATGATTGGCTTGCATATTTGTTGTCAATAACAATACCATGTTGTATCATAGGCCCGAATTCACAAAGGTGGTTTTGAAAACCCACAGTTGAGTCCATGGTTTATGCAGATTTCCTGTATAAATTACGCTTAATTTAGCGCGTATCGGGCGCGTGTGTAAGAAATGTCCAATGCTGATGCACGATTTTGTCACAGTGCGCCAAATTGACGCCTGTTTCCATGGTTAGATATGCTATTTTATTCATGAGTCCACTGTTTGAAGAGTGGACTGATGAATGAAACAGTGGACTCATGAATAAAATAGCGTGGATAACCACGGCAACCGGCGTCAATTTGGCGCACTGTGACAAAAGCGCGCATCAGCATTGGACATATTTAATATATGCGGTAAAATAAGCGTAATTTATACTGGAAATCTGCATAAACCATGGATTCAACCGTGGGTTTTCAAAACCACCTTTGTAAATTCGGGCCATAGAGTCCATAATAGCTCTCATAACTTGTTATCATAACCAACCCACGCTAGATAACACCTACTAAAATTTTACCTTATTGCTGCTCTGCTTTGATAATCCTGAAGCAAGAGAGATACTGCTTCCACTGTGTTCTTGGTGACATCGGGATCAGGGTCAGAGAGGAGTGCTATCAGGGGGTCCAGACCTCCTAGTTCCATGATCTGGACCTTGCTGGAGTACTCCTGGGCCATGTTGGCCAGACACAGACTAGAGAACTCATGGACAAGGGTGTCCTCTGTAGATGAAACAGAAACCTGTTTATCAAGACCACTCAAGGATGAAAGGAAAGAGGTGATTACGGAAAAGGCGGTTTTTGTTGGACAGGCCAGTTTCATGAAGATTGGCAGCACTGATAATGTGTTATTCTCCTGACAACAGAAACAGTCCAAGACCAGTTTTGATTGGCAGATCAGAATCAGAATGTAGGGTTTCACTGAGAATGTCAGATCTAACAATTTAGTCAATGCTGACAACTTTCATGAGATGGTCCCTTAAAGGTATAGTGTATGATTGGTTGATCTCAGACAAGGGCAATGAATCAATTTTGAAATTATTACATTCATTAAATACCTATATTATTGCTCTATTTTATCACGGAAAAGAAACTTGCATAACTTTTATATTCTCATGATATTGAGGGGTGAAACATATATTATAACAAATGTCGGTTAAACGATAAAAGTTTGAACTTTCTTATTGACGCCCTCTCGGGTTAAAAAATAAATTGATATTAGAACACCGTTCGAATCATGCATATTCATTACGACTCATGCATATTGATGAAATACGTCATGGCGCATGCGCAGTATCAAGAAATCCCCGTATCAACAAAGTGCAGTACTCTGTGTGTGTAGCTGAGTAGAAAGCAAACATCGAACGGTGCGTGCAAGCTCAATGAGCCGATGCTAGGCGGCTAGCGACATGCTTGCGCTCTGCATTAGTTTCAGATATAATCCACTATTTGCGATAGCACACACAGGATAAGAATACTATATTGAGCTATATCCATAAATGTATCGTACGCGTGAAAAAGGATTCAGACACGTTGATTATCTGACGTGAATGACGAAGCAAAGGATTGCCCAATACGGCTTACTTTCGGACTCTTATGTCATGAATCTGAAAGTACTCCAAGACTAAAAGAGATACGAGAATCCCAGAGATGGGCAAGGGCCGAGTTCCGAGTTTGATCTTTATTCATGTGGATTGTAGCTCTTTTATGCACCTTTCCCTTCATGTATAGCTTGGCGTGATACATATACGGGAACTACAGCGAGGCGCTATAGCGCAGCTCACTGTATGTATACTCTGTATACTGACTCCTTGGCCCTCCCCAAAGGAAAGGGGGAGGGAGGAGAGAGAAGAAAGAAAGAAGTGGATTGGTGAAAGAGAATCAGGAGAGCCATCATAAAGGGATATGGATACAACATACCCTAATTTGATATTTTGGTGTTTTTTTATCTTTCCTGAATGTTTCAGTCAGTTTCAGATTATTTAGATCCACTCGCAAAGTACAGAGGAGAAATTGGAAAAAAAAGTTAGACCAAAAATATTTAAAACTCTAAACAGACGGCCACCACCATTCTGTCTACAGCCAAGCATGAAGGGAAAGGGCGAAGAGAAAAACGATTACTTTCAGAGCAGGTTCTACGATATAAAACAGGGTTTGTTTAATACGGGGTTAAATATAGGCCTATAGTAAAACATAACGAAAATGCAATCATATATGCCTATAGTAAAACATAACGAATATGCAACCCCAATGCGGGGTTAAATATAGGCCTATAGTAAAACATAACGAAGATGCAACCCCAATGCGGGGTTAAATATAGGCCTGTAGTAAAACATAACGAAGATACAATCCCAATGCAACACTTGACTACTCTTCGTTTGTTTAGATTGAACTCGCGAGGTCAAAAGGTGAGCTGAGAAACCTGTTGATGCGAAGTACGTACGTGTAGTCTACATTGTGTAGACCGTGATAGCATGAATGTGACCAACGTACGCATCAAGTTGCTAATTTCTGTTATTTCTGTGCCGAGGTTTTTACCTGACTGCTAAGAAAGCACGAATGCCTGTGAGCAAGCAACCAGGGGACCAACGGCTCAAGGTCGAACAAGCAGAGTAAAGGCGTCATGAGTCAAAAAATGAGGGGGGGCAGACATGACGTCAGGGACAAGATTTCTGGGAAAACTCTTATTTTTGCATCCACACAAGAAAGCTTGCATCGAGATATGGAAAAATGAGAAGTTGAGTATTGCGCGGTGCACGTGCTTCAGAGTTGTGATTTCCAGGGCCGACCAGCATGTAGAGTCTTACAACAGAACTTTACAAGGCACGCCGTGGGGCAAAGTGCAACAACGTATGTGAAAGAAGACTAAGCAAACCTGGAGAAGCAGCAAGGTGCAACATGTACAAGGGAATTGTGCATGTACATTACGTCTGCTTTGAAATGTGTACATGGGTCGCCGAGTTTTTATGTAGTATGGGGAGGGGGTGGGGGTAGCCTATAATGATATAGTAGGGCGCTTTATACTTTATACAATCATGGACCTATTAGGTCCATGCTATAATCAAACCATCAGCACGACCGGTGGATGGATGACTGAAAGAATGGATGGATAGGCATATATAAATGGATCATCCAATTGATGTATTTTCCCAAGAAATGGATGGTCAAAGAGAAATGGATACAAATGATGCAGCAATAGATAGGGGCACCCCATGGGAGATCAACTTGCTACCCCTTCATAGACAGTAAACAAGTAGAAAGAATTGATAAAAAGATGAAATTTTATAACAAATGAGAGGAAGAAAGGCCTCCGGGAAAGGCCTAGCTATACGCATCCAGAGTGTGCACGAGCAGTTCAACCGTTGAAAAAATGTGAATGACTGCGACATGAGCAGGACAAAGACATTACTTGCATCCGGGACTTGCATCTTGATTGGCATAACATTTTAGACTTATTTATCAATGGAATTGTAACTCCCATTTCCCTGCTATAACTATAGGAAAAACGAATGATAACTGTTGTTTTATAGACGTGGAAATTTATGCTTCATATTAGGACCAAAGAGATTCTGGCGTACGTGTCAATATTTCAAAACTCATGCGGGAAAATAATATAATCATTTTTTATGATTGAAAAAAAAGTGCCAAGTTCACACTGTCACGATTTTTTTTTTGGTGGCGGTGCTGAGGAAAATTTGACAAAGCAAAAGAAAAACATTAAAAAAGGTTCCAATACAAAATGTTGGTAATTTTCCTACATTTATCCAATTCGACACCTATACCAGAATTCCAGGGGGAGCTGCCTACATGGAAAATAATGCACGCCGCACCCCATTGTAAAATCTTGGGGGTGCTTTGCACCCCCGGTTCCAAGGGCCTTAATTATAATCGCGGAATAATTAATCGTATCAGATCAGTCGAGGCGATCGTATTGATCGTATAAATAGTTGGAATGGTTCAACTATGTGGTGATGTGGCTTTTTTTGCAGGATTTTTTTGCATTTATTGGAATAATATACAAAACAAATTTACAATGCTTGAGACATGATCATAATACAAGTGACAATCGTATATGTAGTGACTGGAGAAATACAATATATAAAAAAATATATATATAATGAGTAAAATGCATAGGCAAACTATATACAGTAAGCAAATATGTGCTTGAAGCATATAGCAGCCAAAATAAAAATGAAATTTCGAAACGAGACAAAAATAAAATTTTTATTTTGGGACAAGCCCCATCTGGCGAGGTTTAATGGGTATACGCTTTTTCTGATCATGGACCCTGATGTACTTAATTTATGATGATGTAATTAATGCACATGTGCTGCCGATGAAAATATAATATTTTGCCTTTATGGGTTTTTTACAACTCCAGGGGGATCAATGAGAATACAGTAATAGTTCTGAATACGCACTGAGAGAAGTGAAGGCCGGGGGGGGGGGCACTTCCATTGACGAGTGGATACCATGCGCGACCATGGGGTCTCGAAAAGCACCCAAACACGTATTTTCCATATTCTCAAACTGCACCCCTTAACAAGTATTGGCGTCTCAAACCGACCCTTAACAAGTATTGGAAACAAAACGATACTCTTGGCAAGTATTCCCGAAATGAACCCCTAAACAAGTACAGCGATATTTTATTGTTATGTCGGGTCCGTCGGTCGTTGGTTTTACCTTTACACATCATTATTTTGGTTTAGTACGGCCCCATGCACCTTCCACAACTCGCGCAAGTCGGACTCTAAACACGTAGTGTTGGGGCAAAAAGGACATCCTTTATAAAACATTTTAATTTTGTTTCATCATCCCCGAAAATATTACCCTAAACACGTAGCTTTCCTAGCAACATAGATACCCTTTTTTTAATATTTTTTGTGTTTTTGACAAAAAGACATCCTTTTTACGTGTTTTTGGGGTCGCGCATGGTATCCACTCGTCAATGTAAGTGCCCCCCCCCCCCCCCCGGAGTGAAGGCAAAGCGGTCATGGAGCATGCAAGCAAACGAGTAATTATAATTCCTTGAATAATCATACCATAATAAAGTTGGAGAGGATAATATTGAAATAAATAGAAAAATAACATTAAAAAATGCGAACATAAGGAATACACACAACCCCCAACCCAAGGCTAGGAATTGTGTAAACATCGAAAAATACAGAAAGATGTTAGGAACCTTGCTTGAACTATTGGCGTAAATAATAAACGTAAAATATATGAATTAAGGGGCCAGATATATGTGTCGGGCACAAATCATTTTTTATCGGTGATAGATTTTGACATAATAATCAGATATTAGTTCCCCTTCTCGCTTTCTTTTTGTATTGGCCGTGACAAATTTGGGAATCCATATAGCCCCAATCCTTCCCCATTATTTTGAACGCCACTGATTTCAACTGGATATCGTCAAAAAATATTGATTGATTGATTTTATTTCGCAAGTCACCATAATATATATACAGTAGCATTAAAAACAACAGGCTTACACAGGATGACCCACGAAAGCTCTAAAGCTATTTTCCAGTGGGGAAATAGGCTTTACCTTGTAAATAAATATTACCTTGGAAATAAGCTTTACCTTGTAAATAAATATTTACAAGGTAGTCAAACTGACAGCAGATGCAGCGTGTAAACACAGTATGAATTTCATTACATGATAATAATAAAATGATAATTACGTAATGTCATGGGTGGTGAAACAAGGATGGGACGTTTTGTAATTCGCTACGCAGGCTTTTGATAGTAAAGCTGATGAAATACAGGGTTGAAAGTAAAATAATGTGAAAGACTGAAATGAAACGATCTATTCAAAATATAAATTCCATGAAAGAGAAGCGATTCAAACAGAGTATGATATTGCGTTTACATTCCCTTTGATTCATATTATTTTGATTCCCTTTCAACAATCTACTTCTTTCTTTATTTCTTCTCTCTCCTCCATGCCCCCCTTCCCTTTCTTGGGGCGGCGGGGTATCGGATATGAGAAAGCCTGCAGTTTAGGTGTTATGGCACACTCGGACAAGTTCAATTTAGTGGCCTAGTAGGTCCATTGGTAAATTGCCAAGTCGTCGACTGCCAAGTGCCAACTTGCACTCACCACATGGTCTGATTTAATTTAGTCCATATCCATTCCGTCCATCAATATTTCGTCGAACAACTATTTGGTCCAGTATCCAATTCATTTTCATTCATTTTGCACAATAGCACGTTGTCCAATTAGACCAAATGGTATATGGACTGAATGGCTATTGGACCAACTGGTTACTAGACGATAGTGGATGAACATAATTATGGTAGACTTTAATGATAGTAGGCGAGTTGGCAATTTGACGATTTGGCATCAGACGAAATGGAAGTAAACTGATCCATGAACTTATATAGTATCACACCGGTATAGATAAAGAGGTACAAAAGTGGAAACGATGCCCGACGGACATGCGCATATCCAGGATTTTACACCACGAGGGGGTCACTATTTTTGCGCCCCTGTGAACTTTTCGGAAAATTGCACCCCGACCCGACCACTCAGGCAATCAAAGTGCCTAAATGCATTTTGAATTGTCTTATTCCACAACCACGTGAAAAAGGCAATCGAAGACCATTTTTTTTAATGTGTCCATAGTGTGTCCATGTAAAAAAAGATCAAAGTTGTATCCACTTCTTGAAAAGAATAAATGTGACCAGAAAGCATAGAATTTTTAAGCGTTTTGGGGTTTCAATTTAGTTCAACTTTTCATCAGAGTGGTAGACCATACTAAAATTATGTGCGGGAGCTGTAATTTCTTAACCGGGGCTAGATCCAGCTTTCGCCAATAGGGGAGGGGGATATTTTCATCTGTTTTCCGATCAAACATTCTACGCTTTTTGCAACCGTGAACATGATATGTATATGAATTATTTAAACAATTATTATTGATACGAGCGCGAAACGTGAGCTGAATTTTTTTTATATTCTGACCTAAAATTTGAGGGGAAAAAAATCTATGAGCACTTTTGGCAATCAAGAACAGGATGAGTATCTATCAACATTTTATGCGATCACGAAGTGCGAACTGACAATTTTTGAATTCCCAATCCAACACTGGACATCATAAGCACTTTTTATAACCATGAACAGGATGGGTATATAGCTAAATAATTAATGCGAGCGCTAAGCGCGAGTTCAAATTTTTTGATATTCTGACCTCGTAAATTTGTGCGAGTGCGAAGCGCGAGCTTAAAAAGTGATTGATATTTTGACCTAAAATGTGGACATTCTAAGCACTTTTGGTAATCATGAACAGGATTGTCATCTAACTAAACATTGATGCGTCCGCAAAGAGCGAGATGGAAATTTTTTTCATATTCTTACCTAAAATTTGGACATTTGAGTAAGCATTTTCGGTTATCATGAAAAGGATGATCAGTAACAAAACATTTTATGCGATCACGAAGTGCGAACTGACAATTTTTGAATTCCCAATCCAACACTGGACATCATAAGCACTTTTTATAACCATGAACAGGATGGGTATATAGCTAAATAATTAATGCGAGCGCTAAGCGCGAGTTCAAATTTTTTGATATTCTGACCTCGTAAATTTGTGCGAGTGCGAAGCGCGAGCTTAAAAAGTGATTGATATTTTGACCTAAAATGTGGACATTCTAAGCACTTTTGGTAATCATGAACAGGATTGTCATCTAACTAAACATTGATGCGTCCGCAAAGAGCGAGATGAAATTTTTTTCATATTCTTACCTAAAATTTGGACATTTTAGTAAGCATTTTCGGTTATCATGAAAAGGATGATCAGTAACAAAACAGTTTATGCGAGCGCGAAGCGCGAGCTGAATAAAAATCTATATATTTTGATACAAAGTCAGACATTCTAAGCACTTATCTTACCATGAACAGGATCGCCACCTTACTAAACAATTAATGCGAAGAGTAGGATGAATTTGTTTTTATATTCTGATCTAAAATTAGGACTTTCTATAGGCACTTTTGGTAATCATGAACATGATTGGTAATTGATGGGAGCAAACATGAGTTTGGCACCCCCTCCCCTCCCTAGGTAAATTGAACCTGAATTTGATGCACCGAGACAAATATCAAATTGGCGTGTGGTGAATATCCATTCGGCACCCCCTAGGTTGAACATCAATTCGGCGCCCCTATATGTCAAACAGCAACTCGACAACCGTATATAGAAAAAAATTATTCGGCGCCCCATCCCCAAGGTTAAACATCATTTCGGTGCCCTTCGGTGCCCCTATGTCGAACATCTATACGGCGCCCCGAGGTAAAACATTAATTCGCCCCCCCCCCTAGGATGAAGATCAATTTGGCACATCCTAGGTCGAACATCAATTCGGCGCCCCTAAGCAAAACATAAATTCGGCACCCGCTATATACATACTCTAGGTTGAACATCAATTCGGCGCATCCCCCCCCCCCCCCCATGTCAAACAGCAATTCGTCAACCCCTTTTCTTTCCTTCCCTTTTCTCCCTATTTTGGCGCCCCCGAATACGCACATGGTAGAGCTACGGATATAGAGAAATAAGGACAAAGATGTTATGAAAATATAAAAACTCTTGAAATACTTTACGTTTTCTAGGCAAACAAGAATCCAAACTCCAAAGCGTATAATAACGTCCGGCTGAATAGACCTCCATTTGCATCCTGTTTGATATGCTTTCCTGTAAGTTCCATTGTGGGCAAAATAAAGGGCAAAAGTAAGTCTGCTTTCTTTGAGAGGGTGTAAATGATGATATATTCAAATACCAGCGAGTGCCATAGGTGACGGAATCATAGGCGACGGAACGTATTTTCAATTTTTTTTTTTATTTTTTTTTTTTTTTGGGGGGGGGACAAAGCGAAAAAAGGCACTTATATGCAAAAAATTGCATTTTTTATGCAAACTTATATTTTCACCATGAGATTATCATCTGTGTTAAGTAGTTGTGCGTTTTGTAGTAATTAAATTGAGCAAAACCTTTTTAAAGTCTTTTCTGATTGATAAAATATCTATTTAGGCTTTATTTTTCCGGGAGCGAGCGTAGCAAGCAAACAGTTTGAACATTTTCAAATCTGAAGTTGTGAAACTCGCCGCTTTTTGGTCAAATCGCGCAAATTATTGTTAAAAGAGCATTCTTGCGAGGTGTTAAGAGCGCAAATCGCGAGCTATAAATTCTAGACATTGCTTGTACTAACATGACTAATAAGACATGAAAATCAAACATTCCGAGCAATTTTGTTATGAAAAAGATGTGCATCTAATTGAAGAATGGACGCGAGCGCGATATTCCAACCAGAAAACTGGACATTCTAAGCACTTTTTTAACCCAAGAACTTAATTGTGTGTCTTAATAAATAATAATTGATGCGAAGCGCGGCGAGCCGAAAATTTGTAATATTTCAACCTGAAAACTGGATATTCTAAGCAGTTTGAAACCAAGAACATAATGTGTACCTTTGATGCAAGCGGAAAGCGCGAGCTGAAGATTTGTGACATTTAAACCTGAAAATTGAACATTATAAGCACAAGTTGTAACCAAAACAAAGTGAGTGCCTTCCTAAAAAATAAATGATGTGGGCGCGAAGCGCGAGCCAAAAATTTTGTGATTTCCAACCTAAAATGTATCGTTTGACTTCAAAAAGGGTATTTTATTTTGAAAAGGGACATTCATGTACATCATTTTGAAATAAGTGCACTCTCCATTTAAAAAAGGCATTTTTTCCTACTGGGATTTTTTTATGTAGGGGGTTAAGTGCCCCTGCCGCCCCCCGGTTCCGCCGCCCCTGCTGCTAATATAGCCTCGGGTTATAATTTTTATCTAAGTTCAAACTGGTATTAACAAAAATATGTTGGTATGACTGCATTTTATAACGATGGTTTTCTTTAAAATATATATTTTTTACCATTTCGATCCATCACATTTTTGCATTTTTTTGTCCGTCGATATGCCCAGCGCTGAGAGGTCATGCCAAAACGTGATTTTGCATGAAGTACATTCTCTGAACCATCATCGGAACTTCGGAATCACACAGAGATGGAAGACCCCTTCCCCCAAATAGTTCCGCCTAGCTGTATGTCCTCGAATATATATATATATATTTAATAAGACATCAGAAATGCGAAACACAAATTCACGAGTAATGCAGTTTTTGCAATAAAATTTGTTTTTTATTATATATATATCACCATGATAAGTACGTAATTTTATTATCCGAGCACATGCAGCGGACCGAGGAGGAGTGGGTGGAGGGAGAGGCACCTAGGAGACGTCATACTTGTTCTTGTTCAGTATACTACCATAACAAGTTGAAAAGAAAAATGCAAAGAGAAACTTGGAGGGGGATCGATGTTACATGGTTATAACATGGTTATAACGGGTCGTGTGGTCCAGTGGTTAGAGCATTGGACTCATAATCGCAAGGTTGTGAGTTCGAATCCCAACTCTGCCATTGTCTCCACGTTTGATAAAAAGGCCCGAGAGTGATATCTGTCGTCTATAACGTCAGCCACTATGACTGATTAACCTAGACGTAAAACGTTTCATAGGTAATTGGTTATATACCAGCTTGGCGTTTACCAGCAAAATGCTGTCCTGCCGAGTTCCTATACGGGAGTTACCACAAACAGAAACAGAAACAGAAACATACAGACCTACGCACCGGTATCATAGGCGGATCCAGGAGGCCGACGTTACGCCCCCCCCCCCCCCCCCGATATTGGCGGCGCAAAGTAATATGAACGAAAGCAGAGGGGGGGAATATAAGAGGAAGAATGAATAAAAAAAGGTGAGGGGAATTCAGACTTGGGGAGGGGTGGGAGCCAATCATGTCACTACACAAGTATAAAAACAATTTAGCCCGCGCTTTGTGTTCGCATTGCCTGTTCGATGGAACATATATTCATCTATACCAATTCATTTATTGATTTATTCATTCAGTCATGGTTAAACAGGTTCACAAGTTCAGAGTTATTAGTATATAAAATCATAGTAACAAGTACAATGACAAGGTATAATTCATATCGAAATAGTATGAGACAGAAAGAAATATTAACTGATCAATGTAATACAAAACACGGAAACATTGTTGAAGGGCTTATAGTAAAACGAACAAGGGAACTAAATAGGCCTTTACTTATTCAAATTTTTGAGCACCTTATCCGTCAGTGTGCATCTTAATTGTTTAATGATCATATTGCTCAGATCAATTTTCAGGACACAATACACAGTCCGAAAATAATACCTCACGCTCGCATTTTTTATAGGGTTTAGTACTGTTACGACTATAGATTCCAACAAAAACTAGCTTTGAGCTGCCGATCGATCGGGAAAAATGTGGATGAAAATATTGTTCACCCCGGCCCCGTTATTAGTGAAAGCTGGATCCGCCCCAGAATATATTGTTTAAAAAAAAAAGGCATAGGCCACGCGGTATTTGTCATTTTTTTTGTGATAAATACATTGAGGCAGTATATTGACAAATAATCACTGGAAGAGAAAGAGCATCTTATAGGCCTATATAACGCACAAAGCAAAATAATGAAGAATGGCGGCAAAGCTAG
This sequence comes from Lytechinus pictus, assembly GCF_037042905.1. Taxonomy (NCBI): domain Eukaryota; kingdom Metazoa; phylum Echinodermata; class Echinoidea; order Temnopleuroida; family Toxopneustidae; genus Lytechinus; species Lytechinus pictus. The sequence continues at coordinate 13,408,408 of NC_087260.1, forward strand.
TTCAATACAAAATGATTTCCTTTTCCTTTAAAAAAAATGTTACAACACGTTATAATAATGAACAAATCAAAATACAGAACCTGAAGAAATTGATAACGATTCAGTGAATCGGAATCGAAACAAAAATGCGTATGTAAATATAATTATAAAATAGAAATAAAAAACGGGAAAAAAAATAAGAATAGCCCTTTCACAAGCAACCATAATTCTCCCTCCCTTCATACCCTGGACAAGTAAAGAAAAAAAAATACAGCTAGAGAAACGAAGCAAAGATGAAAAGCAAGGAAAGGGAAGGAAGCCGTCTCTCGGTACCTGGTACTCTGCCCAGATATCAAGATGTACGTAGGACCTATTCTCCGCGATTTGAAAAACAACGTGCATAACATCACAATTATTATGATGGTCATTTAAAAAAGTTCCTTGGTTGTTTCCAAGTTATTTAATTTGCCGTCGAGGGACTGCGCGAATGCACACGCTCCTACAGGATATGAATGAAAAAGTCGCAAACAGACTCCGCCGTTCAATCCGATACTGTACTGTATAGCCGGTATACAGATCGGCACGTGAGACAAGCGCAGAGGCGATGGATATGAATATTCATGAGCAGGTATTGATGTCATTTGGTCTCAAGGTGGCGCTCTTCATTTTTATATCAATTTCAAAATCTGCATCAAAAGAAAGCTCACTTGGCAAAATTTCTCTTCTTTATATATTTTTTTGAGAATAAAAACAGTTCTTTTGGCCAATGCAATACATTTTATGGACTCAGAACTTGTTTATGAGTATTTTGAAAAGCGAAGAGTGAAATCTAAAAGAAAGTTTTGAAATAAACCAATGTCACAATTTACCTTTAAGTGGGTGTTTTATGGTCATTTGTATTTTGACAAACTCTCAGGTCTGGAAACTCTGTTTCAGCTGACTTCTCCCTTGTTTTTAATGGCTAAGAAGCACTGGTCTATACATGTTCCTATGGTAACTTTTCCACTGCAACTCCAAGTCAATTTCAAAATGCAGCATCCAAAGGATGGTCTACCATTTAATCTTGAAGATGACCTTATAAAGCAAGGCTGCCAAATAGGTGGTAGTATTTCATGCGAAACACACCGGATTTAAAACTTATTCAACATTGGAAAACAGAAAGGTAAGTATCAAATCTCACAAGAGTTTTATTTTTGTAACACAAATAAAAATAGTAATCTCTTTCATACATATTGATGGACATACACTTATAATGAGTTTTTGTATTCTAATCTACATTTTTTTTTCAATATTCAATATTACCTTCTGGAGCTAATAACTTGATAAGATTTGGGATGCAGTCACTTTTCCTTAGGAGTCTCCTGACTTCATCTATATATTAGATTGAGAAAAATAAAAAATAAATCAAGCTGATGCCAGAATAACTGAAAAACAAATCAATATAATCAATCAACTAATTAATAAAGAAATAAACAACTTATTTGGAAAGAGGTATTTCACATAAAACACTAATGCATTAATAAAAACAACTTTCCAAAATGCATCCTAAATTGGTATCTCAATTATATTCTCTAATCTCTACTTCAAATGGGGAAATTTACCCGAGCAAAGAAATGACAAAAGGATCTTAAATGAAAATTGAGGTGAAATTTATTTACAAGCAGATGGGTCTAAGTACATTTTCTAAATAATTTTTCATATATGAATACAAATAGATATAAAAATAGATTACATTTCATGTAAAAGAAATGACAAAAGGATCTTAAATGAAAATTGAGGTGAAATTTATTTACAAGCAGATGGGTCTAAGTACATTTTCTAAATAATTTTTCATATATGAATACAAATAGATATAAAAATAGATTACATTTCATGTAATGGAATGCGTTCTTTTCTCAGAGGCACTTACTGTGAGCTGACATGACGCCGAGGGTCATGATGGCATTTCTACGGACAGTCTTCTCCTCTGATGCGATCAGTTTTAGTAGGTGTTCACCAGCACCATGCTCCAGAAGCATTCCTCGGTTTTCATCACCTATGATAAAGATTCAATCAGATTCAAGGGTTAAGATGAGTCAAAGCCGACTGGTCAAATCTGCTGTGTCAACTATTACGAGACTGATTAAAATTTAATAATTTGATTTGTGATTACAAAATATCTATAGAACAAAAATACATTGCTAACACCTGACAGGGTATATAAACAAACATAGAAATCAACAGGGGGAATCTAAATATTCTTTTCAATTGTATTAAATTTTTAACTTTGTAATTATACAGTGGAGCAACAAAAATCGTATGTGTATCATTGTCCTTGATTGTATAGTAGTATGTGTGTGAGAGGAGGCAACTTTTTAACTTTACTTCTTTAAACAATTATTTGAATTAAACACCAATAAGCTATCAATCTGGTGGCACTGTTGCACAAACATTTGTGATTGATGGTAACTCTGTATAATGCCCAGGAGCCAGTTGCATGAAACCTGGGTTTAAACTCAAAATTTGACAAACAATAAGCAAGTTGACTATCAGCAATTTAGCAGAAACACACAATGGACTGTATTCTGAAGCCAGGTTTAACTTCGATCATGGTCTAACTCAGTGCTAAAAAGCCCAAAATGACAAAATTTTCCTTACATTGTATGTTTCTCATGTTTACTGTGCTCTTTCGTAACTCGTGACTGGTGAAGAAAGCTATCTTATTTGTCCTTCCGAAACAGGTAAGAATGATTTGAGAGAAAAATGAGCTGATACATTGAAATTATAATGTTAGAGAATTATGCCACTACTTGCTATCAATATAGAAACAACAGTTTTAAACCAGAGTTTAAATTAAATCCTACTTCAGAAAAAGGGCCAATGAGTGTTTGATACAAGATGGGTTCAATCAAAAGTTGTAAGCAATTGACCCAAAATGTTTTTTTTTATTGTCTTGATGTATTTTCTGTCAAATTCCTCACATTTTTCAGCAAATTTGTAGAGAGCTTCACATCCCTTGATAAGTATCTCTTCCTCAGGACTCTCTAGCATGAGAACCACAGTAGCTGCCTTTTTGCTCTCAACCGCTAATGTATCAAACTGCAAAGAACAAAAAAAATCAAATGTGGTTAATGAATTACAAATATCTATCATCATAAGATTGAAAGGGAACGATATCATTTGCAGAACTATATCAGAACAGAAGGGAAAAGAACAAGAGAAAAGGAGTGAGGAAGATGAGAAGGTGGAAGAGGAAGAAAGAGGGAAAGAGAAGGTTTGAAAGAAAGGGTCTGAGAGCAAAGGACTGAGGAAAAACAAAATGTACCCATTCCCATATTTCTGTTTTATAATCACTTTTCCAGCTATGAAATTTGGATAAAATAACTGGTAAAATCTTGATAACAATATATTCTTACCACATCCTTCGGCGGTGCCTCTGTCTCTTTCTTGGTTTTCTTGCCCATGTTGCTCCGTAATCACCTGAATTTTAGAAGAAAAAAAAAGAACTGCTAATCATTACAGTGGCACAACGGACATTGAGAGGATATGAATTAGTGCATCATCAATCTTTGCAAAATCTTTCCATTGTTGCAAAAGAAATTAATTTTTAGTATTTTTTAAACATTTTAATGGTTTTACTTTAAAAAATAACCATGATCACCACTTAGCCATTTTTTATTTTAATTAAAACCTGGACATTCCTGTGATGAGTGATATTGTATGTGTTTATAATAATTTTATTGATGTGCACATTGTGTTGATTCCACTCTTGAATCAGTTTCAATGTGTTCAGTGGCTTTTGAAAATTATATTAAGGGGAAGCTCAGCCTTAAAGGTATAGTGTATGATTGGTTGATCTCAGACAAGGGCAATGAATCAATTTTGAAATTATTACATTCATTAAATACCTATATTATTGCTCTATTTTATCACGGAAAAGAAACTTGCATAACTTTTATATTCTCATGATATTGAGGGGTGAAACATATATTATAACAAATGTCGGTTAAACGATAAAAGTTTGAACTTTCTTATTGACGCCCTCTCGGGTTAAAAAATAAATTGATATTAGAACACCGTTCGAATCATGCATATTCATTACGACTCATGCATATTGATGAAATACGTCATGGCGCATGCGCAGTATCAAGAAATCCCCGTATCAACAAAGTGCAGTACTCTGTGTGTGTAGCTGAGTAGAAAGCAAACATCGAACGGTGCGTGCAAGCTCAATGAGCCGATGCTAGGCGGCTAGCGACATGCTTGCGCTCTGCATTAGTTTCAGATATAATCCACTATTTGCGATAGCACACACAGGATAAGAATACTATATTGAGCTATATCCATAAATGTATCGTACGCGTGAAAAAGGATTCAGACACGTTGATTATCTGACGTGAATGACGAAGCAAAGGATTGCCCAATACGGCTTACTTTCGGACTCTTATGTCATGAATCTGAAAGTACTCCAAGACTAAAAGAGATACGAGAATCCCAGAGATGGGCAAGGGCCGAGTTCCGAGTTTGATCTTTATTCATGTGGATTGTAGCTCTTTTATGCACCTTTCCCTTCATGTATAGCTTGGCGTGATACATATACGGGAACTACAGCGAGGCGCTATAGCGCAGCTCACTGTATGTATACTCTGTATACTGACTCCTTGGCCCTCCCCAAAGGAAAGGGGGAGGGAGGAGAGAGAAGAAAGAAAGAAGTGGATTGGTGAAAGAGAATCAGGAGAGCCATCATAAAGGGATATGGATACAACATACCCTAATTTGATATTTTGGTGTTTTTTTATCTTTCCTGAATGTTTCAGTCAGTTTCAGATTATTTAGATCCACTCGCAAAGTACAGAGGAGAAATTGGAAAAAAAAGTTAGACCAAAAATATTTAAAACTCTAAACAGACGGCCACCACCATTCTGTCTACAGCCAAGCATGAAGGGAAAGGGCGAAGAGAAAAACGATTACTTTCAGAGCAGGTTCTACGATATAAAACAGGGTTTGTTTAATACGGGGTTAAATATAGGCCTATAGTAAAACATAACGAAAATGCAATCATATATGCCTATAGTAAAACATAACGAATATGCAACCCCAATGCGGGGTTAAATATAGGCCTATAGTAAAACATAACGAAGATGCAACCCCAATGCGGGGTTAAATATAGGCCTGTAGTAAAACATAACGAAGATACAATCCCAATGCAACACTTGACTACTCTTCGTTTGTTTAGATTGAACTCGCGAGGTCAAAAGGTGAGCTGAGAAACCTGTTGATGCGAAGTACGTACGTGTAGTCTACATTGTGTAGACCGTGATAGCATGAATGTGACCAACGTACGCATCAAGTTGCTAATTTCTGTTATTTCTGTGCCGAGGTTTTTACCTGACTGCTAAGAAAGCACGAATGCCTGTGAGCAAGCAACCAGGGGACCAACGGCTCAAGGTCGAACAAGCAGAGTAAAGGCGTCATGAGTCAAAAAATGAGGGGGGGCAGACATGACGTCAGGGACAAGATTTCTGGGAAAACTCTTATTTTTGCATCCACACAAGAAAGCTTGCATCGAGATATGGAAAAATGAGAAGTTGAGTATTGCGCGGTGCACGTGCTTCAGAGTTGTGATTTCCAGGGCCGACCAGCATGTAGAGTCTTACAACAGAACTTTACAAGGCACGCCGTGGGGCAAAGTGCAACAACGTATGTGAAAGAAGACTAAGCAAACCTGGAGAAGCAGCAAGGTGCAACATGTACAAGGGAATTGTGCATGTACATTACGTCTGCTTTGAAATGTGTACATGGGTCGCCGAGTTTTTATGTAGTATGGGGAGGGGGTGGGGGTAGCCTATAATGATATAGTAGGGCGCTTTATACTTTATACAATCATGGACCTATTAGGTCCATGCTATAATCAAACCATCAGCACGACCGGTGGATGGATGACTGAAAGAATGGATGGATAGGCATATATAAATGGATCATCCAATTGATGTATTTTCCCAAGAAATGGATGGTCAAAGAGAAATGGATACAAATGATGCAGCAATAGATAGGGGCACCCCATGGGAGATCAACTTGCTACCCCTTCATAGACAGTAAACAAGTAGAAAGAATTGATAAAAAGATGAAATTTTATAACAAATGAGAGGAAGAAAGGCCTCCGGGAAAGGCCTAGCTATACGCATCCAGAGTGTGCACGAGCAGTTCAACCGTTGAAAAAATGTGAATGACTGCGACATGAGCAGGACAAAGACATTACTTGCATCCGGGACTTGCATCTTGATTGGCATAACATTTTAGACTTATTTATCAATGGAATTGTAACTCCCATTTCCCTGCTATAACTATAGGAAAAACGAATGATAACTGTTGTTTTATAGACGTGGAAATTTATGCTTCATATTAGGACCAAAGAGATTCTGGCGTACGTGTCAATATTTCAAAACTCATGCGGGAAAATAATATAATCATTTTTTATGATTGAAAAAAAAGTGCCAAGTTCACACTGTCACGATTTTTTTTTTGGTGGCGGTGCTGAGGAAAATTTGACAAAGCAAAAGAAAAACATTAAAAAAGGTTCCAATACAAAATGTTGGTAATTTTCCTACATTTATCCAATTCGACACCTATACCAGAATTCCAGGGGGAGCTGCCTACATGGAAAATAATGCACGCCGCACCCCATTGTAAAATCTTGGGGGTGCTTTGCACCCCCGGTTCCAAGGGCCTTAATTATAATCGCGGAATAATTAATCGTATCAGATCAGTCGAGGCGATCGTATTGATCGTATAAATAGTTGGAATGGTTCAACTATGTGGTGATGTGGCTTTTTTTGCAGGATTTTTTTGCATTTATTGGAATAATATACAAAACAAATTTACAATGCTTGAGACATGATCATAATACAAGTGACAATCGTATATGTAGTGACTGGAGAAATACAATATATAAAAAAATATATATATAATGAGTAAAATGCATAGGCAAACTATATACAGTAAGCAAATATGTGCTTGAAGCATATAGCAGCCAAAATAAAAATGAAATTTCGAAACGAGACAAAAATAAAATTTTTATTTTGGGACAAGCCCCATCTGGCGAGGTTTAATGGGTATACGCTTTTTCTGATCATGGACCCTGATGTACTTAATTTATGATGATGTAATTAATGCACATGTGCTGCCGATGAAAATATAATATTTTGCCTTTATGGGTTTTTTACAACTCCAGGGGGATCAATGAGAATACAGTAATAGTTCTGAATACGCACTGAGAGAAGTGAAGGCCGGGGGGGGGGGCACTTCCATTGACGAGTGGATACCATGCGCGACCATGGGGTCTCGAAAAGCACCCAAACACGTATTTTCCATATTCTCAAACTGCACCCCTTAACAAGTATTGGCGTCTCAAACCGACCCTTAACAAGTATTGGAAACAAAACGATACTCTTGGCAAGTATTCCCGAAATGAACCCCTAAACAAGTACAGCGATATTTTATTGTTATGTCGGGTCCGTCGGTCGTTGGTTTTACCTTTACACATCATTATTTTGGTTTAGTACGGCCCCATGCACCTTCCACAACTCGCGCAAGTCGGACTCTAAACACGTAGTGTTGGGGCAAAAAGGACATCCTTTATAAAACATTTTAATTTTGTTTCATCATCCCCGAAAATATTACCCTAAACACGTAGCTTTCCTAGCAACATAGATACCCTTTTTTTAATATTTTTTGTGTTTTTGACAAAAAGACATCCTTTTTACGTGTTTTTGGGGTCGCGCATGGTATCCACTCGTCAATGTAAGTGCCCCCCCCCCCCCCCCGGAGTGAAGGCAAAGCGGTCATGGAGCATGCAAGCAAACGAGTAATTATAATTCCTTGAATAATCATACCATAATAAAGTTGGAGAGGATAATATTGAAATAAATAGAAAAATAACATTAAAAAATGCGAACATAAGGAATACACACAACCCCCAACCCAAGGCTAGGAATTGTGTAAACATCGAAAAATACAGAAAGATGTTAGGAACCTTGCTTGAACTATTGGCGTAAATAATAAACGTAAAATATATGAATTAAGGGGCCAGATATATGTGTCGGGCACAAATCATTTTTTATCGGTGATAGATTTTGACATAATAATCAGATATTAGTTCCCCTTCTCGCTTTCTTTTTGTATTGGCCGTGACAAATTTGGGAATCCATATAGCCCCAATCCTTCCCCATTATTTTGAACGCCACTGATTTCAACTGGATATCGTCAAAAAATATTGATTGATTGATTTTATTTCGCAAGTCACCATAATATATATACAGTAGCATTAAAAACAACAGGCTTACACAGGATGACCCACGAAAGCTCTAAAGCTATTTTCCAGTGGGGAAATAGGCTTTACCTTGTAAATAAATATTACCTTGGAAATAAGCTTTACCTTGTAAATAAATATTTACAAGGTAGTCAAACTGACAGCAGATGCAGCGTGTAAACACAGTATGAATTTCATTACATGATAATAATAAAATGATAATTACGTAATGTCATGGGTGGTGAAACAAGGATGGGACGTTTTGTAATTCGCTACGCAGGCTTTTGATAGTAAAGCTGATGAAATACAGGGTTGAAAGTAAAATAATGTGAAAGACTGAAATGAAACGATCTATTCAAAATATAAATTCCATGAAAGAGAAGCGATTCAAACAGAGTATGATATTGCGTTTACATTCCCTTTGATTCATATTATTTTGATTCCCTTTCAACAATCTACTTCTTTCTTTATTTCTTCTCTCTCCTCCATGCCCCCCTTCCCTTTCTTGGGGCGGCGGGGTATCGGATATGAGAAAGCCTGCAGTTTAGGTGTTATGGCACACTCGGACAAGTTCAATTTAGTGGCCTAGTAGGTCCATTGGTAAATTGCCAAGTCGTCGACTGCCAAGTGCCAACTTGCACTCACCACATGGTCTGATTTAATTTAGTCCATATCCATTCCGTCCATCAATATTTCGTCGAACAACTATTTGGTCCAGTATCCAATTCATTTTCATTCATTTTGCACAATAGCACGTTGTCCAATTAGACCAAATGGTATATGGACTGAATGGCTATTGGACCAACTGGTTACTAGACGATAGTGGATGAACATAATTATGGTAGACTTTAATGATAGTAGGCGAGTTGGCAATTTGACGATTTGGCATCAGACGAAATGGAAGTAAACTGATCCATGAACTTATATAGTATCACACCGGTATAGATAAAGAGGTACAAAAGTGGAAACGATGCCCGACGGACATGCGCATATCCAGGATTTTACACCACGAGGGGGTCACTATTTTTGCGCCCCTGTGAACTTTTCGGAAAATTGCACCCCGACCCGACCACTCAGGCAATCAAAGTGCCTAAATGCATTTTGAATTGTCTTATTCCACAACCACGTGAAAAAGGCAATCGAAGACCATTTTTTTTAATGTGTCCATAGTGTGTCCATGTAAAAAAAGATCAAAGTTGTATCCACTTCTTGAAAAGAATAAATGTGACCAGAAAGCATAGAATTTTTAAGCGTTTTGGGGTTTCAATTTAGTTCAACTTTTCATCAGAGTGGTAGACCATACTAAAATTATGTGCGGGAGCTGTAATTTCTTAACCGGGGCTAGATCCAGCTTTCGCCAATAGGGGAGGGGGATATTTTCATCTGTTTTCCGATCAAACATTCTACGCTTTTTGCAACCGTGAACATGATATGTATATGAATTATTTAAACAATTATTATTGATACGAGCGCGAAACGTGAGCTGAATTTTTTTTATATTCTGACCTAAAATTTGAGGGGAAAAAAATCTATGAGCACTTTTGGCAATCAAGAACAGGATGAGTATCTATCAACATTTTATGCGATCACGAAGTGCGAACTGACAATTTTTGAATTCCCAATCCAACACTGGACATCATAAGCACTTTTTATAACCATGAACAGGATGGGTATATAGCTAAATAATTAATGCGAGCGCTAAGCGCGAGTTCAAATTTTTTGATATTCTGACCTCGTAAATTTGTGCGAGTGCGAAGCGCGAGCTTAAAAAGTGATTGATATTTTGACCTAAAATGTGGACATTCTAAGCACTTTTGGTAATCATGAACAGGATTGTCATCTAACTAAACATTGATGCGTCCGCAAAGAGCGAGATGGAAATTTTTTTCATATTCTTACCTAAAATTTGGACATTTGAGTAAGCATTTTCGGTTATCATGAAAAGGATGATCAGTAACAAAACATTTTATGCGATCACGAAGTGCGAACTGACAATTTTTGAATTCCCAATCCAACACTGGACATCATAAGCACTTTTTATAACCATGAACAGGATGGGTATATAGCTAAATAATTAATGCGAGCGCTAAGCGCGAGTTCAAATTTTTTGATATTCTGACCTCGTAAATTTGTGCGAGTGCGAAGCGCGAGCTTAAAAAGTGATTGATATTTTGACCTAAAATGTGGACATTCTAAGCACTTTTGGTAATCATGAACAGGATTGTCATCTAACTAAACATTGATGCGTCCGCAAAGAGCGAGATGAAATTTTTTTCATATTCTTACCTAAAATTTGGACATTTTAGTAAGCATTTTCGGTTATCATGAAAAGGATGATCAGTAACAAAACAGTTTATGCGAGCGCGAAGCGCGAGCTGAATAAAAATCTATATATTTTGATACAAAGTCAGACATTCTAAGCACTTATCTTACCATGAACAGGATCGCCACCTTACTAAACAATTAATGCGAAGAGTAGGATGAATTTGTTTTTATATTCTGATCTAAAATTAGGACTTTCTATAGGCACTTTTGGTAATCATGAACATGATTGGTAATTGATGGGAGCAAACATGAGTTTGGCACCCCCTCCCCTCCCTAGGTAAATTGAACCTGAATTTGATGCACCGAGACAAATATCAAATTGGCGTGTGGTGAATATCCATTCGGCACCCCCTAGGTTGAACATCAATTCGGCGCCCCTATATGTCAAACAGCAACTCGACAACCGTATATAGAAAAAAATTATTCGGCGCCCCATCCCCAAGGTTAAACATCATTTCGGTGCCCTTCGGTGCCCCTATGTCGAACATCTATACGGCGCCCCGAGGTAAAACATTAATTCGCCCCCCCCCCTAGGATGAAGATCAATTTGGCACATCCTAGGTCGAACATCAATTCGGCGCCCCTAAGCAAAACATAAATTCGGCACCCGCTATATACATACTCTAGGTTGAACATCAATTCGGCGCATCCCCCCCCCCCCCCCATGTCAAACAGCAATTCGTCAACCCCTTTTCTTTCCTTCCCTTTTCTCCCTATTTTGGCGCCCCCGAATACGCACATGGTAGAGCTACGGATATAGAGAAATAAGGACAAAGATGTTATGAAAATATAAAAACTCTTGAAATACTTTACGTTTTCTAGGCAAACAAGAATCCAAACTCCAAAGCGTATAATAACGTCCGGCTGAATAGACCTCCATTTGCATCCTGTTTGATATGCTTTCCTGTAAGTTCCATTGTGGGCAAAATAAAGGGCAAAAGTAAGTCTGCTTTCTTTGAGAGGGTGTAAATGATGATATATTCAAATACCAGCGAGTGCCATAGGTGACGGAATCATAGGCGACGGAACGTATTTTCAATTTTTTTTTTTATTTTTTTTTTTTTTTGGGGGGGGGACAAAGCGAAAAAAGGCACTTATATGCAAAAAATTGCATTTTTTATGCAAACTTATATTTTCACCATGAGATTATCATCTGTGTTAAGTAGTTGTGCGTTTTGTAGTAATTAAATTGAGCAAAACCTTTTTAAAGTCTTTTCTGATTGATAAAATATCTATTTAGGCTTTATTTTTCCGGGAGCGAGCGTAGCAAGCAAACAGTTTGAACATTTTCAAATCTGAAGTTGTGAAACTCGCCGCTTTTTGGTCAAATCGCGCAAATTATTGTTAAAAGAGCATTCTTGCGAGGTGTTAAGAGCGCAAATCGCGAGCTATAAATTCTAGACATTGCTTGTACTAACATGACTAATAAGACATGAAAATCAAACATTCCGAGCAATTTTGTTATGAAAAAGATGTGCATCTAATTGAAGAATGGACGCGAGCGCGATATTCCAACCAGAAAACTGGACATTCTAAGCACTTTTTTAACCCAAGAACTTAATTGTGTGTCTTAATAAATAATAATTGATGCGAAGCGCGGCGAGCCGAAAATTTGTAATATTTCAACCTGAAAACTGGATATTCTAAGCAGTTTGAAACCAAGAACATAATGTGTACCTTTGATGCAAGCGGAAAGCGCGAGCTGAAGATTTGTGACATTTAAACCTGAAAATTGAACATTATAAGCACAAGTTGTAACCAAAACAAAGTGAGTGCCTTCCTAAAAAATAAATGATGTGGGCGCGAAGCGCGAGCCAAAAATTTTGTGATTTCCAACCTAAAATGTATCGTTTGACTTCAAAAAGGGTATTTTATTTTGAAAAGGGACATTCATGTACATCATTTTGAAATAAGTGCACTCTCCATTTAAAAAAGGCATTTTTTCCTACTGGGATTTTTTTATGTAGGGGGTTAAGTGCCCCTGCCGCCCCCCGGTTCCGCCGCCCCTGCTGCTAATATAGCCTCGGGTTATAATTTTTATCTAAGTTCAAACTGGTATTAACAAAAATATGTTGGTATGACTGCATTTTATAACGATGGTTTTCTTTAAAATATATATTTTTTACCATTTCGATCCATCACATTTTTGCATTTTTTTGTCCGTCGATATGCCCAGCGCTGAGAGGTCATGCCAAAACGTGATTTTGCATGAAGTACATTCTCTGAACCATCATCGGAACTTCGGAATCACACAGAGATGGAAGACCCCTTCCCCCAAATAGTTCCGCCTAGCTGTATGTCCTCGAATATATATATATATATTTAATAAGACATCAGAAATGCGAAACACAAATTCACGAGTAATGCAGTTTTTGCAATAAAATTTGTTTTTTATTATATATATATCACCATGATAAGTACGTAATTTTATTATCCGAGCACATGCAGCGGACCGAGGAGGAGTGGGTGGAGGGAGAGGCACCTAGGAGACGTCATACTTGTTCTTGTTCAGTATACTACCATAACAAGTTGAAAAGAAAAATGCAAAGAGAAACTTGGAGGGGGATCGATGTTACATGGTTATAACATGGTTATAACGGGTCGTGTGGTCCAGTGGTTAGAGCATTGGACTCATAATCGCAAGGTTGTGAGTTCGAATCCCAACTCTGCCATTGTCTCCACGTTTGATAAAAAGGCCCGAGAGTGATATCTGTCGTCTATAACGTCAGCCACTATGACTGATTAACCTAGACGTAAAACGTTTCATAGGTAATTGGTTATATACCAGCTTGGCGTTTACCAGCAAAATGCTGTCCTGCCGAGTTCCTATACGGGAGTTACCACAAACAGAAACAGAAACAGAAACATACAGACCTACGCACCGGTATCATAGGCGGATCCAGGAGGCCGACGTTACGCCCCCCCCCCCCCCCCGATATTGGCGGCGCAAAGTAATATGAACGAAAGCAGAGGGGGGGAATATAAGAGGAAGAATGAATAAAAAAAGGTGAGGGGAATTCAGACTTGGGGAGGGGTGGGAGCCAATCATGTCACTACACAAGTATAAAAACAATTTAGCCCGCGCTTTGTGTTCGCATTGCCTGTTCGATGGAACATATATTCATCTATACCAATTCATTTATTGATTTATTCATTCAGTCATGGTTAAACAGGTTCACAAGTTCAGAGTTATTAGTATATAAAATCATAGTAACAAGTACAATGACAAGGTATAATTCATATCGAAATAGTATGAGACAGAAAGAAATATTAACTGATCAATGTAATACAAAACACGGAAACATTGTTGAAGGGCTTATAGTAAAACGAACAAGGGAACTAAATAGGCCTTTACTTATTCAAATTTTTGAGCACCTTATCCGTCAGTGTGCATCTTAATTGTTTAATGATCATATTGCTCAGATCAATTTTCAGGACACAATACACAGTCCGAAAATAATACCTCACGCTCGCATTTTTTATAGGGTTTAGTACTGTTACGACTATAGATTCCAACAAAAACTAGCTTTGAGCTGCCGATCGATCGGGAAAAATGTGGATGAAAATATTGTTCACCCCGGCCCCGTTATTAGTGAAAGCTGGATCCGCCCCAGAATATATTGTTTAAAAAAAAAAGGCATAGGCCACGCGGTATTTGTCATTTTTTTTGTGATAAATACATTGAGGCAGTATATTGACAAATAATCACTGGAAGAGAAAGAGCATCTTATAGGCCTATATAACGCACAAAGCAAAATAATGAAGAATGGCGGCAAAGCTAGTTCAATACAAAATGATTTCCTTTTCCTTTAAAAAAAATGTTACAACACGTTATAATAATGAACAAATCAAAATACAGAACCTGAAGAAATTGATAACGATTCAGTGAATCGGAATCGAAACAAAAATGCGTATGTAAATATAATTATAAAATAGAAATAAAAAACGGGAAAAAAAATAAGAATAGCCCTTTCACAAGCAACCATAATTCTCCCTCCCTTCATACCCTGGACAAGTAAAGAAAAAAAAATACAGCTAGAGAAACGAAGCAAAGATGAAAAGCAAGGAAAGGGAAGGAAGCCGTCTCTCGGTACCTGGTACTCTGCCCAGATATCAAGATGTACGTAGGACCTATTCTCCGCGATTTGAAAAACAACGTGCATAACATCACAATTATTATGATGGTCATTTAAAAAAGTTCCTTGGTTGTTTCCAAGTTATTTAATTTGCCGTCGAGGGACTGCGCGAATGCACACGCTCCTACAGGATATGAATGAAAAAGTCGCAAACAGACTCCGCCGTTCAATCCGATACTGTACTGTATAGCCGGTATACAGATCGGCACGTGAGACAAGCGCAGAGGCGATGGATATGAATATTCATGAGCAGGTATTGATGTCATTTGGTCTCAAGGTGGCGCTCTTCATTTTTATATCAATTTCAAAATCTGCATCAAAAGAAAGCTCACTTGGCAAAATTTCTCTTCTTTATATATTTTTTTGAGAATAAAAACAGTTCTTTTGGCCAATGCAATACATTTTATGGACTCAGAACTTGTTTATGAGTATTTTGAAAAGCGAAGAGTGAAATCTAAAAGAAAGTTTTGAAATAAACCAATGTCACAATTTACCTTTAATCTTATATTACAAATCAAAAACTTTATAAAAAAAACGGAATTAAGTCCTACATGTATGCCTATGTGAGCCTTCCACCTACTGAGAAAAATTGGTAAATGAATTATGATGGGGGGCCCCATGTCTGTGCACCTAAAATTTTACTTTAAGATTGAACCTGAATTTCTTTTTATTCCACAAAAAAAATCAGTTGATAATGTTCCTAATATTCTTATAAGTGTGCCAAAAATCTCACAAAAATTGGGGAGAAAAATATTTGATTTTCTTGGAAAAAACCTTGGCTGGTCATTAATAGATTGAACAAAAAAGTGGTGGGAAAGAGTTCCTCTTGCGACAGCCACCCAAAATAACAAGATTGTCGAGACTTCCGGTTCAATCACTTTTTTTTTTAAAGGTGTTTTTACCTTAGCTGGGACTCGAACTCACATTGTTGTAATTGCAGTCAAGATTCTTCCCGCTATGCTAGCAAGAAGCGCTGATACCCGAAGGGGTTTTCTAGCGATCATAAGACAATACTTCGACTAGTCTATTAGGCTTTCAGACCCTTTACTGACCAACTTAACCGATGTCTATGGACAATTACATGCACTCGATTCTCCTCGAAAATTTGACGGAATAGAGCCTTATTTTGGTATGTATGGTGAGACTACCACATATCGACCACCTCTTTTTAAACCGACCACCTTGCGCGCGTTAAAATTATTGCGTATTACAAACGATACGTGCGGGAGAGTAGGCGCAGTGTCCATAGAAAAGGTAAGAATCGATTTTACGAGAAAAAAAAGGAGCAACAAGAAGTAAAAATTTAGTAGAATTAATCAAAATTGTATTGACCAGACCCAAACCCCGCTGAAAAACCAAGAAATCTGATAGGAAATGGCTCTAGAACTAATATCCGTCGTCAATCGTCGAATCATGTGCCGGAGCTCGCAGTGGAAGTAGTGAGACGATCATTTAGCATGTTGACATCATAGAACTGATTTGGAAGAGTAAAAATATTTCGCCACCGCGACAAGAATCGGTCGTAAACTTAATGTACCGCGGGTGGTCGGTTTCAAAAGACGGGTGCAAATGAGCAAATGTAAAATCGTTGTATTCGTTGGTCGTCGATATATACGCGGATTGAATCGGAGTCGCCGAGCGAAACATGGGAATCTGATCTGCTCAATTTTCTGCACAAATGAGACGAAAACTGGGTAAAATTGATGAATATTTTCGCAGATACGATGCTTAGAAGATTAGGTGGTCGATAAGGGGTAGTTCCAACCATACTTCCACTCTCCCATCATACATGTTCTATATCAAGGCTAGATATATTATTTTGAACCTTCTCCATATTTTTATTTTCAATATTCGGTGGCTGTGCCTGTGGCAAAAGGAACTCTTCCCAGGCTGTCACATGAAATGCCCGAAATTCATTAATATTTTTCCACCATTTTGAAGTTGAGTCGGATTTTTCAAAAAGAACAGCGGATTTTTTCACTTTTAATTTATATTTCATGAATGAGTCGCCACTCGCCAGTCTGTAATTTACCATCTTTTTCACCCTTTGGCTTTGCTTTGGCTTTACTTTAGTTTAGGCTTCAAGACTTGACACCTGCTAGACTGAAATTATTTCTGCTAAGTCACCTGCCGAACTTCAATCAGCAGAAACTTACTAATACTTAGTAATAGTAATTACTAACCTCGCAATACGTGTGAGTGGGCCGGGCCGAACGAAACGGGCGAAACAAGAGCGAGATCTCGAACTGAATTTTCCAACACAAAAACACACACTCGGGACTACACATAATAAGTCGATCAAGTTTTTTTAGTCCATAAACAATCACCTCATTTCGATCGAATGCGACACCGAAACACCACACGCTCTGCACCCGCCAATCATATTACTCCAAAATATATATTTAAATGAAAATTGAACACCAAAGGACCAAAAAAATCATTTAAAAAGATATATAAAATACCTGCTCAAGTCATTCAACGAAAAAATATTGTTTTCAGCTGTTGCTATGTTATTTTCGAAGAGGTAAAAATTAAGTCACAAATTACTCATTTAAGATTTCAAATCTATTCATTTTCATTATCAAAATAATAAATAACATGAAAATAAATATTTTACCAGTGACAAATGTGATTTAAATATATTTTTTCCGAGTTTAATTTCTACTTATATAAACAATTATAAAACTTTGTTTTATCCCAGAATGCAATTCCGTAAAAATGGCATCTTATGTAAGTCGTCTGCTGCGACCATCTCGTCGAATTCTTTCAAATTTTGAGAGAAAATCTTTCGTAAGTTTTAATTTTTTACTCATTTCATTAATATTTTTCACTCAATCAAAGTTGTAGTGACTTTCCAAACACTTTTTTTACCTTTCTAAAAGTGAATTGAAGTTTTATTTGGTCAGGAAAATGACTACGGTCCCATGTGTCCGAAATGGTGTCGCCATAACTCTACCTCTCTAACAACAATGAATGAAGCACCAGACTTTGATCATGTCCCCACCCTTTTATTTATTATGAATCATAATTAGATTTATTTCATGTTTTAAATATAGATCTAGATGTCGACTATGTGTGCATGTTAAGCCTCTCTTGTAGTTGTACACTTTGTTTTTTCCGTTCTCGGACTGTCTACTTGGTGGATACACATTTTGAATAAATATATTTTCATCTGTTCATAGATATAGAGAATAATACAAAAGAATAATAAGTGAGGATATAACATCATCTGTATTGTTAAGTCAGCAAAATATCAGGATTGGTACATCAATAATTTGCTCATCGAATATTCATGAAGACGACATGTCACATGCATAGAAATATTTCACCAAAGACAAAGTAATGCAAAGCTTTTTAAAATTAAAATGTCACAATAACATAAATTTGTTAGCTAGGCCTCTATCTTTTCTGATTTTAATGAAATTTCCATTGTTTTGTTTAATTGTCTTGTTTAATTGTCAGATTTTACTGTATCTGTTCAAATCAATAATTTCAGCTTAGAATATCTCTTTAAACCACTATAATTAACCTTTCATTAATTTAGAAGTTTTTTGCTCTTTTACTTTTGATATTTTGTGTAGTAAGTATTTTTCCATTAGATCTGCCAAGTAATGTAAATAATTTGTGCCAGATAGATACATGGGCTTGATCAGTCAGTTCTAAGTATCTTTTATTTCCTTTTATTCGTATCAGGTATTAAGAGAGACGGCATCCATGAGTACATATCAGTCTCCTTCAGGTGAACCCAGTATTCCAGAGTGGAAGCAGCCACAGAATGAAACCATTGAGCTGAAAAGAGCAAGGCTCATTTATCAGAGTCGTAAAAGAGGAATGTTGGAAAATGGAATTATTCTAAGGTACTTTTGACATGCATCACCATTTTAAAGAGAAATTCCAGTAGTTGTAGTAAACACTGATTTCATGAGAAAGTCTGTAAAACCAGGCTTAATTGTCAGTATATCATCGAGGATCTAGATCTGGTACAGTTACATAAACTGAACTTTGTGAAATCTTGAAATCTACGCTGAAAAATGTTCAGACTGAACTTCCCCAACACAGATAAGCGCACGTGGGACTGTGTATAATTATTGCTTTGAGCGTCGGGCCCGACGCTCTACCCGAATCCTGTGCTTATTTGCTGATTTCTCAGCAATTACACAATTTCTTCTAGAATCCTTTGGCACATGCGTTTCATTTATACAAACAGACACTTTGGTGGTCATTTCATTGGATTCTGTACGAACTCATTTTGATATCGTTACCAAAACTAGCATTTACCTTTAAATGGATGTCTCATTTAGGTCATTCCAATATTCACATGTGATGCATTTAAACAAATGATGTTTGTACATTGTAAGGAAATAGTATAAAAATTGGTGATTGATATTTCAACCACATCTTATTTCTAAGCCCCCTCACAGTCATCGAAGACTTTTTCTTATAGAATAAATCCGCGCTGAGCAATAATTATTCTGTTTGGCAACAAACAACTTCTCATGCTTCATTTTCATTTTTGAAATATTCTTATTCAATTACAGTAAATCAAATACAGTAATCTGTATTCCTAATCCCATCTCTTCTGCTCCATGTCCAAATCTCTCTTTCCTCTCTTCCCCTATTTTCTGCCTCTGTTTCTTCCTCTCACTCATCCTTTCTTAACTCAGCATACATTTATCCCCTGTCTATTGAATCCCTACTCAGTTTTTTTTCTATAAGATATTTTTGATAAAGACATCAGTCCAAATGTTGATCCCGAGCTAGCTGCCATGTTCATATTTGACCACTGAATATATGAATATATACTGTCTGATATGAGTATTGTGTATTGTTTAATGTATAGTGAAATGATCATGTGTCACTAATCTTTAATCTCACTTTGTTTACACATTACAGCACATTTGCTGGTCGTTATCTAGAGGGATTTGATGAAGAGCAACTTGACCAGTATGATAACCTGATCAATAAGCCTGGCAATGATTGGGATCTCTTCTATTGGGTAGTTGGTAAGTTAACACATCAACTCCTGAATTATATTATTCCCATGACCTTTGCATAGGGACCATGCATACAACAGACCTATAGCTTGATGTGTTATCCAATGCTTTACCAGATTAGCAACAACAACCAAAAAAAAAAGTTAGGGACAAGCACCAATATTACTTAAAACATATTTGAAGGAAATATCTGAAAGAAAATTGTCATATTATATTCAGAAATGAAAACCCCCAAATATTCTACTAGAAATAATGATTCTATTGGTGTTGAAGTCTGGTTTACATGTGATCAATCCTTTTTTTAATATTTTTTTTAATAGTTTTAAAACTTGTTTCGACATAGAAGTTGTAGAATTTATGTCAAACAACCTTTATGCTACTATTTAAGCAGGGAATATTCTTAGTTTACTTTTAACCATAGATGACTCACTATCATTTTTATAAGTCATTCTCTGACAAAAATAAGCTGCAAAAGAGCTTCTATTGGGTTCAATACAAAATATAGTTTGAAATCAAAAGAATTAAAAAAAAACAGCCTCCATAATAATAAGCCTTTTAGTTTTTCAGGAATTGGTTTCCACTTTTGGTTTTGGCTTTCCCTGGCCACTTTTCTGTTCTTTTGTATCAATTTATGAAAATCATTAAAAAAGATAACATATTAATGTACTGAAATTAAATTTATACATGTAGATACATTGCATTTCAAGAAATGATTTATAGTCAATTAAAAATAAATAGTGTAGTTATAATTTGTATTATTGTATAAATGAATAAATTATATATTGTTAAAACATAATAAATACAATATAATGCATCTATGATATTGTATTCCTAAATTTCCACAGAGCACAAGCCAACACCTGAGGAATACGACCATGGAGTCATGGATCTCCTGAAGACATTTGCGAAGAATCCTGACATGGAATCACGCATCAGGCAACCTGATCTTTCAGAGAACGAACAGAGGCACACATGAGAAAAGATGACCGGTCCAGAGAAATGAAATCCTTCTCGAGAAATGGACTGTTTATATTAAAATATGTCAAACCAAATGTGGTTGATATTGACTTGATCTACAAGCAGATGGTCTAACACCATCATGGCTAAACCCACTTGGTCTACTGTAAATTTAGTCTAATTACCATTTGGTCTATCCATCACTTGGTCTCGCTTTCATTTGGTCTCATGCCCAAACAGTCTGATAACCACTTTTGCCTACTTCATATTTTGCACTTTGTCAAATGAAACTTTGGCTCTTATACAGTTTATCAATTCATATACACTAGGGCTGTTTAATAGAACAAGTGTATTTTAGATGGAATGCATATAGCCTGAATGGAAATAAGACAAAGTGGTTGATGGGCTAAATGACAGTTAGACCAAATAGTTAGTAGATGAACCGGTTGTAGACGAAGAATGATTAGACCATGTGGGACCAGGCCAGATGGAAAGTAGACCAAGTGGCAATATACTAGTGGGCAATTTCATAAAATATCATGAAATATGTATGTCCGACCCCCTATATGTGGGGCCTTCATATCATTTTCTGTCTCTGATTTCCTGTTCTTTTGACAGTCTGTAATGTTCTAAAAGGACCATGATTTGGTCAGTTAATGAAGTAAGACTCGAGAAAAATGGGGGTCGGACGTACAAAAAGGTTGATCATTTTATGGAATTGCCCTACTCTAATTATTTTTGTGGTTTGCTGTAGAAGAGAGTGACTTTCAGTTTATTTTCTGGCCACTCGAGGAGGTGGCACGGACTGATTAGTCTCTGGTATCGTGAGGTATCATTGACAAAAATGAAAAGTCCTCTGATAATTATTGTTGGAGAGATTTGTGAAAGGGATTTTTGGTCAGTGCTTTCAGCTATCTTTGACAAAAATTGATAAAGCCCCTAAGCCATGAGAATTTTGGGTTGTTACTTTTTACATATTTCACAGTATGGTATCCTGGCAGTGAGCATTTGTCATCTCTGGTGCAGCTTCTTGTTCTCTGCATTCAGAATTTCTATAGAAATAAAAGATATAATCACTTAGGATTCAGCCCTCGTAATACAATAAGAGGATCTTTCTCCAAAGAGGTGCTGGTATTTCATTTTATATAATTTGTGATATGTATTCCAAAGCTTTTTCAATAGAAAAAAATACATGAAGATAAATTCATAATTTATATCTAGGTGGAGGGAAATGAGTACAGGTAACTGCTAAAGTCAAATATCTTTGGTCCATGTAAACCTATGGAGCAATCCTGGGAGAAATCTCACTTTGAATCGTGTTTTGTTCACTCTGGTAAAAAAATGCTTTATTGATAATTGATAACTGTTGATTATTCAACAAAAAGTTAACGTCAACCTATACGAGATTAACTGTACTTATGCTTCAGTGGCAGAAGATGAACCACATTAGCATTATAACATTAGTATAAGCAGACAATGCCCCCTTAGATTGCCTTTGTCCACAGAATGTCTTTGAATTGTCACTGTAAGATATCTGTATGTAAATATGAATAAATAACACATATACATGTATACCATTGGAAATTTCTATTGTGGTGTGTGTTGGTGTTCATGCATGTTTCAGGGGGCATTTTGACTCAGTGGCCGTATTCTCAAAAGAGATTTTGATTGTACCATGTTACAAAACCATGGTTTATGCAGATTTCTCGTATTATCGCACTGCCCTTGCCAAAAGCGCGCATTCAATTGGATTTTTTCAGAGTGTACACAATGAACTAAGTATAATTTTTTTTTTTTTAAATCGGCATAGTCCATGGATTTTTACCATGGTGCAATTGAAACCTCTTTCAACAATACGGGCTAATGTGATGGATGATGGGGGGGGGGGTGGATAAAAAAAAAAAAAAGAATTTTTCTCCATATTGCATTTGCTTACTTTTGAAATGATTCTGGACTTATTTTGAATTCATTATTTTTCTTATATATCGATACCACCCTTCCAGCCCTTTTAACCAAAAAAATAAAAATAAAATTTTACTTTAGGACAGGGACAGTGTCTCACATACAAGAGTTTCATACTAAAATAAAAAAAGTTCTCATCTCAGACCTCGCACAGGTCAAAATTTAATTACTTTCCTCAAAATTCTAATTGGTTTGGAGGTTTGTTTGTAGGCTTAAATGATGGACAAAACCAAGGTGGCACTTCATAGAGCTGAATGTAAAATAATGCATGACTGGACTCGCAATGGTGTCCTGTTCGTATGTGTCATATTAGATTTCAAATCATTTTGATTCCCAACGGCTAAAATTGAAACACAATATCGGTAGTCCAGATTAAAATTCTCGTTGTTAACAAATGTCTCACTGCTACATGTAAGTTGAGTACCTGTCAAATTTTATGTGCATTGTATGAAATTCACTCCAACTATATTCAAACAGGAAAACATGGGGCATCCCCATTACGTCTTACCCCCGTTTGAAAACGGACCGCAGATCAGATGGCAAACTGCGGTATTTCACCCCATTTTGCATTTGAAAATCTAAAACATCATTTCCAAGCCCTGGGGGTCGTTTCATAAAGCTGTTCGTAAGTTAAGAGCGACTTTAACAACGACTGGTGATCATCGCCAATGGTTTGTACCATTTACCGCAAGACATGATCACCATGCAGTCGCTCTTAACTCACGAACAGCTTTATGAAACACCCGCCTGATCAACCCCGCTTGGCCAGGTAATCCCCACAGGCCAGATTATGAGCGTTGAGCCAAGGACGAAATGATAAACAACAGCTGTGTATTACGTAAGTCTTCTCTGCCTGTAGAAGGACCTTCGGAATTAAATTATTGTATTCGATATTTAATCATGTTTTCAAAGGCATATTGTATTCAGAAATTCAATGCTAGACCATTTTCAATTTCGAACGAAGAAAATCAACCTCGAAATAAGGAAAGTAAGTGAATAAAAAATGGCGACATGTTTTCTCGGACCGCACTCGGGCTGTTGTGTTATCGGTCAAGAAACAGGTGTTTTGATAATTACATTGCATGCCTGTGGCAGTATGGTTTTCGTATTCGGAGAAGAGAATTCATTGAGAAAAAATGGGGTATAGTGTCATCAAATGGAGGTATTTCGTCATGCGTTCAGTACAAGGTTAGGTCACATGTCGTGCATAACGTACAAACAGCATTGTGAAACACCCCCAGGACGTTGTTATATTACAAAACACTTGTATAAAAATCTCTTTAAATTTTCCATGGTATGAATATGGTGGGAAAAAATAAAATTGCTTTCAAAATATATTTTTCTAAATACCTGACTTAATTCTAGGCATTTCCACAAAGAATCCCAAATATTGGCAGGCACATATTAATCTTATTTCAATTTTATAAATCTTTAATTTAATCTCAAAATTGATTTTCATCACATGGAATATATAATGATACATTTAAATAAGAGACATGTTTTATACAAACATAATAACAATTTCCATGAATACATGACGATGGAATATCATTCCTTCACATTTAAATTACTCAAAAACAATTTCAAATCATTCTTAGAAGTTTTTAACTTCTATATGGTTACAGCAATTAACAATCATAAATACCAACAGACATTTCAGAACACATACAATTATTAGGTATAGTTACCAATATTCATAATCAATGCTTCCTTTTTAATTTAACTTTGAATTTCATTTGTCAATAAGAGATATTGAAAATGAAATATTTGCTACAATGTACAACACCAGGAGGAAGTTGCAAGCAACTGATTTTCAATTACAGACACATTTGTAATTGATTTTAACTACATCCAATTAATCTATACAGCTTTCTGCTGTAAGAGGCACAGCATGATTTATTTACCAAGTTGCAGTTCATCACACGACTTATGAATAACTTCTTGGCCTGAAATTGACTAGGAATCAATTGCAAATGTCTTGTAACCCTTCCCCCTCCGAAATAATTCACTGCATGAATATAATATTGAGTTTCCAACAATCAACTCTGACTTTACGTAAATGGTTGGAGAGTCAACATTGATTTAATTTCATAGAGTCAAAGCTATTCCTGGCCCCGGTTGCATAAAACCAACAATTATGGTAATCTTTGTCATCAGATGAGACTTTACCATGGCAGTTACAATTGATGGCAGGGTTGCTATTAATGGCAAGTTTTATGCAACAAGGCCCTATAATCATATTTTACTGACTTAGAATGAATTAATATTGCAAAAATATACCTTTCATATTATTCTATAATTTCTAATAAGTTGAATAGATGTATCAAAATAAAACACATGAAATAAAAAAAACAAGCTACATATCATCTGAGAGCATTAGGCACCATGTTAAAACTACATAAAAATTCAACACGAGTGCATAATCAATTAAACCCATTTTGCTGGGAAGGGCCTGCTCTTTTACTACATTTTTTCAAATCAAATGAGTAACCATTCTGCACTTATTTTAAATCATAAACTCTTTATATTAGAAATATAACTTTTATCAATCAAAATAGGCAAGTCAAATCAATCTACTAAGAAATTACTTCCACATGTAGTTTTCTTTTCCTCTTCGTATCAAGGATTTGTTCATCACGCTAGCAGCTTGTGTACACAATGAATCTTTATATATACACCTGAAAATATACTTTTGTGCGAAAGCAGAAAGACAGCAAATGTGAGGGATACCAATGCAATACTGTAGGTGCATATATTTTTAGAAAGGAAAGTCCACAACTTCTTGAAAAAACAGGAAAACTGTTATAAAATACTGTCAAATCATCTCATCAAATTTTGCAAACAAGTTTAGGTCATTTAACATTTGAACCCCCCCTCCCCAGGTTTTAGACCTACTAGAATAAGCATGAATAAGCACACATTGCCCATATGTCCACCTAAATAACATGATGAAATTAATTGTGAGCCCAAGCTTAAGATATCTTTGTTGTGGAGGGGAGATAAACTAGGAGATCTACAGGGTTCAAATCTCCTAGAGTGAATCATATAAAATGAAAAAAATGTATTCATAAAAATGCATAGTCTATGTGGTGCAGTATGAACATGATCTTTATTAAATTATTGCATCCGCATATGGGGTCAAAGGTCATAAGTTTTGGTTGGAAAAAGTCACATGATTGAAAAAAAAGGAGATGTATGTCATGTGACCTTGTGACCTCAGTATCAATTCATACTTCCACGTGCATACACGAAAAAAATAAATCTCCATCAAATCATTCTGAAGCAATTTAATGTTCATAGTGATCTTTTCTTTATCTGACCTACTTGACCTTTGACCTCATGACCCCCAACATTCCTAGATAGACAAAGAAGAGGGTGCACATTTTGAATAAAATAATCAGATTACCAGAGTACTGATTATCATCTGCAAACTTTGAATGACAGATTGCCACATCGACATCAAACACTATTTCATCCAGATTATAGAGATGATTGTAGCACTAAATGACACTGAAATGCATCAATCTTGAACTGACTGCGACACTTTAATGAAGTCATAATTGAATTAATCTCATTTTGTCCTGAACTTCGCGGCCATGTCTTCTAGTACTGTCATAAGCTTCTCTTCATCGCCAGCTGACGATCTGGTCCATGCAAAAGTGAGATGTTTTGACTGAGGCTTGCGATCTGAAAAATAAACACAGGAAAATACAATGCATATGAAAAAATAACAAAATTAGACAATGTACTCAAGCCATTCATTCTCAGTATAATTGTCAACAATGTCAATGGCTGGATCACTCATTTGGAAATAGTATGAATTCATTTTTTTTTATTCAGAGCTACTCTCCTAAAGTAAGGACAATTCATCAACATTGCTGTTGAACACTTAATATAGGTTTTCCTGTCCAATTTCATCAGAGTTGCATTCAAATTAATGAAAGGACGTTCAAATTCGAAATATTTCGTCCACCCTCTACACACATGGTTCATTTTCATTTAGTCAGCATTCAGTTCCTTTCTATATCATTCCTTTGAATTTTGTAGAAATTCAATTTAGAGAGAAATTCGTTCAAATTAATGGCCCAAAGGTGTCATTTAATTTCGCGACAACGAACTGATCATTTAATTTCGCCTAAAATACCATTTTCAATTTCATTTATCGGCACACATATTTGCACTTTAAATGTCCAAATACAGATAACATGTTTCTGTGTTCATTTTTATTATTACGTTATTCAATTTTTTTTCAAACTTTACCCTTTCTACTTTTTTCTAATCTTTTCAGTTAGAATCATTATGTTTGATAAAGACATAATTCATGTAACACTTATAGGATATGGTTTAAACAGTTATTCTTTTAGTGACTGATGAGTGGGTGCAAGGGCAGATCCAGGATTTCCCAAAAAGGGGGGGGGGCACATTTTCCCGAGGAATTTGACGAGCAAGAAAAAAAAGTTTTTAACCAAAGAATAAGGGTACTTCGTCCACAAAAAAAATAATTGTGCCTCTCAAAAGGGGGAGTGGATGGATGACCTATGCCAATGGTAGGTATTTCTTTTCTTCATCATCTTGTTCTTTTTTATTTTACATAATTGTAATTTACAATACATCGTTTTGGGGAAGGGATAAGAAACATGGTAATGACCACAGACTATAGTTATGAAAGTGGAACAAACACGGGTTGTTGTTCCGAAAATGGTTTGTCAGATGGATGATACATTTCAGTAAAATTGTAAACATCCAATTTAGAAGTAAAACCCATTTCCATAGTTATTCAAAAGAAGTAAAAACCAACAACAACGAAAACACTGTCCATATCCTATAAGTGATTGCATATTAATGATTTTGAATTTCTAAACGTTCGCAAAGAGGGTACCGTTGCGAATTTAAAAACACTTCTTCAGCTATTTCAATTTGATCGTTCTTTATACATGTTTAAATGAGATAACTATGAAATCGCGTGCTGATCTCATAGGTCATTCAAATTAGTTGCAAATTGAATTATTACATCATTAAATCGGTTGAAATTTTGACGAAATTGGACGGGAAAACCTATACTTGCAAGTAATGTAAGTTTCATAACACAGCTTTGTAATGAGCCAATAATTTAATAAATGTAATAACTAATACACCTTGTAACTTTATATCAGTGGTTTGTTTGCAGTAACAAATATGCCTAATTTTCTAATTATTTTTCTAATGGTACTGGGGCAAAAATGATGATTTCACGACCCCCAAACAATGACCTACCCAAATAAAATCCTCCACTCTCTGCGTCCAAGGGGGCTTTCGCCAGGCACAACCAAAGGACAGTGTCTGCCCCTTGCTCTGGGGTCCTCAGTTTGTTCTTGAACCTAGCGTAGAAATCTGGCATGGAGTTCCGGACGGCCGGTGTGTCGGCCCAGCCGGGATGCATGGTAAAGAACTTGATCTCGGGGTATCTCTTGGCCCACTGCTCGGTCATGATCACCTGCTGACGCTGTTGAAGAAAATAAATATTACAAACTCAATGAGAAGAGAGACAATGTACAGAGATTAAACCTTGGCACGCTAATGCTGTAATTTCACACACTTTAAAAGATTAAAATTTAACATAATAATTAGTTTTCTGCCTTACATTTATACTGGGAAGGTAATAAATCAATTTTGGCAACATCTATAAAATGATGATAATTGTTAGAAATTTTTTTTATTTGTTTGGGAACAATCAAATGAAATAAAGTTTAAACTTCTACCAACCGTAACGATGTTTTTGACAAGCTTTCATTCATTCCTATGGACTTTCTCAAGCCAAGTGATCACTTACACACAATGCTGCATTGGCTCTTAGCATTGT
The DNA here is from genome assembly GCF_037042905.1 of Lytechinus pictus. Taxonomy (NCBI): domain Eukaryota; kingdom Metazoa; phylum Echinodermata; class Echinoidea; order Temnopleuroida; family Toxopneustidae; genus Lytechinus; species Lytechinus pictus. The sequence goes on from NC_087260.1 coordinate 13,436,887, forward strand.
TACCATGGTAGTTAACATTGGATCGCAAAGTTACTATAATAGTTATGCAACGGGGCCCAGATAAAAATTAAAGAATGATGAACTATCTTGTGCTCTAGATAAAGACTAGGGCGGTGTTTCACAAAGATTTAAGTATGACTTTAGGTATGAAATGCTTGACAGCATTGGTCAGATCATGTCATGAGGATGCGCACTACTGCATATCTATCAATAAGATCGCGCCTTGGGTATCATGTATGCATCGGCATTTAAGTGCGACTGAAGTCATACCTAAATCTTTGTGAAACACCCCCCTGGGCTAAGAACTTACTTTTTGGTGGGCATATGACATTGTTCCATCAAAGCTTTTCTCACTCTGTAAATTGTTTAGATCCAGCTTCTGTGTGTACATACCTCCGGAAGAGACAGTTATCTGAAAAAAGGCAAATAAATGCTAATTGGGTTCAAGCTTTCAAGAACCATTTACCTGTGGATGCAATCAACAGTTGCAACACAAAATTGTAATGTCTTGAATTATTCATATTGTATTTTCTTTGTATGTTCTTATATTTTGCAAACATGTATATTTCAGCCACTGGCTGCCAATCATGTATTGCCAATAAATCATTACTATTCTATTCTATTGAAAAGGTTCATACATGCACAAAAACCGTTTGTCAAAATTATATCACAAAAACATTTATCTTGACATGCCAAGTTTGCTCATGTTAGGCTTGTAAACCTTGACCTTTAAATAATATTTTTAATCAATCAGAGAGTCATGCATGGTATGGAATGTATATTAAATACCTCTGACATTTGAAATAATTCAAAGATTTAAAAACACAACTTTGCCATTAGGGGTCCATTACACAAAGTGAAAACTCAGATGCAAGTCCCAAATGGGTGCTTCTGACTGGTTGTAAAGTCAAATTGCATTTGAGTTTTTGGACTTGTGTGTAATTACAACTCTTTATGTAACAGGCTCCAAGAGACAAATAACTTTCAAGTAAACCTACTACTCTGGAATTCTCTGCTTTCTGTAAAACTGGAATGAGGAGTGAGGTCAAGATGTATGTTCCCAGAGCATTGGTCGCAAAGTTCATTTCATATCCAGCTGACGTCATCTCACGTGTGTTCACCATACAACCCGCATTGTTTACCTATGGGAATAAAGATTGCAATAATATTCTTAATGAAATCGATCTTAAAATGAGTGATCCTTTAAAATATGTATTTGATCACAACGATTGGACACTCACAACAGGAAGGTGTTTCATAAATGCTTGTAAGTTAAAAATGACTTAAAGGAGAATGAAACCTTTAGAACAAGATAGCCTGTGTGAAAACAGAAAAATCAAAAAACCAGATCAACGAAAGTTTGAGAAAAATCGTTTTTGAATATTGCGATCACTAATGCTATGGAGATCCTCACATTGGCAATGTGACAAAGATGTGTGATGTCACTTGTGATCAACTCTCCCCATTACATTAGTATATATTTCACTTAAATTGCCTCTTTATCACATCTTTCAGTAGATCATGTATTCTTTCTGTAGGAGGGCATGTGATACAGATTTTAAAGAATACATCATGGACAAAGAGATTGTATCACCATAAGAAAAAAGCAAAAAGAGACATTTGGGGGTATTTTATAGTCCATCAAAGGGGAAGTTGTTCACATATGTGACATCACACATCCTTGTCGCATTGCCAATGTGAGGATCTCCATAGCATTAGTGATTGCAATATTCAAATGCTCATTACTTTCTCATTGTTTGTCCGATTTTTCTCAAACTTTCGTTGATCTGTTTCTTTGATTTTTCTGTTTCAACACAACCTTACTTATTCCAAAGGTTTAATTCCCCTTTAATGAACCACTTTAAGAACCACTTTCTTGTGCTACTACCTGTTACACCCATATGTACTTGGTTTTCATTCAAGAACACATTTCAGTTGTGCCTGACGTTGTGCGTAACTTTACTAACAGCTTTATGAAAAATCCACCAGGAGTGGGAGAGAAAGAAAGTACATTCTCATTCAATGGAGGTTTATTTCTACCTAAATGCTCATTCTAAATCTTTCGGCTCAACTAGGCGAATTACTTTGTTTAAAAAAAAACAGGAAAAATGTATGTACCGGTATTTAATCATCTTTTGTTTTTCATTCGCGATGGTGTGGGTGACCAAAAATAGAAATAGCTGAGATTACAGAAGCTACAATTCTTTTGCACAGAGTACACAAAGAACTGAAAATAAGCTGGAAAATAAATGGCTGAAATCAGCTAAACGCCAGTACTGACCGCATAGAAATAATGTTAGCGCTAACAATGCACTAACAGAGGCACTGTTACAACTGGTAATGTGGCAGTGATGCCTAATGTTACAATACATTACTTACACATTAAACTAAATGTTTTGACTTCACAATCAGAAAGATGTGACTGGGCTTTACTGTTAGGGCTCTGTTAGGCTAACAACGTTTCAGTGCGGCTGGCACTGAACTCTCACATCTTTGATTTACATGTATAATCTTCTCATATTTTTAGATTCCAATACAATGAATTAATCATTTACTGCAAGTACAGATTTCAAATATATCCCTGCATGTAAGTTATTTAAAATATTTGAATTATGTGAATTGAGAGAAGTTACCATGGCATCACTTTCAAAAAGTCGAAAAGAAAAGAAAATGCTTATGGTCTTATCTGCGATACAGCATTTGACAACATCGTTAACTCACCAAAACATGTAGTTCCTTTCCACTTTCTGCAAATTCCCTGGCGAAATCAGACACTTTCTGCGAGTCTGACATATCGACAACATGAAGAAAAACTTTCTGTAAAAGATAATGCAAAAGGAAGCTTATATTTCTCTATTGTTTCCATGAGTGATTATTTCCTTTAACGAGTTGATATTAGAACAGATTATTATACAACTCCCAAGAAAGATCTACTGATTGGTCCAAATCTGATCATATGATTTTCAGCGAATTGCACTATTGCATCCAAAATGCACTATCCTGCACTCTGGCGTCAGAGTGCAGGATAGTGCGAGTTCTGGAATTATCTAGAATTTAGACCAAAAATAGCAGTTAGGGCAACTCAGTAACATGGGTGAAGGGGAGGGGGGGGGGTGTGTATAAAACAAACAATGCACGCATTCTTGTGCATAGAGGACCTAAACAATGAAATCTGTGCTCGACTCGCAAAATGGACATACCGCAATCGGTCCTGCAGACCTCGGTGTGCTATATCCATTGGCTCTTCTTGCACATCATTCATTATTTGGCCCTGCATGCACGCGCTTACGTGCATTATTTGTATAATATGACTCACTGACCCATGCCATTGTATATAATAATACAAATAATAATAGCAATATAGGATATTTGTATAGCGCATGTATCCACCATGTTAGGTGTTCAAGGCGCTCCTATATTACCCCAGCACAAACTTTCAACAAGTTGTGACAATATTGTGTCTATGTGGTCTAATTGAGATTATTTAGAGGGCACTATTTAGCACCCTTCCAATATGACTGAATAAACAACACAGCCTATAGAGTTTCACACTGGAAATCATTGTTTGGCATGTTATTATTCAGGACTCCCTAACTTTAGATAAGGACCAAGATGTCACACAAGTTGCCTAATATTGCACAAGTTTAGTTAAAACCAGAGAATTTTAGTCTGAAAACAAAACTGTTTACCTGATTTCCTGTGGTAGTTTCAATCTCTTGTTTGGCCTCCTCCCCTCTCGTTTGATTTCTACATATCATATGAACTGTGCCACCTGGATGATGAAAAGGAAAGAAAATGATTATAAGATTTAGAGCATATTTCAAACAAGGCAGAAGTGATTTTGTGTCTCGCCCACTTATGAAAATAACCATAAATATTGTGATTTGCGAAGGCACGCAACAGAATTGTATCAAAACTTCATTGTGAAATGACTGGGATGGAATAACACTTGTCATAAGAGTCTTGCCCATAAACATTAATGTTGACCTCAAAATGAACTTTGACCATACCATGTGATCTCCGAACACAATAACATGCAGGTCTCCGAAGTACACCTACAACCCAAGTTTGGTCGAAAAGTGACTTAAGGTTGCAGAGTTATGTGTCATAAGAGAGTCTTGCCTGTAAACTTCAACGTTGACCTGAAAATGACCTTTGACCTTACAATGTGACCTCTGACTGCAGCATAACATGCAGGTCCCCAAGTCCATCTACCATCCAAGTTTGGTTGAAAAGTGACTTACGGTTGTGGAGTTAGGTGTCATAAGAGAGTCTTGCATGTAAACTTTAATGATGACCTGAAAATGACCTTTGACCTTACCATGTGACCTCCGACTGCAGCATAACATGCAGGTCCCCCAAGTCCATCTACCATCTAAGTTTGGTTGAAAAGTGACTTACGGTTGCGGAGTTATGTGTCATAAGGTTTGTGACGGACAGACGACGGACGACATTTGGATCCCTAAGTCTCGCCTTCACCTCCGGTGGGCGAGACAAAAACTATTTGATATAAATGACATCAAAATTTTGTAAATATATGTTGCTAAATTTCAATTGATGAATCAATTGTAACAATACGAAATCAATTGTTACTTCTTGTTAAAATCAAGAGCAAATTTGCAAAGAATTGCCACTCTGACTTGTGTTTGATTAATATTCCATGGAGAAAGAAAATATAACTTGAATTGAGTCTTCGAGAAGTTAATCAACTGTACAAAGCTCTGTAAGTCTAAGATAACATTACCCGAATCCCTGTAATTATATAAAAGGAAGATGTTTCACAGGCTAGCTGTCGGAGTTTCTCAACAATCTCTTTTGTTGACGATCAGCCATGCTTTTGTTGACAGCGCTAGCTACAGTTGAGTATTTAGGTATCAAATTAAAGAGCATATTTTGAATTTTTTAGACATGTTTTCTTATCCGAATTCAGATAACACCTGCCAAGTTTATACACATTGATATCCTTTCTTGAAATTGCATGAATGAGGAATCATATACCATGTGAAAGAAGAGATTCTATAGAGCTTTTCAATGATGAGATTCTTAGCTTTTAGGTCACTTGTCTATTGTATTTGTGATTTTAATAGTTATGACAAATGAACAATAATTCTAATTTTTTATTTTTGTGGGATGCACTGAACATTACCTCTTTGAGCCACAGCAAGAGCAGCACTCTTTCCAATACCACTGTTAGCACCCGTGATGAGATAGGCCTGGTTAGATATATCGACATCTAACGCTGTCTTGTCAAAGGATTTTGCTGCATATTCATAGCCACTCCTAACAATATATATAGAGATAAAAAAGAATTATACATTATACTTCAATGCTGATTAAAGATATTAAAGATTTAAGGGTAATCAAGCATCCTCTGCAGTATAGTTTGTGCCAAAGCAGAAATATAAGAAAAAAAAAATTGCATAAGTTTGGAGTATAGGAATCAATGTTTGAAAATGGGATCATTCACTCAATATAAATTTCAAATTGGCACTTTGATGAGTTGATGACAAGTTAAAGATGTAACGGCAATTCTTCTCTTTGTTGTGTACTTTAACATCATTAGAGTGAAAATGCTTTTTCAATTGGGAAAATAATTAAACATCAAACAAAGAGCACACTGTTGTACATTTCGTTCCCAGTTTTAAAAAAATCTATTAGATTCTTATTAAGATTCAAGAATAAAAACAAAAACAGTGGCATTCTAGTTAATTTGTGTGCGAGGGTTACCTATTCAGCCAATCAGAAAGTCTTTTTGAATGGTGAAGAAAACACTTGTTTAAATTTCACAGAAGTAGAATGTACATGTAACTTATCAAGCCATCTCAATATTCCAGTTTTGATGAAAATAACCCTTCGAGAATTGCATAATTTGGCATTCAATAGTTTAACATGGATAAGGAATAACTTACTTGCAGAATTCTCTCAGTCCTTTGACGACAAACACGCTATTCCTGTAGATACTCATCACGGAACCAAACGGCCAGACACACGTAATCAAAACACCAATCACGCACAAGTACGTAGCAGTTTTCAGAAGGTGCATCAAATTAGATCCTTATTTTGCCCTCTGTAATTTTCAGTGAGCTATAAAGAAATGGAAAATTAGTTTAAAAAAAAAAGAATTGGTAGTGTCATTGATTTTCGCTGTAAACAAGTTAGTTGGAATGGATGGAGCTTTAACTGTAAGCGTTCATGTGATCATCAAAACATGTGCAGTGTTTTTTTTTTAATCATCTCGGTCTCCTTTATTGCAGAGTTGAAATTACTTTTTATTTTTAGGGAGCCATTTTGAAAAACAAATTTGAGCCATTTTCAGTTTTTGAAAGCCATTCTTTTTTTCATGATACAACACATGGTTTAGAATCGCAGTTTGTCCTGCTTGTTTACAAATTCATTTAGACTCTAATGTTTAGCATTTTAATTGATTTTTTCTTCATTGTTATTAATTGTTAAAAATGATTATTTAATTTAATGCTGTTTAAATGTTTATTGCTTGCATCTCATGTAAAATCAACTGGATGTTCTTTTAAAATTTTTCCATCAAATTGAATGGGTTGAAGTTTATCAAATTTGAACAGAATTTATACTCAGAGAAATCCTTTTCATAATTTTTAATTATTTGATAAACACTCAGTTTTTCACTCAAAAATTATTTTATGAAATATTGAATGCATCGCAGCCTGACAGTGACAGCTAACGTCAACATGTCAAGTTATTTCACAAGCTAAGGCCTAGGGGCTAAGCTACATGTACGCCTGTGCTAGCCGCAGCAGCTAAGCGCAGCTCACAGTCAATCATTAAAGCAACACAGTCAGGTATGAAGCAGCAGTGCCGAGGATGCATATCCATATGGAACTCTTTCCCGAGAATTGTCAATTGATTAGAGTTATAGACTTTATTTTCAAGAATGAAGGATCCATGAAAATGCAAAGCTTTTGTTTTAATTGTAGATCTAGTCCATGTAGTCTATTGATTTAGAATAGGTTTTTTTTTCGGGCGACATACAGACATATACCGACGCCTTTACGGTAACCGATACTGCGATAGACAGGAATGACCGTCGTTTCTGGGGATTTCCTTAACAATAACAATTCTGACATTTCACCATAATCCATGATCTTTATGTATTACTATTGGTGAGCATGGACTCTGCCTCTGGCTCTGGTCACTGGAGCCAACGTAGTTCAGCGGAACAACCAAAATACAGAGACTGAAGCTTTTGGTCTAGGTAACCGATTGCTTTCCCCAGCGGTCATGACCGCATCCATACCCGGCACCCCAGCTGAGATATCCCGCCTTCGGCTTCGGCGACGGCGGAGTTCATAATTCCCGAGTTGGCTCGACTAATTGAGCTCCACCCATAGCCGCATCCGTACGGGTTCGGTTTTGCCTTACGGATAGTGCGACTTCTGTACAATCTGTACACAGTCTGAAATACGAAACGATGCAAATATAGGCTGATCGCCGATTTGTCCACTTTCTAGCACTCAAAAGCATATTCAATCAATACTTACCACAGAAATATAAAAGATAAATAAGACTATGCTCCAGTGCTCTTGTAAAACAGTAGTAGTCCAGCAATACAAAATAAAAATAAATGTTCAGCCAAACGTCGTTCACAGCCGGCCAGGCCGGTCCAGGGCCAAATTACACAACGAAATCAGCTGGATATGACGTCAGATGTTGTATAAGTATGACGTCATTATAAACTTTCCTCCAATGAAAAAAATGATAACGATTCATTAGTTTCGAACGTTGTCTTTGGAAATGAACTGCCTAGAAATAAATAATGAGAATTTTAGTAATTTCCCAAAATGTCCAAAATTATTCAAACAGCTATGCATGATGGTGCTTCTAATGGGTCTCTAAATTATTAGTTTTCAGATACAATTGTGATGATTTTCCATTGCATATATTGTAGTAAAAGTTTCTTAACTCATATTTGTATGGATTCTCATTTTGTTTTCTTCGTTTTGGAAATAAGAAAAATACAAACTGAACTGAATCATCATTAATGTAATTTATTGTGATTTAATCAAGACCTTCCTTATTATCAAATCTACAAAATAAAAGCTTTATACTATTCACATGATGAAATACATAACGATTGTAGGCGACTTCATAGATTCATCATTTGCATTATAGTGAAAATTTAAAAAAATTGCCTCACTTTTATTTTTAGGTCCAAACTGTAATGAGATGTTTAGTTGTCATGTTTGATTTTCTCTGATTTGTTGAAATCAATTTATGGGCGCGTCGTGGTCTAGTGGTTCTGACTCTTGCCTTTCAAACATTGGGTCTTGGGTTCGAATCCTAGCCATGGCATGTTTTCCTTCAGCAAGAAATTTATCCACACTGTACGTGCTGCACTCGACCCAGGTGAGGTGAATGGGTACCCGGCAGAATTAATTCCTTGAATGCTTGAGTGCCTAGGAAGCCCAGCTAAAGCCGGGGTGATAATAGCAGGGCCCGCTGGGAGAACAGTTTTCAGAACTGAAGTGGCTACCCTGGGTAAATATACCTCTTTGATTATTATTTTTATTTTGGGGGTTGACTTTCAATCACATCAGCTGAATTTAGAGGTGATGCAAATTGAAAATTCTCAACTAGAAAAAACACCTTTTTGAGTCATTGTAAATGAATAATTTTGTAATAATCAAGCAAGATGCTTTAAAAATGTGGTCCTATGCACTTTGACATAATATATCATACAAATATCATTTCATCTTGTTTTGTGCTTCAAATGAAATTTTTTGACAGGTCATATGTTAATGTTTGAATAATCTTATCTAGTTAGATAAATGTCAGTCTTTATATACATATGTCCCCTCTCCTCCCCATTTCCCCTTTTTTTACTTCCACTAAATCATATACCATACAAATATCATTACATCTTATTTAGCACTTCAAATGAAATTTGTTGACAGGTTCTAAATTAACATTAATGTTTTTAACTTATGCAGCCAGATAAATGTCAGTCTTTGTCTACATCCCAGGTCTATGTATGTCCCCCCCCCCCCCTCTCTCGGTTTTTCATTCTTTCCCCCATTTCCCCTTCCTCTCCCCCTCTCTAATATCCAAGGTTGTAGCCCCATCTCCTTTTTCCCCTATTTCACCCCTTTTCCTTCTTTCACACTCCCCTCCTCTATCCCTCTCTCTCTCTTTCATTCCATCCCCCTTCTCTTCCCCTCTCACTCCCCGTTTCTCTCCCTCACCCCTCTATCTTTATTTCTATATCCCCCCCTCTCTCTCTGTTCCCCCTCATCTCCCCTCTCTCTGTCCCCCCCCCCCCTTCTTTCTCCCTCCCTCCCTGTCTCTCAAGTAACCAAGGTTAGAATCATAGGAAGAACACGACAAACACGTACAATTTGTATCTGTTTACTACATGCTGATCCTCACAAATCATTTGAACAATTCATTTGTCTGGAAAATTGCAATAATATGAAATTGAATCATTATCAATAATATCAATATATATGTTGTTTGTAGTGTTTGGACGGTATCATTAATCCACCAAAGTTATATTGACAACAATTATGCAAAAATACAAGTTGACTTTATAGTTCAACTTACTCATTGCTGAAATGTAACAGAACATTGCACTATAGACTCATTTGGACAATGAATTAATTGAAACCTAATTAGATCAGATCCATTCTTGAAATTGGCAACATCAGTCTTTTCCTTTCAGTAGTCTAAAGTATCTATTTCAGGTCCTATCTTGCACTTATGCCAATCTACTCTTCTATCCAAACATAATAAGGAAAAGAAATATCGGTACTAATCAAAAAGCTTTGATGGCAACAACAGGCTCTACGAATCTATCATTAAATTCAAAGTATCAATATGGGTTTAAGCCATTACCTCTTGAAAAAAAAATGACATGAAAATGTAGAGGCAAAAATACACAACATTATTTCTGCCTTATTGATTCTAATATGCTTTATCCAGACATTTTCCTCCAAAGATAAGACCGGTGTCCACTAGAATTCTAACAATGAAACATACAAACATTAGTTATAAATACAAAAAAGACAAAATATGGTAAATCTACTTTTCAAGGCTTTAAATACTCAAAAGATAAGCTGTAATTTCTAGTAGATGCCCAGAAGTCAGAAAACCAACAACATCATATTAAAACGAATTGTTGTCAGTGCAATAACGCCCTCAAAAACACACTTTCGAGCATCACAAGTGCGCAAATACGCTCTTAGCAGCACATATAAGGGCGTTTCTTTACCAATAGGGTGCGCACAAATGTTTTGCTAAGGGCGTTCTTGCACCGACACAACAAAAACTGTTACTTAAAAGCAAAGTCAACCTGTCATCAACTATTACAGTTTTGTGATCCCAAATTTAGCACATCTAAACCTTGTATTCAAATGCACATCAAAAAAACAAAACATTTCTGTTATGTGTGCAGGTTAAAATTGCATTTTTTATTGTTTTTTAGCCATGAAGTACATGGTTCACTCGAGATAAGGCATTTACTTGGTCCATCTGCATGTACAAAGAAAACATTATCACTTCTAACTGTTTCTAAAGGCACATAATCTACAATGATATCAAAACTAACATTTCCTTTAAAGGAGATTCCAACTCAAATACTCATGACGAAAACCGCTCGTTTAAAATTTGAGTCATTGCCTTTGGAAGAGGGGAGAGTTCCAACTCCAAGAAGCTTATGGAAGAAAGTAAACACAAGTAGTCCCTTGTGGGCAACAGTTAACCGCATCAATGAAACCCATTTAATAGGTTGGATAGTCTGGTACTCAGACATTTTGAAGGCGCGATTTATCATCTAGCTCTCCCTCTTTGCTGCCACCTGTCATCTCTCCCCCGGGCTCTCCCCATCCCATCTACATACTCTCTCTTCCTCTCTCCCTCTGCTTCTTAATTCTTCTTCCCTTCTGACTCAGATCCTCCTTCTTCCCCCTTCTTCCTCATTCTCATATCTGTTTCACTATCGATTCCACTTTCCATCTGTGTAATTAATGAGTGCTTACTCATTAATATCTATTGCGATCTCATTTTTCATACTTTAAGAAATATTATTTATCAGTATTATCATCGCCACGCTAAACCTCATAATTCCATCATTTAATTAAAAGTTGTGAAGTGATTTACACCACTCTCATTTACATAACAAACCAAAAATACATTTATAGAACAGTATACTGGTCTATGAATTAGACTAGTCAATGATAACGAGTTTGCTGTCTTTCAGATTGAAACACTGACTTCCGAGTTCCCGAAGATTGCCTACATGGGAAACTCGGAAGTCAATGTTTCAATTTAAACGAGGCCAAACGTGTTAGCACGCTCAGCAGAGAGACATATACACCGAATATAACATATCTTGGCTTATACTCGGTCCTTTTCAGCCATTCAAAGTTATATCTGGGATAGCTATCAATTTAAGAAGTCCTATTCATAAAATGAAGATGAAATAATTAACAAGAAAACGAATCATGATGTCCAGAATTTCAAGCAAGTCAGATTTATCTGCACTAGCTTGCGGTAAAACTAAAAACCACAGCCAAGAACCAGTGATGGGCTATGACTATTGTGTAAATAACATATTTTGGCTACTCCCTTCGAAATGCAAGTTGATAATGTCTGTGTTTAGAGGGTTCTTGAGTATATTTCATCTATTACCAGTTCAATTTACATGCTTTAAAGCTTATTCTGGGATACCAATTCTTGTTAATAACTTTTCCATTATAAGAAACAACTTTTGTTCCAGGAGAGTTTCATTCAACCATAGAGCTATTCAACCATGCAGCTCAGTCGGAATTCAGTAGTTGTATATTCTGTGGTTATCAAGCCCTTATCGCACCCGAGGGCATTCTGCGGTCTGGGGGATGATAAGGTTTCTTGTGGGTGCTGCAGAAAAGTCAATGTTTCAATTCCGAGTTTGCCAGGGCTAACTCGGAGAGCTTTTAACGGGACATTTTCGTAATGTTAATTTTATCAAAAAATCAAAGAAGCAAATATCAGTAAGTATGAATCAGATTTAAAAAAATAAGAAATTTATAATTCAGTTTATGAATTTGTATTAATTGCAACATACCTATCTGGGTTTCATATTAACTGTACAAGTAATGTCATTATATTTCTTATTTTCGTCCAATTTCTTTCAAATTTTCACCAACCTGTTTAATTTCTTCTTCCACACATATCATTTTATTTCCCACAGTGGATTCCCCTCTATTAACTTCTATCTACGTTGGCATAACTTTGCGCAGAATCATATCATTTTCTCAAGTACAAAAATAAATCATTGTTATCAATTTCATTGCACATTCATTAAAATTACATGGTTTTCTGTAGTACTGATCATAATCAAAATACAAATTTGAAATCTTGATAATTAAAAATGCATACATATGATAATGATTCATTTCAAGATATTACATTGTCAAAATCTATATGTACAAGATTGAGGCTAAGTTATTTTGAAAAATTTACATTTACGTTTGGTGGGTTAAATAAAGTTTAATGGCAGATGAATATAAACAATTGTCCAATATAACAGCTTGTCTAATATTTTTTCATTAATAAACAAATAAGATACTTATTGCAAATTTAATAATTTAATGAACAATGAATATCATGAATGAACAGAGTGGCATATAGAATAAATAAGTTTAAAAAAAGCTAAATTGCAATTATTTCAATACACATGAATCACAATATACAGTGTACTGTATCGTGGTAGCCTTTGAGTTGTTCACAAATTTCTATGAGTTGTTTACATATACCTATGATAAATAACTTAAATGCATTTCATTACACAAACTACATTACTGTTCTTATATCACATGATTGCCTAATAAAAAAAAATCAGAGTCAATCTATGCACAAAATAACTTCATTTGTGTTTCTTGTGTGCATCAATACACATTAAAGGAAAATGAAACCTTTGGAACAAGAAAGCTTGTGTGAAAACAGAACAAGTGGAATGCCTCTGGCCGTCTCACCTGCATCACGCGATTCAATATATCAGCAGTGCTGATTTTGAAAACTACTATAACTCGCACAAGATGTTCAGTGATACTTGGTTACTCTTATTTCCACGTTTTATGAACTAGACCAATACACTTATAGAGATATGATGGCAATTCAACAAATACCCCCAACGTGGCCAAAGTTCTTTGACCTTACATGACCTTTGACCTTGATCATGTGACCTGAAACTCGCACAGGATGTTCAGTGATACTTGATTACTATTATGTCCAAGTTTTATGAACTAGACCAACACACTTTCAAATTTATGGCTGTAATTCAACAAATACCCCAATTTGGCCAAAGTTCATTGACCCTAAATGACCTTTGACCTTGATCATGTGACCTGAAACTCGCACAGGATGTTCAGTAATACTTGATTACTATTATGTCCAAGTTTCATGAATCAGATCCATAAATTTTCAAAGTTATGATGGTAATTCAACAGATACCCCCAATTCGGCCAAAGTTCATTGACCCTAAATGACCTTTGACCTTGGTCATGTGATGTGAGACTCATGCAGGATGTTCAGTGATACTTGATTAACCTTATGTATAAGTTTCATGAACTAGGTCCATATATTTTCTAAGTTATGATGAAATTTCAAAAACTTAACCTTAGGTTAAGATTTTGATGTTGATTCCCCCAACATGGTCTAAGTTCATTGACCCTAAATGACCTTTGACCTTGGTCATGTGACATGAAACTCAGGCAGGATGTTCAGTAATACTTGATTAACCTTATGGCCAAGTTTCATGAACTAGGTCCATATACTTTCTAAGTTATGCTGTCATTTCAAAAACTTAACCTCAGGTTAAGATTTGGTGTTGACGCCGCCGCCGCCGTCGCCGTCGGAAAAGCGGCGCCTATAGTCTCACTCTGCTATGCAGGTGAGACAAAAATCAAAGAAACAGATCAACGAAAGTTTGAGAAAAATTTGACAAATAATGAGAAAGTTATGAGCATTTGAATATTGCTATCACTAATGCTATGGAGACCCTCCCATTGGCAATGCAACAAAGATGTGTGATGTAACTTGTGAACAACTCTCCCATTACTTTAGTATATATTTCACTTAAACTGCCTCTGTTATCACATCTATCAGTAGATCATGTATTCTTTCTAAATTTTCTATAGGAGGGCATGATGTAATACAGATTTTCAAAGAATACATTTATGGATGAATAGATTGTATCACCATAACAAAGAGCAAAAAGAGACATTTTGGGGTATTATATAGTCCATCAAAGGGAAAGTTGTTCACAGGTGACATCACACATCTTTGTTGTATTGCCAACCAGAGGATCTCCATAGCATTTAGTGGTCGCAATATTCAAATTCTCATTATTTGTCTGATTTTTCTCAAACTTTCTTTGTTCTTCTTTGATTTTCCTGTTTCCACACAAGCCCACATGATCCAAAGGATTCATTCCCTTTTAAATAAGCTCCATGTAGTAGATTAAAAAAAAACATTGCAAAGGAACACTGCGAAAGGCTAAATGGCACTGAAAATTGTGTTCATATAAATTTCTTGATATCAAAAGCTTTTACATGTGTTCAGCTGAATTTCTTTGGTATAAGCAGAGTAATACAAAAAAAAATGGTTAATCAATACATAAAATAGTTTTTTTTTCATGTAGCACATATTCCATTCAGTATGGGCTTTAAAGAGAGAATGAGAGATAGAGAGAAGTATCAATATTATATAAGAATACAGGGGAGGCCTATAATTAGCAGAAAGAGATAAAAGAGGTCCTCAAGAAAAAAAAAGAAGAGAGGAATGACAAGACACACATGAAAAAATGCCCAAAGTGGTGCTTTCAGACAAGAATATCACCCTTCTCTTCTCTTTTCTTCTAATAGTTGTAGCTCTATATCAATTTTCCAAGGAACAGTGCACTCTCTTACCCTACTTTTCAATCCATCTCTCTCTCATTCTTTAACTTCACAGTCCTTTTCAGGGGAGCATTTCACTGAACAAATAGTCAGTGGTTTTCACTGAATATTGTTACAAGCTACTACAAAGCCTTGCATCTGATTGGCTGAGAGCAAATTAGTCAGTTAAAATCAATGACAAAACTTTTCATGATACACTCCCCTGGAAAAGGTCATGTGATGTTAACAAGAACTGACAGTGTATACCGTCATCCATTATTCCATTGACAACTACAAAAATCATCACATCCTGACGAATTCTTCTTGTAGCTGGTGTTATGTGATCAGCTTCATCAGAGTTGCTTTGAGCTGCTTCACGGCGAGGTATCTTCCCTCCTGCGTGCTGGGGCTGCGGCACTCCGAGATCTGATCTTTGACCTTTGCCCTCATGTAAGGCGAGAGGTCAGAGGGCACGCTGTGTAGGAGACCTCCATCACCGTGCTTGGAATCTTTACCTGGATGGATAGAGAAAGAATAGAACATTCAAGATTCAAGATAATTCATTGTCATGCATAAGAATACACAAAATTTGCTTTCGGGCATAAAGTTACAAACATGAATAAAATAAACAATGGCATAAATAATACATTTGACAAACAATCATAACTGTTAAAATATGTATTGCACAACTGTACGAGAAGAAAAGAGAGAAAAGGAAAGGGGGGGAATGAGATCATGGAGGATAGACGAGAAAAAGTAGAAGATAAGAAAAGAAGAGAAGTCAGAGAGAAATAGGACAATGCAATTGTGCAACCTACTTGCACAGTACCAGTCACACATCTCTAAAACATTGGCCACAAGTGTTCAGTGATCCGTAACACAAAGGTTGGTGGCAAATAATTGCTGAATGGATGATGGCCAATCAAGAGCAAGGTTACATATGTGTTTTGTTCAAAACACTGACCAGAAACCAATTAAAAGTGTCCTATATTTGCAAATTTTTTGCAAAACTTCATGTTATAAAGCCTGACTCTTCTCTCAAACCATACTGCTTTTTTAAGATTTCAATGATATTACTGCCCTGCAAATCACCACTTCTATGGGTATGGCTTTCTGTATGAACTTTTAGCAATATGATAGGATAATTTTTATTTTAGATTAATACCTTAATACCTAATGTAAGAATTACACTGGGGGTGTTTCACAAAGACATATGTGTCACTTAAAGCCATGCTTAGTGCTGATGCGCAACAATGTAACATGTCTTTTTTTTATAATATGTAGTAGCGTGCATCCTCTACACATGATTTGACCAACGTATGCAACTGGAAATTTACTATTTCAGAAACATTTCCCAGGTCACATTAATTGACAGTGTGTAAAACATTGGTCTGCAAGACTCAATAATGGATTTCAACTTGTATTATAAGAACATCACCATGCAAGCAAACACAGATTTAAACAATTACTAAAGAGTTGAAGACACATCAATGGGCATCTCATGAATATTAAACAGTGTGAACTGTGTGGATCTACAGTGAATCTGCACCTACATGTAAAGATCACTCAAGGCAGACCTGAGGCCCGTAACACAAAGCTTAGCAATGAACGTAGAAGATTTTTCTACCATTGATTGCATTGACTACAATGTACAATCAATTGTGAAAATCAAGCGTACGATTAATCGCTAACCTTTCTGTTACGGGACCCAGGTGGGTGTTTCAGAGCTGTTCGTAAGTTACAAATTACTTTACAAACGGCTGGTGATCATTTCTTATGGTAAATATTACACACAAGATTTTCATCAGTGTTGATGAAGCTCCTAAGATATGATCACCCGTCATTCATAAGGACGCTCATAACTTACTAACAGCTTTATGAAACGCCCACCAGGAAAGTAATGTTAGTCTATATAGGAAATGAGGGCTTTGATATAATCCTTGAATGGAAGGTATTTTTATAGCCAGGTTTCCTTTCATGCATAATGGAGCGTTCATACACGGGTGGCCAAATCACCCAAATTAATGTAAAATATTGGTCGAGCTTTGTATAAGTGTGTTCAGATTGAGTAAAAGATACTTACTAAATAGCCCTTGACACACTGCATAGTAGTTATGATCACTGTAGTAATGATTACAAAGATCTGTATGTGAGAACATGATACATTCTCTTCTACTTCCACATCCTGAATGTTCAGACTGGTGCTTCACATCCCAGCCGGGTTTTGCATCTGAGGGGGAAAACGAGGGATATTTGATTATCACAATGCATTCTTTTGGGCACTCCGATTGATTGGTTTACATTATTATCACCAGAGTCACCCTCACCATCATCAACATCATTATCATCATCATCATCATCATCATCATCACCATCATCATCACCATCATCATCTTCATCATCATCGCCATCGTCATCATCAACATGACTATTATTACTATGATCATCATCCTCACCATAATCATCACCACCTTCATTATCATTTTTACCATTATCATCATCATCATCTTCATCACCAACACCAACACCACCATCACCACTATCAACATCACTATTATCATCATCATCACCATAAAAATTACCAGCATCTTCATTGTCATCATCATTATCATCATCATCATCACCATCATCATCTTCATCATCATCGCCATCGTCATCATCACCATCAACATGACTATTATTACTATGATCATCATCCTCACCATAATCATCACCACCTTCATCATTTTTACCATCATCATCATCATCATCATCATCACCAAAACCACCACCACTATCAACATCACTATTATCACCATCATCACCATAAAAATTACCATCATCTTCATTGTCATCATCATTATCATCATCAGCAGCATCATTACAATCATCACCATCACTTCAAATATAATGTCTCAGTAAAATGTTTACAGTATTTATCAAGTGCAAAAACCCTCTCCACAATCAGCTTCATCATCACCCTAATCATCATCATCTACACCACCACCACCACCATCAACATCAACATCATCATCATCATCCTCCATTCCTCCTACTCATCATGAACATTATTCTAAACATCACTATCACCATCATCATCATCATCACCATCATCACCATCACCATCACCATCATCATCATCATCATCATCATCAACATCATCATCATCATCGTCACCATCACCATCATCATCATCACCATCACCATCATCATCATCATCACCATCACCATCACCATCACCATCACCATCATCATCATCACCATCACCATCACCACCATCACGATCATCACTTCAAATCTCTGTCTCACCTTCCTTTATCTTCTTCCTGTCCACTACAATGATGTTTTCAGCATCAATCACTAGAACCTCTCCATTGCTGTTCACTGCTAGGTTGTCTTCTGAGACGTCAGTGAGATACAGAGCAAACTCTTCCCTGTTCTCAGATAGTTGTTCCGCTATCTTCAATGCCTGAGGATGAATTCAAGTCCAGACAGTATTAAGAAACAGTTTGAGAATTTAATGAACACTGTATCATCATTGACAAACATAAAATATCAAATTATCAATTTATAAATTGTGACATCTGATCAACAAGATCTTCATTCCAACATCAAATCATGTTATTCTTATACAATCACCTGCATCTCAATATTCACGACTGAACATCGCACAACTTAGACATTTACAAATATCAGAGCTTGGGCACGAGTGACACCACAATCTCCAAATGAGATTGAATAGGCCGATTAGATTTGTACAAGTAAGCACTACATAAATTGTTAAACCAATGAAATTCAAGTGTCTTGAAAAGTGTTTCAAAAGTGACCTTTTATTATAATTGATGAGTTGAAGAATAAATAATTACATCAATCTTCAATCAAGTGATTATTAAGTGATTAAATATGTCTTGCAGCATGTTCCTTTTTATCTACTGGTAAAATATTTCTAAAACATACATATTTTCTTCCTTTAAAAATCAAAAGACTTTTATAGAAACTGTACCGCAGTTTGGTTTCAAAAGTAGTATTCAAGACAAGAATAACAATCATTGAATTGGATGCAGCCCAGCCAGAAGTTTGCCACCCACCTCACATTATGTGTAGTTTCAATACTTTTCAATTTATTGAGGGGGGGGGAACAGCACAATTTTCAGAGATCATTAAAAGACCCCAGAAACCACAAGTGACCTACCTGAATGGCTAGTGCAGCTCTGACGTTGAAGTTAAAATGGTAGAAGTAGCTTAGCGTATGCCCGCTGTATTCCTGAACAGTAAACCTCCCACATGCACCCATGTACACTGGGAATGGCCAGCCTTTCCGGTTAGGAAAAGCCTAAAGTAGAGAAAGGGGAATGTTAAAAAGGAATCAATTTCAGGCATTGAAAGGGGAGGAATGACAACATATTGTAGCATCAGACAAAACAAAAAGGTTTGACAAGGTTATTCCTAATTTTAGTGGTAAATGTTAACACAGGAAGTAGATGTGATAGGCCTATGGCTTTTTGCTACTCCCTCACATCCTCATCATCACTTAGACATTTTTACTATTTACCTTTTGATATGTCCTGTCCTTTACACTTGAAGACATGTGGAATAAATAAATTTGAATGAATGAGCTGCTAGAGCTATTTAGATGAACATGGAATTAGACAATGTGGGATGAAAATGAACAGGACACAGGCATTATACAAAGTTGTATTACACTGGTTGGCAATTCACCAATTTACCTGATAAATGAGTGGCTCTGGGTTGAAAGCAATAGTTGTGGCCAACATCAGCTTGTTATCTCTCGCCAAAGAATGATCGAACTGCCTCTCTCCAAACGTATCCCAAATCCTGTCTAAAAGCCTCCTAGACGGACACCTAACCAAATCAGATAGACCCATGACATCCTTCTCCTCAAGCCTATCCGCATACATGATATCCGAGAGCTTAGACTTGTAAATCTGCTGCGAGACGTCGCATCCAAGAAGGCCACTTTCCGCGTTGGTACAGAGGTCTCGGTCAAACTGGTTGTGTTCAGAGGTGTGTCCGAGCTTCTTCAAGACGACGGGTTTCTGATCGAGGTAGGTAGCAAAGTAGACGTTCTTGAGGTTGACGAAATCAAGGATGCGAATGGAGGAGTATGAATGGAACTGAAATTCTCCTCGACTGAAACGCTTGCAGAGGGTCGTTCCGAAGCAGGCCGGACACTTGGTAGCATCAACAAAATATTCACTCTAGCAAGAGACGGAGGAGAGTGTACAGTAAGTATCATGAAGAATGTGTGTTATTACAGACATGCGTTGATCAGGGGATATGCTCGTTCACATGCAAGGGATCAAGTTTATATACTTGTACACCACTATCTGTATGATGTGAGTCAATTTATAACATAATTCCTTGCCTGAAACAACATATATTTGGCTACAGGTCTGTTTGATAATGAGCAAGTTATTTCAGGAAAATATAGTCTTCTATTAGAGAAGAGAAAAAACAAATTCTAATTTAGAAAATCATGGACAGAATTTGCATATATATAATTGGCAAACAGATTCTCTAGGAGTAGGCAGGTTTGAGAAATTATCTGAGAAAACTTCTGAGATATGTTTAGCACTAAACAACAAGAAGATCAAGTTGTGTTAAGAAGGGGCAGATCCAGGATTTTCCAAAGGGGGGGGGCACACTTGTGTTAGAACACCAGTCCATTTACAAATTTTAATTGTGCCTCTCAAAAGGGGGGTGTTCCCCCAACCCCTAGATCCGCAGGTGGTGTTAAGATTACATTTAAACTCTGAACTCTTTTTTTTTGGGGGGGGGAATTACCTCAAGGTGATTTGTAGTGAAGTGAAGGTAAAGCTGATAATACACAAAGAGACACAATGACGACAAAACGGCAAGCCAGATTAATTGCTGTGAGGTGGTGATGCAAAAGCGATTTGCAAATTGATTCAAGTAGCGCCTTACAGTGGCCATCTTTGCTGTTTGTGAAGAATCTCGAGTCGTAGAAAGCCTGGAAGAAAAATTACAAAGACTGGCATTTAATACATAAATAATAACTACATTCACAAGTTACTAATTCATTCACAGATATTTTTAGACATTTGTTGTTTAAATTTAAACTATAAAGGTTTGTGAGCCAAGGGGTCCTTTTGAGGCAAAGTCCACCACAATGGCAAGTTGATTTGAATGGGAAAAAAAAAAAAAACATCAAATGCATATTAGTCCTACTGAAAATTTTCCTGGCCCCTCAGCAATATATCTTTGCTTTTCAAAAATGATAACCGACGGTGCCAAACCTCTAATAAAAAGTCTTAATCTGGTCTTATAAATTTAGGATTAAGTCTTTATTGCTTAAAGCTTATCCTCATATCATATATCCAACATTTTTGTATTTTCAAGATTCTTTATCAGCAAAGACTTGCATTCTCCCATCAGAGTTCATATTGATCCTTTCCAGTGAGGACACACAAGACAGTCAATCTAATATTTGTCAATATAGTTGCAAATTACAATCTAGACTAAAGGAACTGGGAGGAATGTCTTCACTTGCTCACTGCAACGATCCTGCCTGTGGGGAATCAACAGGTAGGACTATGCATATGGTATGCCAATGCAGTACACAACACACACTTTAAAATTATAAAAAAATCATTCAAATAACACTTATGTGACCGAAAATACTAATTTCCATACAGTTGCAATTTATTTTCATTTGGGAATCATTTTTGTATTCACCAAGGGCTGATTGTACAAAAGGGTCTTTCCAAGGACCATCTTACGGGTCGCCCATCTTTTATGATGTGCTGTATGCGGGATATTTCTGAAATGTATGATAAACAAATGAAATTTGTTAGCTAGCATTTAAATTAATTTGTATTTGTATACGATTTCATGATATATCACATCATTTAATAATAAAAAGATTTTGTTTACTTTAATTGATGAATGAAATGTTTGCAGGTATTTTTATTTAAAATGCGTTTCACATGGCAACAACATGGCGCATCATCATAAATGGGCGACACAAAGACGGTTCTTGCAAAGACCCTTTCGTGCAATCGGCCCCTGAGCACTCAAAAACTTAAATTTTTGGCATATTTTTGTGTACGCTATCTATTGGTGGAAAGTAATCTAATAATGTCAAGAAATTGTTCATATTTCAATCTCTATTTTTAATTTGGAAAAAATAATTAAAAGAATCAAATTTACTTGAGCCAAGTGTATGTATTATATCACTGATATCTATTCTACTCTGAGGAAGTGCTTTGTGCTCTTTGATTATTTATACAACAATACAGCAACCAGCTGTAGATCTCCGGGATCAGCGGAGGAAGAAGAAGAAGAAGAAAGAAGAAGATGGTTAGCTGTAATGGAATCTGGCAGTGTTATTTAAACAATCAAGCATTAGACTAGTTCCAAAGAAAAAGGGAAGATAAGCCAACCTTATTTTGCCACACATTGAGTACACACAGAGAACAATTAAGGTTCATTGAAAATGAAATTCAATCAATGGGTAAAATGTCTTCAAGAAAATGAACTTCAACTTCAGTTCAAAAGATTAAACTAAAAAGTAAAAAGTAAAAAGCTTCAATAAATCAATTACAGATCCGGATCCCAACCAACCAAGCCCATCTTAAGAATAAGACTGTTTTGTCAATCAAATAATCAAGTTACGGGCATCATCATTACTCTCTCAAAGTCAAAATCATTCTCACTTGTGCACATCATCAGACTTGGATTTTATGCCTCGGTCTACTAGGCCTACACGAAATGACACACATGGGACCAAAGCTAACAATCATACTATAGTGACAAAGAACAAAACAATTGACTATCTACTAATCTATTACTATACTAGTAAGTCTTTAGTGAGCTCAAACTCATACATGAATTCTATAACAGGCGCTCTAGCCTATTTCTATTCCTATGTTACCTTTAAAACATGGAATAAGCCACAGTTTAACGTTGAATGTTTCCTTCTTGATGCCAAGGGCAAGGCCAAGCATTCCCGAATTTGAATGCGGAAGCGCAGTGGATATCGATGGGCATATATATGCCGCGCCGATCCGAGGTAGCATGCATGCTGCGGTGGTGGTACGGGGATCGGGAGCGGCTGATAACAAAAAACAGGAATGGGAACGAAAAAGCAAAAAAGATGCTATGCTAAATCGGATCCAGGAGTGGCTTGTCAAATTTTCCTTGGGAAATTAAGGCCCCCCCCCTTGAACTATTATGATTCACTTGAATTATTATGATTGGCGAACCCCACCCTTCTACCCTCATCTTTGTGATCGAGCGCTATATAAATGATGTTGATTATTATTATTATTATTATTATGACTTGCGACCCTCATCTTCTATTATGACTGGCAAACCCCATCTACTGTTAAGACTGGCGATCACGCGTACCCCTTCTACTTATGACTGGCAAACCCTATATAGCGACCCTCATCTACTATTATGACTAGCATGTCGACCCCCATGATTATGACTGACGAACCCCATCTACTATTATGACTGGCGAACCCTTTCTAACGACCCCCTCGCGACCCCCATCAATAGGACTGGCGAACCCCATCTATTATTATGACTGGCGAATCCCTTCTACTATTATGACCAGCGACCATCATCTACTATTAAGACTGGCGTACCCCTTCTAATATTATGACTGGTGACCCTCATCTACTATTATGACCGGCGAACCCCTTCTACTATTAATTATGACTAGCGACCCTCATCTACTATAATGACTGGCGACCCTTATGATCAACGAACCCTTTTCCTCCCTGTGACTATAGCGAGTACATGTATATAGTAGCGACCCTATTACTAGTATTTGATTATGAATGGCGAACACCATCGTCGATTAATGCTAGCGACCTCTATGAACATAGACCCTTATGAATAGCGTCCCTTTTGACTATTATGACTAGCGGTCCTTATGAATAGCGGGTATTATGACCAGTGGTCCTTATGACTAGCGGGTGGACCCCCTTGACTGAACCATATAAACAATGCTAATTCCACTTTCCAGGGAGGAATTAATCGTTGTTTCACTTGACAATGACGAGAAAATTTATGCTTGAATTGATTTTTCTCTTTTTCAAATCAACTTTTTGTTGGGGTGGACTTGTCATTAATTTAAGAAGAGTATTCTCAATTTCCTTTTTTCCGAGTCTTCTAAATGGACAAAAAACAGGAAATGGAGAAGGGGGATAATAATAAAAAGAAAAAATAGAGGAAGAAAAAAGGGAAAACGAGTGACAGGAAAGGAGAGATCGTGAAATGAAAGGAAAATTAGTTTTTTTTTCTTCTTCTTCAAAAAGGAACAAGAATTTTGACCCTTTACTAAAATGGAAAGGGAAATGGAAAGACATATAGGCTAGTCCATGCAGAGGCACAGGGCCGTTGCCCCTAGTATAGTAGCGGCACAAATATGGGAGAAAGGGAGTAACTGAAAAAAAAAAAAAATTGAAAAGGAAGTGGTGAAGAAAAGAAGTTCGCACCCCCCCCCCCCCCAGTTTAGTGAGATAGGCCTACAAGGCCCTAGTGTATTCATGGTTCTGTTTTAAAAAAAAAATTAACAGACCTAAAAAAAAAAAATATGTTTTTTATTCATTCAGTGGCATACGTATCATATTTGCGATTGTTTTGCTTAAAATGTCTTGATTCAGGTCAGAATATCAAACGATTTCAATTGCACTCCACGCATACATTTTTGTTTTGTGACGTTTTTTTTTTACAATATAAGTAATTGAACTTTTTTTTTTTCATTTCAAGTCAGTATACTTAAAAGTTTCAGCTAGCGATTCGCACTCTCGTTGTCTAATGAGATATGTTTCCTAATCACTACAACTAAATCTGCTTATATTGACATGTAGGCCTACTTTGTTTAATACTATTCAGTTCATTTTATTTTCATTCAGCATTGATTAGATCACGCTTTGCGCTCGCATTATTTGTTTAGTGATATACTCACCCTCTTCCTGAACTTCCTGAAAATGGTATTTGAAATATTCCCTTTTCGGATTAATAGATTAAAACAATAAATAAATAGCTCGCACAAGTCGCGCTTTATTTGCCTACTTATCTTCCTCATAAGTTCAAAATTAATGGTGCTTAAAATGTCCCGTTATATGGAGAGCGTCTGACGTTTCATCCGACAAATCTCGTTTATCCGACAGTTACCGTAGGAGCAGCAGCGGCGTAACAGGGGTCGGTGGCCAGGGGGGGCAAGAGCCAAAAATTTCCCGGTCATATCATGGAACAGGCAATGGCGTCATAAGGCAACAATTTTGAGGGGGCGATATGGCGTATCGGGCAAATATATATATATAAGCGAGCGAGCGAAGCGAGCGAGCAAAAACTTTTGACATTTTTATTGTAAAAATCCAATTTTGTGATAGATTTTGACATAATGTTAAAAAGATGATATCATATTTCACCCTTCTATCTTTCCTTTTTTCTCTCTTTTTTTGTACGCCACGGTGAACAGGATTTTTGTTATGATTGTGAGCATCAGGGCGAAGCTCTATATGCTCGAGGGGGGCCGAGTATGGCGCTTCTGGCAAGAAGTAGCTTAATATAGGTCCCGAGCGAGCGAAGCGAGCGAGATAAAAAATCACCTTTTCATGAGAATCTAACATGAAGAAAGATTTTTACGTGATATTCAGAAAAATATTATACACTTTCCTTTCTTTCCTCATTTTTGTTTGTTTGGCTGTAGAACTTTTGGGGGCCATGGTCCAAACTCATCCATATAACAATGCTTTATGGGTGGGGTCCAGGGCAGAGCCCCGGAACCTCTTGATATCAAAGCCATTTTAAACCTTACAGATGGCCACTTATTTTAATCAAATTGCGTGTATATTTATATAGCTTTAACACAACACATAAATTCAAGTGTGTATCGGAATCATCCAAATATTGTGAGGGGCACACCATAGCAAATGTGGGAAAATTTGTAAAAAGTCGCCAGCGAGCGAAGCGAGCCAGAAAAAAAATGGCCTGTTAAAATGAAATTCTAATTATGTGATAGATTTTTACATCATTATAGCAAATATCATGTCATATATTTTTTTTCATTCATCTCATTTCGCTGCCTTCTTTATTTTCTTTTATTTCCTTCTGGCTGTGGAACCACCCCCCGGTACGCCAGTGCTTCAACGTAAAGCTTAATGCAGGAAGGGTCCATATAGGGGCCCGTTATAGAACCCATTAAAGGTTACAGATGAAGAGCCCCCACTGCACGGGGTCTTGACTCTTGGACAGAGCCTTCGGAGATTTAGCAAGTTTTATGATAGACTTTCATACGACATTATGCTATATACCATCCATTTTTCTTCCCGCTCGTTATCTCAATCCTCGGCAGCCCGGTAGTGTACGTTATCTTGTCCCTATTCTTTATTTTCCCATTTAGATTTTGGCTAATTCCATTCTGCCTTTATTTCCCGCTTTTGTTTGCCTTTTTGTCATCTTTAATTTATTTCCCTGTCTTACTAATCATGCTAATGTATTTGTATATCGGGGCGAATTGTTCTTTCTCACTTGTTCTTTTTTCCTTCCTTTTCCCGTTATCTTTCCGTTTTCCCTTTTTTATGTTTTTTCTTAGTTTTCTTTTCCCTTTTCCTTTCCCTTTCCCCTTTTTTCTTTCCTTTCCCTTTCCCTTCCCTCCCCCCTTTTTTTTCTTTTTCCCGTTTTTTTTTTATTTTCCCGGTGAGCTCCGCCAGGGGGGCAGCTTGCCCCCCCCTGCCCCCCCGCCTGTTACGCCACTGAGTAGCAGTACCTCTTAGCCAATCAAAATAGGAAAGGTGTCAGATATCTGACAACTTGTCGAAAACAATTGTTAATGAATCGCTTCCCAGGCCTACATCAAAAAGAATTCAGCTCAGACTTCGCGCTCTCAAAATTTTGGTTATGTAAGTTTCAGCTCGTTCGGCGTTTTTCTCCCTCGAAAAATCAGGATCTTCATTACGGATTTAATGATTAAGATTTAAAAATGCTACGAACAGAAGTTGTTCATTATTTGGTTTCACCATAATAATTATAGTGCATGTGCCTTTTGAAAATATTATATAGGGCTGAATCTGCTTATAGTTACTTTGCTTCCTCGCCTATTTCCAAGTATTTAAAATACGTTTTGACGTGATTCGTTTTTGAGAGTGTATAGAAATAATGATTAATTATTGTTTTTATTATATATCATGGATGTATTTCATAGTGCTAATATTTTCAACTAAAATTATTACTAGAACTGTATAATTCTAATTACAACTATTTCAGATACAACTGCTACTTTGTAAGAGTTTCTTTATGTATTTTCTTGGAATTAGTCCAGTAGAATTTTCGAAATGGAAAAGTTAATTCTAAAACGAAATCAAACAACTTGGAATAAAGAAATAAAAAGAAAGAAATAGATGAATAAAGAAATATAGGATGAGTGAAAAGAGCGAAAGAACGGAATATAGAAATAAAACCATGAAAAAGTGACAAAAGGGAGTTTTCAGGGGGAAAAACTTAAAAAGAAATGTAAAAAAATTAAGGCAGGAAGATAAAACAAATTAAGGAAAAGGGACGAAAAGGAAATTATAAAAAAAATACATAAACGACGACGGAGAAAGAAAAAGAAGAAGGGCTATCAACGCAACGTGAACCAAAATTATGTTGTTGTATGACTGGCTTTATGTCGATGGTATCACTAACTAATTATTTGTGATTTTGAACTTAAATTGCCACAATAATGATGATAATCATTCTTTTGTTCCACGATATAGTCAGCTGGCATTATGTTGGCGTTTGCTAATATTGCCACTGAGTTCCAGATTCAGTGCTCGTTATAAAGTCGGGGTGACACGTTATTTTCATGGCCGTATACGCAGCAGCAGGGGGGGGGGGGGCAGTTGCCCCCAATATTTTTAACAACTTAATATATACATTTTGTTATTGAACATTTTCATAAAATTCACCAAAAGTATGCCCAAAATCCTTTAATTTCACTTTACAAATTGCAAAAGCACCCCAATGACAATCTTGATTGCTTTGCTCCCTCACTTTCGAGATTTTTCGAAAAAGTTTGCACGTGCCCAGCGAAAAATTCTGGTTATTATGACTGAGCCATTTTGGATAGAGCCCCTCTCACAAGCCTATTATATAAACTTATGCAAATTAAAAGTGATATGTTCGGTTTTGAATTAATTAATTAATTCATTCATTCATTCAACTTGTAAGTTGTATTTTACAAAACTATACTGCCTTTGATCACAGAGGGCGCTAGTAAAATTAATTGGACCTGCCCCCAGAGATAGCTCCGAGACGAAAGATCTTTTCGGGTTTCGGCAGCGGTTACAAAAATACACATTTTGTGGATTTACTTATATTCTGGAATATATGGATAAATTCTTGGTATTCTAGACGGTCGTAGGTATCTTGTTTATGAAAAAACAGTGATTCTAGTATCATTTTCAAGCTATTTTTAACGGAGGTTGACACACCTTTTTTTTGACGAGGAGTGAGGGCTGTGTCTGTGTGAGTGTCGAGCCGAGCAGCGGTACACGGTAACGGGTTTGCACCTGCGCCTGCTACACTGTCTTTCGACTGTGGCTCTGCATCTGTCTGCATACAGCAGAGAGAGCTCGAGAGGAGCTCATTCACTGCACTGGACAGTCAATCATCGACTGAGTGAGAGAGTTACACATGCACAGTGTATGTTCTTAGATACTACAGACAATTAACTTAACAATCAGGATATTTTGTTGTAGTTTTCCCCGGACAGTGTTATAACTTCGTAGTCAGACTCAGAGGACTGGATCATTCATTTGTTGTCTCTTTATTTAACGCAAGAATTAATTTCAAGTTCAATTTTCAGCGTCGTGAGACGAGTAAGACAACCCCGACAGAACAATGGCAGATGAAGATTTGCTCTTTGATGATGTGTATGAGCTTTGTGAGATTATTGGAAAGTAAGTCTTTTTGCCTTTTTTAATTTTGGTATTTTAATTTCTATCTAACTTCAAAGTTCAAGTGTGGCTTTTTATTTATTTATGTCAGGAATGACAGATTGTTATGAAAGTTTTGAATGAAGTAAATGTTAGGATCTACTTGAACTATGACGAACAATTTGATTTAAAAAAATGTGTACGTCCAATACATATAGGGCTAGGCTTTTTTAGATTCGTAGTTATTTGTACTCATTCATAGCTTAATCATAATGATAACAATTCATGAAAGATCAGAACCACCATAATTTATGAACCGCATCTTCATTCCTTTTGAGCAGTACACAAGTGCGTGTTCAGTATACATGTTTGTACAGTATGTGTATTGAGAATCAAGACCTCTACTGTCTAGAGTCAATGTGTTTTTTGTGTTTGAAAACAAATTTATATTTATATTTTTTATTTTAAGAAATTGATGTACATTTGAATGCCTCATGCTTGTGTTGATATGAAAAAATATCGAATGCCATCGACTGGCCTTTGCTGCCTTTTTTTCTTGATAAATTCTTTTTGTTGGTCGGCATGGCCACTTTGTCGCAGTACTAATTATTACTCACACTTTCACCCTTGGTACTTTAAGACTGTAGTGTGACACACCCCCTTTCATCTGTAAGAAACTTCAGGAGTGATGGAGGCAGATTAATTAATACATTTTTGTAATACGTAATGTACATTGCATGAGCATGAAGATTATTTTTTTTATGACAATTGATTTATGATATTTCTCTTTGGAAGTGGTCATATGATCACTGCTAGTGACCTTGCATAATTAAATGCCCCATCCCAACAATTGCATTTGTGATGCAGGCCTAAATGTATTGTGTTCAGGTACACATACATTACATGTACATGTATGTATGGGGTGTACCATAGACCCTGAGAGAGCATGTTATTATTTTTTTTTAAATTTATGTTCACTGCAATTTGACAAATGCATAGTTTACAGAAAACTTTGACTTTTGACCCATACAACATACAAAAGTTTATCCTGGCTATCAAGTGTTTTGGACTACATGTATATTGCCACATTCATCCTACATGTACATGTGTATGTCATTACCCCCTCCCTCTCCCCAAAATGATTCATACTGTTCGAAATTCGATGCCAGTTACTATATTTATTACATTTTAGGAATACCTGCATATCAGCAGAACTTAGTTTTAGAATAAGGTTAACTTTTATTCCACCCCTTTGAGTCTTTATTCTTCCCCAAACTTGTACATGTACATGTAGGCCTGCCAGAATAAAATATGACTTTCCTTGCTAATTAGTAGATGATGTCACAAATTGCAATTTTTCAATTCAGTGCAATTCAGTATTTATTTCCAAATTTATTAAAAAGAACAAAATGACAACAAAATTATATATCCACAAAGAAATAACACAAAACAAAGCAAAGGTATCAACAGAACATACATGTAACTGAAATAGTGGTAATGATAAAATTAAAAAAAGCCATAAAAGGGCTTGTTAAAACGCACATATATCAAAATTGCATTAAATGTATTAATGTACATACATGTATGTACAAATATCAAATCTTTTTTAAAATGTTTCACTTCATACATGTCAGGCCTACATGCATACATTTATCTCAATTTGTGGATATCCTGTGGTAATAGCTGTGTCTTTTCAGCACATATTGTAAGCCTATTGGAAGTCTTAATCTGTAATCAGAGGCCTACTGAATGCAATCAGTATTTGAGATGACTGAGAGCAAACAATGGCTTGACCTTTCACTCACAGACAATGGGGAAGAATGGAAGTAAAATCTGATACAAGACATCCAATACACCAGGTCAAAGGTCACGGGGTCTTATCAGTTACATTGTTATAAATTGTACTTGGGATCCATATTGTCTTTTGAATTTTGTAGAGTTTCATTACAATTCTTGTACGTGGACACACAGGGACCTGGGCCTCTATTTTATGCTCTCAATTATTCAATAAATCACTCAGGAGAACCAATCAGCAAGTTTTAATTCATACTGCATACATTGCATATCTATACATGTATGTATCATGTTCATGTACCTGTATGTACACAGATTGTCCTACATACATGTAACTGTAGGCCCAGTACATGTTAATTTATTTCCAAGGAATTAACCAAAAAAGTAATTTACATGCAGATGAGATCCAGTATAAAGGATGCTCATAGTTTGTGGAGCCATTGACAGTTTAAGAATAGATAATAAATTTTTAGTAGTTTTCTGACCCCAAAAATCTATCTTGATAAATTACCTACATGTATGTCTACATGTACTTGTATTTATTTTAAAATGTGACAGTGTAACTGTACCAATAAGAAAACATCAGTACAAACTTTTATGTTGCTTTGTTAATTTGTATAAAGCATGTGTGAAGTTGCACTTCAAGTGCGATTGACTGCAAATTGATGCTGTCATAATGAATGAGTCCTTATCCAAATCTCTCAAACTTCCACTCTCTGAAAAATGTAGGTTGCCTCAATTATTAAATAGAGTATCGAAGGAAATGACCAGCCTGGGTCCATTCCGGAGAAGTGTATTGAACCCTAAGGGGAGACAGGTGAATACTCATCTGCTAGGAGGAACCCTAATACTGGGTCCATTTTTTTTATAGACTTGTTTATTAATAACAAATGCACACTTTCTGTATTAACAAGGTTACTATCAGCCAATCAAATCAAATCAAATGATTTGAGTAGCTTTTACTATTATTACAAATTTGTTATTGTAATAATTTTTCATGAAACGGGGCCCCTGTAGGCCTGTACATGAGGTCTGAAAATGGAACTGCTCTTTTAATATTGAGAATGACAACAAAACAAAATTCAAATTGAAAACCTTTGTATTATAAATAAAATAAGAAAAATATTAAAGAACCACTTCAGGGACACAAGGAAAGGGTTGTGGACAGAGTTTAGATTTTCATTATACATGTAATATGCAATAATCATAATGGTACATGTACATGTATACTGTAAAACAGAGAAGGTTGTCTTTTTGTAAGTAAGTTACACTTGTAGATGGACAAGCCTTGAGCTTGTAACATTGGAAATCTAGAATTTTACAAGGAA
The DNA here is from genome assembly GCF_037042905.1 of Lytechinus pictus. NCBI lineage: Eukaryota > Metazoa > Echinodermata > Echinoidea > Temnopleuroida > Toxopneustidae > Lytechinus > Lytechinus pictus. The sequence goes on from NC_087260.1 coordinate 13,468,789, forward strand.
ACAACCTTGAAGGCTTGAACCTTCGAAGTGATTACCGGTAGAATTGGAGGCAGAGGAATCAAATTAAAGAATGTTGTGCACCAGCCAGGGGAAAAGTGAAAATTAATAAAATTTTGTTCAATATCTTTCAGAGGAAATTCACATACAACAGGGAACAGCGATTGAGAGTGAAAAAAAATTGGGCGATCAAATCAAAATGTGTCCTTGACCTTGTGCTACAACAGTCTTTGTCATTGAACCTCCCATGCACACATTTAGTTTTTCTTATCAGGATCCTGGCTCATCCTTGGTTCCAATTGGATCCTGCTTAGCAAAAACTAATCATACATTCAGTAGAAAGCCTCCCTGGAAGCCGTCGTAAGGCTCAAGCCGCAAACTGGAAGTACTTCCGACACATGGGCAAACCTTTCATCTGCCATATCCCGTAGTCCCATGTACAGACATCTGTGTTGTCTTGGACCCGATAGGTCCTTGCTCATGAGCTTGGCACATCGTATGCTCGTCCGGATCAGGATGAATCACCAATTACCAAGTCCCGCTTTCCCAAGTCATTCATTTCCTTCGTACCCAACTAACTGTACATTTAATCTTGTCTGATGTTGTATGATTTGGTCCAGGCTTCGCGATAAAACTACATGTACTATGAGGCTGCTCCGTTACTAATAGCGGTGTGAAACTATTAAATGTTTGCATTCATTTGTTCTTTCTATCGCATGTTTTTATAAACTGTTATAAATGCAAATCCTTATTCTTGCTTGCTGTACAGACATGATTAACATGGTTGGTCAGAATTGAGAGATACTACACGTACATGTATCTGCTACAACATGCCTTACGTTTGATTATTAAAATTTTGGTTGTTTTGAAATCTCAAATTTCTTGTTAAAATTATTTTGGTATTTCCCCCCCATCAATCAGCAACATTCAGCACAAATGCATGTACATGTATCACAGATATAAGAGACGTCTAACTTGTGGTGGTCCAATTATGCAAGTCCTCATCTGAAAGAAGCCATTTTTATTTTATATTTTTTTCTGTGTACATCAGTGTACATGTATGTGAGATGGAAATTTAAAAGACGAATAGAACTCGGGCTAGCGATTGGTGAGTGCACAATGCCATATTAAAGGAAAGATGGAAGTACAACGTACACACCCCAAGGCCCTTCCCAACCTTTTATTTTGCCAATGAAAACAACGGCCCCTATTGCAGGTGGGTCTATTGATGTTGGATGTTATGAGCTTGAGTTACCTGTGAAAAATAGTTCCAAACGTGTGTACCTACATGAAATAGAGGTGGGAACATGCATGTAATGAGTTGGTAAATGTATTTTTGTACACTGTATCATGCTCCAAGACGTTTGTCTTTGCAGCTTTGGATTGACTGAAAGTAACATTACCTGTAGGCTGTACATAGATGTATGCTTGTAGTTTTTGTGAAAGGTATGGGTGAAGTCGTTAAGCATATTAAAACTAAATTTAAAAAGGAGTTCAAGATCATATTTTAAAAGAATTATTTGTCCTTTTATTATAATATAAACCAACATGTCACATGTACAAAATTGCAATTAAATTTATATTTCAGCTGTAAAGAAGTCTGTAGCACATGCATGTATTGAGGTACAATTCACACCATTATAGGAATATGTATGCAGACATTGCTATTAAAGCTTAACCACACATGCATGCATATTGCAACTTCCACCACTGAATGGGAGTAGGCCGGGTGTTATTATACACAGGAGCTGTCAGGGGGGCCGGAAATATCATTAATAATCATCATGGTATTACCACGCTACATTTCCTGGAGAGACAGGGGCAGCCTAATCGCTATGAGGGGCAGGCAGGTCTTGCCTGGGCTCAGTGAGCTGGCATGATGCCTGGCGAAGGTGTTAAGTATAGGCACTGCTAAACACATTTTCAAAGGGTTTGTTCAAGTTGGCCATCAAGTAAAATGCAAAAATTGTATTTCATAGTCTACGTGTATGAAATGTTTCTTCTTGTATTGGGTCAACGACCAGTTTTTGAAATATTCTTGTTGAAGCTTTGTAAAATTCGATTTCTTTAGGGCAGGCCTGCATCGTGCAATGAGCACATCACTTTCAGTGTGAGGATATGCATTGCAAATGGCCCAAATCTGTCATGCGATCTAGTTTCTTTGAATATTTCTTCAATTCAAAGTGTATGTGGGTCCTGCATGTACAATGTACATGTACAATGTAGAAGTACATTTTAAAAGACCACGCTGATTCACCATGGTCTTTTAGTTTCTGAGCAGTTCAAGTACATTCTGTAGTGTAGGGCCTACATGTGTATGTACTATACGTGTACACATGTAAACCCCATCTTTAGTAAAAGTTCTAGCTTCATATTTTCCATCAGTAATTGTTTTTTTTCATTGCACAAAAGGAATGTTGAAACAGCTCTAGAGGCTTGAGACACTGCACATTGCCCCTATCCCCCTATGCATATATCATGTATGGTATCCCCAAAGAACTTGTTTATCCTTGAGATGTATTTCATGTACATGTATAATATGAATGAAGTGAATTTTTGAAGTGTTAAGAGGCACTGTTTGAATAAAAGGAGCTGCATACCAGAGTACAATGGATAGAGTACTTTTAGAAGCTCACAGTATTGTGAGCAATTACTTTTCTTGGACATGCACGCATGATTTTTTGCAAGCATGATTGGTCACTCGCGAAGTTTGCACTTTGAAATACCTGCATGAAAATGTTTCGAATGGATTGAACTCTCGTGTTTGTACAGAATTGCATATATTTGAAAACATCCATCCCAGAAAACAACAGTATACATGTAGGCCCCATGTAAAGTTGCTATTAAGAATTACAAATATTTATTACTGAGTAGATACACGTACAGCTCTTATGATGGTAATAAGAAGGGAGATTAGATTAGATACAAATATAGCCTAGGAGGAGGAAGGGAAGGAGGGGTGGGGTGGTATTGATGGTGATGATGATGATGATAATGATCATCGATGATAATGATGATGATGAAGATGATGATAGTAATGATGGTGATGATGAAGATGATGATGATGACGATGATGATGATGACGATGATAATGATCATTGATGATAATGATGATGATGAAGATAATGATAGTAATGATGGTGATGATGAAGATGATAATGGTGATGGTGATGCCAATGATGATTATCAATTTTTTCCAAAATCAAGATAAATCAACATGCACAAGATGATCTATCAGATCACATTTCGCTACCCATGGGCACATTATGCATACATTAATCATTTTTTTTTTTTTGGGGGGGGGGGGTCATAAAAAATAATGGTTCAATTAATACAGGCATGCTTTGGGCATCCTCTTGTTTCCTTGATTTAGGTTTTTGCAATCTAATATAGCCAGGCTTCAATTGTATTATTTTGTAAGCTGCTTGTTTTTGTTTTTTTTTATTTGAATTTATTCCTATATTGTTATTCTTACTTTGATTGTGTATGATATCATGATTTTGAGGATTTGTTGTACATGTATATTGTTTTGAAATTAATGAAAAATCAATAAATACTGTACATAACAACAAAAAAGAATACAGGCATGTGTGCAATACAAATACATCATCTGTCTTTGACTCTGACAATGGATTGTTCTTGCATGCATGCATGCATTCACAGTGTACCGTAGTATGATAGGGCTAGCAGTATACAATGCGTCATAACGGTATCATACCAAATGGCAGCGAACCAGCAGAAGCTATTTCCATCCAATGATTAATGGCTCTCAAATGAATGCCAGATCACCCTTTTATCATTTTGTGCAATTGAAAATTTTTCTGGTCAGCTCATGCGACTCCCGTATTGGGAATTGGCGTTACTGGGCTGACTCATTTGGAGAGGGATTCTGGTACAGACTGGTGCTTTTTTAGGCATCTTACATGTAGATCTATTACTCATTTGATAAAGTGGAGTTTGCTTTTGTTTTATTGCCATGCTGTAGAAAGACTTAAAAAGAAAAAAATACAACCCCCAGCAATCCTTATAGAATATTTTGATATTACATATTCATCACATATTAATACAGGTTTTGATTAAATAGGCCTATACGGTTGATACACATTGAACTTAAGTATATGTATTTTATGGATATTCATGTAATACTGTACCATTCACACCCGGCATTGAAAAATCAGAATATTCTGTAGATTGCTTGCTGAGGGGAGTGGGGGTATTATCATAATAAAAAGCAGGGGCAGACCCCCTCCAAAAAAAAAAAAAATCAGTACGATGGTAATTTTTAAGTTTTTGTACTGAAACAATGCCAAATTCGAATTCCAACAGCTGAAAATCATTCATTGAGCACTGCACTTTTGTAATATTGATAGTATACATGTAATTTACATTACTACCCTTACTAAAGCTTTAGACAGGCTTGTTGGATGTGTTACAAAAAAAAAAATCCTTTTTTATTTTTGCTACATGTAATGGTATTTCTTCATGTACATAAAGACTTCATTTGAACATTTTACATGAACATAAAGGATGCCAAATATGTTTTGGGGAAAGGGGAAGAAATGTTCTTTGTCTATTACTGTTATGTTGCTAGTATCCCTGGCGTCAAATTTACCACTTTGGGTAAATGGACTGTCTCAAGTTAAATGTTCTGGAACTTGTATGTTTACAAGTTCAAAATGTCTTCTCTCTCTGAACTTGTTCTGAAACAAGATTGAACTTTGAAATCTTATTTCAGCAAAGAAATGTTTCGTTTGAGCAAAGAAATGTTTTGCAAAATGTATAAGCTCAGAAATGTGAAATAAAGTAATGTTTGTCTAGGATGGAAGCTCACAAGAAATTTTACTAATTAAAAATTGAAAACTTTCCCTGCTCTGTTTCATCTTTTCTCTCTATAACTTTACTTTAAACCAGACTTCCACTATTAAAGGTGGACTTTTCTGCACTATTTTGTGTGATTTGTGTGATTGTTGAAATATTCATCAAAATTTGATTGAAATGATAATGAAAAATGTTATTTACTTTTGAAATAGAGTACCTGCACAATTATCAAGAAAAGTTGACAATATTTTAGTTTGGTTTAAAAATTAATAACTATATGGTGTTGGATGGATGGCCAGTTAAAAGCATGGAGCAGTACAGTTACATGTACATGTAGGCCTTCACTTGGATTCTACGAAGTTAAAAAGTTGATGGCCGTATGGTGAGGTTCGTAGCCAATCACATAGGTCGAAAATTGCATGTTAATCACGCTCTGTGTGGCAAAATCATCAATATTCATGAGCTGTGTGATAGTCCGGGGTTATTGGCGTTAACCCCTGCTAAGCAATTGATATGGGGTTAAGAAAGACAATGTGAAAAAAAAAAGAAGATAGTATGGGGTTAAGGATAGTAATACCATGGTCACATTTGTTCTACGGCGGCCGTACGGCGAGTCGAATACAGCCGTTTTATTAATTTTGATTCAAACCACCTATATGTAGTTTGACAAAAAATGTTAAAACGGCTGTTTTCGACTCGCCGTACGGCCGCCGTAGAACAAATGTGACCATGGTATAAGGAAGGATAATGAGGAAATGCAGTGTGAAAAGCATTCTAGTGAAATTGAAATACATGTAGACTTTTGGCCTATGTACTTCACTGCAACGTTTGTACAGATTTGTACAAGCTCTCTTCACACATAAAAAATAATAATTATAGCTGGGTATGCCAAAATTACTGCAGGCCTATTGCTTGATGCAACTGCAAGCCATTGCTTTTTAGTGAGTCCCTTATTGTCATGCCTTATAATGCTATGTTATTTCAAGTGTAATGATGATACATATTTTGTTATTGAATTCACTTGATTTTTTTGATCAAACTGTATTTTTCTGATTTGTATTTTGTTGGAAATGATATAAATGAAATGAAAGAAATGGAAAAATTTCTAGTCCTCCCCTGTGTTTTTTTTTGCTTGTCAAATTTTTGGGTACAAAACTACCTAAAATTTGTGGTAAAAACTTTTTTTTTTTGGGGGGGGGTTTGCTTGTCAAATTTTTGGGGGTACGAAACGACATCAAATTTGTGGTGAAGACTTTTTTGTGTTAGTTGTCAATATTTCTTCAGCTTGAACCCCCCTTTTAAAAAATCCTGCGTTCTCCACTGTGTATACATGTTTTCAAATGCAAGTCTGTCAGACAGTATTAAAAGAAGCAGATGGCTGCTCAGTGATCACTAAGAAGTATGAATGTATAATAAACCTGGCCTTTGAAAAAAAAGAATAACAATTTTTCACTGCGTACTGTTATTTGTGTTGATAGCTGCTGACGTACAGGATGTTTATATTAATAAAGAACAAGATATACAAGCAATATGGTCATGAAGAATGACTATAAATCCATACATGAAGCACGCAAACATGCTTGTACTTAATAAACTTAAAGGCCTTTCTAAAGCTTTTTTAAAGGGTCAGTAATGTGAACCATACTCAAGTACATGTATCATCAAACATTAACAATATTACGAAAGCAAAGTAGTCATTGAATGCATTTTTTGCCTATTAGAATTTAAATATGGCAGTTTTCCAGCTGTTTAAATTCAAAACTCGAGCGCTCTCTCGTAATTTTTGTGGTTTTATTTAAAATAGCATTTGAGCTCTTAATACATGTACTTCACATATTTAGTATTAGAAATCGACTGACAAAGATCATATCCTGAATTTTCAGCCTATTCCATGCTTGAGAAGGTCTCTTATATGCCAAAATGTGAATAATCTGGGCCGCGTTGCAGAAAGAGTTGCAATCAACCGCAACTCAACAAATCTTGTGCAACTTGATTTTCAGCCAATGAAGCACCCGTATTCGGGACTTGCGCTTGATATTTTGACGTGCGTTTAAACCCAACTCTTTCTGCAACAGGCCCCTGGGGTTCTTTTTTTATTTCTCAGGGCTCTTTTGAGCATTTCAGGGGCAAAATCACCCAAGCCCCTATGTAATTTTTTCCCTGCCATAGAGTCTAGAAGTAGAAATATACATGTATGAACACAGCCAGGAAAGCTTTAATCACTGCAGATATTAATGGTAATTAATTGCATCAGACCTTGGCTGGATGTCATGTCTGTCCACGTATCTGTTGTTATTCTTTAACTTCTAGTGTTGCAAGCATGTTACTGATGTCCTTGTACTTAAATGAGAATGAGAATATTCGTAATTCAAACATAATACTGAAATTATACTATGCAAAATTTAACATTCTGAATGTCTCTGTCAGTTTGATAATTTCATCAGTTTTTATAGATTTGCAAGAATATATATACAGAAAAAGATAATTGTGGTCTTCATCGGGGTTTGCGACAATAGACTATAAAAGACTAGTAATTTGTGTACACGTATACATGAAGGCTATCTGAATTAAAACCGTGGTTCTATAAAAGACTGTTACAATATAAAAGCATACACTAATTAGCAATCAATAGGCACCTCTATTTGACTGATTGCAATGTTTACTCACTATCAGTCACGTACACACACAGACACACACACTTGAAAACCATGCGCATCCCCTTGCACCTCCTCCCACTCCGTGTGCACACACACACCCGCTATCTGTTTTAATTCACCCACCCACCCACACACACACTCGATACACATTCTCTCTGTGACAATGCATGAATCATTTTGATCAAGGCTTTTTATACAGGAGTCACAACTGCCACTGTTCCATGGTCGTACACTGTCATAGCGGCAGTACTAGTATTTGAAACCAGGGATAATTTGGTTTCAGGCTACGATGATTGCAGTGTGCTAGAAAATGATTTGTAATACATGTGTGTGAGTCATTTCTGTAATAATGCGTGGTGTTGGGTATTCTACACGGAGACCTATATCAAATTTGTTTAACATGGATATAATGCAGCCCTTGAATTTATAAAATTAAAGTAGCATAGTTTTTATTGTTTTTATTATTTTTATTCTGATCATTACTGTAGGCCCATTATTCATTTGTACTATTATGGTCCCACGTGTTGTTTCCTTAGTAAAAAACACGTACATGTAGTAGTATAATGAATATTTGTAATTCCAAGCAAGCCTAAAATATTTCAATTATGATCTAGGCACTTTCGAATCACTTCCAACAATTTCCTTTTGAAATTAGATTTCTATACCAGAAATCAAAGTTAGCTTTATTAAAAAAGAATACATGTATTTGTTCTATCACGGGGTAGCTTGATGACGATGGTTTTATTATAAACATTCCTATGTTTAATTGAAAGTCCAACATTGTATAGAGTGGGGTAGCCTACATGTAGTAGACTGAGCAAAGACCTTAACCAGTGACCGCGAAATAACATTTTTTGTATCATTGTCATTAGGGCCGTCTGTACCAGCCCAAGTTTTCAAATTAGCGCGCTATTTCTGATCCAGCAAATTATCCCGATCTGAACAGTCTCGAGATTATTTGTAATGGAGACTCAATTATCGCGCTAGTTCGCTGGATTAATCTCGAGATTGCAATCCCAAGTCAACTAGGGATTATTTGCAAAAGAGCACTTTTTTTTACGAATCATCCCGCTAATTTTATGTGCAGACGCAAATGAAGCTCCTTGCCTTGATAGTTCCTAGAAAGATCTTTCAGTTTTACATACAGTAGGTTACAGTACATAAATAGTATACAGTATATTCCTTGCAAGCATCAAGAGTTATGGCCCCTATTTCTAGATTTCATCCACTGCCATGTATTGTTTGTCATCTGATCAGTTCACTTTCTCTGAGGACCTGAAAATCAGAAAGACTGTATGCTAGAGAGGGGAGTGAAAGTCTTTACTGACGAGAAGTTCAAGGGTAGCAAGTGAAAAAAATGCTCCCCATATTTGGAATAATCCAACCCCTGACCCCTATTTGTTGCTAGTCTTCAAAGTTCAGACCTCATGTGGAGTAGCGCACTAAAAATGTGGGAAGATCGCTTCCCGAAGAACGGCTGTGTCCTCACGCTAAAACCAGTTTAACGAGGCAAAGCGATCTTGAAAACTACATCGCGACGTGGTTTTCTGAACCGGTTTGGAAGATCGCTTCAAAGACCGCTTGGACCGTTCTCACTACACGTTAAACTAGTTTTCACTAAACTAGTTTCCAGTGAACTAGTTTTAGGAAGGTAGTGAGAACGGTGTCTTAGAAAAACGTAATGAGAATGGTGTCCTAGGCTACTTTATCAGAGCCGTTTTCATTTTACTGGTTGAGAACGATCTATCAAAACTATGAAGCATGCATCGTAGACTAGTGATGCATACTTGGTGCAATATGAAATAAATATTCAACCCTCTCCTGGGGTCATAATGTAGACTATTCACCAGGCAAATGGAGGAGAGGTTCCTTGAGAGGGCAATGTGATGCAGAGCAGTGCCAACCAGATTTCCTCTTGGTATACAGGTGGTGGCTACCTGTAGAACTGAAATTGAACCCTTGCCCGGGGCATAGTAAATTCCGATTGCCTGCTCGGTAAATAGTGGGTGTAATATTTTCCAAAGTCTAGTGAGAAATGTGCATATCAAGCTCAAATGCAATTATTGTCAAAATATGGAACAGTAAATGCCAATCACTGTCATACAAATGTTGAAGCTTCATCTAAACACATACATGTAATTTATTTTACAAAAAAAAGAAGAAAAAGATCTGCCTTGCAATTACTCATCCTTTTAATGACAAAGGTTTATCTTTATAAAATGTAATTTGAACATTATCGGATTATGATATTTTGGCTGAGTATACACCAGGAAATTACTTTTTATTTTGCAAGAAGGTCATTATTATCCTCAGTGATTTTACGAACCGGCTCAAACTTTGGCTGGTCTCTAAAACACGATTTTGAGATAATCCTGTTCAAAGTTTGGATGTTTTTCAGCTGCTCATAACTCTGCGCTTTGAAAGAAACCAGAACAATACTTTATATCAAAGCAATCAAAACAATCTATTAAATATGATATGAAAATTTTGTAAATTTTGTACAAAATTTGAATTCATTATTAAAGTTTTTCTATATTTGAAATGAAGTGCAGGTATTCATTTTTACGAAAAACGGGGTTTACGTGTAGATCACTTTGTAAAATCATGCATATCGTGTGCATTGTTTTTAAGCGGCATAAATCGCTTCATAAAATCAGAGGAGGGGGTTGTGCCGGTTCATGCGAAATTTGACTACATACGTGTATTCTCTTATTTTTAAATAAGAAGAATTTTCATCTGAAATTTGGTATTTTATTAGAGTTTATGATGGGCTTTATATGCAAAAATCTCAATTTTTTTGGGGGTAAAATCTCTGACATTATGTTTTCAGTGCATGAAGAAATAATCATTACAGTATAATGATTGATGTAATTTAAATTCATCCACACTGTGCTGCACTCGACCCAGGTGAGGTGAATGGGTACCCAACCTGGTAGGAAGATATTCCTTGAATGCTTGAAAGGTAGCCGTGCTGAAGCCGGGGTAATAATAACATTATCGTGTTAAGCAGGGCCCGCAGCACTGGTAGAACAGTTTTCAGAACTGAAGTGGCTTTTCTGGGTAAAATATAACGTTATTATGTACATTCATTCAGATGTATACTTGAATGAAAATGGTTCTCATTGATGTCGACAGAATGTTGTGACAGCACAAATGAAAGTATATGTAGGCCTGTGTTGTGAAGGGGCTTTTAGGCACTGGCACGTGCAGGCCTATATTTTGTTATCCAGTGGAGAGATTAAATTCTAAATTTAGCAGTACAAAGGGCAAAGACCTAAGAGATAAATACACTGTAGAACCCTCCCAGTAATATGGAATGGAGGAGTGCTGTATCTCTGGCATCATGGGGCCTTCGTTCCAGTAGGTCATTGACTCTCTGCGCGAGAATATTGCACGTCATTGCTGTATGAATAATGCTCTTCTTGCTCATACACATTTATGTTATTCAAGAAATGACCCTTCAGCTATGAGCAGGGCTGACTACATGTATGAGGGAATCTGATGGTCTGTATATTTCATAAATTGCCACTTGGTCTACACCCACTTTGTCTATTTTCTGTTTGGTCTCATCCCACATGTGTAAAATGGGTTAACAGCTATCTGTCGGGGCGTAAACAATATACTACATATAAGAAGCATAATTCTGAATCTAAGATCATAATGCATGGTGTTCCTCAAGGGTCAATCTTAGGTCCCCTTCTATTTTTAATATATATAGATGATATCAGATTTACTTCCAAAAAATTGCATTTTACAATATTTGCTGATGATACAACAATTTCCTTGTCAAATGATAATGTAAATAAATTATGTGAAAATCTCAATCAAGAATTAGTTCATGTAGAAGAATGGTTAGTCAAGAATAAACTCATAATAAATATTTCTAAAACAACATCAATTATATTTTCAAATCGCCACTTCAATCCCAACGATGTTAATATATATCTCAGCAGTAAGGAAATTCAACACACATCTTATACAAAATTTCTTGGCATCCAACTTGACGATAAACTCTCCTGGTCCAATCACTTTAATTATTTATGTTCGATTATTTCAAGAAATATAGGTGTAATGAATAAATTAAATTTCCTTCCCCAAAACATATTAATCAACCTTTATTATTCAATGGTTTATCCTTATTTAACTTATTGTAATGTTGTATGGGCCACCGCAGCCAACAATAACCTAAATATGTTAAGATTATTTAAATTACAGAAAAGAGCAGTAAGAATAATATGTAAGACTTCATTTAATGCTCACACCAGTGTCCTATTTAAAAGATTAAAATTCCTGAGTGTATTTGACCTTTATAAACTATCCCTTGGATCATTTATGTATTCTTGTCACAAAAAGATAATTCCTGAATCATTAAGCAGATATTTTTGTCTTAATATTGCTACCCACTCTCACCAAACTCGTAGACAATTTGATTTTCACATGCCCTCCGTCCGTACTACTTTTACCCAAAAAACTATAATGTATTCAGGTCCCAAATTATGGAACTCTCTCCCCCCTACCCTTAAAAATATTTTATCCCTGAATAGTTTTCAACGTCAGTACAAAGAAATTCTGTTAACAACATTCGCATCCAATAACTAAGTAATTGTAACATGACTATAATTTCTGTGTTTGCCTTTCTCCTACACTTATTCTCCCTAATTTCACCTGTCGATTTTCTGTGACCCTCCACATACGCTAGTCCTTTACCTTTTTTCTATCATTTTCCTCGAAAGGCAAACACTTCATTTTAACTTTATTAATGTTTGTTTTCCCTTGTATTATTTTGTCTTTGTATGTTCTATTTTGTATCCCTTCTTTTTCTTTCTTTACTGGGCTGGAACTTCTAAGATCTAATCGATCTTTAATGCCAGTCCACACTCGAAGCCTGCTCTGTACACTATTTACTGTATTATTACTTTTGTTATTTAGTTTTGTTCTTGCCATTATGTATTTCTTATTTACCTGTATGTATGTTATTTTTATCGAGTGAAATAAATGAATTGAATTGAATTGAATTGAATGGTCTAATCCTAGTTTGACCACAACCAGTTCGTCTAGGTTTATAGTCTAATGGCAAATTTGCTCATTTACCATTTTGGCCGATTTCTGGCAAAAACACTTTGTCTTTCCCACATGGTCTTTAATATTTCATTTAGTCTAGGTGTATATGATTTGATAAACTGTTTATGAACCAAAATGATAATTAGACTATTGGGCATAAGACTAATTGTAAGTTTGATAGACCAAGTGGGTATTAGACCAAGAGAATACTAGACCAAGTGGGTTTAGCCATGATGATATGATTTGAGATATACATGTAGACCCATCTGCTGGTAGACCAAAGGTGCGTTTATGTGCCACTTATTTACCCTAAAATCATGCTGTAAAACACGTTTAGAAAGACATTTCTGCAGAATAATCGTCAAAAGTAAAAGTAAACATGTTTCAAATTACAAACACAAAACACAGAAAAAGGGGCATTTGGAAATATGTTTCCGCAGAATCACGTTATTTGATCATGATTGCTTTTACTTTACATTATAATGCAACCGTGATTCTGCAGAAACGTCTTTCTAAACGTGTTTCAAATCATGGAGATTAGAGAATCCTCCAGCAGTCAGGAGGTGGTTTCAAACCGCCTCGATCACAAAAATCCCTGTTAAATTAAAAAAAAAAAATTCAGACTAAAAATACCAGTTTAATTATTCCTGCATTCACACCACCGCGTAACATACCCTTCGGGATAAGTTCCTGAAGTTTCGGGCATGGGCAGTATGGTCTGATAAGCAAGTAAGGCGAGAGATTCAAAATCGCTAGCTCAGCAGACACCCACGGTGCCCTTGCCCAACTACACGCTGGGCAAACGTTCCCGTAATTTGCTTTCTCACTGCCAAAAATACCTGCGACCTTGGGAAAAATCCTTGCAAAAGTTTTCGTAATTTTGAAAAATACCTACTACATGTACATGTATTTAGCGGGTATTTCCTTTCGGGGAGATTACACATAATTTGCTTCACTTTGCCAAAATTACCTGGTATTTTCTGATCAGGCTAGATCAGGGCAAATTTCCCGATTAGAAAATCCTGGAACTGACGAACTTCGGGGCTGTCTGAAACCACCTAGGGTGTTACGTTTCTCACCATTACCAAATTATGTGAACTACTTCTTCTTCATGAAGTATGCAGGTGCAATGATTATTGCCATGGGGAGAAAAGAGTATGATCTTGTTGTGTTCACGCTTGCAGAGAAGGCTTGTCCACACTTTACCCATAGAAGTATTCAAGTATTAATAAACTAGACAAAATAACCTACAATTACAAACATATCTTTGTGTCTGAATGTCTTGACAATGTTCTGTGTTTAAAATCTGAATTTGCCTGTACCCCATATTCTGACTTGCATGATAGAATGGAAGCTCACCATTGTTTACACTTGTACATGTTACGGCATTTGAATGTGGCACAAACAGTGAATGTTTTCCAATTTCGATGGTCAAATTGTTTAGTTTGGGGGTTGGAAATAAATATAAAAGGATTATAGTAAGAAACAAATTTAAAATTAATCTAGAGGACATTAAACAACTCAAGTGGAATAAATTCAATTTTGGTTTTGTCCCTCGTTGCAATTCGTAAAAATGTTGAGTAAGTTATGCCACAAATTAATCCATGGTTTATAGAGAATATCACCATGTACTATGTGTGAACAGGATATATGCATGTGCACCCTAGGCCCCGAGGTTAACAAGACGGAAATTGAGTAGGTGGTTACAAAATTAGATTTTAGGAAGTCATCCCTTACAGCCCTCTATCTTTCCCCGGTCCTACTCATTAATCTGATTATTAGGAATTGTCCAGAATTATAAGACATGGCTATAATTGGAATACATGAATGTATATTAGGAAACATTATTTTGGGCAATTTTTGATGGAATGGTGAGGGGGATTAAACTTAAAAGATCTTTATTCTTGAAAGTTGCACTCGTTGGACAGATTTTTTTTTTGCTCGAAAAATATTCTACTTGATTGCAAGAAGTCAGGCCTACTTACAATTTAGAATCATGATATATTCCCTGACATGACTTGCCTGTTCAGTTGTGAATACTAGTAGATTGAGTGATGGTAAAATGATAAAGGAGGGAGGGAGTGGGATTCTACAATATTACAGGGGCCGCGGAAGCGAGGGGGTGGCATGGGTGGGCTTCAGCCCTCCATTTTTTTCCAAAACCGTGTACAAAAACGCAAAAATGACCGTATGATTTTTTGCATGGTCAGCCCCCCCCTTTAAAAACTGTTCCGCGGCCCCTGTATTAAAAGATAGTTATGATCCACTTTTATATTGTAATTTATGCATCAGAATGGATGAAAAAAAATGATGAAAATCCACATTTTATTGTTCGAAATAGACATGAAATGAAATACTCTGAAAATTTGCTTTGCCCAATCGATCGTGGGCTTGGCAGCCGCTGTGCAGCGCCAGATCGATGAGGCTCTATCCCTTAATCGTTGAATGCCAAACAGGGTAGCAGCAACTCCTGTCTTAAGGTCTTTTGGTCTGATTGGGCAGGGGTTTGAACCCCTGACCTCCCGGTTGTGAGACGGGACGCTCTACCAACTGAGCCAACACACCGATGTTTACAGTATACATGTATGCTCCTTTAAAAAAATTTAAAACAAATTTTGATTATTCTGTTTTATAATACAAGGTTTACTTGATACACTCTGAATAAGCATGTAGTAATAAATTATACATGTAGTAAAAATTATTTTAGGAATCACTTTCTTAAATAAAATAGGGGACTGATATTCAGGTCAAATATCAGGGAATCTGAAAAGCTGAGCTTGTATGAAATATTATATTTTGAGAAAAGTCCTGGTAAATTTAAACTTGTGAACCATTTCTCAAACTTTTAGAAATTAATTTTGTGATAAAAAAAAAATAGTGTACCAGACTTGAACGCATGGTTTTAAAAAAGAAAATGCAATGCTGCTTGGTATCTTTTCTCTTAACAATTATTTGTGGACCTACATATAAATAATAATAAAAACAAACTTTCAACAAAGTATCAGGCCTACATATGTTATTGAGTTCAAAACCATGTAACGTGTACTATAATTATAGACAATTAATTCGAAAATAGAGATTCTTGAGCAGAACACGATAAATACTTGAAGGAAAACCATCCTGTCAGAAGGAAGACATCTCTAAGAAGTTACCCTCCTTAGCTATGTCAATAGGGTTATTGTGTCTGGTTGTGACGGCCACCCACCCAATTAACACCACTTGACACTTCTCCAACATCTACTTAAAGATCTTGAGCCGCACGCTAGCCTCAGCGAGCATGCCGGGTAAACATGCAGGACGCTAATCAAAATTGCATTGCGAGGGCCTGCGCAGGTTATCTACAGTAGTTATTTTAGGGATACTACTATAATTGTTTGTGTGTTTACAATTATTGTAGGTAAATGTTCTCATTAGCACTGCAGTCATACCTGTTTTTTTTTTTTTTTTTTTGCTTTTGAGCTCTACTCTTTTGTTTTTTTGCTTTCGAAATGTTTGGTATTGCCAAAAGAATTATGCACATGCACCGTACATTTATCAGCATAGGATATACATGAGGGTGACGGGCGATTTCACCCCCATGATGGCCCAAATCGCCGCTAGAATTCCCCCCAAAATGCATGCTTTGGGGCAACCATTCTTTCCAGAATTGCCCCAAGATCTGTCACAGACAATATTCAAGATTATTTAGAAAATCAATATGGCAGAATAATTACTGCGTAATACATGTATCTTGTTGCACCTAAAAACTAGCCCTCAACATGAAATAAATAGTCCCCCAAATTCTGGAATTGCCCCAATGTGGATAAAAGATAGCCCCTAAATAATAAAATTGATTTTCTAACGTGACATTTATGCAGAGATACCACATAAAGCACAAAAAGTACTAATGTGCCTCCCTTATTTGCTCAGTCAATAAGATTGTAATGCTTATTGAAATGCGACTTTCTTATATTCTGCCTTGTCAATTAGATATTTCCTCCAGTGAAAAAGATATTAGATGGAGGGGTTTGTGGTAACACCATGACCAAGTACACTGTACATGCAGTTAGTCCTGAAAAGGACTGGTGGTTATCTGATAACAGCTCTCAAATGAACTGTTATTCTCGACGTTTCGAGCACATGAGCTTTGCTCTAATTTGTCAGGAGTGAAACAGATATTGTTTCTACTAATTTTCATTGGTTTATTTCATTTATTTTATCTGCATGTGCCCTAAGTAAAATGTTGGAAATTGCTCCAAATAATTCAAAGGAAGTAGAACAGTGAGGCAGATGGCTGTAATGACCTTGATGCACAGTATATTGTAGATTCTAATTTCGCATGCAACCCGTTTCTTGTCATCACCCCCGAAATAGATACTTAAACTTACAAGTACCCGGTTGCGTTCATACTAACCAAAACATGGCACACTCAAATAATGAAGGATGGAAAGGGGTAAATCACCCCTCAAAAGGGCAGAGATATTAGAGTATTTTTATTGAAAATGGATTAAATAGCTTATTTCTCTCCACTCCAGCCTAAACTTTTTCCTCCCTTTTCCCCATTTCTTTTTAGAGTATCATAACAACTTTAGGCCCACAGTATGTACATGCTGATCAAATACAACTTATTTCTAGTCTATTGTCGTGGGTCGTGTTTACACGTACATGTATGCATACCATGTACATGATTCTGTTTTGAAGGCATGTTTTCTCCCAAGATTTGCCCTTATCCTGCTATCAGTTCTCGTTCATGTACCGATCTTTTATTGCAGGTTCAAACAAATTTCCTCATGTCCGAACAGGTACCCTATTACATCTTGTCCATTTAAATGTTCACGAAACTTATCTCTCTGAAGTAAATATTATCACGTTGTCAGTCTAGCCTTTCTCTCTAATGGAATTACGCAGCCAGAGTGTTTCCTTCCATTTCTGACAAAAATAGAAATGTTTTTTGTCTTTGTCCGTCCGTCGTCGTGGAAATGTCTTCATGAATAGAGGTTTTCTCGATATTGCCATTACTGGTTATTTTGTTGTTGATACAGAAGGGGGAATGAAACTGTGAGATGCCATTTCTTGTTGCCTCTGAAATCTTAAAGGCATTGGTTGGCCTTGGGGGATTTTAAAATCCATTTTCCTTGATAAAATCACAGATACAATGATACGCCAAATTCACAGTCCACTTTATTACACTGTACATGATGTATCTCACAGTGTACTCTTCATTTCATGAAAGAAAGATTGAAGATAAAAACAAAATAAATGCATGAAGCGAAAGAGGTGAAATGGAGAAGAATAATTGAAAATGGGAAAAAATATGTTCATGTGGAAAGAACATCTATTTTGGGATGTGACCATATGATAAAACAGCACATTTTTCTTGTAACTTTTATACAAAGAAGTGGTTGCTGGTATCACTATATTCCAAATGAAAATTGTGTGACTTTAACATAAGTTTTCTATGAAAGTAAAAACAGAGATGTTTTCCTCTTTTTCAATCATTTGGAGTGACTTCTGAGATTGATTTTAGAGTGAATATCAATAATTTTAGAGTTTCATCAGTAAAAGAATTGAAACCCATCATTTTTTTTTCAATGTTTAAGCCTACTCATTTCCTTTTCTTAAACTCGATGTTCGAGGATTTCAAGTAAAATACAGGGCCCCCATTGCATAAAAGTTACGTTAATAGTACATTTGCCATCCGAAGGTGTCTTCCCTGAAATCCTTGATTCTGACTGGCTGATTAGCACTGTTACCATGGGAATAATAATAATAATACCAACATGCTTATATAGCGCATATCACTGCCAAATGCGTCCCTTTGCGCTTAATTGGATATCATTACCCTGGCTTTAACCCTGCAGCCTTTTACAGCGCGGTGGCATTTCAAGGAATAAATTCCTGCCAAGTACCCATTTACCTCATCTGGGTCGAGTGCTGCACAATGTGGATAAATTTCTTGCCGAAGGAAATTACACCATGGCTGGGTTTCGAACCCACGACCGTCTGTTTCAAAGTCCGAAGACTAATCCACTGGGCCACAACGCTCCACAATGGTAGTTACCATTGGATGGCAAAGTTACTATAATAGTAACCTTAATGCAATGGGACCCAGATCTGCTGTGAATAGTGACCATCCGAAAACAAGATTTTGCTTTGAATCCCAGAGATTGTATTTCAAAAGATTTAGATTCAAGTCCACAAGGTTCAAATCCAAAGCTATTCATGTGGGGCCCGTTTCATAAAGGACTTGTAACTGTTGTAACTTTTGCCATTATGGCAACTACCATGGAAACCTTGATTTTGATTGTCTGCTGGGCCCTGTTACCATGGTAGTTGCCATAATGGCAAAGTTACAACAGTTGCAAATCTTTTATGAAATGGGCCCCTGGATTTATTACAAATCCTTGAAATTTTTGTCTCACCTGCATAGCAGAGTGAGACTATAGGCGCCGCTTTTCCGACGGCGACGGCGGCGGCGGCGTCAACACCAAATCTTAACCTGAGGTTAAGTTTTTGAAATGACAGCATAACTTAGAAAGTATATGGACCTAGTTCATGAAACTTGGCCATAAGGTTAATCAAGTATTACTGAACATCCTGCCTGAGTTTCATGTCACATGACCAAGGTCAAAGGTCATTTAGGGTCAATGAACTTAGACCATGTTGGGGGAATCAACATCAAAATCTTAACCTAAGGTTAAGTTTTTGAAATGTCATCATAACTTAGAAAATATATGGACCTAGTTCATGAAACTTATACATAAGGTTAATCAAGTATCACTGAACATCCTGCATGAGTTTCACATCACATGACCAAGGTCAAAGGTCATTTAGGGTCAATGAACTTTGGCCGAATTGGGGGTATCTGTTGAATTACCATCATAACTTTGAAAGTTTATGGATCTGATTCATGAAACTTGGACATAATAGTAATCAAGTATTACTGAACATCCTGTGCAAGTTTCAGGTCACATGATCAAGGTCAAAGGTCATTTAGGGTCAATGAACTTTGGCCAAATTGGGGTATTTGTTGAATTACAGCCATAAATTTGAAAGTGTGTTGGTCTAGTTCATAAAACTTGGACATAATAGTAATCAAGTATCACTGAACATCCTGTGCGAGTTTCAGGTCACATGATCAAGGTCAAAGGTCATGTAAGGTCAAAGAACTTTGGCCACGTTGGGGGTATTTGTTGAATTGCCATCATATCTCTATAAGTGTATTGGTCTAGTTCATAAAACGTGGAAATAAGAGTAACCAAGTATCACTGAACATCTTGTGCGAGTTATAGTAGTTTTCAAAATCAGCACTGCTGCTATATTGAATCGCGTGATGCAGGTGAGACGGCCAGAGGCATTCCACTTGTTAATAATAAACAGAATAAATTTGGAGAGTTTACCATCTACCAAAGACAGCAACACTCGCTTCACACCAAAACAAGGAAGCTTTCGGCTCTTCTATTTCCACTGGTGTATGAACATGATATTTCTCGCAGTATTTGAATGATCTGGACCTAGTAACATAACACTTTGTGATCGATCATAGGGCTAATTTTGCAATTGATCCTGCGCAATAATCATTGCAATCAGTCATCAAATTCAGCCCCCCGATCAGTTGCTATTAAAGCTGTGTGTTACAGGGCCCGGTATGAGGGTGTATTCCACTGCCAACCGCAAAACACTTTCACCCTCCACAGCCTCTGTTTGCCACTAGATTGCCTAATTAATTGCTTTGTGTGCGCCATGCATATATCAATAGAAACAAATCAATTTCATTATTCCACTGTCATTTATATTACTCTGAACTGTTATCTCCATATCTTTAGGTTAGTCTGAAATTTCAGACTGATTTTGCTTTTGAAGCAAGTAGTCTTCACAGTATTAATTTACAAAGCAATTATTGAAACTTTGATAAGTTGATATTATTTTATCAACGTGCAATTTGTTCTTTATTGTAGTATGGACATGTATTGTCGAATGCGCGGATGTTTCTTACGTACTGTAGTACCCCACCCTTATTGCTGTAGCACAGAAAGATCCCTTTCCACCACATACATTGTGCATTATTAATTGTGAATGTGTTTGATCTTGGTTGATACGATGCCCCTTCATGGATCCCTAGCATCATAACAGTCAAGGGCCAAGTTGTAGGTCCTAAAGCAAATTTTCAGAAGGGTGTACAATTGTACATCCAATCCTCATACACTGCTATCAGCATCACAGCACCCCTTTCCATATCCTATTAGAAGAAGCAGCCCCCCTTCTTACATTATTAAACGTTCTATCCCAAGCTACGCACGCCGGTAGCCCTGCCTGACTGTGCGACACACATTAGTACCTCCTAATGCTATTAGCAGTGTCTACCAGCAACTGTTTTTGGCAAGACGTTGGTTTGTTTCCCTCACCAGATTAGAGGCATTTGGGATGTTCAATCGCTGCGTTCAGACTGGCAGTGTTCATGTCATACATACTGTATACATGTAGCTACAGCTTGCATGTATGTGATGTCATCAGGGAATTCCCAGAGGTCATGTAGGCCTATATGATGTCATGACCTTTGACCCATTATGGGTCATGACCTCAAGTGATTCTTCCTTGGCAAAGTATTTCACATGTACATGTACATGGAGTCCCTGATTAAAAGGAAGTTGCTGAATGCTCCGGTTAATTTTCATGGAAGTCAATGTTGATTGCAAAGAGGTAAAGCCAGGATCGGTCCTGTTAATATGGTCTTTGATGCTGCCCTACTTCGTTGTTGCTATTATATTACTCTTTTGGTGTCTTAACGAAAACTAATACGAGCCAAACTCTGTGTTTAATTTACTAAAAATATTACAAAATTCTGTAAAACTTGGCAGTGCTTATTGATTATAATCTCTTGGATGGTGACTGGCTTTTTGATGATTAAAATGCAAGAATGAATTGACCATGTGCATGAAAATATTTAGTTCTTTCTTTTTTACAATAGCCAAAAATGAAGATTTTTATTTCTTGTATTCATGACTGTGCTGTGGTTGTACACATTCTCATTTCTTGCAGGTAATATAAATTTTGGTATAAGATTCCTCTGGGCTGAATAGACTCTTATTATGCTTGGTTATTGGAGCCAGCACAGACGTTGGAGGGTGTTAATTGATCGCGGAGGTTGCGCCATACCAAATTATGCTGGGGGGGGGGGCGATGCAGAATATTCGTTAACCCCACAGATGCCCTAGCTACCGCTGATGCATGTTATACAGTCAATGAACAGTTGAGGTATTCATACAGTGTGTCAATGAAAGAGGAAGAAAGAAGGATAGAGTGAATGAAAGATAGAGAAGAAAAGAAGAGAGAGAGAGTGTATAATGAGAGGAAAAATGTGTGTGTGTGTGTGTGTGTGGGTGGGGGTAATTAAGTGTGGATTTATTGCACAAAGAGATGAGTCTTTGATTTTGATAATGTAAAGAGTCGTCTTGAACAATATTCTTGCTTATTAGTACTGGAAAGTATATATTTGAAAGTAAGATACATGTATGCAGTTTTATTTTTAAAACTGTGCTTTGTTTCATAGTTCATACATGTATGAGGTATTTGTGCCAGAGCTGCGGTTGAGGGTTAGGGACAAAACTTACAAATTACATTTTTTGCAGCCAGCCAATTTGATAACATGTTCTAATAAAGTTCTTTTGGCTTTAGGGATATTACACTCTTCAGAAAAGTGCAGTATTAGGAGAATCTGTACATTTTATTGGCCGCCGGCGCAAAATCCGGATATTTGGAGTCGTAACTGATCCAATGTCGGGAATCAGAATTGGCAATTTCATCTCAATCAGATTAGTGGTATATATTGAAGGTCAACGAACTGTTGTAAAAGGGTTCATTCCATCTAGGGATCTACATTACATATATACATGTCCTATCTCTTTAGTTTGGCAGGCTGTTCACATAAAATGATAAAGAAGAATATCTTGCAATTTGAAGAACTATTCAATTATTGTCTAATATTGTCTAGTAACACTGAGGTGTTAAATTATTGTTTTAGTGGCCCGAACATGGAGTAGTGTGTGCGCAACGCTTTGTAACTGCAAGGAAAAGGCGCTATATAAATTGAAATTTGGATTGGATCGGATTTGTAAAGTTACACACCCTCTTGAGATACAAAAGTTTATCCTGAATTTGAAGGAACATTGTTTGGAAAAGTATTTCATAAAATAAACAAGTCATTACTTCAGTGCAGTCAAAAAATCAATTTTTTATTTTCAGGTGTTTTCTTTTCACAAATTTCTGCATAAATCTACAACGCTGTAGAAAAGCTTTAACGTGGCGATGAATGGGGATTTCCAGGGCTCCTTTTTTAGGGCTCTTTTGAGTATTTCGGGGGCTAAATCTACACAAACCCCTGTGTATTTTTTCCCCTGGACAATAAAGGAGACTTTGAGGCTGTTCTCATTATGCTTTCTAAAACTAATACTGGAAACCGATTCAGGAAACCAGTTTGGAAGATCGCTTTGCTAGCGTTCCCACTTGATCACACGAAAGTGGTTTTCAAAATCACTTCACGTAATGCGATCTTGTTGCTATGGAAATGCTCTCAGTGGGGTGACACGTTTCGCGCGAAATTCGAAACAGCAGCGTAGGTATTCTATACCTGTCATGTTGAGTAGCGCGCTCAAAATGTGCGAAGATTGCGTCCTGTAGAATGGTTGTGTCCTCACTTTTGCTAAAACCAGTTTACCGAGGCGAAGCGATCTTGAAAACTACATCGCGAGATGGTTTTTCGATCTGGCTTCGACCATTCTCACTATGCGTTAAACTACATATAGTTTCCACTATACTAGTTTCCAGTAAACTAGTTATAGGAATGTAGTAGGAACGGTGTCTTTATAAACAATCATGCCTATAGTTAGCTTAAGAAAGCGAGCTGTGCACATAAATACATTCCTTAAGAGATGTTACCCATGCCTTGTAGAGGAAGCACTGATGTATTCTGACTTTCAGAATATCGAAATCAGTGAGGTTCCGAAACCTTCGCAATTCGAACCGCATTAACCTTAATGAAGCAAAGCCAGACTCCACCAGTCTAAAAAGGTCTGCATTAAATCAACTACTGTACATGCACATTCATTTATGAAGAAGTTGGTTTCAAAAGGTATTACAAGCGGTATTTGATGAAAATTGAATTATTTGATGTTAGACCGGTGAAAAAAAGGAACTTGATTGAACAAGGTTTTGATATCAAAACTTTGCAACCATAGAAAATGCAACCATTGAAAATGCTCGTCAAGGCTGTTGCGTTTAATCAAACAAATTTACTGTAGAAACATGGTTTTTAGAGATGTTCCGTTCAAAATAGCACAACTGCACATGATCTATTAAAATTAACCTTTTTTGTGTTAGCATTTTTATTTGGATTCTAGCCCTATAAAAGAAATTCCATTAAAAATGCACCCCAATATCAATTTTCCGAATAAGCATAATACTATGAAAGAAATATGGCAAAAAGGTATTTTTTTCCTGAAAGTAAAAAAGATGGAAATAGAACCTTTTGCAGCTCCGAGGTATTCATAGAGAGCTGAAAGTGGATGCTATCAAAACTCAATTATTGTTGTGCATAAGTAAGAACGCAATGATATCCTCTCATGGCGCATTTAGAATGGATGTGAGCTAGAAAGAGAGACTTGGCATGGCCAAAACCAGACAGATGTGAGTGAACTTCCAGAAAAAGAATGTATGATGAAAGGAAAAAAAAGTTGCTGTGAATACGTCATTATGTCATTTTTTAATGTATTCCAAAGGAATTTATGTACAGTTACTTTTTTATGAAGTACTTTATTGAAACCACAAGTAGCCTTATATTGTTTTGTGATTGCTATAAAATTATTCATTCTCCTCTCAAGAGCTGAAATTCAATGTTCTAAATATTTATCAACTCAACTCCTACTTCTGTGCAATATTACTTTTTAAACATGAACATAATATACTCCATAATTCAATATCGTCAATGCTTGATTTAAATGCAAATATACATGATTATAATACAAGAAACAAATATCACTTTAATATAGAATGTAAATAAAAATTATGTATTATTCTCATTTAGACACCATGCTCCCGCTGTATGGAACAATCTTCCAACAGAAATAAGATCAATCAGTTCAACGAATGCTTTTAGCAGGAAATTGAAACTATATTTAATCAATAGTGTGTGAAAGCAAGGATTTTTACTGCCTTTGTGTGTTTATGTGGTGGGTTTGTCGGGTTAAACGTGTTTTAACTTTATACATGTTGATAGTATTAAGTGTACATGTATTATCAAATGATTTCAATTATTGAATTTAATTTTTAAATTAGCATTGTACTAAATTTGTAATTTCAATGTGGCTTATTTCATTTTATAAGGGTGGTTATCTCGACAAACCTTGTTAGGTTTTTATGACCACCCAATTCCAACATTGTATATTTTTATTGTTATTTGTATTGTTTTACATGTACCTTACATTTTCTTGCCTTATTATTGTATATACATTGTATTTGTTCTTACTATATTCTATACTCTGTATTGATTTTTATTGGAATTTAATAAAACATTGAATTGAATAATATTTGTTTCTTCTAGGGATAAGAAAAATAAAACTAAGCAAGAATTTGCACATCAAGAATAAAAGATTCTTACCCCCAATTTTAGACATGAAAAGCATTGAAGAAGAAATACAGCAACTATTAAACATATTATAATTTTTATAATTGTCTGCAGCTGAAGGTTTACCATTTCAGCCCTAATTTTGTAAACAAAATTATTTTGGTAATAAAAGTATGGTGCCCAACACTTACTTTATCAGTATTTTTTGACCACCTTGTATTGTATGTTTTTCTCCTTATTTCAGGGGTCCGTTCAGTGAGGTACGGAGATGCATCCACCGAGACACCGGTCAGCAGTTTGCTGTCAAGATAGTGGACGTGGCCAAATTCACATCTAGCCCCGGACTTAGCACAGAAGGTAATTAAGTTGTGTTGCTGTCGGCGGTGGTGGAGGTGATGATAATGTCCGTGATAGTGATGACGATGGTGATAGTGGTCGTGTCAATGATGAAGATGATGATAACAGTAGATATATATGTGATTATATGATGATGGAACCCTAATATATGACAATGATGATAATTTACAAATGGTGATGGTGGCGATGATGATGATGATGATGGTGTTGATGGTGGTGATGATGATGGTCGTGATGATAATGATAATGGGAATGGTGGCGATGATGATGATAATGGTGATGGTGATGGTGGTGATGATAATAGTGATGATGATGATGATGATGGTGATGGTGATGGTGGTGATGATGATGATTATGATGATGATAATGGTGATGGTGGTGATGATGTTGATAATGATGTTGGTGATGATGATGATGATGGGAATGGTGGCGATGATGATGGTGATTATAATAGTGAAGAAGAAGAAGATGGTGATGATGATTATAATAATAAAGGAGATGATGATGACCATGATTGCAAATGGTGATGGAGGTGATTGTGATGATGATGGTGATGATTATGGGAATGATGGCGATGATGATGATTATAAAAGTGAAGAAGAAGAAGAAGGAGGAGGAGAAGAAGGTGATGATGACCATGATTACAAATGGTGATGATGGTGGTGAAGATGATGACGATGGTGATGATGATGAAGATGAAAATTTTATGAGTTTATTGATGATTGTGGTGATGAAGGTACATGTATGTACAAATGATTGATGCGGGAAAAGGGGGAAAGTATCACTTTTGCCAATGCCAGTCTTCAAACATAGCACCCAAGTTTAAATATAAAGCTGTCTTTTGTCCCTTGTTACAAAATCTTTTCTTCAAATCTTCTTAGCTTTGTACTTAACGCCTCCAGAAATTTGATAATAACACATTAGCAGGTCTATTTCCAGCTAGTGAGCCCTTGTTTAAAATGTCACTGCCTTTTACAAAAGCGATTATCTAATATTGACCAAATTTAGAACAAATTTGGTAAAATATCCCCAGGCCGAGCATCCATTACAAAACTTTGAAAATGGACAATGGTTTTACTTGAATTTAAATCTAGCATATTTCCCACTTGCTGCTGTCTCGGCGGGCATTTCAACCTCCTTGCTTTTGGCCGTTTTATTGTGTAGTTGCATTTCCAGGCTGATATAATATTTTCTTTGATGATCACCCCAACCCCTTGTTTTCCTCCTTCTGTTGGCCCTGTGCACTTTAGGTATCCATTTCCCCTCACTATTTTTCACTATATTTCAAATTATGATCTTACAATTTCTAAAACAGAAATATATTAAAGTAATATTATTTTTCATGATATTTATGAAGAGAAATTCAGCTCTAGGAGGCTAAAGGAACAATAATACAATTAAAATGGTAATAAATTTCAAGCAGATCACGCCATTTACTGGCCTTTCCATGTATACATTAAGTCATATAAAACAATGACACTATTCATCAATATTGAATATTAATATTTGTGGATTACAGGTAGTAATAATTCCTAATTACTTGTAAATTTAGTGATGTATTTGATGAAACAAGACATGTAGCAAAAGTAAATAGAAAATATTAGTTGGAGGGAGTGGGGGTTTCTCATTATCTGCTGATAGTTTTTAATCACCCTTTGATTGGTGTATACACAGAGAATATTTAAAAGGGGAGTGTCATTTTCGAAGCCTGTTCTTTTTAGCTGTCCACTATAAAGAAAAGAAAAAAGTTTATTCTGTATTTAGCTATATCTCTCCATATTTGCTTTCCACAATTATACTCATATTAGTAGCAAAACTCTGCCTCCATGCAGGCACACAATTTTTTTTTAAATTTCAAATGCACAAAACTTCTGGTTAGGGAGACTAATAGGTAACCCAGAAAAATAAGGCACAGGTACAGCTATCTTTTGATCAGCTGGACGGTAGCAAACTGTGAGGAGCCCTCATTGCTGGAGAGTTGATATCTCTTGGATTCTTTAGGATGGATTCGAATGATTGCATACAGAGATAAATACATCGAAAGCGGAATAAACCCTTGAAACATAAATGCTCTGCAGTTCAATGTCTAGTAGTATATAATTCTTTATGTATCGTCATGTAGTTTGTTTGACCACCATTGATTAATATTTTGATAAAAATCTTGGTGATGGAAATAGTTTATACCATTATACAAAGTATATTTATAGATGAACTCTTCTCTTACTCAATACTTTCTTTCTTTGTTAGAGTTTGAGTCCTGCATATTGCTATTTTGGGCAAGCTTTAGAATGTCTATATTTGGAAAAAATGTCAGTTGCATTATTTTAATGATAAAAGAGGGATTTCATTGATTTAGGGAAAGTCTTTCATGAGTTTCATGTAACTGCAAACTTGTTGATTAGGTCAATTAGCTTAGAATCTCTTGTGGTTTTTTAATTCAAATATATCAAAGTTTTGCATCATGATTGTGTGAGCATAGTACATTCAAGAGCTGCACTTGTACGTTTACATGAACAGATGAAATACATGAAAACGAAAGGTCTATGATAGAACATTACTTGCAGCAAGTTGAAAATAATGACCCTCTAAAAACGAAGGCTGGCACGAAATGTTGATGGATATAACAGAGAATGTACTTTACACCTCATCAGGTTTTGTATAGGATCATCAGTCTACCCCTTTCATACTACATTTACAGCTCACCACATGTGCCCCTTTCACACCATATCTTGCGCTCTATTACCTCTGGTTTGCCCTTAAGATATTTAGACTAGGTTTTACACATTTATGAATTGCCAGTGAAGTCTCCATTTGCACTTGATGTTACAATTTGAAATCCATTTTCTCCCATACACAATTTTGAGAAAAGAAGAAAAAAAAAAAAAAACAATTTATAATGATCTACCCCCTATGCACTGGATTGTAGAGAGGTCAAGTATTTGCCATTATATTCCCACTTCAGATTCTGTGAATTTTCCCGGCCCCCTAAGATCCCATACAGGGGATCACATATTTAATTATACTGTTTGAACATCCAGTGCAATAATGTTCTGCAAATTATCATACACATTCTACATGGTCGATTATTACAGAGCACAAGAATAGAATCAGTGCAAATACAATCTTAGTTATTTGTAGATGGAATCAGTAATAAATCAGTGCCATCAACATATAAAGTGAAGCATTTAATCATGCACAATAGTCGATGCAATCAATCGTAGAAATGAGCCCAACGATCGATCACTAAACTTTATGTTACGGGAGCCCCAGATCATGTAGGCCCAGTTGCAAGGATAAATCGTCAACGGTCATCTGAACCGTCGTATCACACATATCCGGCAGTGCAATCCCATTTCAGAGAAAATAGACTTCAAAGTTTACTGTAATTTTTACTCTTAGTTCCCCAGCCTTACAACATATTTATTGCTAGAAAAATACATGGTTGGAAAGACCAAGACAATTGCTTGACATTGGTATCTTTATTTTTACACAAAACCAAGGATCAGAGAAAATATCGCAAAAGAGCTACATGCTTCTAATTTCGGTTTGAGCGGTTTAGATTTCCCCTGTACAAAAACGACATAGGGGATACAACAACCCTGACCGCGATTTCAATGCGCGCGGTCAGTCAAAACGTATCGCTTTTTCACATGCAAAGTCAATGCAGTGCGGCCGATACAACGGTTTGGCTGACTGCTCATTTACATATTAAGTGCGCGCAACTGTTTGCTTTACTTTGCTACTGTACATGTTTCTAATGGGATTTGCGCATTTTATCAACAATTTGTATGGCATTGCCATGGACTGTACATGTATCTCAGAAACTAAAATAAATTGCTGCCTAGAAATTTAGTTTTGAACAGAATAGGACTTGTACTTTCATTTTCGGCAAAAATCTCAAAATCAATTTTTAAACCAAAATGGACTGATACGACAATTCGGATGAACGCCGACGAAATGTAAGACAACATTTACCTAAACACACAAACAATCAAGTACATTAGTATCCCTAAAACAAACCCTACAGGCCCTCCCAATGCAATTTTGATTAGCGTCCTGCTTGTTTACCCAGCATGCTCGCTGAGGCTAGCGTGCGGCTCAAGATCTTTAAGTAGATGTTGGAGAAGTGTCAAGCCGTGTTAATTGGGTGGGTGGCCGTCACAACCAGACACAATGGTTTGGATAAACGCCGATGAAATGTCGGTTATAGAATGGGTTATGGTAACTTTTCATGTGAACAGGGCCTGGATGATTTATAGACCAATCTCACCAATCCTACCACACTGTCGCACCAAATTAACAACAGAAGGAAACCAGCTTGCAAGAAATAGCCATATGCCTGTATTATTCTTAAAGGGAAATCATAACGTGATGGAAAAATATGTAATTCATTGCAACAGAATTGCAAATGTCATAATGATGTATCAAACTATCATCTTACACTACACAAAAATGATTAATAATTGATGTTTCTTTTCATAATTTTCTATGTAGACTGTCCTGAGAAAGCAAGAATCCCCCAACCACGTTAATAAGGAAAGTTGTGTGGTTTGCCTTAATATAGGGAAATAATTTTTATGTGACATCTGACGTATCCTCTAAAGCTGCTTTGTGCTCATGAAAATGACAAGCCCATGAACATGCCAATTATGATTATTTTTTTTGAAACATTGTAACAACCTCCTAAAAGTCCCTATTTTTATTCTATAATCACTATTTTAGAAATGTTAACCACAATGACGATATAATTTGGAGCGTTGTGGCCCAGTGGATTAGTCTTCTGAATTTGAAACAGGGTCGTGGGTTCGAATCCCAGCCATAGCGTAATTTCCTTCAAGAAATTTATCCACATTGTGCTGCACTCGACCCAGGTGAGGTGAATGGGTACCCGGCAGGATTAATTCCTTGAATGCATGAGTGCTGAAAGGCAGCTCAAGCTAAAGCCGGGGTAATAATAATAATAACATCGCGCCTCGGAATAGAATATTTCTAGATAGATGGTGCTATATAAATGCCTACTATTTTTATGATATAATTTCCATAATGAAGATGATGATGTTCCATTCCATAATGATAACGTAATTTCCATGATCTAAATTTTAGAAATTAAAACCATAATGATTATATACCGGTGATGACAATATAGTTCTGCAATGTTTGAAAGAGGCAAAAAAAGGGCTTTTGAAAGCAATAAATACAGTTTACAAGAGCATAAATATGGAATAATGAACACATGTTGGCATAATTGAAGGTTGTAAAATTTAATCAGGGAATTGTTTCATGAAAGTCCTATTTTATGATCCAACAGTAACTGTATAACAATATGTCCTCACAAATAAAAGATGTTACATCCGACAATTTTTCGGACAAAAATGTTGATGGAAGTCCTGTCAATATTAGGGGGTGTTGCAAGAAAATATTTACGTTCAATTGCAAATATTCTGTTGCAATTTTACAATTGATTGATCACTTTTAACTATAGCAAATCAGATTACACGCCTTGTTTCATGGAGCAGATTAGCAATCAATCGCAAATTTGCAATTAATTGCACGGCATATGCTTGATTACAGGAACGAAAATAGACTTGCAATTGATCGCAAGTTTCTTGCAAGTCCCCATTAATGTAAGATAAATCCGAACAAATATTAATGTTCATCAGCTTTAAGAAAACAGGCAAAAAAAAAAAAAAAAAAATAAGGGGCTACTTTTCTCAAAGGAGAATGAAACTCTTGGAGCAAATTAGCTTTTGTGATAGCAGAAAAATCAAAGAATAAGATCAACAAAAGTTTGAGTAAAATAGGACTAGCAATAGAAGAGTTATGAGCATTTGAATGTCGAGATCACTAATGCTATGGAGATCCTCCTATTGGCAATGCGACCAAGATCTATGATGTCACAGATGAACAACTCTCCCCTTTTGGACACTGAAAATATACCCCAAAACATCTTTTTTTGCTCATTCTAATCATAATTATGACAAACGATTCATCAATGATATAATGTTGTGAAACCTCTGTACTTGTCCTCTCATAAAGAGAACACCTCACCTTGTGATAGACTCTATAAAAGTGAGAATATAAGTGAAATAAGTACTAAAGTAATGAGGGAGTTGTACGTGTGTGACATCACAGATCTTGGTCACATGCAGTCAATGGGGATTTTTCTGGACTTTTTTTTAGTTTCCAGGGCTCTTCTGAGTATTTTTTGGGGGCTAAATCGCTCTGAGCCCCCAAGTAATTTTTCCCCTGGTCCTAAGGCCTACTCCATGCAAATGCGGTTGTTCATCCTCTCAAGAAAAAGAACTTTTGTTCAACTTTACTTTCATACGAAGAAGTGTTGTGGCGTGACATGATTTTTTTCTTCAGCGAAACTATTTCCTCTTGCTCAAGGCTTATTTCAATGAATTACAACCAACACCTGCTTTTTAAAAATTGATCAATGTTCCTCTATGATAAAATGCACTGCATAATAGCCCTCGAGAAGTTTTGTTTTTCTAGATTCTAAGAAAGGAACAATAGTATTTATAATGCCACGGTTCGATAAAATCAATATCAAATATGTTACTTGAGCTTTATAACTAAAAAAAAAGACCTGTTGAATAGAAGTTTCAGAATAATTATGAAACTAATAAGGTGTTTATTCTTGTTCATCTGTTATATTTTGAATACCGTTTCTTTTGATGTTTGATAAAAAAAACGATTTAAAATTAGGTGGTAGATATTGTTTAGAATGTTATATGCATGTAGGAGGAGCGATAGCTCAGTCGGTAGAGCGGGGGACTCGTATTCCGGTGACCCGGGTTCGATTCTCACTTGGTGCGCTAGTGCCCTTTGGTAAGGCATTAATCCTCAGTACCAGGTCCTTCGGAGAGGACCTTAAGCCGTCGGTCCTCTGGTTGCTTGCTTACGAGCATTTATGCTTTCTTAGCATTCAGGTAAAAAATCACCACCAATATGTACATATACATCAACTTGAAGAATAACAACAAAATAAAAATCTCCATAACACGTTCATATCAGCATTAGATATATGTAGAGATATCAATTGTACCATTGTACACAACCCTGGACTATGCAGATTCTACATGTATGTACACTCTAAATTCCAAGGATTTAAAATAAATCCTGATCAGCTGTGAATAGTGACCATGCGAATTTTGAATTTATTCTAAATCTGAAGGATTAACTTTTAAATCTCAAAAGATTTAAATTCAAATATTTTAGATTTATTTTCAAACCAACAAGGTTTAAATCTTAATCTAAAATTCGGCTGGTCACTATTCACTGCCGATCTGGATTTATTTTAAATCCTTGGAATTTAGAGTGTATATGAAATTATGGTACATGCTTTTGATTTGCACCCTACATATATTTTGCTGCAAAAGATTGATAAAACGACTGTCAAATTAAAATCTCTGACACTCCACAGAATTTACTTATAGACTTGCTACTAGGAATTTTCTCATTTATGTACACAGCAAAAACTGGTGTTAACTGGTGTACATAGAGGACCACACAAGTTATTTTACACTGGTGTTAAATTGACAGTGTTAGTTTAACACCTATAGGTGTTATACAACACCTTTGTCTGTTACATTTACACTCTTTGGTGTTATTTTCAATCTCTAGAGTGTAATTTTAACACCTCAGGGTGTGGTCCTCTACTAACACCATCTGGTGTCAGTTTTAACACCACAGTTTTAACAGTGTATGGAGTGGTGAAAAACATATCCTGGAAACTAGCTGAAAGGCATGCGTCATGAAAAATATGGAAAGTTTGAATTGAAAGAGGTATTCTTAAAATAGAGCCCCAGGCCCTCCCCGGTAATGGACGTTAAGTCATTACCCAATAAATGTGGATTTCCCATGTGGAATGTGATGAGGTTACAGTGCTTCTATGAATGCGCCGTAATGATATCGACTCGATGAGAAGGATATTAGTGAAGGCTGAATATTCCGAATCACCATTTCAGAATTCGCTCCACAGTGCAGCCGAATTCGATGTTTTACTTTTAATAATGGGATGACTACTTTTGTCATTCCCATAGACTTTGTACAGGATTCATCAGGGGCGTAATGCAGAAAGAGTTGCAATCAATCGCAACTCTAAAAATCATGCGCAACTTGATTTTCAACCAATCAACAGCGCGCATTTGGGACTTGCGATTGATTTTTTGTCTTGCGTTTTAGACGCAACTCTTTCTGCAACGGACCCCTGGATACAGTAGTTGTTACCAGTTTACATTTTGATCCGACATGTGCAATGTACATGTACCATGTGAATGTTGAATGAACAATTTTCATGTTAAATACATGTACAATGGATCCTACATGAATGTATGAAAACCCTGCATCCACCTGATAGATGTAGATGTTCAAAATATGAATTCAAATCAGACATTACATTTCCATGGAATAATAATATTGTAATTATAGTCTGTCTAAAGTAATGATAACATTTTTACCAAATAAGTGAGAAAAGAAATAAAACTGGAGCAGATTGAACATATCGGGAAATTATTTTGTTGTTTGGTTGGATGATTTTGGGGAGAGCCTTTAAAAAATGAGAAATATTAAGAAACTTAAATCAATTTTGAAAAGTGTTCGAAGGAAATATTCACCACATTCTTAAAATGGCAACCTAATGGAAATGTGAAAATCCCCGTTTTCTCATGCAAATTGAATAATTTCTATTTTTTTAGGCATTATTTAATAACAGACTATGTATAAAGCAGCAATTATAAAAAATATTTAATAATGTTTTCACTTTTGGGGAACAAAAGCTGTTCAAATAAGGTTAGAAATATTTGATTGTCCCATATAAAATGATGTCTGCTCCCCATAAACTAAAGTCAGTCAAATCTTATTCCATTTTCTACAGGTAAATTTGTATTGGAGTTGAGCATACATGTAAAGGGAAGTTACGATGAGTGGTAGATATATTTGTTGATTTGGCAGATAACATTTTGAAACTGCATTGACGACCTGAGCAAACAGTGAAAGTGCATGCTGCTTATTAAATCACTCCAAAGGATTTTAGATGCACTAATTGCTCCTTCAGGATTGTGGCTGATACAGAAGTGCTGGTTTAAAAAAAGTAATGTATAGAAATGCTGTAAGGTCATCCCTTATTGCTTGAAAGGCTTAAAAAGGCTGTAGTAATGTTTTCATTTCAATTAAGGTCTTTTAAGATGAAGTTCAGCCTTATGTCTACATTGTTTTCATAATAGCAGAACATTAGATATAATCATAAAAGTAGATTTGACAAAAATCAATGAAAACATGTAATTATGATTTGTGCAAGCAGCTGCCCCATATGTCATGTAATTCAAATTTAATAAATTTTGATTTTTTAATGTGTCATATTTATTGATAACAATATCCTTTAAAAAGGCTCTATGAAATAATCTATTGAATGAATCATTTTCGATTTTCAGAGAAAAGTACACTTTATTGGATCAATATCACATTGAAAATGGAAGAAATGTTTGACTGATGCTACAATATCAACCCTTAAATGCTGGAATAATTTTTTTGCAATGTCACCAATCCTTTATTAATTTGTCTTTGTTCCTTTCCGTTTATTTCTCATTTCATCCGTAAATCAACACTCACTTCATCTCGAGGTAGCCTTCCTGTTTAAGATGATGATTCTGGACTGAAATAAAGCCTCTTGATCAAACACAACCCATTTCATGCAGGGAATATTATAACTTCATTTCAACACTGATAACATCATCTAGCCATTTAAATGCCTTTTGTATCATCAGTGCATTGTTTGGTTTGGATTGCGCTAGAAAAATGATGCACGCCACAGTCATTCAGTTCAGCTAGGCATCATTATGAAAGCCACTGCGGCTAATCCGATGTGAAAAGTCAACATACATTGTAGAAAAGCTAACAGTGAGAAAGAAACTAATAACTCACAGATAATATACAGTAGCAAGGGCGATACTAGAGAAACTCATAGAAGGAGCTTTCAGACCGACTCAATCACCCAAATACCTGTGAAATTACTAACCTATTCAGGTCTTAAATTTTGAAATACCCCAAAATTATTTTCCCCATTCATACATGTACCTACCCAAACCAGACACTTGTTGGGTAAGTTAGATTATATGATTCTGCAATTGAAATCGCTAGCTAAGCACAAACGTCTTACGCGCCCTACAGTGCCCACATCCAGCTTACTCACTGCAGATGGGAAAAATCTTGTAATTTGCTTTCACATTTCGAGCACAGCAGAGCCCTTAGAAAAAATCTCTGTGAAAGTTATTTGAGTTTTGCAACGATAATCAGGACACTTTCAAGTAATTATGCTTTCACACTGCCAAAAATACTTTATTTGTTTTATGATCATGATAGATTAGAGTAAATTTTCCAATGAGAGAATACCTGGTATTCTTAGTTTGGAGTCGGTCTGAAAGCAACTTATACTTTGTCTTGTATCATGTTTGCACGGGTAATAATCATTTTGACTGGCTTAAAAATATTCCAGAATCTGGGGAGCGTTTCAGGAGAGGACTTGTCGGACGTTTTACCCGACAAGTCCCGTTTTATCCGACAGTTACCATAGTAACAGTGCCTCTCAGCCAATCAAAATTAAGGAAAGATGTCAGATATGACAACTTGTCGGACAAAAATGTTGATGAAACGCTCCCCTGGAATGGGGGAAGGGAGTGCAGCATAAGATATTTCTGAAGTGGTTAATGTGAATATCGATGGAAGTTCATTGCCCCCTTTATTCAATTATGCAATGAATCTTTAATAATTTTAATAAAAATTTATTTTATAGGACTTGGTTATTACTACAGTACATGTATAAATGTCATTTAGGGTAAACATGCGCTTCAAAAGCATCACCATGTCCTGAATGCAAAAATTTACAGTTATTAAAAAAGAAATACAATCAATTAATTATGAGCTAGTTGTTGATAGCCTTGAGCACTATATCATCTCTGATTGCACCTTTTTTAGAAATGCATTATATGCATCGTGCACCGGACCAAAAGTGCCCTTGCGCAATGTGTGAACATTGAGTGAACATTATTGAAGTAAATACTGTATTTAAGTGCACATTTGCAGTTGCAAATTAAAATGAATGAATGGATAAATATTAATTGGATTCATTGTCAACTCTTCAATGATTAAAGTATATCGCAATGATTTCATATCTACCCCTGTTAGCATCTACATGTAGTATTACAATACATACAGTTGTGTGTGGGTGTGGGGGGGGGGGGTGATGAAGAGAAGAAGCAAGATGACACCATAAACGTAATATCTGCCTGAGCAGTTAATATTTCAATTCCCAGGAAAGGTATTTCTGTCCACCGTTGCCATAGCAATCCAGATTTAAAAGCTATTTCCCCCCAAAATGCAGGCTGCATTTCCGTGTCTACTGAATTTAGATGAAATGATGTTTATTGCCGCTCACTCATTTGTTCATAGAGCTTTTTGAGGAATGGGCTGAGATTAAATAAGATTATGTATTCTGATGATGTAAAAGTTCTGGAAGCAGTAAATGGTCTTATTATCAATAAAACTAATGATTATTAAATGCTTAAAGATTAAAGACATGGAATATTGTTGTTATCCATATTTGTCATTGTACCTGATGTTGACCGTCTGTTATTTCCAATGTCAAACATTTATGTCTTTGAAATGTCATTGTTAAAAAACTCATGCACATGCACACAAGATAAAGGAATTAACAAGGTTGAAAGATCAAAGATCTGTTTCTGCCGATCAATTGGACTGGGTTTGCCCTATCCACT
The DNA here is from genome assembly GCF_037042905.1 of Lytechinus pictus. NCBI lineage: Eukaryota > Metazoa > Echinodermata > Echinoidea > Temnopleuroida > Toxopneustidae > Lytechinus > Lytechinus pictus. Next base: position 13,506,054 of record NC_087260.1, read on the forward strand.
AACCTATCTCTGCATGTGGTCTAGTGGTTAAGGTACCAGCGTTCTAAGCTGTGGGTCCAGGTTCAGTACTCGGCAGAGATATTTTGTCCAGTTTGCCACAGGTGTACCCTGTGTTTAGATTAAATTTATTGCTGCTGACATGTTGATAAATATTTGTCATGCTTCAGCTTGCCATCTCATAATTCCAATTTATAACTCATTTCCTTTGTAAAGATTTGTATAATTGTTAAAGGTCAAGTCCACCCCAGCAAAATGTTGATTTGAATAAATAGAGAAAAATCAAACTAGCATAACACTGAAAATTTCATCAAAATCGGATGTAAAATAAGAAAGTTATGGTATTTTAAAGTTTCACTTATTTTTCACAAAACAGTGATATGCACAACTCAGTGACATGCAAATGAGTCAGTCGATGATGTCCATCACTCACTATTTCTTTTGTTTTTTATTGTTTAAATTATAAAATATTTCATTTTTTACAGATTTGACAATAGGGACCGACTTGACTGAATCATATAGTATTAAACAATGCTAATTCCACATGTTCAGGGAGGAATTAATCACTGTATCACTTGACAATGAGGAGAAAATTAGAATATTTAATATTTCATGTAATAAAATATAAAAGAAATAGTGAGTGGATGACGTCATCAGTCTCCTCCTTTGCATACCAACCAGGATGTGCATATAAAGCTGTTTTGTGAAATTAAGCGAAACTTTAAGATGTCATAACTTTCTTATTTTACATCCGATTTTGATGAAATTTTCAGTGTTATGCTTGTTGGATTTTTATCTTTTTATTCAAATCAAGTTTTTGTTGGGGTGGACTTGTCCTTTAATGTACCAGTGCAAGGCAAAGTTCCCCTAAGGGGATAATTAAGTTCAATTCGGTTCAATTCTACATTTGAGTTTGTACACTTAAACTGTAGTTTTGTTCCAATACCAGTTAACCTCTTTCAGCCAGAAAGAGACTGACCTTCTCATAACATCTGATGATAACTTCCACCTTTGGTTTAGATTATATAGTACACTCTGATGAGTCACAATGGAGGATCTAAAATTAATGAAGAATTCAGTCTTCAGTGTGGAAGTGATGTATTCTCCTCTTGTGACGAGTGATGATAGCACTTGTTCTAAAGGTGACTACTTCTCTGAAGTAGGGGTTGTAGCATTTAAAGGGACTCTTTAAACCCTCATCCAAAGCAAATATTCAACAAATATTAGAAAAAGATAAATTAATGAATATGAAAATTAATGAAGAATTCTGTCTTAGTGTGGAAGTGATGTATTCTCCTCTTGATAAATCCCAACCCTCTCTTGTGACGAGTGATGATAGCTCTTGTTCTAAAGGTGACTACTTCTCTTAAGCAGGTCTTAAAGCATTTAGAGAGACTCATTATGCCCTCAACCCCAAAGCAAATAATCAACAAATATTAGAAAAAGATGACTTAATGAATATATGAAATAATGAAGAAGTCTGTCTTTAATGTTGAAGTAATGTATTCTCCATGTAATACATCCAAACCACCTCTTGCGACGAGGTAACTACTTCTCTGAAGTGAGGGTTGTGGCATTTAAATGCACTCTTAAAGCCCTCACCCCAAAGCAAATATTTAACAAATGTTAGAAAAAATATAGATTAATGAATATAAAAATTGATGAAAATTCTGTCTTCAGTGTGGAAATGATGTATTCTACACTTGATACATCCAAACCATTTCTTGCGACGAGTGATAAGAGCACTCGTTCTTCAGGTGACCACTTCTCTAAAGCAGGAGTTGTGGCATTTAAAGGTACTCTTGACACCATCACCGCAAAGTAAATATTTAAAAGAGAAAAGGGAATGAAGGAATGCATGAATAAACAATTGAAATCATTGCTCAATTAATAATCAATAAAATGATGAATTATGATGAGGATGAATAATTGAATTAGGGTGTAATTCAATATCTTTTGACAAGTGGTCATCATCCTAAAGGTGACTCCTTGTGTGAAGCAAGAGTAGTGGCATTTAAAGGGACTCTACATAAAGGAAGCATACACCGGCAGGGAAATTTGATGACAGGATTGGAAGAAGGGGAAGGGGGGGGGGGCAAGAGGGAGTGGGTGAGAAAGGGTGAGTTTGATCAGCTTTCAGAGTATTGATCTCAAAATGTTTAATAGTCTGGTCTGTTAGCGAAATTATGTGGACACGGTGGACAAAAGCATGATTTTTTCTCCAGACCTTTGTTTATGTATAAGAATTAAAAATGGGGTATGCTCCAAAAAATCTGGCTGCAGGAAATGTGAAAAAATGTCAGAATTTTTGAGTTTAGATTGGTCTGATATATAGACTAGCGCCAGTGCAAAACTCAATAGTAGTGCATTATTTTGCATTGGTTTAGTTCTTAAATTCAGACCCTTTTTGAACAGATGTTCTGTTTGTCCTCACATCTCAATGCACCATATATTTGAATGCAGATGCTAAACAAGCCGAAGGGTGGCGGAGGACTTGGTGGAGGGGGTTGAATGTTGGTGTGTATGTACACATTTTGGTCTTGGGGTAAAGATGTGCAAAACAAATTTTTGCATGTTTTGGAATTGGTGTTGCCATGGTAACAGTGTATTATGGCAAAATAAGGTAAAAATCTTGCAGTTATCTTGCAGTTAGAACTACTTCCTCAGTTTTCATCCGATTCTCATGAAATTTGGCACACACATTGTTCTTGAGGTGAAGATGTCTAAGACACTTTTGTGTGTCTTTCAGAAATCTCGTTGCCATGGTAACAACATGTTATATGGTGAAAATTGGGAAAAAACTTACAATTCAAACTGCTTCATCAGTTTTCAATCAATTCACATGAAATTCGGCACACGCATTGGTATTGAAGTAAAGATGTACAAGGCACTTTTTTGTGTGTTTCAGAAATTGTGTTGCCATGGTAACAACATATTATATGGCAAGATTTAGGTAAAAACCTTGCAATTTGAACTACTTTATCAGTTTTGAACCAATTCTCATGAAATTTGGCTCACACATTTGCCTTGGGGTAAAGATGTGCAAGAACCATTTTTTTGTGCATTTGTCAGAGAGTGCATTGACATGGTAACCACATATGATAGCCAGAAATGCAGGAAAACTCATTGTGGATCAAACTACTTCCCCTGATTTTAGTCAGTGCTCATAAAAGTTGGAAGAAATGTTCATCTTGGGGTAAAGATTCATATTAACTTCTAAATGTCTTCTCTGCATTAAAATGTTCACTCCAGAGTGTTGGGGTATTAATCACCTTCAGTAATATTTCTAGGTTTTTGGGGGGAGGGGCGGGATTGGTCCTTAAAATCTGACATCAAAATAAAGAAGGTTAAAGGCAGTGGCCATTAGGAACATAAAAATGATAAACATTCTTAAAATAAGCATCCCCTCAAAGGCATAGGCTGGGGGTACACTGGGTGAATGTGAAACCTTTCGCTGAGGCAGAGGAGTTCCAACACTGGCAAGCAAAACGAAATGTGTACCCCTTCTACTTTCAACAGCTGATTTTCCAAACCTTAGTTCCACCTCCCCAAGATGTGCACCCCTCCCCATACCACTTTTAGTTCTACCTCCCCATGCTCAAACCAGTCTACGCCTTTGTCCCTCAGTGGTCTTTGCATTTATAAAGCGAGACATTACTCCTTTTTTTTTGGGGGGGGGGGTCTTTAGAAAATGACTTTATAAAAGTGAAAGTTAAAGGATTATGACTAGGAACTTAACCCCCCCCCAAAAAAAAAAAAATAGGGGGCTGATATATTTTTTTGAGCAGAAAATTGCCCCCCCCCCTTAAAAGGTAAGAAGAGTCCTTTGCACTTCAGACCATTCATTTGAAGTTTAATGTATTCTGATTTGATAAAAAATTGTTTACTTACCCGATTAATCATTGTTTATTTATATTCTCCTACTCAGTCTTTTATTCATATTCCGTTCCTACCCTTTCTTTTTAACTTTATCACATCACTCTTGATTTTGAGCTTCACCATACCATCTCTTTCTGTTTCCTCTCTCCTTTTTTTATTCTCTATTTTTTCTGACATTTTTTAAAGTGTACCTTTAATCATGCAACTAATTATAGAAATATAAATATATACAAAAATCTCTGCACTTGTTTTAGAAATTCACTTGCAAATCCATGACTCAATAACATACCATATCAAAGATATACATATGTGCACAATAGATTTTAGCCTTCTATTTTCTTTCAGTTGATTTTTTCAGTATATTTCTGTGACAGCCCCTGCTTTATACATCCTACATCTCCCATTGTCAAAAAATAAATATTATGTTTCAGTAGCAAAATTGTCGGATGCAAACTCTGACTATCATAAAAAAATGCAAATAATTTTCCATTCGAGTAAAGACAAACTTATTCACTGTTCATTGAGCAAAAATTTAATGATGACTTTTATTTCTCTACATATAATCATATTCTAGTCATATCCCTTTCAGATGGTGGTAACTGCAGGAATGGGAAAACTGAGTGATAAAACTAAAATTTTCACAGAGGATTTACGGAAAATAACTAAATCCATTTTTTTCAAGCAACAGTTATTCCATTCTGAATGCTGCAACCTTGTTAATATGAATTTGATGCACCTTCACCAAAATATAATATCATGACAGTCATTTATTCAATTCTTTAAACTAGACATTAAATATTGCTAATAGTATTATTTAGGACAGTGTAGCCAAAATGGAGTTTAAAAGATTATGAAAAATATGAATGTCAGGGTATTATATTTCGGAGTAGGTGTAAGCATTCAAAATGGAATAATTGTTGCTAGATAATAATGGATTAAAATAGCAAAGAAAAATGTACTTAGAGAGGGAGACAAAGAGGGGGAGAGAGGAAACAAAACAAGAATATATGGTAAAGATCAAAAGTGCAAAAAGTGATGTAAGAAAGTCAGAGTAGGAACTGAAATGACAAAAAACTGAGTAGAAGCAAAATAAAAGATTGATCAATAATTGGGCACCGGAAACGATCTTTTATCAAAGCAGAATGTTTTAGGCTTTAAATTAATATGCTGAAGTGTAAAGGATTTTTCTTCCCCCCCTTTTTTTTTTTTTTGGGGGGGGGGTTAAGTTCCTAGTCGTAATAATTTCCTTTTACTCTTTATGTGGCAATTTTCTAAAGCCCCCCCCCCCAAAAAAAAAAAAAAATGGAAGGGGTGCTTTTTTCAAGAGTGTTTAAGTTCCTAATGGTCATATGGTCATGGCCTTTAACCTTCTATATTTTTATGTTGTCAGTTTTTAATTACCTCCTCTGCCCCAAAAGAGAAGCTATAAATATTATTGAAAGTGATTAATACCCTGCGCTATTATATGACGTTAAAGGGGAATCCAACCCAAATAAACACTTGTTTTTAGAGGAAAAATCAGACAAGTTTATAGGTCAAAGTTTGAACAATATCGGACAAACCATAAGAAAGTTGTGAATATATAAAAGTTGTAAACATTGGTAATCACTATACCCATGAAGACTTCAAATTGGCCGCATATGTGATGTCATAGTGATGTATTAAGGCAAGGACCACTCTTCCATGTACTGGAATAATTGGCTAAAATGTCTTTTTCAAAAGTTTTACAAATTATATCTTTCTTTCATGAGGACATAAAACAATATACTACTAGGTTCATATTACGGCCCTAATGGAATAGGGATTTAGGAGAAAACCAAATATCCTGATAATTAAGCACAAGACCTATGGGAAAGTTGTCCTTGCGGCCTCACCCCTTGTCATAATTTACTTACCCAGTTGCCAATTTGAAATCTACATATTAGTAGTCTTAATTTTAAAGCAACCATAAATTTTGCTTCCGATTTCTTTCAAACTTTCACCATTCTTATGTTTCTCCTTTTCCACACAACATTTTATGACCAAGGCTGGATTCCCCTTTAACACTGAATATGAATCTTTACCCAAAATGAATATTTGTGTCAAATTTTATGAGCACAGGCTGAAAACTGAGAAGTAGATTGATCCACAATGAGTTTTCCTGCATTTCTAGCTATCATATGTGGTTACCCTGGCAATGCACTTTCTGACAAATGCAAAAAAAAAAGGTTCTTGCACATCTTACCTCAAGGCCAATGTGTGAGCCAATTTCATGAAAATTGGTTCAAAACTGATGAAGTAGTTCAAATTGCAAGGTTTTTACCTAAATCTTGCCATATAATATGTTGTTACCATGGCAACACAATTTCTGAAACACACACAAAAAGTGCCTTGTACATCTTTACTTCAATACCAATGTGTGCCGAATTTCATGTGAATTGAATGAAAACTGATGAAGCAGTTTGAATTGTAAGTATTTTTCCAGTTTTCACCATATAATATGTTGTTACCATGGCAACAAGATTTCTGAAAGACACACAAAAATGTGTCTTAGACATCTTCACCTCAAGACCAATGTGTGTGCCAAATTTCATGAGAATCGGATGAAAACAGAGGAAGTAGTTCTAACTGCAAGATTGTTACCTTATTTTTGCCATAATACACTGTTACCATGGCAACACCAATTCCAAAACATGCAAAAATTTATTTTGCACATCTTTACCCCAAGACCAAAATATGTACATACACACCAACATTCAACCCCTCCACCAAGTTCTCCGCCACCCTTAGGCTTGTTTAGCATCTGCATTCAAATATATGGTGCATTGAGATGTGAGGACAAACAGAACATCTGTTCAAAAAGGGTCTGAATTCAAGAACTAAACCAATGCAAAATAATGCACTGCTATTGAGTTTTGCACTGGCGCTAGTCTATATATCAGACCAATTTAAACTCATAAATTCTGACATTTTCACCCATTTTTTCACTGTTCCTGCAGCCAGATTTTTTGGAGCATACCCCATTTTTAATTCTTATACATAAACAAAGGTCTGGAGAAAAAATCATGCTTTTGTCCACCGTGTCCACAAGTAGGGTATTTTTGACGCTAACAGACCGGACTATAATGACAAATACATTTACATGTCAACGCTAGTAATGTGTGAAGAACCATTCTTTTCCCCTTGTGTATCTGTTATCAACCCCCACCCCCAAAAAGAAATTCAAAAAGAAATTTTGATGAACAAAGAATGTCATTACACCCCAGCCTGTCTGTATAGAGCATGTCCCATTCAACTTAGGCATCCCCCTGTATATAGACACGTTTTCAATTGGTTATAAAGGGGATGTAACTTGGAGGATCATACGAAACAATGTTAATACTGTAAGGGGGAAAAAGAACAAACAGTTGTGACCTTTTTGAGCAGCCCACGTGTTGTGTCCCATAACACAAATTCCACCCTACCCCAACGGCACAATGCCTGCGCAGGTCTTGAGAATGGAAGAATAACAGCATTGCTTCTTCAACATAATTTCATTTATTGATTTCCATCATTTCAAGGGGTCGAGTTCTGTATGATCCCCGGCGCAACCTCCACCCTTTCAGAACCACCGTCGGTTCAGTAATAGGATGACAGGGAAAACGTTATCTCAAAGCCCCGTCGTTCGATTTTGTTCGCATTACGACTCACTCCCGTAGATTCAATTTTGGATTTGACGGGTCAGTTGAAATTCAATAACTGCTCCTGTGCTTTTGCCCCCTGCCATGGGGGGAGATTTGCCCAGTGGTCATGCCCCATTCTTGCAAGATGCACGATTTTATTAAATGACAGTATCCTGAAGTTCTTACATGTAGGTGTAGTGCAGTGATGGGAGGAATGGAAGGTTTAGGTGTATCCAGAGAGAACTGTGCATGTTTTGTATCTGTTTGTGATGGAAATCACTTTTATTGTGAATGATGTTCTCTGCTATTTGCTGGTAAATGACTTGTGGGTTTCATGATTTGATTATTTTGTTATTCAATCAAAATATAATTATAAACTAATGTTTTGTAATTAATTTTATGTCATGAATACAGGCCTTAAATTTTGAACTTTTTTTTAGGGCAAGGCCACTTCCCAAAAGGGTACCTTATATATTTAAAGGACAAGTCCACCCCAACAAAAAGTTGATTTCATAAAAAGAGAAAAATCCAACAAGCAAAACACTGAAAACTTCATCAAAATTGGATGTAAAATAAGAAAGTTATGACATTCTAAAGTTTTGCTTGTTTTCACAAAACAGTTATATGCACATCCTGGGTGGTATGCAAATGAGGAGACTGATGACGTCATCCACTCACTATTTCTTTTGTATTCTATTACATGAAATATGAAATATTCTCATTTTCTCCTCATTGTCAAGTGAAACAACGCTTGATTCCTCCATGAACAGTTGAAACTAGCATTGCTTAAAACTATATGATTCAGTCGAGTTGGTCCCTATTGTCAAATCTATAAAAAATGAAATATTGTATAATTCAAACAATAAAAAACAAAAGAAATAGTGAGTGATGGACATCATTGACTGTCTCATTTGCATGTCACTGAGTTGTGCATATCACTGTTTTGTGAAAAATAAGTGAAACTTTAAAATGTCATAACTTTCTTATTTTACATCCGATTTTGATGAAATTTTCAGCGTTATGCTAGTTTGATTTTTCTCTAATTATTCAAATCAACATTTTTCTGGGGTGGACTTGACCTTTAGGTACAGTTATGGAAAGTTACAAAGGACCTCAAAATATTCAAGGCCACTGAAAGGGCCATTTAAAGCCTTGGACTGCTTTTTAAACAATTTATAATCTGCATGCCTAATCGATATCAAAACTAGGATTAATGAAAAGGGGTAGGGTTGGGAGGTTCTGACAACACCACCAAAAGCCTCTGTTAGTCCTGGCTGCAACAGCCCGCGTTAGTGCATGTACTGTATGCATTGAAATGTCCGTAATGTCTTACTCTAGGTACAGGTAATAAGAAGGGACAGCATCTATTGATTACTGTACAAGCTCTGGTGACGGAGAGGACAGTAATACGAGTGATTCTCGAGGCCCTTGATTGGGTTCTTGTTTCGGGAGGGTGCATATTCTCCGCCCAATAAGCAACAGATTTCTAGGAACATGGAAACCTAGACCCCATTCCCACCTTCATTCTTAAACCAGTTTTTTTAATAGTGGCAACCAGTTTAACGTGTAATGGGAATGCTCAAAGCAGTCTTGGAAGCGATCTTAAGTGGTCTTCAAAACCAGTTCGGAAATCCACCTTGCAATGTGGTCTTCAAGACCACTTTACCTTGTTAAACTGGTTAACCGGTAAGGACACAACTGGTTTGCTTAAATTGGGTGTGCGAATCAGTACATACGGTACAAACAAATGATGTTTAAATCCAACATTTTGGGGATTTCTCTTAATCAACAGATGGTAGTTTCACATAATAAATTAACCAACCTGATATGTTGGTTGAAACATTTCTTGGAGTGTGGATTAAGGGGTGCATAATGAAGAAATGGGGGAAAGGTCCTTCTGAGCGAACTGTAATAAATTTGAACTAAATTTATATATTTTGTAATTAAATTACTTAAGAATATATTTAAAAAATGAAAGAAACATGCAAAGGGAATGAATCTATGATTCCTATGGGTTCCAATCTTGGTCAGTCATACATGATGAAGGAATCCAACTTGAATTGTGTACTCATACTCGATACTCGGTATTGACAAAGGTCCCGTCTCTGTTTGCGCAGTTCTGATCCTGGAAAGCAAAGTTCAAACTGCACTGGGTCCGTGGTGTCAGAAAGATATATCAATGATATTCATGGAATAATTATTGATTTGTCTTACAAGGCTACATACATATGTGTCTGTGTTCCCCTAACAAGTGCAGACATACTTGCACATGCGAAGAATAGTTCTTGATTCATTCATATGCTGAGATAGTTTACCCACATGTGCCACATTAATAATTGATGTACATGTATACATGGTTATTTTGATTGCGCGATTAATATTTTATTAAATTGATACTCATGTTCTACATGTACATGTACATGTATGCAGGTCTGTGAGTCAAGCTTCTATATTATCCACTGTAAAAACTTATATTAAAAGTCAGTACTAATACATTGTGAAAGAAATGGAGATGATGGTATGGGCGATGCCATAGCTGAATGCTTGAGCAATACAATTTTCATTGTTATCAATGATACAGGTATAGTGGGTAGCCATGTGAAAAACTGATTACCAATATCAAAATGTTTAGTTGGAGGTGAATTAAAGGTGAAAATGGTGTGTGTCGCACGGGACTCATAAATGTCCCGTACGACGACGCAACATTTTATCCTCTAATTCACCCATCGACGACATTTTTCTGTTGGTTGTAATTTTTTTTTTTACATGACTTTCAAGTAGTACTTTATTACTACCACAAAACAAGTTGAAGTTCCTTATTTTTTTGGACAGCAGGTTGAAAAATGTCGTGAAAATGGCTGATTTTTCTAGCATGGAATCGCCCATTTGTGTGTCTCTTCTGTTCTGGGTATACAGTCATGATACTTTTTAACACTTCAACATTAAAATGTTCTTATTTTTCTCTCTTTTCTCTCATTTCCTTTTTTGTAGACCTGAAAAGAGAAGCATCAATATGTCACATGTTAAAGCATCCACACATTGTTGAATTATTGGAGACATACAGTTCAGATGGACTACTCTATATGGTTTTTGAATAGTAAGTATATCTTTCACGTTCTTTGGCAAGGCCTAAGTCCCATTTTTGCCACTCTCCACCCAGGTGGAGTATATATGTAACTTTTAATCTGAGAATAGATATCTTGCAAGCTCTAATAACTTCATACACTATACAGGTATATTTCAGGGCCAAGCAGAGTTTATAGCTGACGAGGCTATCCTGATTAAATAGAAATAAAAATAGAAATGAAATGAAATTAACAGTTCCTAATCATATTCTAATGGACACTGCCTATTTCATTAAATTTTTGAAAAGTTATCTGCCTTGACTTCAATTATTGATTGATTTTAATATCCAATGTGCATTTGAGATCATGTCATATGAAGAACTTAAAATGAAATATAAATATTACATATAAAGAATAATCAGGTACATGTAGGTCTATAAAATGATGAATTATCTAGCCATGGTTATCAAAGCATTACAAGTCACGCTTCATGATTTCATAGGAAGTCTGACAAGGAAGGTCTTAATGGGTCATTGACTTGCAAGCGTCATAGATCATGATTTGTAACTCTCGTGAATGAGTGCTAATAAAATAAGAAAAATGATTTAGTTCTCCTCAACTGGTCCCCCGTGAATACATGTAGGTGTAATGACAAATATGAGGATTTATCAACGTATGTAAATCATTCATGTAATTTGTCGTCTCTTTTGTATTATGTATCATTATATGCAGTATAGTTGATGCTCAATTTCTGTATGATTCTTAGCATCTCAGTGTAAAGAAAACAGATGATATATGCACTATACATGTACACACCTTTTTTCTATCATTTCAAATGGACTGCTTTCCGTGAGAAGGGGATTTATTCTATCCCCAAATATGACGCTGCAGTCACACCCATAAAACTGACTCTCAGCCGACCGATCGTATCTCATTGGAAATAACGTAACAGCTTTGATCACTCTGTAGTCGGTTTCACCGGTGTGTCTGTAGCAGTAGTGAGGTTCAAGTTGGTGAGGTTTACTTCATGCAAGACCAAGATGGGATTGCCTACGAGCGATGTCCATTGATGGGAGAGAATTCCTTGTAGAAGAAAAAAACTATCATGCTATTTTTAGCCGTGGATGTTTAGGCCAGGCATTCTATAGAGTGATGTGCGTGCGTGTTTCCATCAATTTATTCGATTGAGAGGATGCCTGCATCTTTTGTTTAGGGGGGTTGGTGACAGTTCCGAGGGCTAGAATTTAGCTTATTCTTTCAAGATGTTTCATATTTTTTACTTTGCTCAGTAATCTTAAATGTATGTTCAGCCTTTGAGAAATGGGCATATCTATTGTTATTAGAATTAGAAATGAACAAAATACGTTTTTCAAATTCTGGGAGAACTTTTTATCAATGTATTGTGTTTGAAGCTATGCATGTTTCAAATAGATGAAACTATATTTTTATTGATGTTGCTTATTGACCATTTTGTCTTATCAATAGCTTAGAGAAATTGGATGAGGGATTTGGTCGACTCCGCCCTCAAACTGTTCAAAAGAGCCCTTGCTAAATCCCCATTCATGACAATGCAGAATGTTGCAGTAGGTTACAAAAAGTAGATTAAAAAATATATCTTCAATACATGTATATATTTATTTTAACTTTTTATATAAAATGCAATTTGAGTAAATAATCATTGGGACTTTACAAAAAAAAAAGTATCTGGAAACCATTTCCACGCATGGCTTGTCAGTACAAATTGTACGAACTTGTTTTACCATGCAGAATACCCTCATTTCATCATATAAAAATTCATGTCTGTTATTCCTTTCAATTATTTACAATTCTACAACCCTCTTTTTCACAGTCTGTTTTGACAAAGTAGATTTTGGATCAATAAAATATAGATTTCACCACTCCTCCATTTCTGACAGCATGTATGTAGTCTGCCTTCCAGGCAAAACTGTATTCAAGAAAGGGGAAGAAATATAATGTGGATATATGTCTTTCCATGTTATTGGAATCGTAAGAGCCCGTCTTCATAATCTGGAAATGGCTTTAATAAATTCTTTTAATTGTATTGATTTTTTTGTTGGTAAAATGAGATTTGTGTTTAGTATGTAGGCCTATTCCATTCCTACAGTGTACACATTGAGTAGGAGCTAGTTGTTGATGCACTAAATTTTTTAATACTGCATGTACAGTACAAGAAATTCAACTTGTCTGAAAGGCACGCTACATGTATTTATTCCCATGAGTGGTGAATTATGCATATAATGATTCGCTTTGATGCAACTAGCTATGCATGCTGCAGTGATGAGAGGACAAACGTATCAGCTTGATAATATTTCAGTCTTAGTTTGCATTAAAAATGTCATGTAATATTTGTTTTCCTTGAATTTGCATTGTACTTGACTCAAGTAGAATCCCCTGCTATGAATAGCAGTATACTAAAATGAAAATATAATACATGTACAAAAATATTTTCATTCACTAATCAACATTTTCTTTCTCTTTTTATTCCTCTCTGCTATATTTCTTCCTTCATATATTTTTCCTCATCTCTCTCATAATCTTCCCCCCCCCCAATTCATAAAAAACTTTGCTTCTGCCCCTCTCGCTCTTTTCTTCACTTTCGTGTTTGTTTATGCTCTCTCTTTGATGTTCTACCTGTTTTCTCTCTTTCTCTCCCCTCCTCTTTCACCCTCCTTTCTTCCATTCCCCTTCTATCTCTCCCGTTCTCTTTCTCTCTTCGTTCTTTCCCTATCTCTCCTTTTCCTTCTTGCTCTCACCCTCCTATTACCCTGTGCAGTATGGAAGGAGCAGACCTGTGTTTTGAGATTGTCAAAAGAGCGAATGCAGGCTTCGTCTACAGTGAAGCAGTATCAAGGTAAGTAACTTAATATTCATACCCCTTTCACACTGACCATTCTGGGGATACCCAGATGTTACCTGGATGAAAAATGAAAAATTCCTCCGGACTGCCGTTCGGACCCTTAGACCCTCTAGTTTGGTCTGCTGTATGCTTGGAAGCTCCCACCACTTTGAGACAGGAAATGAGAGGAAAATGTTGACCAGGGCTCCGTAACTCAAAGATTAGCGATCAATCGCTAAATGGACTGACCAATCAAGATCAATGTTACACGCGTATCTAGTTCAAAATACTGACCAGGAACCAATCAGAAGTGTTCTTTCATATTTGCTATTCATCGCTAAGCTTTGTGTCATGGGCCCCAGGGCCTGTATCATAGAGGTTTGTGACAGATATCAAATAATACAAGCATTCTGATTGGTTAATGTTCAGTGTTTCAACCAAGATGCCCATGTAACATTGATCTCAGTTGGCCATCACCACTCATTTCTGCGATTGATCCCCACCTTTGTGGTACAGACCCCTGATTCCCCAAACTGTTTATTATTCTTGACTTGTAATGGTCTTCATAAAAGTTTGATTAGGGTTTCTACAGAGACAGACGGCATGAAGCGTGTTTAATTAATGCTATGCCCTTTGGATATTCAAAGAGGAAGGACAAGTAGTCAAAGAACGTAGAAAGAGAGAGAGAGAAAGTGAAACAAGAACGTAAAGAGAGACATGATTGGGAGGAAGATTATTAACAAAAGTCCCTGTTCTCACAGCCTTGAAGAAAATTAAACTAGCATTATTAAAGCACATGTACCTTGATGAAAAAAAAATATTACAAAAGTTTTTCAAACTATGAAAAAATCATCATGATTGAGTGATTCCAGTTATCAGTTTGTTTTGAATAAACTGATTATATTTATTACTGTTAACTTGATTGCCAAGACTGTTGGATACATGGGATGTCTAAGATGGAAATTTGATACCTGTGCAAATTTTTGAAGCATAGTTGAAAAAAAAATTCAATAAGCATTGTTGATAGAAATGTGACAAATACCTACCACCACAACTTCTCCATGAAATTTATTAGCTCGGGGTCACCTTGCAGCATTATCCTCATGATTTGATGGTAATCAACCCAGTTTTGGGTACAATCAATCTACGTCCTGATATGCCCATCTGAAAAGGGCATGTTTAGACTTTGTATAATATGTATAAGACTTGTGTTTAAAAATATAATACAGAATTTGTGGTGGCACCAACAATAATAACGGTCCGGGTGGGTGTTTCATAAAGCTCTTCGTAAGTTAAGAGCGACTTTAAGAACGACTGGTGATCCTTTCTTGTGGTAAACGGTAGATTCATTGGCGATGGTTTAGCGCGTAAGAAAGGATCACCAATCGTTCTTAAAGTCACTCTTAACTTACGAACAGCTTTATGAAACGGCCCCCAAGGGGTCGTTTCATAAAGCTGTTTGTAAGTTAAGAGCGACTTTAAGAACGACTGGTGATCCTTTTTTGTGGTAAATGTTATTCACTAAATGTTCATTGGTGATTATCTTGCGTGTAAGAAAGGATCACCAGTTGTTCTTAAAGTCGCTCTTAACTTATAAACAGCTTTATGAAACACCCACCTGAAAAGGTAATGATTGATCCTACAAGTATACAACTTCTTTGGCTAGGTCTTTTTGGCAGAAGCAACTAATACTATGTGGGCAAGAAGGCAGGTCCTTACATTTCTTTTTGAGATTTGCAATATTCTGACTCATGAAAGAGTTCAATCTCTGGTGTTCTGCTACCCCAAATTTAATATCAAGCTAAAATATATCGAAATATATCAAACTTAAACTTTGTTGAGCTACGACGAAGGTCTCATGAAGCATGCTGCATTGTAAGCAAAAGCTTACCAAAAACAGAAATTTTTGTGGTTGTGGAAAAAAGAACATTATCCCAATTACATTTATAAATTCGAGTCCCATGTCTATACAGTAGTTTGCTGGTGAAGGAATATATTGATAACACTCTCTTCATTTCAGCCCTTAGCAACTGTTGCTAAGGAGGTCATAATTGATAACCACTGACACCAAGAGATAAAGATATGTATCTGGTTCATTGGGTATGTGAATTATTTATAGCCTCATCGGATTTCAATAAGGTCGTGGTAAAAAAAGAAGATAATTGCCAATGCCAGTTCAATATATGCTTACATGCTGGACCAAATACTACTACCACCACCAGCCACCCACCGCCATGACCACTATTAATAATAATAAAATGTTTTTAAAGCTTATTAAAATAGATCAAGCTCCAATTGCTTTCCAGAAAAAAAGGTAGAACAAAAAAGATATAATACCATGATATGAAAATATATAAAGAGTAAAAGTACACAAAATGAATTGTACAATGCCTACTTAGCTTGTTGTATGCGAGCAAATGGGAGGCTGAATGTCAAACATTTGTACAGTTGCACACACTACGTACCATCCAAAATGTACCGTTGCACGGCTTTAGGAGGTGACGTCACAATACGATTTTATTCATTGCGCTCAGTAAAAATGAAGGTGCAATACGCGTAGAGCCTGCTGGCTAAATGCGCAATGCTGCCCAAGGTCATGTGCGCTTGTGGGATTTTGCTTTTCGCTTTCAATATTTTTGCTCCCTTTTCATAGATCACTGCAGGGTAAATCTTTATTTTTTTTCATATTTTTGCTAGATTCCGAGGCGTTATACAACACAAATAGCGAATATTCATATTCGTGCAATGGTGTGAGATTTCGCATTCGGTGAAAGAAAGAAACACTCTATTCAACGAGGCATTAGTTGAGTTGAATAGAGCATCTTTCTTTCACCTCATGCGAAATCTTGCCTATTCGCTATTTTTTTCACTGTCCAATAAAAGTTTATTTCAGGGTGAAGAGATGACATTTTAGGGCTTTCATGAACGATTCGGGAGTTGTCTTTGGCCTGATGTGCAGTGGTAAAGCGTTTGAAAGTTTTGGTGCAGGTGGAGGAGGAGGAGAAGGAGGAGGGGGAGAAGGAGGAGAAAAAGGAAAAAGGAAGAAGAAGAAGACAGAAGAAAGAGGAGGAGGAAAGAAAGTAGGAGAAGAAGAAGAAAAAAAAGCTTGCAGAAACTTAATATCTTGACCCTTTAAAGAGATGGCTCCTGCCTTATTGCAGTCAATTATAGGTCATTCCGTAGAGATTGACGTGAGAGACGGGCAATTAGTATGCCCTGAGTCGAGGCATCCTTTTCTACCCATCACCTGGCTATCACCCGGTGACGTGTCTTTGATGCTTCGTCCCGTCTCCCCTGCTGAATCCCAACCAGTTGCTTTAATACTGACCACTGACTGCATGCCCGTCTTGGTTTACACATTTACGCCGCATCAGATACCCTCCATCCTGCCCGATATTCAATTCGTAGAG
Source organism: Lytechinus pictus (assembly GCF_037042905.1). Lineage (NCBI taxonomy): Eukaryota > Metazoa > Echinodermata > Echinoidea > Temnopleuroida > Toxopneustidae > Lytechinus > Lytechinus pictus. The sequence continues at coordinate 13,522,903 of NC_087260.1, forward strand.
CAGGACGTGTGTGGGATGGGAGTTGCTTTAAAGGGCAACATCTCCTTTATGAGAAAACAGTAAAAAAAAGAAAAGCAGTCTTGTTTAAGTTTGAATCTAATTGGACAAGCAGTTTAAAATTTGAATTTACATAGATGTGATCATAGTATGGAAAGTTCAAACTCAAGAGAGGGCTACTGTGGTTGTCATGAAGTGCCCAGGCAAATTTCCTCAATATTTTAACACGGGAAAAATTATTTAAAAAATACATCATTAGTACTCCACTACTTTTATAACTCATGGGGGTAATACAAGATAGATTTCTGTAGACAGCAGATTAGGATTTGTTCTTAACGCATTCCCCTGATCAAATTGCCAACTCAAGATGTGCATGAACAAATGATTATCATCCCCTCATTATCTAGACTATTGATGTCTAACTTATCATCTCATTTCTTTGATCCATGTGCTTCGATGCAAATTGAGTTATTTCAAGGTTAGAGCTGTCCTTTAACGAAGGCCAGGTTGCATGACCCACATCTGTGATAAAGGGTCTTGATGCATGCGTAGTGTGACTGGTCAAAGATATCGTATGTCGATGGCTAATCAAACATCTCCATTCAGAAAGTATTTTGTAGAACTAAATGAAATTGAATTTGATTGAACTACATGTAGGTGTAAATTGAACTTAATTGCATTGAATGTGGTGGAATTGGATTGAATTGAATAAATCAAATTAATTTGAATTAAATTGAATTGGAATGAATTCAGATGAAATTGAATTCAAGTGAATGAATTAAGATGAAATTGAATTCAAATTGAATTATGGTGAATTGAAAGTTTATCAATACTGATATTGTATTCAAAACAGTAATTAAACCTTCAAAGAACAGTTCCTTTTTATAGAGTCCCCAACACTGGGGTCATCTGAGACATATCGTAAAAATAAACTGGAGCCCCCATTATTTCAAGGGGGGGGGGGGAGTCTTTTCCTTATTGACTATTTCAAGGTGATCATTGCTGGGGTGTGCTCCTCAAATTGAGATATACTCCAAGCCACACTAATTTGGATGTCGGTCTAAAGCAACCATCTCATCCTGAATTATTCACTCCCTCCTAGGGGGTACAGATGGGGGTAGTTATAGATATGGTGTGAAGGTGATGATGAAAAGTATTAAAGCCTGTCTTCAGTTATGGTAAATTCCCTCAAATGCACCTATTACTATTTTAATTTATTACCAGCTCATATAATTCAATTCAATTCAGCATTTATTTCCAATTCATTAAAAATACAAGTTGATATCATGATCATGTACAAACAAAGAAACAATAAAAATTAAAACATAATTATCATTGAAAAATAAATAAATACAGACGAAAGTGATAATCAAAGTATTATTGCCAAATCATTGAAATAATATTAAAACAAGACGAAAGATAAGTAATAAATAAATGGGAAAAAGGAGTGTACTATAAAGCCAGGAGAAGGCTTGTTAAAACGCACACACCCAAAATAAATAAATTCTTAAAATAATTGTAATATATGGATGCGGCAAGTATGCCTTAAAACAGTTTACATGTAGGTCCAGGATCTCTAATTAAAATGCGTTTTACAGGATAGATTTTGTGATTGTTCATGAAAATTTAATTTGATTGGGAGCCCAAGTTTGAATACCTGGTTGCAGCCTTCAGAGATCCAAAAATATCACCCCACTGACCAAATTTTATGTATGGAGAAGCATATCTATTGGTTTAGTAACATTCAGAAGAATGATCAACTTAAATTGCCTGGTTTACTGTTAATGGTTGAAATAGTTTGAATTCATGTCAATGAGACCAGTTCTTAATGATCATCCAAACTTGTATCAGTGATATAATACAGTGCAAAGAATTTTTTTTATATGAAATACAAGTCTCAACTTCTGAATAAGTCCTACAGTATATTTTCACTGTTTCTGAAGAATCGTCTGCTAAATTCATTTGAAAAGCTCATGACAGGAATGCCTAACGTCTCCTTTTAAATGCTGAATCTTTATGTTTACTCGGGATCAAGAATTTGAAGGATATCGAAGAGAGCTATACTTTGTTTGTAAATTTTGTATGAACGATGTTGATTTCTTTGTGCAAATATGGTATATGGAATACAAAACTTCTGGCTATACTTTAATGTGCATGATCAAAAAAAAAAAATCATGGTCATGTGATCATGAATTTCAGTTAACGAGGGTCCACCAGTGTTGCTGAAGTCAAATGTACAACTGAATTGAAGTAGGAGGGAATTTCATATCTCTTGTTGTGCTCTTAAACTTTCTTTGGGTATTCTGTTGGATCAATAATTCCAAAGGTTAAACTTTCAATTTAAGGTGAGAGACGGAGAGCTGAAAATAGCTGATAGGTTGTCAATATTTACCACTCTTGTAGGTCAGCAGTCCCCTTCTCAACTGATTTTTGATACAGAAAGAATTTCTTATCTCTAAAACCTTTATACGATGCTTCTTAAACTCTCTATGGGCTGATTTATTGGATCAATAATCCCAACTTTCACTTTAAGGTGAGAGGGAGAGCTGAAAATAGCCAATAGTTCGTCAATATTTACCACTCTTGTGGGCCAGAGCTACCCTTCTCATCATTAATGTGACTCATCGCCTGTAGGAGTTCCTTGCGAGACTCCGCCACGCTTGAAAGTGCATCAGTATCCAGCCCCTGCCTCCGACGTGATTAGGGCTGCTCAGAAGTATGTCTCGATGTGAATAATACATGGCGGAGGCCCCCAATCCTGTTTAGTTACCTAAAGAGGCTTATTCCCGGGATAGGGTTGAGATGCATGGCTTGGAATACGTTCTGTGCTGTGCAGGGATTCATCGAGAATGGAGAATGTTTCGAGTCTGCCTCGTTTGAATGTGATACCGGGTTATCATCGTGGATCTTTGATACCTTAATTGATTTCTTGTGTCACTCCTTCATTAATTCCTCCCTTCCTCCATCCTTTCTTTTTCCTCTCCGTCTTCTCTTTCTTCAAATTTGATTCTTTTCCTTTTCTTCTTCCGATGTGGGTGCTGCTTCAAGGTGCTGAAGATAAACACAGTGGTTGTGTGTATGTACAGTGAATATATATTCACGTATCCTATTCCATATATCCTATTCCACAATACAGCAAGATTCCACAACAGGATTTTTATGCAGCACTTTCCAAACTTTTCCGGCTTTTATTTTAGCATCCTAGTTACAGTGCCTGTCTTTATACCTATTGACACATTCATAGACTTTCTTTTTGAAAAGTATTTTTCTTGGGGTTGGATGTACATGTAGGGCATACATTTTTACACTGCAAACACAGTGGTGTTGAAATTACACTGCCAGTGTTCACAGAGCACCACATCAAGCATCTTACACCAGTGTTATGTTTATGGTGATAGTTCAACACACATTCTTTTTGTTATTTTAACACTTTGGTATAGTGTTCAACCTTCATGGTGTAAATTGAACGCCTGACGTTGTGGTCCTCGCAGAAAAGTGTCTGACATTATTCTCATTACCCTAGTTTTTATAACATAGTCTTTTCACTTCCTTTTTTTCCTTCTACCTCATTTTCCTTTAAGGGGTACTCCAGGCTGAAAACAATATGGCCCATATTCTGAACTGAGGTTTAAATCAAACCTTGGTTTAAAGTTGTGGTTTAACAATGGAGAGCCAATCGGGGCACAAATCCCTTACAGTACAAATCGATTTTATTAACTCATTTGACACTCAAATTGTACAATGAAAGATGAAAAGATGAAAATGAAAAGATGAAAATCCATATTTTATTGTTCGAAAAAGCATCAGGAAACAAAGTAGTACATAAGGCACATACGATATAAACAGAATTTTTGGCTCTCATAATTTTAGCACAGAGTTAGACCTTGGCGTAACTTGAACCTGACTTCAGAATACGGGCCTCTGACTTGAAGAGATAAAGTAGAATCAGACAAACAAAATACTGAAAATTTTTATCAAAATCGTACAGGGAATGAACAATTTAAAGTTTGGCAATATTTTGATGCAACAGTTCTACATGTATGCATGTCCTTATGAATATGTAATGGGCAAGTTGATGATGTCATATTTCCTCCTATTCTTTTGTATTGTATTATATTTCTTCCAATATTGTCCAAGAATTAAAAAAAATGGATAAACAACTGAATTAATGTTTAAGATTTCCATTGCTGCAACTTATTAAACATATAATTATATATATCATACACACGTATGAGAATATGAAATAGTTATGATTTCATGTAATAACACAAGAAAAAAGAAGGTGGGTTCATGACATCAGATCGAACGCCTATTGAATATTCATGACGACATGCATGTAACAGTTTTCACAAAAATATTGCTAAATTGAAAATTCAGCAATTTTAATGTTTGGCATCAGATTCTGATGAATTTTTCACCAGTCTGCTCAGTGAATGTTATTCTTTTTATCTAGACCTAATTATTTTCAACCTGGAGTACCCCTTTAAGTAATTTCTTTCCCCCTATTATCACCCATTTTCTCTTTCACCACTCCCCCAACTCTTTCAAGTCTTGAAGAATAATTCATATTCCAGGGGATCCTTTTATACAGTTTAGCTACCTAAAGAAGCTGAATCCCTGGATAGCGCGGGAACGTGACTTGGAATACAACACTGATCTGTGCCAAAGATGAAGTGAGAGGAATCCTTTGAATGCGTGCTGTTTGAATGCGCTATCCAGCAATCGCACATACCTTTCATTATGAACTTTTGCCATAAATTTTGTTTATCTCTCTTTAATAGTTCTCCATGATAATTAATTTCCTCACATCTCCCTTTTTTTATTCTGAATATCATTGTCCTGAATTGTTTTATTACCTTTTTACTCCTTTCAATGCCAATCATCTTCTCCGTCAGTCTCTGATATAGGCCTATCTCATTTACCTTTTCTGTCAGAAACTTTTACCTTAATCACTTATCCATTATTGTCTTTTCTTCTGCCCTATTGAGATAGTAATTGAGCCTTGTTTCAAAACTTTTAAGTCAATGATCGTGAGAATTAGGATAAGATGGTGCGTTAACACAGTGCTTTCACTATGAATTAATGATCCTTGTTGAAATGCAGATTATCATTTGCATAATAATAATAATACTAATATTGCACAATTTCTGTATGTATATACTCAACTGCGCATTACAATAATGTTATTATTACCCTGGCTATAGCCGTGCTGCCTACAGGCGCTCTGGCATTCGAGGAATTTCTTCCTGCCGGTTACCCATTCACCTCACCTGGGTTGAGTGCAGCACAATGTGGGTAAATTTCTTACCGAAGGAAAACACGCCATGGCTGGGATTCGAACCCACGTCACTCAGAGTGAAAGAAGAGAGTCATAACCACTTGACCACGTGTGTCTCTCATAATGAAATAAGATCACCTTTTTTCCTATTTTCAAAGATGTGTTCTGGAGTGAAAGGGGAGGAGACGGGGAACTTTTAAAAGTTTGAACAACCGCGTATGTCGTCTGCGCGTCAGCAGCTAAGCAATTTAGTTGCGACATCATCGTTTAGGATAAATCTGATTGGCTGACAGTAAGAAAATCACAGAAGGATCGCAGGAAGATCTGACACGTCAAATGCCTAAGATTTGGTCTGTGATTCTTCTGCAACATTGGTCTGTGATTCTCCTGCAACAAGTGGGATCGCAGTTGCAGCACGTAGGAGGTTGGGCCCTTGGGGGACACTGCGATTTTGTTGCAATCAGATCTTATTGCAATTGTGTCGCGTAGGGTGCGGCAGGCTTTAGACTTGTACCTGTTGACGTGATTCCTAGACACAGTAGGCCTACATTCTTTGATTTTTTTGTAAACATCCATGCTGCACAAGATATTAAACTTCCAGCCATAATGGTTACTTTATCAGGGGCCGTTTCATAAAACTTGTTGTAATAACAAACTTGCAATAACATTTATAATCTAGCGAAATCCTTCAATTTGATTGGCTGATAGTAAATTTGTTATAGAAATTGAGCAGTTGTTATCATAACAAGACTTTATGAAATGGGACCCTGAACTCCATAATAGATATTCAATTTGGTATTCACAAACAAAACAATTACCGAACCAGGCTAAGGTATGCACATCCCTCTTAGGGTCGAAATTGAAATTGGAGAATCAGATGAAATTGATATCGGGGAATGAAGAGAAGAAGTTTAATATATGCTTCACATTTAATAAATCAATTTGTATGTTTTCTTCCTTGCAGCCATTATATGAGACAGATCATGGAGGCATTAAGGTATTGCCATGACAACGATATTATCCACCGTGACATTAAGGTGAGTTAGTCTAAGAAACTAGTCTCCTTATTCAACATACTTGGAACACCTACATGTATGTATGTATATTAAAAAAATCAAAAGTGGACTAGTTAAAGAAGCTTAGTGGGCATAGGTACTTATTGATTAATTTAGAAGATTAAGAAATCATAGGCAATCAAAACCTTTGTTAGGTTTTGATTTTTCTTAGCAATCATTAGTTCTTTTTGTTATATATTTGGAAAGTGCGACTTGAAATATTTAACATGTATGTAAAACATTACAATAAAATATATGTTAGAACTGATAATGATTTAAGGAATTCTGATTTTTTTTGTGTGTCTCAAATGTATTCTCAATATTCTATTTGGATAAACAAATGGTAGCCTCTATTCTTTCTAAGCTTTGAATAGTTTCTTTAATTTTCACAGTGGGAAATTTCCTTCCAATAAATTAGAAAGTCAAAATAGTTCTGCTCAGAACACATGACAACAAAAAACAAGTTATATGCCATTTGTGAAAATTACATGCATTTTCTCAAAATAGATCGATAACTTGCATTCTTAAAAAAAAATAGAACAAAAGGCGTAATGCAAAAGGTCTTCATTCAGAGACTAACCTAACCGTGCTGAAACACATGCATAGAAACCAAGACGCAGACATGCAGAGGGATGTAATGATTCATGCATTATTCGATGACTTTCTCTGAGATGATTCGATTCTCTGTGACCTTCATCTTTCAAAACTGGACTTGGGGCTAGTATCACAAAGCTTAGCAATCATTGTAGAACATTTTTCTACGATCGATTGCATTGACTACAATGTACAATTAATCATAAAGATTGAGTGTATGATTAATCGCTAAACTTTGTGTTATGCGACGCAGATATTTTTTGTGTGTTCCCGTGGCCGACTCCCACCTTCCTCTAGAGAGGCATAAAGGGAGTTATTATGTGGTTGTGATTAGATTTTAAAGTAATTTGGTAAATTTACCAAAAAGAAAAAAAATACAAATGTGTGATGCTAAATTGTTTTGGATTTAGGATTGCTTTTCTTTTTCCTTAGACACAAAATATATTGCCTCATATTAGTTTTTCATTTTATCATTATTTATGTTGTTCATTCATTTATTTTTATTTATTTGGTATTAGTTGATTAATTATTTATCTATTTACTTATTGATTTGATTTATTATTTGATTAATTAATTAATCAATCACAATTTATTAAGGAATGAATGAATAAATAGATAATTAAATAAAAAATGTATATATAAATAAGTAAATAAATGAACTTGATTTACTAATTAATCAACATATTAATTCATCTATTTATTTTTAACAATTAATTTGTCTATTTACTTTTTGTATATTTTGTGACCACCATTATTATCATAATCCAAATGTTCTGGAGTGTATCCTAGGTTATTTATTATAAATATGCTGGCATTGAACCAATAAAGTATATTTGCCTGAGAAAGGTATTAAGATCTTGATTACACTTCATTTTTACATTCACTATACTCCACCTGATATCTCTGAGATTAACTATTCAACTCCATTCTCCTTCTTGCAGCCACATTGTGTATTACTAGCTACAAAGGAAAACTCGGCCCCAGTCAAACTAGGAGGGTTCGGTATTGCTATTCCTCTACCGTCGTCAGGCCTCATAGCAGGAGGTGAGTTCCTATAAAAGTCAATACGAGCTAACAGCCTTGTAAAGCACTTTCTCAAATCCTCAGCTTCTCATATCTGGCCTGGGGGTGTTACATAAAGCTGTTCGTAAGTTTAAAAGAACGACGGGTGAACCTTTCTTACGTGCTAAATCATCGCCAATGAACATTTTGGTGTGTACCATTTACCACAAGAAAGGATCACCAGTCGTTCTTAGAGTCACTCTTAACTTAAGAACATCTTTATGAAATGGCTCCAAGGTCCTTTACTCATAATGCAATACTTTGAACATGATATGGACCTACTTGAATGAGAACACACTAATTCAGGTCTAAAAGCCAATATGAACCAACAGACTTGTATAGCCGCATCTCAAGTCCTTAACTACTCATATCTGGTCAGGTCATGTACCCATAATGCAACATTGTGTGGAAGAGCCGTGGTGTAGTGGTTCTGACTCTCGCCTTGTAAACAGAGGGTCGTGTGTTCGAATCCCACCACGGTCTAGCGTCCTTTGGCAAGGCGTTAATCCACACTTTGCCACTCTCGACCCAGGTGCTAAATGGGTACCCGGTAGGATGCGAAAGATATTGTATGTTTGAATTTGCCAGCGCCATAATGAGGCTGCGATGAATGCAAGGAATGCTCCCCAGGGAGTGGAAATTGTGCACTTTTCGTGCGGGATTGAAATGAATCCAATGACCGGGGTAATAATATGCTGCAACGCGCTTTGATCCATTCTGGGAAAAGCGCTATATAAAAATTGGCTATTAGTATTATTATTATTATTATTATTGTAAACGGCGTAGTCATAATATGGACCTCCTTGAATGAGAACACATTAATTCACCTCTAAATACATTCAAAGTGCAATAATTATGTTACCGAGCAGCAAAACAAGTACATGTACTTTTCCCCTCAAAATATTTTAGTTTCCCTACAAAAATAATAGTATTGGCTAATTTATTCTCAGTCATTTAATGATTTCAAAAGTTTGATGAGTGACCACACACAGTAATGCTTGCAGTATAGCAGATCACATAAATAGTACATTTTTTAAATAACATTTCTCCTCGTGTTCAATCTCCATTCTAGGACGGATTGGTACACCACACTTCATGGCACCGGAGGTGGTGCGCCGTGAACCGTACGGTAAACCTGTAGATATCTGGGGATGCGGTGTGATGCTCTTCATCCTACTCAGCGGCTCTCTGCCGTTCTTTGGAACCAAGGATAGACTCTTCGACATGATCACCAAGGGAAGATATAATGTAAGAAGAAGATTTAGGCTCTGCCTTGGCCCTAGGGTGCCTTAAGGCTTTTATTTTTTGATACCTCAGCCTTGAGGCTCAGAAGCCTTGAAGCCTTGAAAACCCTAGGCTTTTTAAAACCAAGGCATATGGCATATACAGTCATTTTCATTTATTAAGGCCACATATTAGGAGTAATATATGTTTGATGATTACAAAAATTTCAAAGTTTGTTGGTGTCAACAAGGGACAACTCATCTAGACCGTGTCAAATTTGTACTTCTAACTTTTTCTCTTCATTTTATGATGTGCTTGGGTATGCTCTTGCAACAAGATTAAAAACAAATTCTACACTTTTCTCTCTCATATGATAAACAATATAAGATTTTATGAAGGCCATGTATGAACATTTTGACTTCAAACACTGTTTTTCCAATTATAGTACAGTGTTGTTGTACAGTCTACAAATAATTCCTGGATGCATTATGTTTGATGATGACAAGTTTTCATTTAAAGTTTGGAGGTGTTAACAAGGGTCAACTCCACTAGATATGTCCGTAGTTAAAGGGATGGTCCGGGCTGAAAGTATTTATAGCTTGATAAATAGAGTAGAATTCACTGAGCAAAATGCCGAAAATTTCATCAAAATCGGATAACAAATAACAAAGTTATTGAATTTTAAAATTAAGCAATATTTTGTGAAAACAGCTGTCATGAATATTCATTAGGTGGGCTGATGATGTCACATCCCCACTTGTTCTTTTGTATTTTATTATATGAAATTAGGTTTATTCAATTTTTTTCCTCCAAGAACTAGACAAATTGGATTGACAACTGATTTAGTGCATCAGATATTTATTGCTGCAACTTATTTCATTATAAGGGAGACATATTATTCACACAAGTATGAAATAATAAAAAAATTATGATTTTATGTAATAACATAAGAAAACGGAAAGTGGAGATGTGACATCATCAGCCCACCTAATGAATATTCATGACGACTGTTATCACAAAATATTGCTTAACTTTAAACTTCAATAACTTTGTTATTTGTTATCCGATTTTGATGAAATTTTCGGCATTTTGCTCAGTGAATTCTACTCTATTTATTAAGATATAAATATTTTCAGCCCAGACCATCCCTTTAAGTTGGTTGTTAAGTTATTTAAGGTAGTTATGTTGGATGTTAAGTTATTTAAGGTATTTAAGTTGAATAAGTAATTGAGCTTAGATAATTTTGTGAAGTAGTTATGTTTCATAATGTAAAGCGCTTAGAGAATTTTTAATAGGCGCTATATAAATATTGAATTATTATTATCATTAGACCATGTCAAATTTGTACTTCTAACTTTTTTTCCTATTCATTGTCTTATTTATAAACTTTTTTTCTATCTCTCAGATGAAGCCCCGCCAGTGGGATCACATTTCCGGTGACGCCAAGGATCTGATCCGTAGCATGCTGTCCGTCGACCCTCGACAACGTATCACAGTAGAGGAAGCCCTTGCTCACCCTTGGCTAAGGGTAGGTCCACCAACCCCCACGGTAATTGGAGGGTGATGTGAACGGACCCCAAGTTGAAGTTCAATAATGTGTGCTGTGCTGTTCACACATTCACATATAATCTCTATCACCATGCATAATTGGAGAGTGATGTGAACAGACCCCATACCACAAGTTCAATAATGTGTGCTGTGCACACATTCACATATAATCTTTATCACCAGTGTCATTAGAGGCTGATGTGAACAGACCTCAATTACAAGTTCAATAATATGTGCTGTGCCGTGCACATGTTCACATATTATTTTTTATCACCATGTAATTAGAGGGTGATGTGAACAGACCCCAATTACAAGTTCAATAATGTGTGCTGTGCCGTGCACACATTTTCACATATAATCTCTATCACCATGCATAATTGGAGAGTGATGTGAACAGACCCTGACCACAAGTTCAATTATGTGTGCTGTGCTGTGCAAACATTCACATATAATCTTTATTACCATGCAATCGGTATGGAGTGTGCTGTGTTTGTGTGTGTTTGTTAGGCAGTCGCGGGAAGGAAAATGTCAAAAATGAAAAAAAAGGGGCCGTGAAGACATACAACTATGATAATGTAACTCTGCTATCATGGCAGCTACATGTACCATGACAATGTAGAATAAGGATTAATCAGTAGAGCTATCAGTGAGATCTCAGGAAAATTGGAGTGTTCAAATGACCTGGACTCCTGGACCTCAAACCTCTACAAAGTATGGTGACCGCACTTTTTCTTCAATTGCCCCTTCCCTTTGGAATAAGCTACCATCTTACATTCATAATGCCAAGTCTGTGAATCAGTTCAAAAACCTACCTGTTTAATAGATGATTCACAGTTGTGGGTTGGTCAATTGGAGGTGCACACCAGTTTTGATTTTTGATTATTAGTATAGTTGTATTAGCTGTGTCATTTTCCCCTGCCACTTTTTTTTAAACCCAAGTACGAACCATAAACAAAACACAGTGCGCTTAGAAACACCAGTAGTAAGCGCCTTATAAATGTTATGTATTATTATTATGATTTTGAAAGAGAAACATGGTGTTGGGATACAACATGCATTGTGAAACACCAAATTCAGAGGCTATTTTAATTGAAATAGAAGTGGGGAAGAATTGAAAGTATTTTATTCCTGTTGAATAGACAAGAGTTGAAACGAGACTACACATAATTCAACTTTTAACCGGTTACAGAACAATTTTGCTGCAGTGACAAATGCTCAGATGCAAAATCTGTACGTTGCCCCAAACCTAAAACCTAAACTCCAAAACTAAGTAAACCCTAGTTCTTATCTTTACGTTATTCTGAACCAAAAACTCAATTGATATCCTAACTCCAACCCTATGCCCTCTGAGATATAAAGACCAGAGCAACTTTCGCAGGAGCATGTGTCGTGTCACCCTTTTAACCATGCTTTAACATTGGGCACATTTGGGAATACAGGCTATCACAATAAATCATCACAGCTAGGGATTAGGGTGAATTAGCTGGATATGGGCAAATTAGCTGGTTATGGGCAAATTACACCTATAATTGTGGCTTGAAAGATGTCAAGATGAAATGTTTCAGACAGGTCAATGAGATAATCACTTTCTTCTCGGTAAATTTGTTAACATTCTTAAGTTTCACTAAGTTTGTCATGTTTTCAATATTTACCCGACACTTATTAAAAGTAGGAAGTGAGTTTTGCTCCACCCATTGATTAAAGAAAGGAAAGCAGAATGGGAAAATGATTGAATACCGGTAATATATAGAGACTAGAAGTATAAGAGGATGAGAAAGTCAGTTAGTATAATGCAAAAGGGATATTTATTGATAAAGGAATTATTATTTTTAGTATTATTTTATTGGTCATTTTTATCGTGTTCAGAAGCAAAAGAAGAGAATGCGCGCACACACATTTCTTTTTAATGATGACTTAACAAAAAATGAAAAATGAAAGTTACCCCCCCCCAAAATACCTTGTTGTACCTTCACCTGTACCTGAAAATTAATTTCTAGATGGATTTTCCTTCAGTAATGTGCAAGCCTTTACAATTATGGTTTCCAAGTAAATTAATAATCAGTTGAATGTATGTTTTATCATGTTATTGGGAGCATGGTTTGTGTGTCTGCAATGCTGTGTGTTAGGGTTTGGACTTAATACCCAAAGCCAGCATCAAAGAAAATGCATAGGACTGGAGTATATTATTTTTATGAAGAGTGCTGCGCTGTGCTGAAATAACATAAAAATGTGCTGAGATAATGTAAAACGTGATGGGCATTACAAATTCTGCTGCCATCTTAAATGAAAAACTTCCATTGTACCACTTCTTTCACCTTTAAATTGTTTATTAACTTTTAAAAAATGTATGTATTACAAACTATATTTCCCAAGTGAGGTTAACTAAATTTACATGACTGCAATCAGATTTTCACAAATCAAAGCAAATCTGAGGAGCATATAGTATGCTGCCAGCTTAAATGAAAAACTTCCATTGTACCACTTCTTTCACCTTTATTTTGTTAATTAACTTTAAAAAATGTATGTATTACGAACTATATTTCCCAAGTGAGGTTAGCTAAATTTACATGACTGCAGTAAGATTTTCAAAAATCCAAGCAAATCTGAGGAGCATATACTGTAGTATACTGGTTCCCAAGCCATCTGCATGGTAACAGGAGTTCCTGGTTTAAATCTCGTCATAAACTACAAGTTGATTATTTTGCAACTACTCATACGCTAACAAAAAACACTTAATCGTTTCTATTTTGCATAGTACTTAAAAAAAATGAGTGGAATTAAGTTTTTCGGTGTGATTTTTCTGATGCATAAACTTACAAGAATGGGGGTACATATAGAAGTAAAGTAACTTTGCTTTGCTTTTACCATTTTCATTTGCTTTCATGATTATGCGTTATCTATTACCCAAAAGTTATTTCATATTTCGCAAAAAAAAAATTATTTTGCAAGAGCAAATGCATGCATATCTATCCAACAGTATATTATTTTATTTATTGAAGTGCTACAAATGTATTTTTTATAGTTTCATATATATGTATATCATGGTTTTGTACCAAATGTTTTTGCTCACACTTGATTGTACATGTCCATGAGTCAGGAAGGGGGGGGGGGTAGTTGGAGAATTGGATGTGCATGCAATTCATATGAAATTGTTAAAGTACACATTTTTGAGGGTTTTATGTCAAAGTTATTTCATCCACCAATAACAATAAAATGATTAGGTGAGAAAGTAATTATCTATATTGGAAATAAAGGATATTTGATAGCAGTAGGGGCATAGAGAGAACAAGAAATAGGTAATGATCTGGTTGATTGATTGGTGGGGATTTTTTTACCTGATTGCTAAGAAAGCATGAATGCTCGTAAGCAGCAACCAGAGGAACGACGGCTTAAGGTCCTCTCCGAAGGACCTGGTAATGAGGATTAATGCCTTACCAAAGGGCACTAGCGCACCAAGTGGGAATCGAACCCGGGTCACCGGAATACGAATCCCCCGCTCTACCGACTGAGCTATCGCGCCTCTTTGTTCTCTGTTTCTTCTTCTGGAAAAAATTATTGTTCATACTGTTAGTAAGCTTAGAGGGGATTTTCTACCATTTTGCTCTTCTGCATTGAATCACATGTACCGGTATTCATTTAAAGACATTGTTTTCTGTGGTGTCACAAAACAAGCTGAATAAGTAGTCCCTAATAGGAATGTATAGTAACTTACATGATTGAAGGATGTGTCAATATGTATGTATATGTATTTGTACCATGTCATAGTATTTTAATCTATTGTTTATGTTTTTGCTTTTATTATCATATAGGAGAGGGACAAGTTTGCACCCAAGATACACCTGTTAGAGACGGTGGAGGAGCTCAAGAAATTCAACGCCAGAAGAAAACTGAAGGTAAAAATATAAGTTCATGGTTAAATGACCAAAAGTTTATTTTAATAAAACAATATGAAGCCGTGTTGATACAGACCTTATTACTGCAGAGCATTTGAGCAAAACCAACCTGCCATGAGAATCACCTTTTTTGTGCCCTGTATCAGAGCAGAAACCCCATTTGCAAAAAGTTTCTTTTCACATCATTTGGCTGAAGAAGCACCCGCTTGCAGTAATCTAATGCTTGGTACTAAAAGTATTTTTCCTCTGGTCCTTAATTTTGAATACACTGCACCTACAAAAGCTGAAAAGCTTCTAGGTTACAAGTCACAGAAGTTGTGATTTCCCCTATTGTGTGAAAGATGTTATACCATTAATAAACAAAAAGCACTCGCATAATCTCTCAGCAATTAAATAAATTTGTACTCCATGAAATAGTATTAGATTGTGATGATTTGATTATGTCATAACACCTACAGTGTATAGGTTTTCATCATTGTCTCATCTATCAAAATTAGTTAACACAATTTCATCTTAACTCAGAGAGACTTGTGCTCAAGATAACTTAGAAATTATAAAAGAGATGAATATGGAAAATGAGTATTATATTCAAATCACATTGTGTTCAATTGATTAATAGTTTTTTTTTTTGGTTGCTTTAATCTGAATTTCAGGGTGCTGTATTAGCAGCTGTAGCCAGTCACAAGTTCACAAGCTTCTACAGTGATCCAAATACAAAACACATCACAGACTTTGCAGATGATGATCCTACATCTTCAGGTAAGTCTCCTAAGATTTCATTCAAGGCTTGGTTTCACTGCACTTCTGGAATGCAGAGAGGATGTGAAACGGAAAAGAATCTTGTAGTCGTTTGAAAACGTTATATATCCGTTGTGTACTCTTAGCATACGTGTTTCGTTTGCTCTATATCCATTGAGCATCTGTCCACTGTCATTTCATTGTTCGCCCGTTTTGTCCATTGTCTGGAGCGGCTGAAAACGGATGGAGCCACCCCAAAATTTTGCTTGTCCGCTGTATGCGTTATGAATACGCTTTGTGTCCGTCGGCCAGTGGGACCAGGCCTTTAGATTGAAGGTGTTACACAAAGAGTAAAGTGTGACTTATGATCGCTCTTAAATCCAACTTTTATTGTGGGATCTAGTGCATGTCCAGGTCAGATCATGTTTAGGGGACACCCATTGCTTTAGTCTTACTTGTGATATTTTTAATACCGTTCCGGGGGCCAAGACGATCCACTTTCATAGGCTGCTGTTTAAAAATTCAAAATTTTGAGGGTCCCTCTGTCCCGCCGCCCATGCTCCAAGTCATGGTTTTAGCTTTTTTGAACACTCCCTGATGATATGTTTCACTGATATTTTACTCCTAATGATTTAATTCTTTCATTATGAGTGTAGGCTTGTGGGCATGGTAAGATTACCATGGACAAAGAATATTTACCTATTGAAAAATGGTTTTACATTCATGGGGCAAATTCTGAGCAAATGGTAGTGATTGCTGTGACCTTGTGATTATTGACCTGAAAATAATTTTTTATGGCACACAGAAAAGTGATTGTAGCAATATTATTTTCTATTGATTGTAAACTGATTTTGATATTGTTCTTATATTTCTCTGTGAACAACTCTCCTGAGAGAATGCTGGGGGCTGTTTCATAAAGCTGTTCGTAAGTTAAGAGCAACTTAAAGAACGACTGGTGAACCTTTCTTACTCACTTAACCATCGCCAATGAATATACCATTTTCCACAAAGGATCACCAGTCGTTCCTAAAGTCGCTCTAAACTTACGAACAGCTTTATGAAACACCCACCAGAATTCACTGTTAATATATGTAGGATTAAAATTGCAACAAAAATGATCCTTACTGTATTGTCAATGGCATGATATATGAGCTTGATGTTTGTGACATGATTTATCTTCATCTATTGTGTTCAAATATTGGGGTAGATGCAAATATTGTGTCGGAGAATTCTTCTTTGATAATGATAAAACTGTGGACTTTGAGTTGTAACATTCTTTTGAGGTATGCATGTACACCCTTTGATTAAGTGATCACATTAGAATGGGATTCAGAAATGAAATGAGCCCTTCGATCAGACAGCATTGTGACTAGTGTATGTTGTATTTATGTTCTCAAATTTCATAGGAGTTATCAGTTAGGAATAAAAGCAATTAGATCTTCATAGTTCATGCAGGTAAGTTTTTGTATGAGCATATATGATGGCTCAATTACAGCCAGATTAGTAATATACCTTGTTTATTTGTGTAGAGTAACCAGCAAAATCTGTTCGACTTCAGAGATTGTACGAAAGGAGGTACTTAGCGACGAATATTGTGCCTATTGTGGTCTGAAATATTACGTCAACTTGATCGATTTGACTTGCTTATATCACATGATGACTTACTCAAGTGTTTTACATACTCTTCAAAGTATATTTATTATGTTCTGTATGATTAGCTTGTTGTTGAAATGAGTTTGTTTTTGCGTATTAGGTGCTGTGGCCCAGGTGCTGGATAGCCTTGAGGAGATCCAGTGCTTGACAGACTGCGATGAGAAGGATCTTGACTTCCTACACACAATCTTTGAAGATACGCAGCTACACTCGCTGCTTGATGTAAGTTAGTCTGGTGGTGATTGTGATGATGGTGGTTGACATTATATCAATGTCAATAATGCAGATAATAATTCTTTTGATGATATTGAAGGTGGTGGTGATGATGATGATGATGATGACATTGATGATGATGTTGATGGTGATGATGGTCATAGTTGCCGTAGTTGTATGATTGATACTTGTTCTTTTCATGATGGTGATGATAATCATGTTTATGAAGTTAATGATTATGGTAATGATGATGATGAAGTAGGTGATGATGATGATGATGACGACGACAACGATGATGATGATGATGATGAAGAAGATGATGGTGATGTTTGTGGTTGCCATCATAACACGATTGATGCAAATACTAGTTCCTTTGATGATAGTGTTGAATTTCAAGTTGGTGATGATGATGGATACAGTGATTATGAAGTTGGTGATGAATGTGATGATAGTGATCATGTTGATTGAGGTGATGGTAATGATGATGGTGGTAGCAATGATGATGATGGTAGCCATAGTGATTGCCATGTCATGACAAGCTGTGATTAGTGTATAATGTCAATGATGTGATTAATTAAAATAGCATTGATGATTATGATGCTGGTGGTAGTCAGCCAATGATGTGTGAAGATATATGTAGACAATCAAGGAATGGTGATGATAAGAGAGACGACAACTCATTACTGTAGGTGATATTGATGATGTGATGTACATGACCAGAATATTGAGGATTCTGATGTTGGGGATAACCTCACTTGTAAAAGTGATAGCGACTGTTCCGCTGATGGTAACAACAGATCCAGATGTTGGCTGACTGTCTGCAGTTCATGTAAGAAAGAACAAAACATCCTTTCTATTATCCTTAAACACTTTGTTGTTTGCTTCATTTTTCACTTCTACAATTTTCAGTTCGTCTGCCTTGAATCTACAAATAACATTATTTAGTTAATTTCTCTGCTTTTTCTAGTCCTACCCAAAACTCGATGGACATCACAACACGTATACTAATACTTTCTCATATCTCATACTCCATATGGTGTTGGATAAAAATCATATTGCCTCCCTCTTGTGGCGGGAAGCAAGTCAGTCATATCGGGACTGCCCTTCATTATGCATGCAAGGGCACGCTGTATGCTTTTTAGACAGGGACACAGTTCCAATCCAGAATGAGGTCAATTTATAATACAAGTCCTTAGCCAGGTCGTGTACGGGATTTTAATGAAGGTGTAGCATGAATATCTGCATAAACAGAATTTACTGGAATGGACTTGGCATTCACTACATTTAGACTTGAATGTATCTGTGCTGTACAAGTAGCTTCATGTCTATCCATTGATCCAATGTGAATGATAATGTGCTGGTTCCACTGCAAAAGGTACATCCTGGAATGTTATCCTTACCCTTAGTCGCACCCAGCTTTCATAATGTGAAGATTAGTTTGATCCTCAAATTGGCAATAACTGTAAACTTTATATTTATTTTCATAATCTGGCAAAAATTCAATATGGATGTAACGTGCGTGAAAATGAATGACAAAAGTAAAATGTGTTTTACTTTTTAGAGCATTTTACAATTGAGAGCATGTTGGGATTACCTTTCGTCGCATTGCCAATTTAGTGCATGTAGTGATTACCTTTATGACTTTTATTCAGAATTGGCACAAAAGTTCACTATTTTATTCTAAAATGACCGTTCACATCGAATAGGCACCATGTCTAAAATACATGTATATGCAATCACTCAAAGATTTGACATATTTTTTTTTACATCGCAACACAGTAAATCTGTTTCAGTTCAGTAGGAAGAGCCTTAATGCACATGTGTCCCTCCCTTCCAAAAGGGCTTGCCAATGAGTCTAAAGGTGGTTTCAGACCGCCTCGAAGTATCCAGGTATTTTCTGATCTGGAAATTTACCCCGATCAGAAAATACCAGGTAATATTGGCAATGTGAAAGCAAATTACACGTAATCTCCCCGAAAGAAAATACCCACTAAATAGTACTGTAGGTACTTGTCAAAATTACGAGAACTTTCGCGGGGATTTTTCCAAGGTCGCAGGTATTTGGCAATGTGAAAGCAATTTATGGAAACTTTTAGCCCAGCATGTAGTTGGGCGTGGGCGCCGTGGGTGGCTGCTGAGCTAGTGATTTTGAATCTCGCGCCTTGCCTGCTTATCAGACCATACTGCGCACGCTCGTAACTTCAGGAACTTATCCCGAAAGTATGTTTCGGGGCGGTGTGAATGCAGGAATAATTAATAGGTATTTTTTAGCCTAAAAAGTTCTCGTAATTTAACGGGGATTCTTATGATCGAGGCGGTTTGAAACCACCTTAAAAGAGTTTGTTGAACCTTGATGGTTTCAACAGGCATGTTCATTTTTAATACAATACAGTTTGTGGTCAGGTAATGGGAAGGAGGGGAGTATGCCGTTTATCTTTAATGACTTCCCTTTATGCTGTTAATATTTATGTAGGTTTGTGTATGTCAGGAAAGTTAAAGGGATGGTCCAGGCTGGAGATACTTCTATCTCAATAAATAGAGTAAAATTCACAGAGCATAATGCTGAAAATTTGATCAAAAGCGGAAAACAAATAACGAAGTTATTGAATTTTAAAGAGTTGCATTATTCCGGTGAAACAGTTCTAGGCGTGTCTTCATGAATATTCATTAGGTGGGCTGATGATGTCATATCCCACTTGTTCTTTTGTATTTTATTATATGACACAAGAAAAAAGAAAGTGGGGATGTGACATCATCAGCCAACCTAATGAATATTCATGACAATGTGCATATAACTGTTTTCACAAAATATTTATAAACTTTAAAATTCAATAACTTTGTTATTTGTTGACCGATATTTGATGAAATTTTCAGCATTTTGCTCTGAATTTTTCTCTATTTAGATGTAAATATTTTCAGCCCGGACCATCCCTTTAAAGATGATTAAAAATTTATGTTGGTCCCTGTACCCATTCTATGGTATTGAAGGCTTTTTGAAGCTGTTGGGATATGGAAGTAGGTGATATTTTTTTCTATTCTAAACAGGGTGTTTAAAAAAAAGGATAGATGAATTCATGCCCTAAAACAACGATTTACCATTAAATAATGAATGTTGCTTTCAAGATTTGGTTAAAACGGTTTTGATAGTGTTGCAGGGATGTGGTAGGAATTGAAATGGACCATCTTAGTCAAACACATATAACAACACATATAAAATTGATACAGTGGTTGTCTGCTAAGGTTGGATTTCCCTTTAATATCTGTATGTGAACAAGTAGAAATATTTTTACATGTAGGCTGTCTTTGGATGTCCCAAATGTTTTATCAAGAATTGTCTCTCCTGCTTTCCTCCAACCAAGCTCAACGCAGGAGTTAAAAACCACAAAACGCAACGGTCTCTTGTCGTTGCGAACATGAATGTTATCGATTGGTTAGCCCTATCACTTGCCTTTGTGAGTATGCACTCGATAGCACTCTTCTAATGCAACATAATACAGGCGTTGGGTTTCATAGCCTCTGGTCCTCCAATGAGTGCGGTTAGAGATGCAAGCTTTTTTGTCTGCTGCTATGGAGTTATTCTGATAGCATGGATGAGATACATGTGTTGTACAGAGCTAAAAAGATCACTGAAGGGACAAAAAAGTGGCCTTAATAGGCAAGTGCCATTGTAACTCAATTTTCAGGGATTACTTTCATAAGGTTACTCCTTTCTGTATTCCAGTGTTATATTTGTCTTTTGGATAACAGGTGTTTATATAACTTGATAGGTTGACGCAGGAATACCTGACATAGCAATGATGTTGTATGCGAGTTTCTGGTGATCCTATGTTTATGATAGTTATACACTTTTCCCATTTTTGTGTATATTTTTATAATTGGAGGGGTTTTTGTCAACATGAACCCTGAAGGGTTGCTCAAGGTTGGGCTGACATATCAGTGCAATGTGTATGGGAATTGGAGTTCAGGTCTAGTCATGAATAACAGGTCAACTGATGGACATATCATAACATGTAATCAGGTCTTTAGGAAAGAAACATTGAGAAATTTGAACATCCTAGTTACCCAGCCGATTGAACTCATCATACATGTATGAATGTGAGCTGCGTTTTGAAATTCCATCATGTTTCTGGCCTGGAGGGTGGAAGCATTCTCGTCTTTCATTAATACACACTTCCCCCTTAGCTTCCGATACAAGATGAGGCTTTTATTAGAATCTTGAACTGTCGTAGATTCAATCTTTGTTAATGCTCATGTGAATGTTTATAAATGAAGAAATTAGAAGTGAGGGAAAGAAAGAGTAGAATATAGGATGGGGAAGGAAGGAAAGAGGGACAAAATTGTGAATGAAAAAAAATATAAAGACAGGGAAAGGGGTGAGAGAGAAAATATGGAAAACTAAAGAAAGATTATAAAGGAGAAAAATAAATTAATGAAAAAATAAAGACTGAAGGGGGAGGAGAAAATAATACAAAAGAATGAATGAAAAATAAAGGAGAAATAAAGGGATAGATGGATGGATGGAGAAAACAAAAGAGAAGGAGGTGTGAGCAGGGAAGAAAAAATGAAGCAGTAATCTGCCAAATTTAGATCATCAACTTAAGAAATTTCAGAGCTGTAGATTTAATCTTTGTAAGAGCATACTTCTTTGGCCTGAATTCACATTTGTATGTACACTGTCCATGGATATATTGTTCATAATTTTAACATTCTATATCAGACGTGCACTTTAAGCTAGACGACAATCAGACACAGAAATACCTAACAGTCGTGTCAAATACTCAAATCTAGGCCACAGCTACCAGTCAGCCATATTGAATACATATAAGCCTACAGCACAATGTGGGGTATCTTTGCAGAACATACCAATTGTATGAAAATGGCTTGCAGTGTGCATATAAATATAGATATTGTCGAAACCCTTCAAAGCCATTGATGTAAACACAGCTCATAATGGTAAAAAGCGATATAGAAACGCCCCTAGGCTATGAATGTAAACATATTCCAGGTTCCGATCTTGTGCTCTGGATAACGGCTATCAGTTTGAGAAGAGGCCGACATCCTACATGTAAGTATTCCAGGCATCTATGTCTGATGAGGTGAGAGAGATACGTTAAAGTGCGATGCGGCCTGGCCGTGGTCGGACACAAAGACATGGACACTGTCTTTAATGAGGTGACAGTTAAACAAAATGAGTTTGAGATAGAGAGTTCTTGGGGCAGGGTCGGGGGGGGGGGGAGGGGGGGGGGTCAACGGTTTAACTAGGGGGTGGGGACTAATGTATATTACAGCCAACTATTATTGTACCACTGCTCTATAAAATAAGTTGAAACCAAGATTGATGGGGATGTAGAGAAATTGGAATGGGGAGTGGGAAGGAAAGGGGAAGGGGGGGGGGGGTGCTTTGTGAGAGGGAATTGTGTCCTACTAGTCATCATAGGTAGATCCACCCCCCCTCCAAAGGAAAGGACCGGTTTCTATTGAGATGACAGAGAGAGAGCGAGAGAGATAGATAGAGAGGAAGGAGAGAGCGTTGCAGTCCAGCCGTGTCGGAACGCTCCTCTTCAAAGCTCCGGACAGTATCGCAGAAGACAAGTATCACTCGTCACCGGATTACAGTTGTTTTATTGCATTCCTCTCCTGCCATTTTGGCATGACATTTAGCATTTGCTACACATGGAGGCAAATGGGGTTCTTGTACATATGTATCTCACTTAGAACTGGAGATCCATGCAGTGCAGTTCTATGCCTCTCACTATTATATACTTGAGTTACCTGCCCATAGTGGCACGATGGCAACTACTGGGGCCCGTTTCACAAAGTCTTACAATTTTGCCAATATGGTAACTACCATGGGAACTTTGATTTCGATTGGCTGCTGAGCCCTGATGCCATGTTTAGTTTCTATAGTGGTAGAGTTACCATAGTTGTAGGTCCTTTGTGAGATGGACCCCTGTTTTTTAATCAGCTGTTAATTGTGTATTCGATGCAGTGGTAAAACTGTTAATATCTTTAAAAGAGTCAATGTTGAAGGAGAGCCCCTAATGCTTCACTGCCACATCATTTGTAACACCCATTCACTGAGTGATAGTCCCTTCTTGGGTAGGAGTTCTTGGTAATGTCTTACTGCACCTGGGTTGTGTGGCAAAAGGGCATTAGTGCTATGTTGGGAGTGACCTGTTCCCTCATTCATAGTGATCATCCAGAGACTCGTTCACAACATTGTAAAAAAAACTTGGGTGTGCAACGGAAGTCAGTTGGTGTCCGCAGAGGGCCACACCCTCAGGTGTTGAAATTATATTATAGAGATTGAACACAACACCAATTAGTGTATGAGTAGCAACCTAAGGTGTTGTAATAACAGCTACATTTGTATGGGTGTTGAAATAACACCAAAGGTTTTAACACCAGAGTACAATGAGTATTAAGGCACTCCATGTACACCAATCAACACCACATTTGTTACTGTGAGCACTCATTGAGCTGCAGTGTGTCTAAATCTGTGTACGAGTAAGTCAGCCAGCCAGTGGGTTGTATATATCTTCTACACAATGTCGGTTCCCTGTTCCTTTATTAATGTCAATGGAGAATCCAGAAACACGGCTGCATCAGACCATCTGTTATCTCCATCTCGGGTCCAGGCCCTCCTCCGTTCACGTTCATTCTCAGTAATGAATGCGTTACAACCCAACCACTGAAAGACAGAATCTACATCCCTACTTGAGCTTGTTGTCGAGCCACTTTCTGGTTGATTATCTTTCTAGACTTCTCTGAATGCAAATTCTTAATCTTGTACCTTCATTATTTTATCTTCATTTGCTAATAAAAGAATGAACATTTTGGATTGGATATTGGATTTTCAGTTCAAAGGATTGGGGAGGCAACATTTTCATCTGACAGCCTTCACTGGTTACAGGCCGAGGTCTATTAAGGGTGTGTTCAATGTCGGTTTCCAAATTTAAACGGCAACAACATGAATCATAAATGAAAACATGATGACAAAATGCGGATACAATGACAAACAAAGGGTGTATTCAATGTCCTCCATTCCCGGTCGTAAAAGTAAACGTCTTTCAAATTACGGTTCGGAGGAAAATTTAAATGTAAAAAAAGAAGATGCTTTTGTAAACGTGATCAGCTCAGATTTTACTACATGTACCTTCAGCATCGCTAATGTGACATTAAACACAATTGAGTTTTGAAATGTCTTTAAATTTGCTCTTGCAGTGGAAGCCGACACAAGCAGGTGCCAGAATTGACCTATCTAGGATTGGTCAAACTGCACACTAAAGCTGCGCTAACGAAAGCGGGAAATTTAAAGAGGATCAACAAATAATCAGCGTTTATATTTCTGACTCTGAACAGTGCACTCCCGATCGTGTTTGTGTTCTGTTCTTTGTAATTGAGTTTTCAGTCATGAATCATATTGCTGTTAAATTTGAAAATTGACATTGAACACATCAGCATACATATCTGACTGTTACTATGGAAAACTGTCCGATAAAAACAGCTTGTCAGTGCTTACAACTTTCATCAAGCAGTCAGCTAGATTGTTTTGAAATTCTATTATAAAGTTCTAGTTGTATTTAAGATTAAGATTCCGTCAGGCGAAATACAGACGTTTAAGTTACCGTAAACTATTTATCAAGTTTTATTCAACCATGTGTTTTATTCAGAATATAGAAACTAAGGGAAAATGTATATTCTATCTATTTTTATACAAGGAAGGTGTCAACCTTATTAGACAGTTTAATCACTTGTAACAGGTACTAATACCTTTGTGCACAAATACATAAATGATTAATTTTCTCATGCGAACAGGGTTTGTTTTGTTTCATCTGATAGTTAGGAAACCTTTAGAGACCTTATAATTGTCTGTATTAATTATCATCATTTTAAAGTTCACCTCCCAATAACACCAGAGAGTTGTATAGGGTTACGTGTTTAGTCTGCTAGCCATTTCCCTTGGCTGTTGTGTCGAACGTAGCATGACAGTTTAGTGGTCATTTTTCCTCCTGGAAGGAGTCATTTCTTTTTTTTAAAGAGTTCTCTTGAACTGGTTGCATTTAGTGGTTAGGTGGAGAATATTCTAAAAAAAGTAATAATGGCATTAAGAAGAGCAAGAATAAAAAAGGCCTGGGCATTTTTCATATTTAATTCAGCTTTGCAGTACAAGCCATTTGGATTTACCCTGGTTAACCAGAGAATAACCCATATGAAACTTTGTAATTTTTTTTTGAGAGACCCTGTAGTTTAAAGTGACATGAGAACGCGGGCATGAGCATCCTCTCCTCTGCTCCTAATTGGAGCTATTAAGATTTCCTCTCAACAGAATTAATCAGGTGACACTGAGAGCATGCCCCACGAGAGTCATGTGATATGGGCGTTGCTAGGCATCAGAGCCGTCCCACAAGACAAGCTTCTAGAAGATCATAAAAGGGAGGTAGAAATAAATATACAGACAGGAAAGACCTGGGGCCTGTTGCAAAAAGAGCCCAAAAATCAATCGCAAGTCGCAAATGCGCGCTGTTGATTGGTTGAAAATCAAGTTGTGCATGATTTTTAGAGTTGCAATTGATTGCAACTCTTTCTGCAATGGGCCCCTGGGCAGGTTAAACAGCTTTTCACTTTTCGAACAAAAACATCCTCAATATTTTTTTTGTAGGACTTACAACATATTAAACAATACAGTTGTGCTAAAAAGTTGGTGACCCCCCCAAAAAAAACACACTCCTTCATGCTGATTGTTGAATGAAGACAATAACACTCAAATGTACGGCGAGCCAAGAGACACAAACTTTACTGAATGTAACATTTTATCACCTGACTTTTCAGTTAAATATCTAAAACATGGCAGAACTTGAACACTTTAAATATGTTTTCTTTTTCTGGTGGGGTTCACTCGCTTTTGAGCATCACAGTGTATGTAATTTCTTTACCATTTTTTATGCTTAAAGTTTGCTTGAGTGGTACTAGTATTTCGTGCTGAGAGCTCTTTCTGAAGGGCCTGATTGGCTTCAGTCATCTGCACTTTGATTGCATTTTTCTGTCACCTTTGTTATTTATCAAATATCTGTTCCAAGCTCTGCTAATTTATTTCATATTCAGCACTTTGGAAAACAGTTTAATAAACTTTTTTCACTTTATAATTTGATATTCAGATCTCCAATTTCTTGCCTAATACATTGTCCGTTCTGACATTGATTAATCACACATAATTTTCTGAGCAATGGTAGTCAGTAATTACTATTGCAAAGTCTCAAGAAGTCATTTGAGTGCTAAATAAGGTGTCCTATTCGTGGATAAGATCTTCATGATGACTTGTCAGATTTTTTCTTAAATAAGCGGTATCACTTCATGAATTGAGAGGTCCCTAGTTTGAGTATTTTGAAAATGAAGAACAAAGTATTTGATGAGTTAAAAGTATTCATATGGGTTTTACAATTGATATAAAACCTGGTATAATGATGATCCCTACTGTTGCAGACAATATCTTTATTTCAAATTATTTTTCATTCTTTTACAAATTATTTAAATAGAGCATTCTCTGTCGGGAGGTATTGTCAAGACACCACTTGATATCATCTGTCAGCTTCGAACACTTTAGAAGTAAATTATACATGAAACAAATCCTAAATGTCACAAGAAGGCGTCTCAACGCAACCTCCTCTCGCTAACTCTATGCATAACCTATTAACTGTGAAATAAAACGGGCTATTATAGACAGGTTGTAATGGGAGAATGGATGGCTGTGGTGCTAGGGTTGAACTGCTATTAATTGTGTGGTATCTCGACCATGGTATATGGGTCGTATTTCAACGATGCAAGTTGTGAATTCTAAAATGCCCTCTGGTTACGTCTTAAAGACTCGATCCTTGTATCCCGGCTGCTCTTCCGTTACTTGTCTCAGTTGTAAACAGTATTATTTCTACAAAGCTTTTGAATATATGTTACTTGAACTTTATTCGTAATCTCCCATTATTGATTTATGCTTGGACATTCTAAGAAGGCGGGCAATGGAAGCTTGTTGGGAGTTTCTTGAAAACTTATTGAAAATGTCTTGAAAATTTTTTGGATAGAAGTAATTTTGTGTTGTGCAATTTTTGATTTATGATTTGGCATTCTTAGAAGAGGTGTTGAGTCCAGCACAATGTGGGTAAATTTCTTGCTGAAGGTAAACACACCATGGCTGGGATTTGGACCCATGTCCCTCTGATCGAAATACAATGATTCTTAACCACTAGACCACAACTCTACTGACACATTTGATTATGAGTTGAGGTAAATCCATTATGAATAGAATCATGGAATGGAAGGTATTCATATGTGAATAGAACACTGTAGGTCAACATATTCAGATGTGAATAGGTCACTATCAAAATTAACACATTCTAGTTCAAATGGAACCATGCACAATTCAAATCATGTGTGTTCTTGAATGTGTTGCATTAATCGAAGTGAAGTGGGCACAGGCATTTTTCAGTGGTGAATAGACCCTTTCGCAATGCACTGATTTCTACAATGTTCTTTTAATGTCACTCTATCCGATACCTTGAGACACTAATTTGTATCTGTCAGCTGCAGCTCTATGTTGAATTATACATGTGTGCTGGATACCCCGTGCTGTGAAGAAACGTCATCCGTGAAATAGTGTCCATGCTTTCCGTCACATCGAGTAATGTAATCTTAATCACAGTAATATGGTACTTCCAGTCAGAATTTTTAACGCTTTTCTTATGATTTTGTTTAATATTTGGAAGTGATTGACACTTCTATAATTTAAGTTTCAATTGTGATTGTGGGGCATATTTTTAGATTTTAACTGTGCCATAGTCTTTATACATGGTGATGGGGGGAAAATGTATACCATGCGTGACAAAATTGACCATTTACATTATTTGACAGACTTCTTTAATATATCCTTCCATTTGAATAGTGTTTTTTTTTATTATACAGGTTTTGATTTTAAATTTCTAACATGTATGCAATATGGTGTTTCCTTGTTTTAAAAAGAATTAACATATAAAACAATGTGAGCTTTAAAAAAAACTGAATGGTAGAGTTTGTAATGATGGATACTAATGAAGTTGCCAATTTGATGAAAGCTGAGGCTGTAGTGATGTTCACTTGCAACGAGTCAAAGGTGACAACCTTTCTCTCAATGAGGCATACAGCAAGCTAGACCCATCGGTATAATGATCACCTTACCAGACATATGATTCATGTGTTAAGTGGGATGGCACACTACAGCTTTCCTACAGTTCATCATCACATATGACAGAATTCTAAAGGATGGATCGAGAGGGGGAGGGGGCGACTGGGGAACATTTCATTAAACAAATTTGATTTTCACCAACTATTTGTTATAAGCTACTGAAATCCGTGCACCTGATTGGCTCAGAGCAAATTTATCAGTGAAAATGTTTTATGAAAGATCCCCTTGATCTTTGTTCTCCTCTAAAGTACAAAAGACAATAACAACAACTATGTGTTGTGGTTTATTTTTTATACGCCTCACACGCAACCCCTTTCATTTTCATTTTCATTTGAGAGGTACAACGTCTAGAAAGGGGATAACGTCTAGAAATGGGATAAACTACCCTCCCCCGTTCCCTATTGTGTCTGTTTGTTTTGGTGGGAAGGGTTGGTGTGTGGGCTTGCTCTCAATTTGCATCATGACCCCCCCTCCTGTATTGGCATCCAAGATCCATGCCTGGGTTCATTAACCCTTCTAACCAAGTGTCATTCACTTATTGACCTATTGACCCTGCTCTAAATGATTTAAAGTACCCGCGTTTCTTGCTAAAGCTCCTGTCATCCAAGCTTGTGTATTCTTTTTTATTTTAAAAAATGTTATTCCATCAAATCAAATAATCAAGATTTTTATTTAATGCTTTCCTTTGTATGCATTTCTGTCTCCCTTGGACATGTTGTGAGTATTTTACTAGTCTCATATCTACTTTAGATGTGTTGACGGGGTAATGTTTCAATGTTGGAGAGAAATAGAGGGAGGGGAGGGAAGGGGGAGGTAAAGAGGAAAGAGAAGGAGCGGGGAGAGAGATAGAGGGGGGTTGGGTGGGGGGGAAAAGAAGGGGAGGGGGAGGGGTGTAGTGTAAAGGAAGTGATACAGGTGAGGAAAGAGAGGATCGGAGATGGAAAGATAGAGAAGTGGAGGAAGAGGAGTAATGGATAGATGGATGGATTCATTCATTCATTCCCTGAGAAGGAAAGAAGACAAATGAGAATAGAGAGGAGTGGAGGATATAGAAATAGAAAGGAAGTTTATGGATTATGATGGAAATGGGGGAAGGAAAGTGAAGATGGGTCAAGGAGAGATAGGGGGAATGGCGGGGGGGGGGGGGGAGGCGAGGGGGAAGGGGATAACAGAAAATCCAAATGGGTAGAAGAAGACCTTGAGTTTTAATCAACATCAACACAATCACATTAGTATACCCCCTAGCCTGGATCCTGAAGTGCATGGCAGGCCATTCATTCCTACCCCACCACGGGCATACCCGAACACTCCGCGACACCAGCATGGACATGCCGCCGCCGTCAAGAAGTCAAACAAAGTTGAAGAAAATCAGTAACACATGTAGCCCCCTCCTCCTAATGGATGACCTTGGAGTTGGAGTTAGAGTTGGAGTTGTATCGGGCGCTCCACGTGCCATTCATCATCGTTTTCCTTCCTCCCCCTTAAGCACCAAACGGGATGCGACTTCACGCACACCCCATCCTTTCACGAGGACGATGAAGAAATGTCCTCTCCCTCCTCGACTGGAGCTAGCTCTCCCGCATGAGACAGAGAGAGAGTCAGAGAGATAGAGGGAGATTTAGAGAGAGGGAGGGAGAGAGAGACTTGAGGATACTGATGAATTTAGCTGCATCTAATGTTCCCTGCTAAAAGCTGATCAAAATTCATTTGCAAACTGGAGTCTTTGTGGAGGATGCCATACTTGTATTTATCATCATCCGTGGAACAGCGTTCCTACCTAAGGATCTTCTACTACACTGTCTGAAGGCCTACCTGAGAGTGAGAGTCCACAGCTAAGGTATGCAATTATCTACCTCCTCACACTTTTTTAGTCTCCCACTCTTGAGGTGTATTTACCGACGCATCTCAATTATTCTTTTTACCTCCGCTAAGTTATGCAATTATCTACGCTCTCTTGTGTTATCTCCCCCAATTGTGCAAACCTATTACTAGTCCTTGAATGCTTTTGTTTATCTCAGTGTTTTGATACTCGATGGCCCCTTCTTTTTTATTTTCATGTTTAAATATTGCTAGAATTGTCATATATGTTTTTATTTGTCATATGTTTTTTTTTATTGACTTGATTTTTTATGTATTTCACTCTGAGTTTTAGGAACTTTTTTATCCAGCAAAATTTTGTATTTGTAATTTTTATTGAGGAAGAATGGAAATAGTCACGTGTGAACTGAAATAATCAACATATACTGTAGGTCCAAGTAAATCTAACTACAAAACTTTATCACGTGACATACAGCAATATTATAAAAAAAGAGCTCGCCACTCTTAAGAAATATTCGCTTGGTCACAACAAATTATTGGCGTACGGTGCCATAGGAGAAAGGAAGACTTCTAATATGCACACATTGATGTAATCTTGTGAAGAAGGACCTAATATTGGCTTTTAATTGGAAGTTATTAGCCCTCAACACCATATTCTAAGTGCCATTTGCTATTCCCATCGACACTCTTCTGTGTGAGGCCCACCGCCGTAGAGCATTCTGTGTACATTATGGGGTGTTAGTGTGCTTTGCTAAAGGTAACTGGAACACACATCCTTCATTTTAAGGCTCTTAAGGGGGAGCTTAAAGTTACAAGTTCATATGATTAAAAGACATGTTTTTATATTAGCTTTGATATTTACAAAGACCTTCAAAATCTGGATTTTGCAGGTACTTTGTGTTTTATTTTTCAAGTGTCGATTCAGGTTCAATGATATTTGCCTTGGACATGTTTGAGTGGCCTACAGAATAGGGATGTAGTAAAATGGCTCCCTGGAACGAAGTGTGATAAAGAAATCAAAACACATGCAGTAATTTAAAATTGTTGAAAGATAGTCTGTGTACGATAATTATCTTTGTTGGCTATGCACATTTCATAATATAATTGTTGAGTATACCTATTAAGTGTTTACAGACCAATTAAAAAGCAGGAAAATGTGTATCATAGTGACAGATAGTATTTGATGGCCTACAAAAAGTTTAAACCACCCTGTTACAATTGATAGGTTCATCACCATTTTCATGAGCCATTCCAAGAAAGAGAGAAACTAATTTTGAGATAAATGCATTAGAAGTGTTTTTTACTGTTTAAAATATTCAATTTCATTCATTCAACTTTTGATACATTATAGTACATTATCTATGGAATCGAATGAACTACAATTTTTGAGAGAGCATATAGACTTTTAAAGTCTTGTTTGATATTGCACTTTAATATTTGAAGAAAAAAATCATTGATTTAAAAAAAAAAATGAAGGGTTGTTATGTGATCTCATGTTGATAGAAGTATTCATAGTGTCAATTTTTTCGTGTAACCAATTTTTTTTTTGCAGTTGCAACTTGAAGTTATCAATATTAAGATGTATGCTCTAATAAAAGAGATAGATATTCATGTAAAAGTTACATTAAAATACAGCAACATCTCTCCTTTTCTTTTCTCTCTCTCTCTTGAATATTTATGAAGCTTTGCACAAAAAATATTCATAGCATGACTACAACAATATAACCCGAGGCACTTGTGATATTGATAATGTGCATTATGTCGGCAGGTGGAGGAAGCAAGGGTTTTCTGTTACATCATTGATCTCATTTGTAATGGAAAAAATAAAATGAATTAATATTTGATGGTGCTCAAATGCGTTGTCCGTTTCCGCTGTGAGGTATGTTGTATTTGTTCATGTTGTGGTGACTGTCAGAATGTGTGGGACTTATTAAGTTACAGTATTTGTATACACTGCAAAAACACCAGTGTTAATTTAACACCAGCCTGGTATCTATATCGGTCCACACCAGAGAGGTGTTGAAACAACACCGGTTTGGCGTTAGGCTAACACCAATTTGGCATTTAATCAACACCAATCAGTGTTAGACCAATATCGGTTTGATTCTTAACTGGTGTTGTTTCAACATCTCTCTTGTGTGGACTGATATATAGATACCAGGCTTGTGTAGTTTCCTATGCACAGCAGAGAGAACAAAGTTTGCGTAAGGACCTATGTTTGAATTGGGAACATTCTTCAACACAAATCATTTCTTTTCATGACCAGATTCTTTTACAGTTGCAACAACAATAATCACCACCACCACCTCTACTACTACTACTACCACCGATCCCACCACTGCTGATTTTGATTTGATTTGATTTGACATCTCTCTGGGCTTTACAAATGCAGTGTAATTAAGAGGGACTTAGCCACCCAGCTATCAAATTAACCTTAAAGAGGGAAATACAGAGCATTGCATTTCAATGAATAGATTTCTTTTTTAAATAAAAAGACATTAATAGTAGGATTCAATTTCAAGACCCTGTTATTAGAGAGCAAATTTATCCTTTACCCATTTCGGTTGCCTCTTTCTGTCCATGTATTCATTTGTCATTCTTTTTGGCGATCTGGACTGGACTGTGGTCACCAGAAATCGTCCACATCTCATGCCCCTCCCGATCAATCAAGGGAGAATAATTACGGAAGAATACGCAATGAAAATAAAATCATTGTATTGAAAGGTTCATGATGGAAGGCAATGTGCATTAAGATGTTTGTTTATAGGGGGTCATTTACACTCGCAACATTCAGAGACATTCAGACCATGAACTTTTGCACCATTTTTTTTTACTGATCTTAATTTGTTCTCCTTTTGTTGGGGTGGGGGTGATGGTGAAATTCGGAACACATTCAACTTTTAATTACTTCATGTATTTTGCTGTTGATTGCTTGATTGATGCTTTTGTTTTATATTTTTTCATTTGGTATTTTTCTTTTTCATAATTTCATATCATAAAAGCACTCTTTCATTGGCTGGGAATATTAACTTCATGAATGGGTACACAGTTCACTTATCGATCTGTTGAAAATTAACATGCAAATGAAATAAAGAGAGAAAACAGAATATCATGAAATTAGAAAATTCATGAAGAGATTGTGTTGATAATCACATTAATTTTACAGGTAATGCTGTTTTGCTGTACATTATTTTTCAATTTTTTATGATAAATAGTTTACTCTAAATCAATCATTAGCATCCTTTGCACTTTGCTAAATAATTAATTTAAGAAAAATAGCATTTTCTTAGAATCAAAGTTCAAAACTAATATTCTAACCCGAGCATTAACTTAAATGAGTTTAGGGATTTAAGTCCAATTTAATTGATTTTTAAATTGTAAGTTAGACCAGGGTTTATGAAGTTAATCATGATGTCTGAGAATCCACATGAAAATTGAAATTCAGACCACATTTCATGTATTTCATTATCAATTCATTGAGCAATTAATTTTATCAAACAAGGTGTGAAAGTTAGTCATGAGTTCCATGAAATTATCTCCAGGTATAAATGACTCTCTGTGTCGGACTGTGTGTGTGTCCTCCCTCACAGCTGAGCAAGCTGAATTTCATGCTTTGTGGGAAGTGCCCCCTCTCTGTGCCGACATTCGGTGAATAAACAGTTCGGTGGCAGCAGTGGGTGATATAGATGGTCTTTTGCCAAGGAGGATCCATTTTCCAATAGACTTGTTGACATTTCCTGGTTCCATCTTCTCCTCCTTACAGTTCTTGAAGTGAAGGGGTCTTCGAGAAAAGAAAAAAAAAAGAAGAAAGAGAGAAAGGATGGACTTCAAAGATTTTTTGGAAATTGGACAGACAAGGCAGCATGTTAGAGGAAGAAAGTAAAAGGGTTCGATTTCTTTTTAATATTAGGATAATTATATAGTTTTTTTAGGGGATAAAAGCTATTGAATCTATGTCGTAGAATATGGTCTCATACAGCCATCATTTTTATGGACTAATGCCATATAAATTGTAGTTGGCCAGAAGAATGTAATTTGTCAAGTACGTGTAGGGTCATTCTTTCACAAACATTACATACAAAATAGAAATATAATAACAAAGATGATACATTTCTATTTTTAAGGTAAATGACAATAGATATGAGTGTGATTTGGTTCAGAAATTTTCCCACATAGTGCTGCACTCAACCCAGGTGAGGTGAATGGGTACGTGGTAGGAATTTATTCCTTGAAACGCAGTTCGTGTAACAGCCGCTCTGCTTTAAGCCAGGGTAATTAAGCTGCATTACTGTAGAGTGCTTAGAGACTTTTGATGAATTTAATGTTAACCGCTATAAGGAAGTATAATAATAATGATTAATTATTATTATAATAATCATTATTATAATGATTATTATTATTATAGATTTCTTGAATTAGTGCAGCAATAAACTGCTCTGTAATACAATAACCTCATCCACCTTTTGCCAAACACAGCTATGTAAATTAAACACATTTTGACTCTTATCAGTTTGGTGTCGACCCTAATTAATATCTTAATGTCTTGTGAATGAGTGATCGGACGCTCTTAAGTTGTCTAGGAATTGAAGATTTTAATTGTTCTTGGGATTAGAGATCAAGGGTAACTTGAAGAGAACTCATACTTGATAAATATCAAGGCGAGTGCTGTATGTTCCAGAGGGCTCGTATAATATTTGATATAGGAAAAGTTACATAATACATTTTGAAAATTAACTTTCAAATTTTTATTTGGAATATTAATATGAAAATAAAAACATGTAAGCTTCATGAAGTAGTTGGCACTGC
The DNA here is from genome assembly GCF_037042905.1 of Lytechinus pictus. Lineage (NCBI taxonomy): Eukaryota > Metazoa > Echinodermata > Echinoidea > Temnopleuroida > Toxopneustidae > Lytechinus > Lytechinus pictus. The sequence goes on from NC_087260.1 coordinate 13,557,994, forward strand.
GCAAACTGTAATACTTCCTTAAATGTAATTGGTATTTGTATTTTATGAATATTTTGTCTACTCTTCATTCTTTTTAGAAAATTAAGACATGCATATCAACATCACCACACAGCATATATGACATTAGTTCAGTTAGGATCCCGATGTACTACCACCGTGTCTAAGCCTTATGCCATAAAATGCTAATCACTGGATGAAAGGGATGCCTTCTTTCGTGATTATCCTAATTTCTGGATCCATTACCGATAATGCGCCAAGCCCACCTAATAATCTTGCTAAAATGCAGTATTATGGCACAGTGCATGTATGCATATTATATCGAACATGTCTTTGTCATGGTGAATATAATGAAGATGCAGTGGTAAAGTGGTGGCTTGAAGAGGGAGACGAGGGTTCAAACTAAAGTTGATGCTATATTATGCCCTAATCTTCTTTATCGTGTCCCTTGGAGGCTTGGAATAAAAATCATAGGAGTTTATTTTACTTGTTACTAGTCCCTTAAAAAGTCAATGGTTAAGTGATTTTTTGGGGGGGTACTTTCCTATGCACCAATTTGATACCAATCTCCAAAATAAATAAATGAATTAATAAACAAATAAATTAATGAAAGAGCGAACAAACAAACAAATGTATAAATTAAAAAAGAATATAAATGAAATTAGAAAATTGATATTTATGATAAAAAATAATGATAATAATAATCAGATGGAAGACTAAATACATGTATGACTCATGTCAATGAGATGCTATTGGTATGATTATTTTTTTTAGATACGCCATTGTCAATACTCTCCTTGAGATATTATATGAATGAGTTTTCCAAATTGATAGATTTCACTTTCATTTTGTTTAGTTTATTTCACAGGGGATGGGAGTTGATTAGTTAAACATATTTCATGAAAATATGACATTAAAAGTGTGTTGTATATGTATTGAGCATCAACATCTTATATTTCTCTTCAATGAAAAAGTATATCATGCATTCAGATCTTGCATTCAGGTATTGATGATTTGAATTAAGCCAATTTATATTTATAAATATTTGACTGAGTATGGGCTCTTCATCGAGTACCATAATTGCTTTTCGAATTCATGACTGTTATATTCATTGTTCCAAAGCGATCAATATCTCATTATATGGTCGGGAGAATTTATGGCAGCTGTCACTTAAACCATTTAGAATGACAGCGTCATATTTTATACTGCTGCTGGTAGTAGTGTGATGGTGGGTAGATTAAGCCTTTGCTTCTCAACATGTTCGATTGTGTATCGAGCCCGAGAGAGAGAGATAGAGGATTCAGTTGCAGAGGTGTTAAGATGAAGCAAGCATTATTTGAACTATTTTAAGATGACTTGTCCTCTGGTATCCTCGCATGCATTCAGCGATATACTCCCTGAGGGAGAATGAGGTGAAGGGAAAGCATCAAACTCTCTCTCCGAGCATTGGAAAATATTTCACTGTAATATCCGTTTGCTCTCATTCTTTGCTTTCCGCCACCACTGCAACATGAATGTGAGCCGGCAAACAATGAGAGTAGAGATCTAGGTTTGCAATCGGCCGACAAAGAGCAATTTTCGTATCTATGTCCTCCGATGGAAGCGGGGGGACTGACATGAATGGTACTTACATTTGTAGCTAAGCATCGGTCATGGATGAGCCCTGCATTAGATATGTGTATGTGTGTTGTTGTGTGTGTGTGTGTGTGAGAGGCTCTCATTTGGAGATGGGTATTGGCACCGTTGCACCGGTCACTCTGATGTTGCTCTCAATGATTTCACCATTCTCCATCTTCCTCCTCCATCTCGCCAGCAGCCGGTAGTGGGCGGGATGCGGTGCTTTCCACAGTCAACAACACAAACTCCGGTATCTCCCGTGCCTCGTCAGCGTGTCATGTTTCGGGCTTGAGCTCTGATGGGCAGCTGCAGCGAGATTATCATCACTGCAGGAGGCGAATGTGGTGATGAGGATGATGGTGGTGATGATGATGTTGCCCACCGGTAGTAGAGATCGCATCCCTACCAGCTGTGTGTCTTAATGTATCTTCCCTGTCCTTGTTTCTCTTATCCTCACACACCCGAAACAATGAAACTTTAATGAGAATGAGGGATGGAAGACACATCACTCTCTTGATATATTCCTTGGAGAAGTAGTGGGGCATGCAATTATTTGATTCGTCTGATTCATCACCGACTCTTGCAAATTTTGTGTTACAAGTGGAGCACTTTATTGTGGTATATCTGTGGATGTGATTAACAAGTTGTGCCCTGGTAAAAGGATTTTTTTGTGTCTTTGAGGATGTTAAAGGTTATATAGGAAATGAAGCTGTGATGTTGCGGTTAACCTCTTTGCAAATGATTGAGTTGAACGCCATTGTCGAGATGGATGTTCTTCTTGGAGAAAAGATGCGATCCAGCATCACTATGGTGATGCACTCCATCTCTTTCCTTGGGGATTCTTAACCTATGATGATAATGATCCATGGAGATTACTGATCAGGAGTTGAGATCGTTGCCGGGTAACCCCCTTTCCGTCTCGTCTGTCGTATCCTCGTAAGCAAGTGATCAGTCGCGGTTGACAATCTTCAGCCGATATAGTTTTCTAGTGTGTGAAATTCTTTGGATGGATTGTAGAGTTGTCTCTCAAGCACACCATAAGTAAAGAAATCTACCCTTATTGTAAACTTCTTGAAAGGTTATTTATATGAGGCAAAGCCCCATTCTGCCTTTTTGTCATGAGTCAGTGGCATTAAAACTTCCTGTACACACCCCCAAAAAGATTATTAGTTGTGATGTGAATCTGTGAAATGATATATTATAAGCAAACCTTATAATCATTAGTCTGACTAGCAGATATCACCAAGTTTTCCAAGTTAATTTTTTTTATTTGAATCTGATGTCATACAGTTAAAGTCTAACTATAAAATAAGTTCATTACCCATGTATAATCAATTGTCCGAGATTAAAGCTAGTCAAATCAATAGAAGTCTGAGAAATTAACATATTAACGTACAACATAACATACTGTATGTAGATGAATGAGCCAAATATGTCCTATCGCTTTCATTGGTGGTATTTTAGTTGAAAAATGTGTCATATTTGAATTTTGTGTTCTTTCCATCTTTTTATTAATAAACACTTCTGTATAGGACCTATGAAATTCAATATGAGAAACAGGGATTTTGAATTCATCAGTTCTTTGATTTGCAATTTGGCATAGTTTTTATACTAAAGCATATAAAAACAAAGCAATTCTAACACTTTTATACCTTGCTATATTTTTGCATCATACAATATACACATTTCACTCTATTTTCAATTTACTAATTACTCAGCAAATTCAACCAAATTTATTGTTTGACATGGGCCTTCAAAGATCATTTTACCAACCTAATTTGTCTTTTAATTACAGCTCAATGGATAAATGCACATGATAATGCAATACATAATTTGCCACGCCGGATTGCCCCTGATATTACTTATGCATGCATGGGGGGGGGGGGGGGGTCGCATTGCTATAAAAGGATTATTATTCTGCAAGGGGCTCAAAAACCTTGAACCGAGATGATAGGATTAGGATTACCCTGTATTAAGGCTCCAATTTAATCCAAACATATCTAATAAATTTGATTGCTTTTCTTGCTTCAAGCACTTCAAGGGTTTTCATCCAATGTTCATATCTGCTCTAGATGTCTTTTTTCCACAGATAGAAAAACAAGTTATTCCTCATTTTTATTTCTTGTACTGTATATTGATGAAGACTGAAAGGAAGGAAATTGAAAAAAAGTGAGTGTACAATAACGAAATTTTTTATAATTTTTATAAATTTGAAAAAAAGAAAGATTGATGGCACTGTGATCTTGGAACTCTAGGTCATGGGTTAAAAACCAAGTTGGTAAGGCATTAATTCCCCTTTTTAAAACATACATTTTTTTCTTCATTTAAAAAAATATAATTTATCTGTCTTTATATTGTAAATTCAATCATTTTTAAAATTCATTCATTAATTTAATTCATTCATATATAATTGATTACTTATTTAATTTCTGATTTATGTATTGATTAAACAATCAATTAAATTTAATTAAATAATCTATTCTCATTTATCCAACCACTCATAGATATATTTTTGTTTACTTATCAAATGAGTAAATGAATTAAATAATGTTTCACTTCATTAATTTATTCATTCGTTCATCCGTTTGTTCTACATGAGCTACCCTGAAAAAATAATAGAAATAAATGGTTAGAAATAAGTATTTTGATAAAGCTGATGCAAAGAGTATTATTTTGTCTTGTGGATTCTGCCATTCAATGGCCGGAAGTGTAATCGAGTAAATCACTCTGATCGGAAAAAGTAATGCCTTAGCTATTTCCTTCCTGCCTTTTTTTTCTAAATTAACACACTGGCCTTTAATTGACCTCTTGCTCTATCTTACTCAGTATTTAGTAAATGACGATAGGAATAGATAGCAAGTGTAGATACTGCAATTAAATAATTGTCTATGGACTAATGGCTGAGGTTCATGTGGTCAAACCATTATATTTTTGGAGTGTTGGAGTGGGTGCGGAGAACTGATGAACTGGCCCTTGAGCCTAGATAACTTTATCTTATGCTGCCCCTCCTATCATATCATTCAGAGTTCAGTGTCCGATCATGTTAGATTATAGTCCATTCAGTGGCATGCAGCTGTTAAAGTCCAGAGTTCATTCATTCAGTCTATTGGTAAACCCTTGCACACGATTGGATTGAGCTTGCTTCTGCAGAAGATCGACTTGTGGATGGATGAAAATTTAATGTTGGTTTAATGTTTGCTGGTAAGATGCAGAGTTCATTCAGTATATTGCTACACCACCCCATGTGCACGATTGGATTGAGCTTGCATATGCTGAAGATTGACTTGTGGTTAAATAGATTGAGATTTAATGTTGATTTAATGTCAGCTGGTAAGATTCAGAGTTCATTCAGTCTATTGCTAAACCACCCCATGTGGACGATTGGATTGAGCTTGCTTCTGCAGAAGATCGACTTGTGGTTAAATAGATTGAGATTTAATGTTGGTTTAATGTCAGCTGGTAAGATTCAGAGTTCATTCAGTCTATTGCTAAACCACCCCATGTGGACGATTGGATTGAGCTTGCTTCTGCAGAAGATCGACTTGTGGTTAAATAGGTCGAGATTTAATGTTGGTTTAATGTCAGCTGGTAAGATGCAGAGTTCATTCAGTCTATTGCTAAACCACCCCATGCACACGATTGGATTGAGCTTGCTTATGCTGAAGATTGACTTGTGGTTAAATAGATTGAGATTTAATGTTGGTTTAATGTCAGCTGGTAAGATTCAGAGTTCATTCAGTCTATTGCTAAACCACCCCATGTGGACGATTGGATTGAGCTTGCTTATGCTGAAGATTGACTTGTGGTTAAATAGGTCGAGATTTAATGTTGGTTTAATGTCAGCTGGTAAGATGCAGAGTTCGTTTAGTCTACCGTAAACCACGCCATGTGCATCATTGGATTGTCTTTACTTCTGCTGAAGATGGAATTGTGGGATTAATGTCTACTCCTTTCAGCTGGTAAATTCCATGGTTCTTACCTATCGTTGAATTCAGTCCGATGTCATATTGGATTGCGTAACAGTGTGTTTTATTTGAATTGGTTTGATTACTGATTTTAGCTAGTGAAGTCCAAGGTTCAGGCTTGTATAAAATGTTGGGTATATCTGCCAGTGTTGGAATTTCAGTATATTGACTTGTGATATTTATGATTTAAAAAAAAGTATCAATTGGATCTTGTATGCAATCGAATGCATAAGTCTGGCATGTTTTTAGTGGAACATCTTACATTCCTGTGTATTGCTTGAGTGATCTGAAGTGCAATAAGGTTTGAAATGTGTATGGTTGGACCCTGTAATTTAAATGTTTGCTCCAATATCATTAAGATTCCACTAGATTGTGGTTAATCCATTGTTCGAATATCATTAAAATTATACTGGGTTGTGGTCAATCCATTGTTAAATCAACTTGCATAATTACTGGCATTTTAATTGGTAGGCAACCAGCTTATTATTCTATGTCAATATAAAAACCCAGCCTGTATTTGCGATGAATATTTGAATGCCGTTTGATTTACGAGGGTGGAAATGTCCCTGATTAAGGGGTGTAAACTTGTCATGTTGACATTTTTACGGTACCATTGTCTGTTTTTACAGTGGAGCTGTCATTTTTCTCATGATATTTATGATATTTATATCTTTTGAACAATGCTGGTTGATGTAAACTGAGCTTTTTACTTTGAAACTGTTCATATTTAAACGTGTGTTATATTGTTAGTGATGTCTGCTTGACAAGCATAAATAATTCAATTGTTTGCATCATATAAACGCCTTTTCAATTTGAGTGTAATTTGAATTTTCTTTCCAGCTATATGTCATTATGCAATAATAATAGATTTGTATATTTGAAGTTCATCATCTTTGAAACATCACAAGTATATTGTAAGTAGAAGCGAAGCTTTGTGAAAATGTAACTGATTGCAGAATTTGCACAAATCTGATGATTGCAATACTATTTTTGGAACCAACCATGCATTTAGAACAGAGTAAATAGTGTATGCTCTGCTGTATGCACCATATTTTTTCCAACACGACTTGCTCACGGCTTGCATATGTTTTCTGCATTTGCATATTGTTTAAGTACAAGCAGTTACGGACAAATTGGTTACGTTGAGCGGTCGCTGCTCAGGGAATAGCAGTAATTTTTTTTTTGCTTGAGGATAAATGATCGTTGGAGTCTCTCTGCCTTTTTAACCATTGATGTATGAAGTGGGGATGTCGTTAGGAGCCGATTAAGCAGTAACTGCCCATACTTCCTGTAGAAATTGGACCTGTGTTTGGATCACGTATAACCAAGTTCATGTAATTTTCATGTGTAATGGAGTTGTTTTCATGTTCGGCATCAGATGTTCATTTTGGCAATCCCTTCATTGATAACAAAATCAAGGATTCTGTGGAAGGTTTGCAATGGACCAATCATATCATACTGATCTAGAAAATTATGCTTGTAGCTTTTTGCTTGCCTGTTGAAAATGTAATTTCTATATGTTATTTTATATAATAGGGCCAATTTGTTGTATGCTCCCCTCCCTCTCTTTCTCTTACTTCACACGAAGCAATGATGTATATTCATATGCCACCAAAAATCTTGTGGATCAGAATGAGAGTTTTTCTTTGTTACATTGCTTGTACAATGAAGATTTTCAATATGAATTATTTGTGAAGATGTTCACACTTATCATATTTACCCCCCCCCCATGCCCGATGCTTCCCTTTAAACACCTCTCAAAGGCATATGCTTCCTCATAAATTATCTGCAGTGTTTTCTCATCCAGATATTCCAGTGATATTTTTGGAGGTTGGTATGACGTTTGTAGGTTGAAGTGTTATTCAGATGGGTCTATGGCAGAGGGCACTCAACCCTTTTTTTAATCAGCATCACTGCACTCCTTTTCTGTAGAACGATCGGGGCCCGAGTTTCATAAAAATCATTTATCAATATTTAGTTCGAGTTTTAGTGCCATTTGATTGGTTGAGAGAAAAAAACCTGTTGTTGAATTGCAGTTTTTTGGTTTTGATAATACGTTTTATGAAATGTGGCCCTAAGTCTTTTTTTTTTAAAGAAGTATACGGCTAGGCCATACTGAGTGTGAAAATAATATTTTTCTGATATATGAAACTAGACTTGAATATTTTTAAGCTCACAAAGTTTAAAATATTTACCCATTCCTCTCATTCACTAGATTTGGTCCTATCATGCTATAAATAATTGAATTAAATCACATATAACTCTAAAATACCTACAAAACAAAAGCTCAACTTTAAACACCTTTAATATAATCTCAAATGCTTACTTTGTATCAGGTTATAGTTGGTAAAAACCTTGAGAAAGTCAGAAATATCTCGGAAGCAGAGGGATCTGAACAAGGCCTGCACAGTAAAAACGCTGTTTAAGATTTTATACAATGCTGTTTACTATATGAACCTTACAGTATTTGTTTAACCGTTTAAACAATCATGTTTAATTTATTGAAGATAAGATATTGACAATTAAACTGTGTTGCTTAAGATTTAAACACTTGTTTAAACTGTTTAAACAATTACTGTAAGGTTCATATAGTAAACAGCGTTGTATAATTTTTTTTTACTGTGTGCTACTGCTTGCTAGCAACCACTCTGCCACCTTTTTCATGTGCCCCTTTACAAAAAGCGTTTCAATCAAATGCATTTATAAAAAAAATCAAACATAACTTGATTTTTCAACCAATCAGTTGCTTGCATTCAGGGAGTTGCAATGAATTATTCTTGGTTAGGTTCAAACGCAACTCTTTCTGCAGTTCACCCCGTGTTTCACAAGGATCTCTACTGGGTCCACACCGAATATGTCTATACATCTCACTATTAAATGCTTATTGCCATGTTCAAGAGCCTTTCAGCAAGGATATTCACATTCAAACACCTTGCATTTAAGGTGACGTTATTAGCATTGATTTTACAGTGCAGGTGCATATTCTGTCCCTCGTGATTTCCTCTGCCAGGTAACATGTCATTAACATCTCGCAGGAAACGCGTGGTGGTAGTTGCAATATTATTACCGTCATACCGAACACCACACTCTTTTTATTCTGGATCCATCAAATTGGAATTGATATTGCATTAATATGAAGGAAACGCATTCGAATTTCCATTGGGATAAAGAACTCCTCTCCAGCTTCCAAGCCATCAAGTTCTTGATCGGGAGATATGCATGGTGTTGTGTGCACTCTGAACAGGGATTTAAGAAACTGAAATAAGAAATGCTAAAATTCAGCTACAAGAAAATGAGACCTCGGAAGAAAATCATGACGATATTGTCAGTCTGGATGATTTTACAGAGGTACCAAAAACAAAAAGAAAATTCATCAGTAGAAAATCATTGCAAGTGTGAACAGTCATAGTGCATGCTGCACACATTTACAATTGACGATACTGTAAGATAAGTCAAATTTAACAAAATTATCATTGTACCTATTGTATAGTTCTCTGGTAAGCATTGGCTCTGCCAGCCAAACAGAATCAAAGTCAGATAAGGAAAACAAATATCTGATAAATTGAGAATGCCATTGGGTATAATCCTCAATCGATCTAGCATTTTGTTGAAAGCCATCCTTTGTATATTCCAGGAACGCAATACTCGAGGCAGGTAGCGTCACGCTAAAGCACGTTGTGTAATATGTCAGCTCGCTCTCCCGATCTAATGCGGAATTGCGGATGTAGACACACTGCAGTGTTTCTGGATGCGATGTTACTTGTTTCTTAAACCGATTAGCGGTGCATCAGTCGAGCAATACACGGCTTCCTATATACACAGATGCTGCCGAACCAGTGCGCTCAAGGTCGAGGGACAATTAAAACCCGCTCGTCGAGTGTGTGGACTATTTCCTGTTGGTCGCCTGGCCCAGGAGAGAAGGAGATTAATGAGCAAATAGACGGGGCTTTTATCCCTATTTAGCACACCATTTTGCAGCTTGGTTAAATGGGGATGAAGTGGTGTGAGGGGGGGGGGGGAGGGGGATGAGAGTAGATGCTATGGTTTATCCACCTGCTTCAGCCTTTGCCCATGGTTATATAGCTACCAGAGGATTCTTGCCACTTGGACTAACAACAGTTGGTCTAATACCTAGACGGTCCAACTTCCGTATGGATAATGGCTAAAAACATGTGATGTACTATTAATCATGCCCTATATGTATGGTCTTATCAACTAGTATTTAGCATATAAGAGCTCTCTTGTTTTTATTTATGTTGTGATACTTCAGCAACAGAGTTGTATATTTGACCGACAAAATGCTAAAGTACAAGTTCTTGATGAGTACTAGTGTAGTTCAAGACCTACTCTATTGTATGTTAAATCTTTACTTTGAGTAAAATCATAACCAATATGATTTCAGCAGATAGAAATGAAGGCATTCGAATGCTATTTTTAGAGGTGTTGTTTGATTTAATCCTGTCCAATCAGACAGTTAAAGATTCTGGGGGTTTGGGGGTTGAGGTGGATTACCCTACAATTCTTTTATTATCTATTTTTGAAAAGTATTAAAATCATCCTCTTTTCAGCCTATCATAAGAGGCAGTTTCTTTAACATCATCTTGGGGTACATGATAAAGCAATACCCAACTTTATCATTTTTTAAAGGAAGTTACTTGCTATTAAAAACCCCTATGTTTACTGTAGAAAGGAATGGGCCCATTGTGTATCAGTGTACTTGCCATTGCTTCCTATACTGTAAACATTAATAAACAGTTATTCATTACAATATGCTATAGAGCAACCCTGACACTTACAAGGAAATCCTGTTGTTGGAAAGACTCAAGGAAGGATTCATGTCTAATGCTGCACTCACATTTCCCCAAGGGCGGCTGTACA